>NC_024320.1:13909408-13988238 GCF_000523025.1 Cynoglossus semilaevis
TGCATTTAGCATTGGATTTAATCCCGGCATGTGAACATTGTTAAACGAGTATCTGTAATGTTCTGCAAAGAAATCCCATTTCAGGCTCGAATGGCTCTTTCCAAAGCTGCTCATCCGGGGAGCTGTGAAATATATGCCCTTGTAGAGCTTGTCTATTCAATCAATTTCCCTATTTGCAGTTAGCGACATTACTGCTTTGCATGATACTCTTCTTTGCACAAAGTGCATTAAGGCCTATTCTGGGTTGCAAGAGTCAATTAGAGGTGGCTGCAGATAAGTTGAAATAAAAGATTTACATAACTCATGGTACAAATACTAGTCAGTATCTGCTGAAGGTATTGTTAAAAAAAAGTGATAAATTGAGATTACTTTGTCTGTGACCCATAGAGAGTACATGGAAGAAACAAAAGTGAAAAAAAAAAAAAGGCTGGTCATCTGACTTGTTAACCAGCTGGTTATAATAATCACCACAAAAATGTATTTCTTTCATTTTTTTAATAAGGCTTAAAATAGAATATTTGTGGTATTCAATGAACTTGGTCTTCCCACTCACACAGGGTGGATGAGTTGGAATTTACTCTTAAAGAACACAACCTGAGTTTACAGTCTGGTCAATCCAGGCTGATGCCCTTCATTTGGAGACTCATCATCAGTGTATGGTCAGCGTACGTTGCCATGTCTGAGTGTAAGCCGGACACACGGAGAAAGTGACAATCTGCCATATGGACTGCAAGCAGCGATCTCTCGCAGCTTGTCAACCCGGTCATTATACAAATCTGTTATACTGCAGACAGGTCCAACCCTCATGCTGGCATTGCTCTCTCTGTTTTCCTAATTAGCCAGACTAGACTGCATTAATTATAAGGTGTGTCACGTTTGTGGGGCAGATGGACCTCTACATCCATCAGTGTTGATATGACGGAGATGCTGCGTCTTTTTATAGATTGTTTGAAACATAATTCAAAATTAAAGTGAAAACTTGATAGTGCGTCTAAATTAAGTATGTCACTAAAAATATAGGAATGTAAAAGGTTAACATCTTTGCCAGTTTGGACAGATTGACTGTCATAGTGATTATTATTAACATTAGCATATAAATTATACTATCATTTGATAGGAAATACAACATAATGCAGAAACACTACATTTTGAATTCCCTACAGTGACAGATTCACTTTTTAGCATTTTTTCTATGATATTATAAGCATAGCAAATAAAATGAAGCAAGAATGACTTCTTACACAGACTCCAGTGTGAAAACCAAATGATCAAACAATCACAGGACATGACTGTACTTAGACTTGACTAAACAGGGGGTACCATCACCTCAGGTTCCTCATTTAAAATGTGATGAGGTTGATATTAAATTCTGCTGCTCTGCAGTTTGAGGCGAAGCCTTGGTTTGGATGTGGACCAGGACTGGGTTTGATGGATCTGAAGCCTAAAGTTATTCACAAAATGTAGAAATCCCACACTGTGAAATGTTAACCTGACAAAAGATTGCTTATGGGAACTTCTGCAGTCAAAGATAGTTTCATCTGGAAATACATTGAAAAATGTTCATCTCAGAAGGATACAGATGGCACTGTGCATTTCATTGAAAATCTTACACCATGAGGAGACAAAGCTTTTTTACCTGCATGGTTTTTTTCATCAAAACCTAACGAAAAACCCAATCAGTGTGAAATCCCTGGTTTGGGACTTTTTTTTTTTTCTTTAATAAATGTACAGTAAGTGAACGACTGCAAGACACTATGACAACTTACTCACCCGAATCACCCAGTGTGAGTATGAAGTAGAGTGCACTCTTCCACCCAATTCAATTTCTACTTTCTCTTTTTTCTTTCTTGGTAATGACAGCATAGAGGGTTTGGAAGACGTATGGACTGTCAGCTGCAAATCTAATCAGCTTCTGTTATGGTTGCCACTATTCAAACTGGGCACTGGTTCTAATGTCAGTGCTAAGGCTTCTTTTATATATGTGTGTGTGTATGTCTGTATCATGCACACTTGCAAAGTCATCACTCACTGGGTGACATATTGCATGCATGTGTTTTGTGCAGAGGACGGTTGAAAATTTCAAATCACACCAATCTCATGTTTCTGATTTCTAACAAAGTCTCCGTGGGCTGCATGTCGGAAAAGATTTTTATCTGTAAATCCATTCCTCCCTCCAGTTCTGAATAATAACAAATTAATTCAATTTGTTGGCGGCCTGGATGCAACGCAGGAGTAAGTTAAATGTCAGTCTCTGAAAAGAAGTGATGGATACCCTGTCAGCTGTAAGAGCATGAGACACAGCATAGAAATTGATCCTTTGTTGGAACAACAATAAGGTTTTTTCTTTATGAATCCTGTAACATTATTTTGTTTATATCTCAACGTGCTTGCGAAAGCACCCCGGCCCAGAATGAAGTGTGCTGTCATAGACATTGATAGGCTGTTGCTGAAGCATCAAAGTTTTCTTCTATTAGATCTGAAACCTTTGATCGAATCAAAGTCGAGGCCGACTGCTGCCGAGTTCATGCATTGTTCACGTCCCCATGTGGCTTTCTTGATCTTATTTTTCTGCTTGCACTTGATGCACATAAATTTCATTATTGTCTTGGTGTAAGTCAGAGGACTTAATCATTGAAATGCAAAAGGAAAACAACATATTAAAAGAAAAATTCAATAAACCACAAGTATCACCAAAATATATTGACATGACCTGCAGCATGTATACCAGTGTCTGTGACAAGCACTTTGGGTTGCATTTTCATTTAACCCACAGCATTTTACTAGAACAGTGGTTCTACGTCACAGACAGAACTAAGAGACAGGAGCAGTGGTGAGAATTACACTTAGTTCACATAGCTGTGCAGCTCAGCAATGTAATATTGTGGGTTCATGTCCTACTTCTCCTTTAAGTAATGACCTCTAATTAGAAAAAATAAAAAATAAAAATCTGTATGTGCACAATTTTGAAAACCAAAATAGATGACCATAGGTGTGGTCTTAAATATATATATATATATACACACACACACACAGCATGAAAAAAGTCAACAAAAAGGTACGTAATTTGTAGTTTTTTCAGGAGGATATGAAAAAAATAACTCAGCCTGTTTATAGTAAACAAATAGCAAACAATGACAGAAAAGGCAAAAGATGTCAAATTTAGCAAAGAAGGTATTTGTGCTAGTTAGCTGTGTGCAGAGCTAATAGTTGACAGATGTTAAAAGCCAAAATAGAGCATATTAAAAGAAAAAAAAAACTCTCTAGTCCTGCCACTAGTGTCTGTTGTTTTTTACTGTTCACTTTGGTGATGGGTTAAAAGCAGAGGTCACATTTGGTTGTGTGCAGTGGTGTGCTGTGTCACAATGACACTTTCATTTTCTTTTCTAAGTCCAAAGGCCAATATTTATCTGAACAAAATCTGGTAATAACTGATGTTTTGTTGTAAAGGCCATATTACATTTATGTAGAACACAAATCCTGAACATTTTGACTGCACGTGAGGTATTACAGAGCTCTTATCCCTTGATTGGGTGAACACGGTATTCTTATTAGTAATTTCAGACACAATGGACATGCAATAACAAGATCAAGATGCACATGCACACAATCTGGTTCGCCATTTGTCGCCTCATTTTTCAAAGAGCTTAAACACCTGACACTGTCCCTAAGGTAATGCATTTACAATGGCAAGACAGTAAACATTAATTGCAATGTCAAAACTTGTCCAGGAGTTGAGAATGACATGTTAGCTGCATACGTTGTCTGTGTATGTGCACTAATAATGATCATGTACATTGTGGTTCTGAGAGCGTACACACAGTTACCATGCAAAGCAGACTCTTTTTTTATTTCAAGGGAAAAACAATGTTAAAAAATAAAAAAAAGAAACACAGGCAGCACAGTCCTGCTAGTTAACGTACATAATGAAAAGTGCAAGCTCTGTCATTTTCCCGCAGATAAAAGTGTTCTGATGAGAAGCAGAGACAATAGCAGCACATTAATCTTCCTGACGTGCTGAGCTTTGTCTTTAAAGCACTCACTTCCTCCATTCTAAGGCCCCCTTTTCTATTTATCTATAAAGCCACACTCTCAAAGAACGATGAACACACACACACACTCGCTGCAGAAATTCACCGTTGCACTGGCAATATCCTGCAAATGCACAACAAACAATGTAGAAATGAATGAAAGTGTCACGCTCTCCTTGCGAACGCAGGTAATAAATTGCATCGCTACCAAAACAAGTGCATTATAATGTTGCAGTTGAAATCAATAACAAAACACAACAACCGTTGCATCACAATTCATGGCATCCATAGAGGGCTGGACTCTGCTTTGGAAAAACATACATCCTTATGTTTCACCACATTAGTAAAGCATTGATTAACCCAACTGTCCTGTTAGAGACTGGAGGACAAGAGTTAAACACATCTTGACTACCAAGTTCATGAGTCACACTATTCACACTCAAGTCCTGAGCCTGCGCTTTATTGTTTACAGTGACTTTTGGACGTCTGCTCAACAACATTTGGTGAAGAATCTGCATTGAGAAAATGGCTCCAACATTCTGTTTACTAAAGTCATTTACAGCATTGCAGGTGTGTAAAATGGCTTTCACTGCAATGTAGATGGGACATTTAAAGAAAGAGCTGCATTTATTTAAACAGCCATATAAACAGCTGACATGTTTACATTAATGTTATGGTTTGATAAAATCCACCCTTTGAACATAGAACAATATATAGATTTTACCTGTGTATACTTGTGTTAATGTTTCTTCCTAATCATCTTTTGCAACAAAAATCAACTTAGAGTCCAAGTACAGAGTTCAGGATCAATTCTTGATAGGAAACCTTGTCATGTTTTCATTTATTTTCTGTGTTGCTTTTCTTGCTCACAGAGCAGTGCTTTACATGATCTGGTCATTTCTGCTACTTGATAAGCAGTACACTTATTTGCATTCATGCCACACAGCTGCAGGATAAACCTAAAAGTCATTGTTTTGACAAACTTGGACTTTGCAATTATGTAGAGTAATGGTTACACCACCCAAAACATATTGAGGTGTAACCTCAGAGAAAATACAGAAAAAATAGAATATTATAGTAGGGGTCTATGACTTTGGAAAACAGAAATTTAAGTAAAAATTTCTAATCTACAAGCCACATATGAATTTCCATGTAAAACCATTATTCTTTCATCAGGTTACTCTGATAACTGTCAATAAATTAAATTGTCTGTTGGATTAACAAAGACACTGCTTTTAGGTTCTATTAAACACTTTCCATTCAGGCCAGTCGGTAAATTGTGCTGTGTACTGCAGCACCATCAAATCAACTTTTCTGTCGTTACTGGACTTGTCGACTCCACTCCAGTGTCGATCCACTTATTGCAGCAATGAGACCCTTCAATTTCTAGCCTGCAAATATATCTGGTAGGACCAAAAACTGTCCAATTCTGCCTTGGTGATAGTCACGTAAATGTATGAATTGAAATCTAAACGTCTTTTGTCTGAAAATATTTAGAATGAGATACTGAAACACAAAACTAGTAGGAACAAATACAGTTTACACTGATTTTAATACTTGCTCTACAAACATTCACACTAAAGCACAAAAGGAAGAAAACAAGTGGTCACATGATCAGAGGATCCTTGTTCAGTCGGTCCTGCAAGATGACACTGTTACAAAGGCAAGAGGAAAAAAGTGAGTTGAGGAGCTGATAGAACTACTGACTGCTGTGTTCTCTCCATTAGCAAAAGCTACAGAAATGATGTATGGAGAGTTACATGATTGTTGTTGTGAAGTCTGCTGCAACACCAATTGCAATCTTCCAAGGCTGGGAAAACAGAACAACTGCATGTAACGCTATCTAAATTTCGTTGTAGTGTGTGTCCACGTACTTCATTATTAATAAGTGTGTTTAACAAACTTGTGATGATTAATAATGATTCAAATAGCGGTACATCTCATCTAAAGAAATAAAGACTTACATATCAGTAATGTGTAGAAGAAGGTGCCTTGTTGACATCATCTGTGTCTGACAACTGTCAAACTCTCATGTTTATTCATTAGAGCTGAGTTGTTGGACAGTTGGAGATTAGTTAAAGCAAAGTTTCTGCTCTGGCTGTCAGTATTCGTCAAAGCCTTGCAGGCTGGGTATTCAAACATCTTCAACAGTGTTACAACTGAAAATCTGTAGATTAAATCGAACGAGAGGTTTTGAACCTCCACTTTTTTTTTAACTCATTAAATTAGTGAAACAATTATAGTTGTCAGTTTAAAAAAATGTTTTGTCAAAACTCAAGTTCCTTCACACTGTAGTGACATTAAACTTTTTAAACTCAGCTGAAAACATTTTAACCCACACTTCCTGAAGTGCCCATAAATTGACTTGATGGCCACTTCTGGTGTACCATATTGTCAAGGTGCTCCCACAACAGCTCAGTGTGGTTGAGATTCACAGTAATCTCAACATAGGTGAACAGCAGAGGTGGGCAATTAGGTCCACAAAGGGCTGCAGGTTTTTCTTCCAACCTATCCAGAACACACTGACTGACCAATCAATTGTCTGAAGACTGATAGCAGTTGATTAATTAAGCCAAGTCAGGTGTGCTGCTGCTTGGTTGGAACAACCCCAGGTCTGGTGTACAGGAAACCAACTCACACTGACCAGTATCTGTTTTGACTCACACCACCCACTGGAACACAAATGAGGAGTCATCAGAACCCTACAATCACAGGCAGACACCATACCCACCACCAACACAGGTAAGTTGAGAGAACAGGGACACATTAGGACAGCTCTCAAGACCTGTGGCTATACCTGATGGGCTTTTTTTAACAAAAAGAGGCCCAAAAAAGAGGGGGGGGGGGGGCAACAGGAGTGGGGGATGTCAGCATACCATACATTTTAGGAGATTTAGAAAAACTAAGGAGGAACCAACACCAGTTCCCCGTACACTTCAAACCCGGTAACACCCTAAGACAAAAACTGGTTCATCCCAAAGACAAGACTCCAAGAAACAAGCTGGACAATGTGGTTTGTGCCATTCACTGCAGTGAAGAGTGTAGGGATCTGTACATTGGGGAGACAAAACAACCGCTACACAGGTGCTTGGCCCAACACAGGAGGGTTAACTCCTTAGGACAGGACTCAGCTGTTCACACACAAAACACACTCCTTTGAGGACAACAACATTCACATTTTGGCCAGGGAAGACAGATGGCTTGAGGGAGGGAAAATAAGCCATTTTTGTTACCCTGGAAAATACCATCACCCAACAGAGGAGGTGGGTTAAGATACAACCTACCATCCACATACAGAGCACTCTTAGGAACAATACCCAAAAGATTCTCTCCTCAGTTTCACACAACAAAGAGGCAGGTGACCGAAACCTTTCTGATGAGGATCACAACGACCTATCAGAATCAGAATCAACTTTCCCAGTTGACTCCAAGGCCCCACCCAACAGGGGGGAGCTGAAGTAGCTTTATTCTTTAACACCCAGAGTATATATTTGCTGTACTCTCCACCACCAGTTAGAACTGAAGAAGCCTCTTGGATGAGAGGCGAAACAATGTTTTAGAAAATTCACATCCAGTCGCCTAACAAAAATCTTCAACCTTGATCCACAGTAATATTTTCCTTTTACTGGCCAGTCTCAGATATGGCATTTTCTTTGCCACTCAGACTCCCAGAGTCACCTCTATACTGTAGATGTTGACACTGGTGTTTTGCAGGTACCCATTTCTCAAACTAGAGACTCTAATGGCCTCATATTCTTGCTCAGTTGTGCAGAAAAGATTTGTAGAAAATGTGCTGACGACAACCCAACGTTGGGTTCTTCATTAAAAGAACCTCGGGCTAAAAGAATCCTTGAGACAGCACAGAATCAACTTCTAAATGAGAGAGACATGAGAAATTAGAATCACACCTTCCTTCTGAGGTACTAGAAGAAGTCAATTAATTCATGACGGGGCACAGGAGTTCCAACACCGCAAAAGTAAAGAACGACAAATTCGTACGTTTTCTCTTCTTCAATCAAGACACCAACCCCAAACTTCAGAACTGACACAAAGAAGGAAGAACAGCCCCTTACAACAGAAAAGTCAAGAAAACTGCACCTTTCTGACAAGACCTTAACCCAGCCTGAAAAAGATGTTTCAGCGAAAGGTCTCAACTTCGCCATCACACCTACACAGTTGCCCATGGTGGATCTTATCACAGCAACTGAAACACCAATCAGGAACAACAAACTGTCCAACACAGGCAGAACAGCTCAGGCTAAAGGTGTCAGCCACTAGTACCAAAGCACCTCCATCTTACATCACTGTACAGGAGAGGAAAGTACTGACATGACCCCAAAGGAACCCAGACATAACCATTCTACCAGCAGAAAAACACATTAGATTGCCATGGTAAAATAAACACACTCCTGAGTGACCACACCACATACAAGACTTTGAAATGGGACCCCACCAGTGGTAACCCACCCCACCAGTGGTTACAAGAAAAGAGTTCAAAAAACAATATTATTAACCAGAGTCAATTAAACTGTACCCTGGTGACTCCATGCCATCTATCAATCTATCAATTCCTGAAATGCATAAAATGGGTGCTCCTCTTAAACCCATAATCAGCAGCATCAGTCACTTACAACATTGCTAAACATCTATCTAATGTATTAGCGCCACTTTGTGCTAGGGTCATGTTCTTTCGTGTGTTGTTTTTTGGTAACATTAGGCTGACATTTTTATGCCCTGGATTCTGACATTACCACTGTGTTAGCGTAAGTGAGTGCCATAGCTACTTATGTACAGTGTGTGAGTTCCAAGTTACTTTGCAGGGAGCTGAACTCCTACATAAGTCGAGGGCCCCTTGTAATTTTAAAGATTTAAAATTGCACATAATAGATACTGTCCCTTCACCACATAGTGAAATGTCTTGTTTTGTATTGGATTATATTCATCCACTGAGTGTTCTTTTGAACTAGCAGAATACATGGTAGATATAATGAATGAAACTTGTGCCAATTATATGTTGACTACTTCATATTTGGATGCATCTCTCCATTAATCCACAGCATTGAGGTGTGTCATGTCTATTTTAATAAGCCAATAAATACATTCACACTCAAGTAAACACATTTCCACTTATTTGGCAGAGCGAAACAACCAACACCTACTTGCATTAGCAAATGCTGCTAATTTTCCACATGCCAAGTCATATGACGCTAGCGCATACGTGTTGTCACACAAAGTGATTGTGCCCACCACCTCCAGCCTACATGCACACTCCCACAGTTCCCTCTCACTGCATCGTGCCGTCTCTCCCTTCTCCTTGGGAGACTGATGCAGTCCCTGATTGTGTGGGAAGTTCCTCTGTCATCATTAGCAGGGTTGGAGGCACTTGTCAGAGGCAACATTAGGAGTTTCCTACGGACTAGCGCCAGTCGCCTCACCAGTCATAGAATGACACACTACCAGGCCATGGTCAGCAGCACATTCACACACAGGTCTTAGGGAATACGTACATTCATTGATTTAGATCCAACAGGAAACAGCAGACAGGATTATTTGCTGCATAGGAAACCTTTACATCTGTATTTATAGATGAATGTTTGTATGCGAGAGGGTGGGTGGAGGATGTGCAAGGAGACACAGTACCCTTTTCCTTTATCCAAGCAGTAATTCTTTTAGAAACACTTGTAAAGGTCATGTTCCAAAAGATAATACTCAGGTGTTCAGTTAAGCAGTCACACTGAATGGACAACTACACAACTAATAATTGTAAATTTCATAAGTAGGTCGAAACACAGTTGCTAAACGATGCACAGCTGTAGAGTCTGGTAGGGAACAGTAAGGTACAAACCACAGAACATACACCATTGTAAAACTGAAGCCAGTTCAACACTCCCTGTTGAATATATACACAGCAATCCCAAGGCAAAACACATCTGGTTATTAAAACTAAAAAACCAAACAAGCAAAAAAAAAAAACCTACAAGATGTAAATTATCCTGTCCAGTAATTCATATTCAAACAAATGTGGATTTAATGACATCCCATATACATTTGCTTTTCTATAACAAGCTGCTGCGTATGTTGTTTCATATGTCAGAAGATGTGCACTTTGTTATTTACCACACTGTCTTGGTTGAAACAGAACAGGTGCTACATTTAACACAGCTTTGTAAAGGAGCATACAAATTAATCTTTAAATGTTTAAGGGTGAAAAAAAGCACCCCCCCCCATAGAAATTCAATTGTAGAGTGGATAAGGATCAGTTCATTATAATAACAATTATAGCGCAGCCTCAGGAATGCTGATGCTCTCACTTGAAATTCAGTGATATTCGAAAAGCAGGACATTTTACTTAAATGCTTGCTCTTTATAGAGTGTGAAACAAAAATTACACTTTAGGCTTAAGGCATTTTCATGCGTTCTCATTTTGAAGGCAGTTGTGGACAGTAGCAACCGGTGGGAAGAAGACACCAATGAAGAAGCAAACCTCCTGATGTACATTCAGACAAAAGAACATTGGGCCACAGCTGCAGACCTCACTGTGTCTGAAACATCACACACACATATGCTGTGTTTTTCCCACTGTTGTAATTATAACACTAGCCATCAGACTAAAACCATGACCCCCAATAGATGGCTTGTGGGCCAGAGGAGGCCCATGGCCTGCCTATTTATGGCCTCCAAACTTTGACTGTCATTTCCATGTCAACCATGCACCAGTCTGTCAGCACTAGCTTCACTTTGTTTTCACCTGCAGAGCTGTTTGCTTAGATTGGATGAGGGTAGCATGTTCCAAGTTCACAGCTGGAGGTTGATGCTGGTAAGTAGCCAAGAAGGCTCAGTGGACTCTGTGGGAGAATATTGGCCAGCAAGTCCCACCCCTTAAAACAAGAACATGTTTTAAGGAGTAAAGACAACACCCACACACCCCATTTTATAGGCATTGTGGGATCCACTTTTTTAAGATTTTCCCTTACAATTAGCAATACTTTGCTAGCAGTAGCCTATGCTAACTTAATCAAAATGTTCTGTCTTTGGAATAGTTGTTTAAAATTCTTTACATGGTTTTGTTTCCTTTAGTAATTTAAGTGTGAATTAAGTGAGGTCAATAAGGACATGGCATTTCATTTTATTGCCTAAACAAAAACGGCATCTTGCTGGGAGCATGACAGTATTGTATTATGGCTTCTGGCCTGATTAACTCAAATCATAGAAAAACATGGCATGCATGTTCTTGACTATGTTGAGTCACTACATCACCACCCTCTCTCTCGCAAAATCTTTTTCAACCTTTAAGATATTTCAACACTATTGTATCAGAATAGCATTTAAATGATATTGCTTTCAGCTGAACTTCACATTTAACCCCAATTTCACTTGCTTCCAAAACATGCCTGACATGTTACTTAATAAAGCAACACCTAGCGAGAGGCCATCTAATCAACTATCTTCAGGGTGCTGTGCGGTGTGGGGGGGGGGGGGGGGGGGGGGGGGGGCAGCTAGGGGCATTACCTAAACACAACACTCAGGACACACATATCACAATCCATTCTTCCTCCATTCTCAAAACTGGCTGAGCAACTACAAACAGAGATAAATGGAACGAACGCACACACGCACGCACGCACAAATAAAAAATAATTAAAAAAAAAAAAAACCACAATAAAACAGTTCTCAATCACCCCAAACAACAACCCAACAAAGACTGAGTGAAGGACAGAGGCATTTATACCCAGGGCACCAGGTGACACGAGTTAGGCTGATGACCAGAGAATCACAGGACACAGGTGAGTGTGATGAAACTGATTAACCCAGGAGAGACAGACCTTTCACAACATGCACAACTGTTTTATAGCTCTGTTCATTCATTTAAATGATTTAGTTTGTCATTTAACAATGAGAAACAAGGATTTATTCTTAAGGTTCACACCATTGATTTATACAGTAATTATATCAAACAAAGATTACTCAGTTAATTTAATTTAAATTGTGGTCATTTTCTTTGTTTAAGTAGTATAAGGTAACAACTTCATGACTAATATTAAGGTCTCTATTCAGAATACATTAGCAATATTTCTAACAGCAACACCTGCTTCCAGAGGAGTCTTCTATCAACATAGCATTGGAAAACTGTTTAAGAAAGTTGAAGGTAAATCAGTATTCAATCTCTTAACTCTCCAACTTTAGAATGTGCTGCTTCTTGACTTTCACCTTTCAATTTTGAATGTAATGCAATATGGTGGAACGTTGCAGAGGAACCAACTATTATGAATTGGTCAGTCAGGAGTATCTCTGTGAAAATATTATCTGTTAAGCTGCCCTGCCATAAATGCCTTTCCATGATGTTTGCTTTAGTTAAAACTAGCCTGACATGAGATCAGCGGAACATTTAATATTCTCTGGGTAGCAATAACAAGAACAGCTCTCAGGAGTTTGACAGTTACATATTTGTGGCGTCAGATCCACTTGGTTCTTTTACGATCAGGTGTATTTGTAACTACAGTACAGGCATGAAGCTTTATTACAGATGACATTCTCATAGTTAGGAAATCTAATTCAAAGTTTTCAATGAGCAAACAGACAGTCAGCTAAAAATAAACCGTCAACTGAGCCCGTGGTGATCATTAAGTCTGGGGGAGTTTGTAGGGTCCTTTTAGGTCTCTGGTCCTTCATCAGTTAAAGCCCCGGGGGTAGCGACAATAAATGTGCGCATCATTCTGTCCATGGAAGATACGGCCTTCTGCTTCTGTTTTATATGTCTCCATCAACGTTTCCGAGTGTCATTTGTACCATCCATAAAAGCGAAGATGCTTGAGGGAAACTGGGCTGCCCACTGTCCTATAAAAGAATGAAATAGTCGGCTTCAGTGAGTCACAGCAGTGATTGGAGTAAAATTGACTAACGGCTTTATTGAACACAGTAAATGTGAATGTAAATGGACATGAAAGACACACAATAAAGTCAAGAAATATGGCAGGGGAAGTTTTTTTTTTTTAGTTGGCATTTCACCTTAATAACCTCACAGAGAAGAAAATAGCTGTAGGTTATAGTCAGAGGTTTGACACCTCTCATGTAAACCTAAGGGAAACTATATCATCTCAAAAGAAAAAGAAGAAAAATGAAAAAAAAAAAAAAAAAAATGCCTTCAAGACACAGTAACAGTTTTTCACATATCTCAAAGACAAAAAAAATGAAGGAAAACCAGAATGCAGACACCAAGCTGGTAAGAAGGAATAACAAAGATATTATTGTATATTTGGAATATTGCAAATTCCAAGGGAGGGTTATGTGATGTTGAGGGGATATGAGGGGGATGAGCTCGCAATACTGGAGGGGCTGGAGTGGGAGGAAGAGTTAAGTGTGAGCTGTCGCTGGGTGCTAGCAGAGCAGTGAATTCAGTGAATTCAGACGGATGAGTCCAAAACACGAGTAATCCAAAAATCTGTTGCAAAAACAGAACCAGGACTTATTTGACCAGGTTAGGCAAGACGTGAACATACAAAACAGTGTGTGGTATAGGCTCTGCGAGAATGAATGAATGTAAAACCTTCAGGGGAAAAAAGGGAACATGGAGTTTGAAAAAAAAGAAAATCCCATCACTTCTGGCCTCAATCGGATGCAACTCGGTAAAAACCTGACACAAAAACTGGAAAAATTCAAAAATTTTGAAACTGAGATGTTTTACTAAACAATATTTAAAGAAATGGAAAAAAAATATTTTGTTTTCGAGATATCTTTCATATGTAATATACAGTATGTTAGCAACATTTTGCTTACAACACTGGCCATTTTAGAAATAAAAACAAATTGTGTCCATAACATTTTGAGAACACTTGAGGCAGTTTTTCTAATAGGGTCAAATCAGTCATAGGAAAAGGATCAACTCCAACTGTGAATTACAACACTGGAACATTTAGAAGGAGCTCACTGTATTTTTGTTTTTCTGTGAAATACACAAGTATAACATGTCATATCTGTTGTACATAATACAGCTTAGGTTTTAATCCCACAACATTTAACAGATTTCCTGATTGGTGACAAACTGTAACACTGCTATTCCAACATATTTGCTCTCCTTCGTGTTAATATAAATGTTACCTCGATGTGTTGTATGAACAACAATGATAATAAAACAATGCACACAGACAAAACAAATCCTGCTAGAACATAACCAGTGTTGGTCAAGTGCAGTGTTACTGATTACTTTTCAAAGAAAGTAATCCAATTACTTTACAGAATACTTATTTTCAAAAGTAATTCATTACTTTAATAATTACTTTAATTAGTTACATTGCAAAATCATGCACAACCTAAAAAATGAGTATAAAGCAACTGACCTTTCAGCCTAATTCTATTCTTTCTGCATGTTCCATCATAAACCAATGAATCAAATGACACAGTCTCTTTACAAAATCTGATTTATTACTTTTAATATTTAAAATCTATGTACATTGTATCAAAAATTAAATAAACTCAACAGTCTCTGACTTGAAGAAAATGATTGAACATTTCACCCTATTTTCTGCACATTCCAACATCTTTTAAAGAAAGAAACGTCCTTCTTCTGTAAACTTATATTTCTGCAGATCCAAGTATATTAAATGTTATTTTTTGTGTGTGTTTATACTCCTTCATTCACATTGATGTAAATAACACACACGCACACAGCAAAAATAAGTAAAGTCAATGTGTCTCCTGGCTGAAATCCAAATAATTAACATAAGTAACAAAGTAACAAATCAACACTGATGTCCCGAAGTGATTCTGCAGTGGAAAACAGCAACATGTTTTTAACAACATAGCCAACAACGAGCTTCTTCAGTTCAGCCGCACTAAGTCCTGTCGCTTTCAAGTTTATTTCCACCTGTTTAGCAAGAGAGGGGTTGCCTAAAAAGTTTCACATTCCTGGGCCGGCTCGCTAACTGCTTGCTCAGATTTGATGTGGAATTCTTCGCTGTTGTTAAAATGTTTGTTCCCAAACAGAGTGTACAACGGACACTAATGTTTATGTCATTTTTTACAGCATGAAACTCGAAGTAACGTGGGTATTTCAAAGCATTAAACGCTCCATAGTACTGCACTCTCCCAGTCTCCATGTTTTTCTTTGTCGATCTACACATGCGGCTGTTACCACTGACATAACACCGCGACATCACAGATGCATTCCCACAAACAGTAAGCTGTTGTAGGAGTAATGCAGCCTATCTGAAGAAAAGTAACAGTAATTTAATTACTGTTTTTACAGTAATGTGTTACTTTCAACACATATGCATGAATGTAACATATGCCATAAGATATGTCTTTTGGAACTAAACCAGATCCTGTGAGTCTCCACAGCTCTAAACTACAGGATCCAGACAGAATGTTAGAAAAGTAAACAGTTTACAGTCAGCTGCACTGCCTTTAAATCTCCCTGGTCAGAACCAGTTTCAGGCTTTTTGATCCTGTGCCACGGCCGTTGATCACTTCTCACCTCTTAGACCACCACCACCAGTGCTTTTTGCTGGTTCCTTCCAAATGCCAACAGAGTTGTTTCTCACTAAGATGGGAGACAAGGATCAATACAGAAGACCTTATTCTTACGTTGACTATTCTGCCTCCTGTTTGGACGGTTGGGTGAGAGATCAACCCAAATACCCTTTTCAGTATTAGGTAGACTGCCTGTGCAAGTCAAATGTAGTAGAAAACCAGCTGCTATTAGAACCAGGTAAAGACACTGACACACACACACACACAAAGATTCAGCATAAATAAAGAGGAGAAATACACTGTAAAAACATTGATACATGAAATCCTTTCTAATTACCTGGAAGTATTTTGTATAACCTTAATTATGAGCAGAGCAGCAGCTTAGGGCATTCCCTTGTGTACATGCACGCGCACACACACACACACACACACACACACACACACACACACACACACACACACACACAAACACAGACTTCCGGCCTTTCATAATAACTTTAATACCACATGGCTTTTTACTCCTGGGTAATCAATCTGTAATTGA
This sequence comes from Cynoglossus semilaevis, assembly GCF_000523025.1. Lineage (NCBI taxonomy): Eukaryota > Metazoa > Chordata > Actinopteri > Pleuronectiformes > Cynoglossidae > Cynoglossus > Cynoglossus semilaevis. The sequence goes on from NC_024320.1 coordinate 13,925,447, forward strand.
CCATTATTTATCTAGCACACAAAAAGCCCCAGTAGACACACACGCACAATTTATACACAGCTCAAGCCTGGGAGGAATTCAGAAACACCTACACACAAACGCCCCACTGGAGAAGCCGGCTGGTCACTTAAATGTATTCATGTAGAAAAGGCTCTTAAATACCCCAAAAAGTAAAGTGAGGGCAAACCTGGGACAACATTGTTCTTTATGCTGTCTAAAGCTTGGAGACAAATTATAAACAATGCCACCTTTAAGGTCACAGTTTACCTTAATTGAATTTCAGTAAACAACAATGTAGTGTTTATCCATCATTTCTATACTACCATTTACAGAAAGGGCAGTGAGGTTAGCCAGTGCTGCCACTATGTACATAGGTTAACTTTTAAGGTTAGTTGTAAAAAGTCCTCCAAATGATACAATAATGCGTGTCACTATTTTTTTTCTGTACCATAATAGTCTAAATGTAACAGGTTATTCAAGTCATCTTCTTATCTCTTCTTATTCAACATCTCACATGTGCAGCAAAGACTGTTTTTTTTTTTGAGATGATCAATAAAAACACAACTTCTATAAAATAACAGCTGGAGTGACTGTTAATTGATCTTCACAGGTCTATAACAAACAGCACGTTGCAGCATAAAATTAGTTTTCCTCAGAACAACTACAGATAAATGTTGCAGTTAGACCAAAACAATCGATCACAGCATTCAATAAATAACACAGTTTAGGCTGCAGAACCGGGCCTGCTATGTTCTTTTAGTTCTTTCAAAAGAAAATGATTGCAATTTACCCATGAGGTGTGTGGATGTGTACGGTAACTCCAAACTGGAAAAGTCAAGCACACATTTCTTAGATTACAGTGAACTTCTATAGCACCACGTCAAAGGTCAATTTAATATCAAATGCACCATTTGATGAAGCAAACTTTGCTCTGTTTATGATCGTACATATCTTTCCCTCAGCGAGAAGTTAGATCATTAACCTTCTGAAAACAACGTTGATCCTGATTAAAGAAGCAGAAAGAAGTTGTTTTTGTTCTGTTCCAGCTGCTCAACCAAACCAGAACTGTCAGGAAGACACTGCGTGGTAATGATCCTTTTTCTGCAAGATCAGCCTTTTATGTTTCTTTTTTCTTTCTGTCTTTGTTTGTATTTAACCCCAAAAAGTGAAACATTTGACTTGTTCATTTTCTCCTAATTACAAGTAACGTGTCAAAATGTGATGTATTTCTCTTTTCATGTTTCTGACAGGGTTTATTATTAAGGTTAGATATTTTGAAAATAAGCCAATTTTAGAATGAAAATGTTCAAAATGATCTGGTGTTTCACATTATAATTTATGTATACTTAAAGCAAATCCCTGAAGTTAGGAGCGATGGGTATGTGGAGACCCTGGATCAAATGCTTACATACAGTATATACTCTATAACAGTGATTCTTAATGATTGAGCCACACGCCAGCGCCCCCTAGATGGCCGAAAATTACTTTCAGTATTGCACCTTTAGTTTGTGGGACTGCGTAGGTTATCAACTTAAGACGACAGAGATATGCCCAGTAACAATGCAGCTTAACCACATGGTGGCGGTAATGTAGACCCCCACCCCGTCATAGGATACATTTTTGCGTAGGTACAGTCCCAACTTCACCAAATATGGTTTTATACTGTGAATAGATTTGGTTCATTATAAAATACAAATCCATCCGTAAGTGAGGTCAAATAAATGAAGTGCGAATATTGAATGGACCCCAGGCAACTTTGTACTTTTAACACTGTGCTTCAAGGTCAAAAAGGTTAAGTGTTCTATATTTTAGGACAACAGCCCCTGTGCTTCAAGGTCAAAAAGGTTAAGTACCCCTGCTCTATATTTTAGGACAACAGCCTTGAGCTCAAATTCATCATTCCCTCACAATTACTTGGTAATAATGATAAGTATGGAGAAATGTGAGCTCCTTTTTTGACAAACATGCTGAGTCCAAACTAATGGATTTTACTTATGGATTTTCCACTCATCATAATGGACTCAAACAGTCAAAGTCTGCACTCGGCCATCCGTCATGGACTGTCAGTGGAGTGGAGGTCAGTTATCGACCAGGCTTCATTTACTGATCATTTCCTCCTACTCATTTTCCTAGGCAGAAGAAGAACCTGTGCAAACATTATTAATCACACATCTGTTTACATTGACTTCTCTGCAAAGAAATCTGGTGATTGGATGGAAACAGTGTGTCTGTGGTGATTTATTATTGGTCATTTAGTCTGTTTAGTTTAGTTGTACAGTTAGCACAAATAACCCCCCCCCCCAAAAAAAAGGTTACGTCCCAAAGCTATTGTGTGTCAAAAATGACATATTTAATAATAAATATTGACAGGACACAGAGTTTGAGAAAAAAAAAAAAAACTCAACCACTGTGCTTTCAGTTTTCTTCAATTAAATTGAACTTAATTTAAAGTGCTGAGATTGTTTTATGTTCCAAATCACCTTTTTTGTTTTTATGTATTTGTGTGCTTGTATTTGTTACCATTTGTTACCAGACCATTTTTGGTATTGTTGCTAGTGTTTCCAGGTCCTTGCTGAAACCAAAAGCTGGTGTTATTCAGAGAGAAGCTCACACCTCAGTCTCTAACTGATGCTCTTCGCACTCATTCCCACCATCAGTCACTCCGATGAGGGAGGCAGCTGGTGGAGTAAAATAGCGTTTTACTCATGAGCTTGCTTATAAAAAACATGCAGCTATTTGTTTTTTTTACAAGTAGAGAGGTCACCAAACAGATTGTAACGTGATAATTCCATTAGAAAACTATATAAGAAAATGTATATATCTTACGTTATATAAAGTAAAATGTATATAGATTAATATTAAAGAAATGCATTTATACTTATATACATATATTAGTATATATACTAGTTTTGTTAATGAGATATTTTTCAACATAGCATTTTATACACATTGCCAACAATGCTACAGAGGCTTTGTCACAGATAAGACCTCTCAGAGACAGCCCAAATATCAAAGCAGGTTGGACCTGACACCGCCTCGTGTCTACATATGCATGTGATCACACACGGCCATTAGGTTTTGTGCAAGAATCATCTGGGGGGATGATGGGTCTTTAGTGAGACACATTTGTCTCCCCATGCAGTACTAGAGTGAGGGAGGTGGGGTGGGAGGACGTGGGGCTGTTTTTGCTCTGCCCCATGCAGTGCCAACACCTGACAAATTTCATACAGCCTTTGGAAAACGGCGGCGTCCTTTGGCTCCACTGTGCTTCCTGCAGAGTCCACAGCAGTTTGCTCACAGAAGAACAGGTCCATGCAAATGAGCTGTTCCTCTAAATAAAGTTGACTTTGGAGAACGTGAGGACTGAAATTTGTTGATTTAACTGTTGGGTTTGGACATGTTACTAAAACTATCTACCATTGGTTTTAATTATAAAACACTAGCAAGTGTTTGAAACATTCAGTTCCATAGTACACATAAAATATTTAAGAGTAATAACTTTCCACTGCTTTACTATTTTTGGCTGTTTATTTGGTTAATTTAATATAGAAAAAAAATCAAATCTGTACATTTTACAGTAATGAAAGGTGCTCAATTATTGACTCGCAACCACGTAATTGGTTAAATAATACTTCAGGTATAATGTAATAAAAAATGAAATATGAATTGAAAGTGTTGACAAAAACTGTAATTGTGTAGTGAGAATGCAAGAAGCAGGATCAAAAAGTGTCATTATTTATTTTATTCTTTTAATATGCAAAACTGCAAAAAAAAAAACACCAAGGACTGGACAGTCACGTTAGTTTTAGTTTTGTCTCTATGCCGAGTTTATAAAAAAAAAAAAAAAACATCAATCACCAAACATCAATGTAGAATCTTTCATCACAGTTGACACAAATTAAGGCGTCAAATGCTATTTGGAAACAAATCTAATGACGTCTGGGGGGGGGGTCTTGTTTGTTTTCCTGTACTGTTTGTAGTGTGAGTGTGTGAGTGGGCATGCAATGTCTCCATCCACTGCAGGTGCTGAGTTACCTTGATAGGCATCACACACACACCTGTCTCTGATTATCTCATCAGCAGCAGGTGTATTTAAACTCCACCTCACGCAGGAACCTGTGGCAGAGTGTTGCCCAAGCAGTTAACCACATGTCTGTCGATGTTACCTCATCATGTTTGCCTGTGAAGTATTACAGTTTTCATTTTCTTGTTGTTGTTGTTGTTGTTGTTGTTGTTGTTGTTGCTGTTGCTGTTGTTTCCTATGGTTTATTGTATTCACATTGTTGTGTTGTGCTCTCAAAGAATTGTTTGTAGGGATGTTGATCTTTCACTGCCACATAGACAATCAATGCACTCACTGGGAGTCCTCATGACACTGGCACAATTTGCTGTATTCTTGAACAGTTAAGAATGAAACTTTGACATCTACCTGTTGACCACTGTTTCAGTGTTCCTCCTGTTTGGTCCCACCCATTAAGCGCAGTCATTGAGACGAGAAATCATAACTAATCTGTTTTGGACTGTTGGTAATGGAAATAAGAAGTTAAGTAAAAGTTGGACTTTTGTTAGTCCCAAGATTGAATTTGATTATAAACATTTTTGAGATTGTTTATAATTTATGTATACTTAAGGCAACAACCAACATTTGAAAAATTTGGAACTAATCTATAAAAAAATGTTTCAAAGAGCTATTTGTTTAGTACACATCCCAGGGCAAGTGGTAGTTAATAATTATTTAAATAAAGTGTAACTAGAACAACTTTAAAGTTCACATAACTGGAATTAATTATCCTCGCATACGGTAAAAGTATAACTCTATCTGTGGTCTTAAGGCTTTGGTCTGTTTGTCTGAATTTAAAGAGGCAGATATAATTTACTGCAGTAAAAATGTCCTTACCATAGTAGAAACACATTCCCAGAGAGAGCGACACAAAATCAAAAGACAAACCTTTTGAAGGAGTTGTGTTTTGCAGAGTGAGGTCACACCAACTGTGGGGGAAATAAAACATGCATTAACTAAAGTCTCTGGATTTTACAGTTTATGCAAAACAAAGGGCTTTGTGCACTTCAAAGGTGACAACACCTCAGTCTTAGAGATTTAATTTGCTCATAACTTCTTTGAGGCCTTTTTATATTTAGGATAACACAGCTGTGAAGTGAATTATGTTTCATATGAAACTGCTGGGATATTTTTGGAGGTCAAACATTTAATAAATATGTATTCAAAAGAATAAAAATAAAACATTTCGATCATTAAATAATGTAGAGTTTTATCAGACGGTAACCCCTTCAAAGGTTTAAGTAAACACTGATGTCTGCAAATCGTATTTGTTGAGAGTTTAAAATAGAGAGAGAGAGAGAGAGAGATTAAAGGAACCAGCTCAAAAGGTCAAACTTGCTACTGCCACAAATCTTTTACATTTCTTTTTAAATGTATGTTTAAATCTTGTGAATTAAGATCAATCTGTATCATTGGAAAATAAAACATTTTTACTGGGGTGCATTTATTTTTTGTTTGTTTTTCTTTGATGGATTCAATTTATGTAAGAGTTGGTCATACCATCTGTATTTATTGTGGTTTAACAAAGTCTAATCTTACAATTCAAACACAGTGTGACACTGCCTGAAGAACACAAACAAACTCTTAAGTGCAAGTATTGCACAACTTAAAAAAGGCAGGAATTCAAATTTGATATTGTCTCAAGAAGTTAAAGCTTGATTTTCCAAAAATATCTGTTGGAAAGGAAAGTGAACTACTTGCCACTGTGACACAGCACAAGGAGATATTGACAGTTTTCTTGTGGGGAAAAAAAATGGTATCAAATGGTCAAATCTGAGAAGATCCTTAAGGCAGTTATGTCATAACCAGAATTTCCAACTAGAGGCTTTATTCCTAAGTAGAATTGTTGTAGTTCTACCCTAGTTTTGCGATTTCCTTTTCATCACGAGTGTTGCTCTAATGCAAGTCAAATAATAAATAATGCAGAATAGTTTACTTTCATTTCAAAAATGGTAAAAGCTTCTGTAAAACAACATTAATATTTATACACTGTTTTTCCACCCTGTGTTTTTTAAGCATAGAAATAAAGTATGCCCATATAAAGTTACATACCTAATGTGTATCGCAATGTGGACGAACTTTCAAATCACATGCCTTGCCGACCACACACTAGACTGCCAGACTTTGTTCAAATAGTTTTTGCTCACATTTCAATATTTTCCAAGCAGAGACTGGTGACATTTGCATGCAAATATCATCATCAGCGTCACCGTGTTTATCTTCTGCAGTGACACACAGCAAAAATGAAACTACGGCATCTGTCACATTTCAGGGAAAGACAGAGAAACAAAAGAAAACAAGAGCGAGAGAAGAGAAAAATGAAAGGGGTTTCGATGGGTTAAACACAAAGATGGAAATCTAGAATTGGAAAGCTCTGGGTGATACTGAGGTTGATGTCTGGTTTGGTGAGAAGATACTTGAAACACTCAGTACATGTGTTTGCTGTTTAATTCAACATTTTGTTCAATGTTCCTTTGTCTAATTAACTTCTCTCTTTCCTCTGATTGGTTCATCTTGTCTGCTCCAAATCAAGTGTTGTAAGACCAAACCTGGTGTGATTAAGGGAGTTGTTTAGTCTAAGGCTCATTTAAAACAAGAATGAAGACTCAAACTGAACATACTTCCTTTCATAGATCCATAAACATCAGGGTTTCAGTGACTGGTATCAGCATCTACCCACAGACATTGTAAAGGCACAGATCATATCTTTAACGATCCAACCATCCCTGTGGATTCTTCATTAGTTCTTCCATCACCTGCTTCATCCGTTCAATCTTTAATCGTGCTCGAAGTCTTGTAAGTTAAAATGTCATTCATGCCCTGGAGACAACTGATGCACAAAAACACAACAAGGCCTGAGGGATTGATACTTATCTTTTAAACCATCACATAGGTCATTGCAAAACCTTCGATCATTACAAATATGTCAATGACCACCGGTCAGGTCTCAAGCGCGTCAAAGTAAACCTTTTTGTGTCTTTATGTAAAGCTCAGGGTTAACAGAAATAAACAATCAATGGCCCCTTGATTTTCTATACTTTTCATCCTTTTTATCCAGTTTGCTGAAGCAGCGGCCTCAGCATTAAAGTCCAGAACTTCCATCAAATGTTCTGGTAGGATCCCCATGCATTCCCAGGCCAGCAGAGAGATTTATTTACTCTATTGAGTCCTGGGTCTGCCCCAGGTTCTCCTCCCAGATGGAAGTGCTTGGAACACCTCCCAAGAGAGAAGTCCAGGGTCATCTGGACCAGATGGCAGTTCTACCTCAGCTGGCTCCTCTCAGCTCAGAGATACAGAACATATGAGCTGAGGTAAAAGACTAAAGCATCATTGGAAAAATACTGATCTCTCATACAATATAGTACAGTGCAGTATCACTGTTATACTATATTCAAATGGTGCATACTACAGTATATATATATATATATATATATGTGTGTGTGTGTATATATACATGTTTATTCCTTGAGGTTAATCATAAATAATCCTAATAATCCATAAACAATCCTAATTTATACGCTACCCTGTGATTGTTCATATAAATATTAGGAATGTAATGTTCCAGTGAAGTCAAAGTGTGATACATCCCTCACCACTGACATCAGGAGTATTCACATTTTTGGTAGAAAGAGCAATGTGGTTTGTCTTAGCCTTAATCAATTTATTTTTTCCAATTCTGGGAAACAGTCGTATTCCTGAGGAGCAGGAGATCATTTCTATTCAACATACACCTACTGCTAATTAATGTCAAATTGATGGAAGCCACTGAAAGAGTCCAGTGACCAGTGACTGGGTCCCGTCCTGTTTTTGGTCTGAGGGGAATTCCCTGCCCTTCCTCGTTCCTGGTTCCGCTGAACATTACACATGTATGAATACATGTGCCGTTACATACATATACAGCATATATATATATATATATACTGTATATAACTAACCTGTTTTAGGGTTAAAATACTTTTCAGCTTTAAACAGAACTCTATAATTGATTGAATTTTGTTTTTTTTATCAGATGTGCTTATAAAGTGAAGTAGTTTGACCCGCCCCCACTCCCCTTGTTCATCACTTGCACTTGATGCACATCATTTAGTTGTGAATGCCATTAAGAACCAGCCTTTCACACACTCTACACATCCTGATTTCAGACAAGAGAATAGATCATCAGCCAAGTGCAGGTTGGCGGAGGCGGTCGGGGGATGGGGTGGGGGCAGGGGCAAAGATGACTGGCTCCTCAGATTATTCACCATCTATCCCTTTTCTCTCCCCTGCATTGAAAAATACTTTATTCAGTGGAGGTTAATCACACACATATGTTTTCATGTGATTTTCTCTCTGTCCTAGCCGCATAGACACACACACACACACACACACACAGAAATATGCACAACCAACCAACACAATGTCATGGACAATTGCTTTGACCAGGCACAGGGCCAAGTGCTGTGTTAGAACTGTAATTCCATTCTAGTGCTTAGCTGGGTGACCTTATGCTTGACCTAACACCTGGTGTGAATGTGTGTGTGTGTGTGTATGTGTGTGTGTGTGTACAGTATACGTGTGTGTCTAACGGATGAGACTGTATCTGCAAACAGTGCCATACGATGTTTAATGGAATGGGAAAACACTTGCAGCTTCACGGGTGAAGGTGAACGCTACATACTGGCAGCTTCACAGACTTGGGGTGCTCACTGTCTCCTTTCCTTGTTCTTCACACGCACTGTGAAAACGCTCCTAAAAATAATCCATTAAAAACATCAACACAGGTAACACACTTAGTTGCAGCTAGAAGGATAACTAGCTAGATAGATAGATACTGTAGATGCACAACAGTACTTTGTATGGAAAACAAGAAGTAGAACAAAGTTGTTAAAAGTGGACAATTATACACTTTAGCCATTTTTCCAACAGGCGGTTCTGATGTAAGGACAACTCTCCAATCATTGGTTACTGTCACAAGAGCAGAAAACTACTGTAATGATTTTCTTCCTGATTATTAAACCAATCTGTTCCCCGTGTCATATTCGAATGCTGCATTCCTCCTCTCCTTTTTTTTTCCCATATCTCATTCCATCTGCAGCCACAGTCTCTGCAAAGAAGAATTTCTCCATAATAACGCTGCAAAATCTCTCCGCCTCCACGAGAATCCGCTCCCGTTTCCAAACGTTGAACTAATCAGCACACGCTCACATTATTATTCAGCACAGCCATCGACGCCTGTTTCAGTGTGACAGTATTCTTAGTAAAAATAAATGGACTTGGTGGAAAAAAATAAACAGAAAATAACCCATTAAATACTGCCTGGAATACTGCCTCTACTATTTGTTTTCTATTGTACTCAGCACAAGGGTCATTTTGAAGAAAAGATTTCGTCAAAATATATTCACATGGCCTTACGTTTTTTTTTTTATGCTAAATGAAAAGCATAAAAACCTGATTGACGATTTCCTTTGATATACAGTATTTGTCATGGCATACAGGAAGTACTGTACACACAGATAAAACAAACAAAAAAGCCAATCAATCAATGTAATGTGATAAAGGAAGCATAAAATTCAGGAGGATGAAACTGACTTTGTTAAAACACTTCAAAATACACACAGTAAAACCATTTGAGTATGGATTTTAAAGACTTTTTTTCAGTTTCATAAATCTTTATCTTTATCATAAATCTTAAAATGTGTTTTGATCAATAGCATAGCCAAAGTACAATGCTATTTTTGTCCAGAAAACTGTCTTTATGTTATGTCTTTATGAGTTTTTGTCCTGTTTTTGTCCTGGTAAAAAGCTCAGAAATTAATACAAAAAAGAAAGAAAGAAATCACTTTAGAAATCAATGAATCTTACAGAAAAAGAACTGACTGTGAAAAATGAGATGACAAAAGTACTATAAACTAGTGAAATTACGTCATCCTGAGAGTAAAAAAAAAAAAAAAAAACATCCTCAAAACATCAGTAACTATATTCTGACAGCCTGCAGTTCCACGACTTGTGTTGTGAGTTTTTGCTGACTTGAGCTTTTGTTTTTTTTTTTGTTTTTTTGCTACAGTTTTTATAAACTTCACTAAAATGTACTATTTTTTTTTTCCCAAGTTTGCATTATTTACCACATTTTACCACAGACTTATAGCTCAGAAACCACACACTGTCCTTCTCTCACAAACACAGCACAACTTGGCTTTAAGTTGAAGCCACCAAGTCTCACTAATGAGGGCTACTATAGCTGGAATTGTGTCCAAACAAGTGCTGCAGTTTGGGTAGAAAGACAGCAAAGACAGCAAAGATCCTCCATCTGCAGGAAACCTCTGAGATAAAGTAGAGGTGAAAAGGGAAGAAGGTACTTTTCTGTATTAAACACATTGAAAATCCTGCACTAAAATTTCTCGATGCATTTCACCTGAAGGACTCCTTCAGGCATTGGCACTTGCTCAGAGCCAAACCTTAGGGAACAAAAAATCACTCAAAAAGTTGGCTATAAAAAGTACAAAGCAGGTTCAGAGCAGTAAGAAATACCAAAAAGGAGCCCTGGGGAAAATGATGCATTCTCCTTTTTTTTTCCCACTTTATTAAATCGCGGGCAAGGCTTATTTTAGAAAGTCTATAGTGATGAAGGCAGTTAGATCCACATCCTTAAAACCAGCCTATTTTTTTACATTGTTGCCATAGCAACTGTTAATGAACACTGACTTTAAGTACAGGTTTGTACCAAAAAAAAAAAATCAGGGTCAATTTTCATCCATTTGAATTTTTATCCAATTATTCTTCTTTCATCCAATTATTGTTCTATTGTTCTTTAATGTCAGGACCATCAAGTGGCTGCTCTTCACATTACTTTACACTTACACTACACTTTTCTTTTCTTTGTATCTCCAGAAACCAGTTACATGTAATGATTGTGATTGTACGTTATATAAATACGTTACTGAAAGCTGTAAAGACAAAAAAAAAAAAAAAAACACTTGATGATCTTACTTTATCTTTTTTTTTTTTTGCTGTATTCCCAACTATTTTTTGACTCCACCTATTTCTGGATGCTTTACTTTTTACTGCTAAATTCTGACTATTTTTTCTGCAGGTTTCGTTCACTTTTCGCTGCTTCATATTAACTATATGAATCTTGCCACTATGATTGTTGATGACTAATCTGTAGCTAAAATGTTGATTGGATTTAACCACCAATCTGACAAGTGTTTCTAGATATTAGCTCATTCCATGAGTGTGTTTTCTCCTAATTTGGCTTCCTTGTTTGCAAAACAAAACAAGACTCAGCTGAATGAACACAGTATGGAAACAGAAATCAGATGATGTCTCCCGAGGATTTTCCAACCTTCTTTTTTACTCTTTTGCAAGGACTAGGGTTATGTCCAGCACTCGCTAAAAATACTGCTATGCTATGCCTTGAAAACAGCAGAGCTTCAAGAGTGCTGTGCACATTTGTTATTAGCTGCAGTCATCAAGGTTATTGTCTATGCTGACAGCTAGTTAGAGCTTAACACAGCAGACCCTCATCCCTCTCTGGGGTTTTCTTTTTTCCCCCCTTTTGCCCAAGGCTACTGATGTTCTCAGCCACTGTATTAGATTTCAGATCATTGGATTTTTCACAGGTCCTCTCATAATTAAAAGTCATCCCATGGCATTGCCTCAAACGGAAGCTTGTGGTCTTATTAGCATTTTGATATCTGCAGGGCCAGCCCTTGGCTATAACACAAAGGGGGTTGTATATATGTTTGACTGCAGGAACATGTCCCTGGCAGGAGGAATGTCCTTTTTTAAGTCTCACTGTTTTACGATACAGGGTGAAAATGAATAATCTCAGAGACGATATGAATCAAACGTCATGCACAGTCCAAGATAACATGCAGGAGTTACTTGACAATTTACTCCTGACCTTGCTACATATGCTGTCAAAACCAGTTCATCACAGGACACTTTAGCACCACTAAATGGACCTGTGAGGACGAACTGTAATGTGCAATAAAATATCGACTGAGATTGGGTCTCTCCTAGGTTTAGTATGATGTGAGAAATAAAAAATGAACACCACCCACAAACCAAATGCTAATGGATATTTTAGAGCTGGCTGCTGAGTCTCACACTTTACAAAAAGCATTAATGAAAAGAATAGGCTTTTAATGAGCACTGTTTTCTAATAAAGGCTATACGTTTGCAGGAAAGGGCACAAAAGGACAAATGTGTTGTTAATGACGGACTCAGTGAAAAAGCTGTAGCCTTTAATAAATGGAAAAGCTCTAGTGTACTTGTACCAAAGAGAATCACTCATTATTATATGATTAATAAGATTGTAATGTAGAAGATCAAATTACGTTATTGCACTTAGACTTTTTTTTGCCTCCTTCAAATGTCCTTTTAAAGCATTTAGGAGATTTTTGTGCAAATGCAAATTCTTAAAATAGAGCAGGCCTGAGGAAGAGGAGAAAAAAAAGGAGATGCCCCTGCATATGAGATTGGCTGTTTTAAATCTGCAGATTGGCTGTTGTACTTAAGATCTATTTAACTCCGTTCCACTCAGATGCAAAACCAAATTAGCTGAGGTCTTGAACTTTGCTGCGAGTAACGTGTTACCATTTACTTGCTTGATTAGTATTCTGTTAGGCTAGGGATGCAATAAACGGAAAGAGCTGGGGAGCTTTATGGAGGAGAACAAGTACAAAAAAATAAACGTATATGCTAAGAAAAGAAGGACGGAGTGTAAAATGCTCACAGAAGTACCTCCAGAATGATGACTGCCCTGCCTTTTCCCACTGTGTTCCTTCTAAATAGAGTTATTCAATGCAATTCCACTGAGGCGTGGAATAAATCAGTTCTCTGGCTTGGCGTGTCTGCTCTTTTCTGTCAAATTATTGTTATTGCTGTAAAAAAGTATTTTTTATCATTTTTGTTTTGTTTCTGTGGTGAACTGTAATTTTCAGCATAATTAAAAACAAATGCTAGGAACATATTCTTCCTTGTGGTTTTGAAAAATACCACACGACAAGCAAGTCCCCTTTTCCCCCGAATTGATTTTGTTTTGTTTTTTTAATCTCAATACAACTATATTGTTTCACATGTGAAAAATGTTGAGAAGAAGAAAGTACTTACTAAATAAAATTCAACATTTTAGATGTTTGGGAATCCACCGTTAGCTCAGGCACTGCAGGCAAAGACGGGCTAGAACGTATCACTATGTGAAATGCCTCCTATTAGAACTACTGTGTAGAGCAGGGGGAATTAAATATTTGTTAAAATGACAAAAAATGTTTGCATACACATCTTGGAGGTCGGACACTGAGATAAAATTAAACAAAAATCATATTTATGTCTAACATTTCTATTTGAGGTTTATTTTGAAACCAGTCGTGGCCCGCATTGGATTGTACTGGGGCCCATATCAGACCCACAGGCCAACAGTTGGTGATCACTGAATTTTGACTTCGAGAGTGACTCCAATTGATGGCGCTGTCTACCAAAACATTAGCATTTTTTAACCATTGACATTGTATTTAAGTTCAAATGTATTTCATACATTTATATAAATTGTATTTTAGTTTTTATTTAGTAATTTTGTGGTGGTTTTTAAAGAGTGACTAATTTTCACATTTTATTTACCTGTGATTACTTTTTGCTTTACTTTTTTTTTTTTTTTTGCAATATTTCAGTATTATATGATCAGTAATTTTAAGAGAAGGTTTGACAGGAACGTAAAATAATGTGATGAGGGGGTGGTCACATTTGCTGTACTTTGTGTTTAATGAATACAATGGGTTTCCAGAGTCAATGGGAGCTTATGTTAAATAATCATGGTTTTAATACAGAATAATTGTGATCAAGATTTCTTTTCAAAGATTTAATGATGTACAACATGATGTTATTGAGCAGCTGAAGTTGTTTTGTTTTTGTTTTTTTTCAAACACCAAGAAAAGGTTGAAAATCCCACTTGTATCAATGCACCTAATGGTATCTTTAGTTACCAAATAATATATTGGACTAATTAAAAGATAAGGATAAGAAATAATGTCATTATGACTTGCAGGAATTTCCTTTTTTTTTTCTTAAATAAGCTTACAAATGATTACAAGAATGACTTGTAATACAGTGGATATTTTAGTCGATGTTCTGGAGACGTGGCTGAGTTCGTCTTCCTTACTCCAGACACTGTCCTTTTTCAATAGCCTTGGTCAGATTTCCTTGAACTCAGAAAGGTAGAGCGTTCCTATTTTAAGACTGTGTGTGTGGGTTGACAAAGTTTTTTTAGGAGTTGAGTCAAAGTCAATGAAACAAAAGTCGATGAAACGAAAGTGCAGAAGTGATCTTTATAGATTAGTTTCTCAGACTTCACTTCAGCTCCTGCCTGTTATTGTTACACTATATTTATTGTAACACAGCTCCATCCCTTTGAGCTCTATCAAAAGTCTTCTCACACTTCTTTTTCAACCGGGGGGATTTTATTATTTATTTTATTGTAAGACTAAATGTGCCCTCCATTTTTGGACGTGACCTTAAATCTCATTTTCCAAACCCTGCACACTCACTTGTAAAATAATCCACAAGATACCGAGGATGAGAGCCTAAAAATAAATTTCTGAAGGCATTGAATGAGTGTATGCTTCCGTAAATGGCAGCCTAATACGTTAACATGTTCCACACGAGATCACAGAGGAAGAAAAGACACAGCAGTACTAGGAGGAGATTGTTTTCTTTGTCCTTATCCTTACTTTCTCCATCTGTATTTTCTCCCTCAGAATAAGATGAAATCATTGAAATTCAGTTGGGTTTTCTTTTCCACTCACTCAAGGTAGTGCCCTCCTCTTTTTTTTTTTTGTCCTTGACCCAAGCAGGTATCCAGTGTTGCCAGATTACATGAGTATAACAAAGTCTACAAAGTATGAAGTAACCCACCAACCACCCTGCAGCCTCACGCGGATATAGAAAGACTGAAATATTAAAACATATATTTTGCTTTATTTATTTTATTTGTTTAAAATTTACAAAACATGTTCCGCATTAACTAACTTCACTGTTTTGAAGTCTTAATTTCAACAAATTTATTATGAACTTTTTTTACACATATGGTACATATCTACAAAACTACAAAACTAATTCCTTACTTAATATTGAAGTCAAATGCAATGTTTATTATAATATTGGCCCGCTTGGCCGATGTCAAATGTACCCTTATTATTACTGATGTGAGAGTTCCTGCATCACCCCAGTGTTGCTCAGTTTGAGTCACTTGGCAACCCCACACCATCACGATAACAGCCACAACCGTCAATACCTGCTGTGTACCAAAATGTATTTTTTAATATTCCAGACTGGTTTACATATGCAGCTGCATCAAAAAGCCAAAATACTAGTTTCATATTTGAGTTGAACTTAACTAAATTATGCTTAAAAATAACTGTACCCTTGGTAGTTAGATTGTAATGTTTCTATGTTAAACTAAAACCTGCACCATGTGAAATGCGAGGTGAAAAGTTTGCAAAGCAGTTGGCTTCTGAACTGAAGCCAAAATCACAGTTGCTGCTACTGTGGAAGTGCGTGAGGTAAACCAGCGTTTAGAGGTCATTTAAATGACCTTATACGGAACAAATTGGCCTGTAAACTACACAACACTGATTTAAATTGAACTCATAATTATTAAAGACGTGTTGTTTGGTCAGATTAAGCCAAAATGAAGCAGTGCAGATCAGATGAGGCTCAGCATGTGTGGTGGCGATTTGGCCAGGACCGCCACAGTGGCTGCAGAGTGCCATCAGTGAACAGAGCTAGAAGGAAAACCTTGATTTCCCCCCCCCCCCAATCTAATAATGTCAAAAAACTACTTTAAAAAAATACACGAGGTTAAGAGACAGCATGGATCATCTGAGTATTGGGGTCACTTTGTTTTTCCATCCACTGCCAATAACGACATGGCTGCAGACTCAGCAAACTATAAACCCTGAATCATAGTCTGTTTTTAGTCTGTGGAGGACCATGATTTACAAATGGGCAACAGTCCGTTCTGGGGATGACCTTAAAAAGGTCATTCAGGACAATTTAGGTATTTTAATTGATATAATTCAAGAACTAGGGTCACTTCATTTAAATATAATCTAATAAAATAGTACTTGATGACTTTGCACGCACTGAGATGTCAAACACACTGGCACTGCCTTGGATTTCTGGACTTCTGACTATATTTAAAGCGACTACACAGTTTGGTTGGATTTGATATTTAAGCATTTGGAAGGTCTCCATGGTTTCACAAAGCTCTCGTTGGCATCTGAAGGACATTTACTAGGACAAAGTGACACTTTGGAGGCCCAGTTTTGATGCTGAATGCAGCAGAATAATTTGCTGCCTAAAAGTTTTTAATGGAGCAGTTATCAGCTGCACAATCAGCAGAACAGAGAGGCGTACAAATGCCTGTTGCTGTAATTGAAGCTGGTATAGGAAAGAGGTTAAAAAAATCTGTGAGTACTTCCAGAAATACTAAAACCCTCGGTGTTGTATTCGTAAAACAAGTATGGCGTTAAATTAAGAATAGACTGCAAATCATCTTAAGCGTTTCACACCTGTATTTGTGATGAATCCAAATGATGAAATTATTAACGTGGCCAAATGTTGAGAAAAATATCAAAGTATCAAAATGTAGCTGAATATAGTTTGTCTGAAACCATCAGTGCAGTCCTCGTCCTCAACTTGGTCTGCAGCTGATTACAATCTGTTTGACAGTTGTGTCAGTCACCTTGTCAGCCGTAGACTTACCACCCAGCATGCATTTGTGGAAGCTTCGACTCCAGGTGAGCATCAGACCACACTTACTGAGTGCAGGGCAGTGAGTACGTCTACTGCTGACAAGCTGACTGACATGATTGTCAAATGGATTCTAAGGGGCTGTAGACTGAAGAATACTGTTGAGGACAACGGCTTCACCACAGTTTTGAAAACAAGTTGTTACACGATTTCGAATGCTTTGAGTTGAACTTTTGCATGATAAATCACGACCAGTGATCACACACTGACTGTGATTGGCATAGACGTCTCCTGTGGACTAGGGATGGCTCAATCCTTTTTCATGTCTGATACCAATGCTGCAACTTCTGCAGATACCGATATCTGTTTGATTTTTTTTTTCCTTTTCCCCATGCCACAGGCTGCTGTTGCTGAGGCGATAGTGTCTTCATTTACAGCCGGTCACACAAAGTTAAGTTGAGCATTTGGGCTTAGGTATCAGATCGAAAGAGCAATGTTTTTGTGTGTGTGTGTGTGTGTTATTGAACCAATACCAAGTATGTACTGTATATGGAGTATCAACCATATGAACAATACACAGGGAAAATACTACATTCTTTGCCATTTTGTTATATGGCACTGTGTAATAAATTTGCTTCAAAGTTAAATAACATAACTGACTCACAGTTTTTGAAGGAGCCGCTGATGCACTTTGATTTAATCATGATCTGGCACCCTATAATTTTCAAAGAAAATGTTTTGTTGTCCAATGTTTTAAACAAGATTCCATTATTCAAAGAGGAAAAATTAAGCACTGAAATGAACTGAAATATGTGTTTTATGTTTATTTTGTGAGTACAAACTTCTATAAAGAACTTTGTACTATTTGGGTGTTTACAGCTCACTCTTATTGTTGCTTTTGTTACTAACGTCAGTATTTATCAGCCTTTGAAGCTCTATAATAGTTGCATTGAAAAGGCAAATGACAACAGTCACAATAATGAAAGATGTTCCAAAATATAATTTTGATAATGAAAGATGTTCCAAAATATAATTATTATATACTCGACATCTTTTTTCCCCCAGGCGTTTTCTTAAGTATTAGTCCCTTCAGAGTGAGCAGTGGAGCAGAGACAGTGTGGGAGAGGAAACCAAGGCATTCATCAGTAAAGGATGGGGGCAGCCTGGCCTCACATCTGCTGTATTTTCATTATTGTACTCAATATTGATTAGACTCGCCCTAACACACACGGTTAAGATTATTCACCAATATTTATGTTTTTCCATTCCAAAATGCCACATGTGAGCAGGAAGCAAAGGTTATGAAGGAATCAAAAGTCAAAGTAGTTTTTATATGGTTGGGTTTTCATTAATTTATCTATTCGTTAATTTATTTTTCATGACATTGGTGATTAGTGCTGCACCTGCATGGAACCAATTCATAACTGGCGACTGAGCATTTGCTGTTCTATTTTTGTTTCTGCACCAAGATCTCTCCAGCATGAATACAACCGAGGTGGTGATTCAGTGATTTGTCGTCATCTGATGTCACTCCCATATTTAGGGCAGAGTTAAGTTTTGCTTGTGTTAGCACGGCCTATTTTTAAGCAAAGTGCACATTAAAACACTGGCTCGACGGAAGAGACAGGCATTTTTCTGAACTCACTGGTGGATATTAGCTCAGCCTTCACTGTAAGCGGAAGAGACCAGACACCGACTAATGGTTTCTCCTAAGAAAGCTTTTGCAAAACTCAAGCTAAAGACTAAGCCTCTATCTCTGTCCTGAATGGTGGACTGTATTTAAAGGAAGGATTTAGAGAATAGGGGTTTAGAAGAGACAAAAGAAACAGCAGGGATTTAGGAAAAGTTGGAGCAAATAAGCAGACCTTGATGTGTTGGACATTCTCATTAGGTTATTATATAAAAACTGCTATGCTAAAGCATACATACACTATTGCTTCTACTGCAATTGCAAACCTGCTGCTGAAGTATTTTATTGAGTGAGGATTTGGCTAAGATTTTGTGAAATGTGATGAAAAAAGAGGTATTCACTCTACTACACTTCTGTTGTGCGATTCTATATTAAGTATAAGAGGTGTACTGGGAAAAAAACAAACAACCAAGACAATCCCACCCCCTCTTACACTGAGCCCACTCCTGCTGGACAAATATGTTGTTTGCAAATCATTGCACTTGTTGTGAAGGAGGGAGAAAAATAAGTCCTTTGTCTCGGCTGCAAACTTATTATAGCTGCACTCCCTGCTCTTACCGTCACCATTGTCGTCATTATCACACAGTTATCCACCTTAACAAAAGTCTCATCAGAACACATGGTACAGGAAAGAAAAATACAAGAATGAAAGAACGCAGACCTGCTAAAAATACTTTATAAAAGTCTGCAGATTCTCTCACTTTGTGTCCCTGTGGGCGTACTGTACATTCTGCATTTGTCCTCAGAACGTTTTAAAAGAAACATTTATACTTGTTTGTGTTTTTTTTTTTTTTGTGCCTCTCCATTCCATTCAAGGTAGACGTGAAGGCAGGGTGGTGGCGGTGGAGGTAGAGGAGTTTGTGCGCTAACCTAAATAATTACACGCCTGTTCTCCCAGAGTGATTAATTATATCTGCAGAAGACGGGATTTCCTATTTTAGAGTCCTCCACATACGAGGGCTTGTGGGCGGAAAGACACGGGTGTGTGGGTGGGAGTGAGGGTGACGCAGTAAAAGACAAAATACATTGAGTCCCCTCATCAAACCTTTTACTTGACAGATTTAGGACTGCTGGTAAAAAAAAAAAAAAAAATCCCTGCAGAGTTGCATTTTCTCTGCTCACTGGCCATCTTTGTTTGGAAGATTCAAAATAAATCAATGAGTTTTATATTCGACCTAATTAACTGTATTTAAGCATCTTCATAAAACACTGGGAGAAGAGGATTAGCGCATGCTCTGTGGTTAGCGCACACCATTTCCTCATTTTCTTATCTGCATGTTCCAGGGTAGAAAATCCACAGGGCTTCTCAACATACATGTGCTTTTTGGCTGGATGGAAATCCCCATATGAGTGACTGCACGCAGTGTGATTTCCCTCTTTGGGGACACACATCTAAATGTGCCGTGATGCGAAGAGAGTGTATGAGAGCCTGTGGTGGGGGGGCTGTAACAGGTTGAGATGTCCTTAGGAATTCTCTTTAGACGTTCTCCTCATTGGCTCTGCAGCACGGTGGAGCCTATGGTTGGATGAATATGACGGTCAGCATTAGCAGATATGCAGGAAGAAAGAAGAGTGGGGGATGAAACCAAACACAAAACAACCTTTTATAATAATAATAATAATAGCAATAACATTAAAGAGTGTAAAAGTACATTTTCTTATGACGACACTGTTTTAGGGATATTGGAAAAAAGTTGTGTTATCAAGAACAAATAATGTAAAATTTTCAAAAACAATTACAGCAAAAAAAAAAAATATATATATATATTTCTTTAAATTATATACCTTCTCCGAGACAAAGTACATGTGCAATGCTATGTTTGCTGGTTATCCCTCAATTGTTTAAAAGTACGAGTTATTACTCAATAGTGTTTTTAGAAGCAAAAAATAGAGAAACAGCTTTAAAAAATTAGACAATAAAATGACACAATAAGTCAAAAGAAGGAAAAACTCCCAATCTTCACTAGCAAATATCTATTTTGTCTTGTCTGTTGGGGAATGAAAATCATTTGGAACAATTGATTAAGTATAACTGAAGAGAAAGTATGGAAACGTTTAACTGCTAATAAACAGTTTTCTAAAAAGGAGGAAAAATGTTTTTGCTTTGAAGATAAGAGACCGTCCAATTCATTTGACAAATAAAACTAAGAATCGAGCGCTGTGACTGACTGAACTGAGACGGCTGACGTCAGAGCTCAGCAGCAATTGAACCGGGGAAAATTAGCAGATATTTACAGTTGACAGTCACAGTTTTGGAGAAATGGCTGTAAACTTTAAAATACATGACATCATGACAAAGAAATTTGACAAAGATTTGCAATCTTTATACCTTCTATTTTGCCTTTAAATGCACTCAAACTCAAACAATAGAGCTTCAACTCTTCTCTGCTGTCATTGATCGTGTCCAAACAAAATCCGGTTCAGGGACTATTTTTAGGATAAAAAACAGCCCCGATTCTTGCTCTGTGCTCTTGTCTCCTGACCTTCTTTCTCCATCATGGCTTCAGCTCTGGAAAAGTTAGTCATCGTTGCACTGCTGCAATCACTGTGCCTGTCAAATACAGAGCCAATCATGGACTTATGTGAATGACGCATGATCGCTGATACGTGTCAAAACTTTTTTGACTTCTAACTTCCTTCTGGCTCTGCAGGTTTCCATAATCTCCAGCTGACTCGTGATACTGAAACAATAGGTCACATATGGCTTTCAGACAGATTTATTTCAGAAAATATTCAGTCTTGGACACTGATTGCTGTTCCATTCTGTCATCACTTTCCTTGAATTAAAATAATGGCATTTCTGAGCAGTTGCCCTGTGGTGCGTTAATTCTGCCTACAGACAGATCCCACTCTGATGTTCCCTTTTTTTCATGTCGCACAAAAGTATCCCGTTGAATCCTCACACCTCAGAGGATGATATGACATTTTTATCAAATATAGCAATTACTGTGGGGTGGAGGTTATTCATGTACATGCAGGAGAAAAGAAGTGGAGACAGACTGTAATGTCTCCCCGGTGCATTTACACAGGTGATGTAACTGTTGCACAGGGGTGGCTAATCCAGTACCACAGAAGTGACTCAAAGCGGTGGTGTAGAATCAAAGCGGTGTCTGTCGTCCCTTTGCTCAGGTCAGTGGAGGACTTCTGTGCGCGCACCAACACTATTGTGTGTGCATTTGAAATTAAAGTCAAACTGTTGTGGCGAAGACCGGTTCAAAATATTCGGTGCAAAGGTCTTGAGTTTTGATTATTTCAATAATTCAGTCAGACTTTTATTTCAACACTTGTATGAGGATTTTGCATAAAAATGATATTTTCACTTTTTTTTTGTTATTGTACAGTCTTTTTACCCCCGGTCCCTGTGTGGCAATACAACAATTTTCGCACAGTGTGTGATCAAAAAATATCAATCTAATCTAACCTAACCTAATCCAAGCCAATTCCATTCAATCTATTGCCCTAACTATGAGCCCTGTGTGTGTTTTTAGTGTTATATGTTTTTGTACTGTTTGTTTGTATTGTGGGCATGTGTGTGTGTGTGGGTGTCAGCCTGTGTTGTCTCACACACCTGCTTCTGATTTCCTCATCGGTGACAGGTGTATTTAAACGCCACCTCACAGAGGAACCAGTTCCGGAGTCTTGTCCCATGTATTCAAGTGATAAACAATATGGCTGTTTGCGTTACCTCCATACTCTGGTTGGCTCCTGAGTAATTTGTTTCTTGTTTTGTTGCTTCTTATGGGCCTTTTGGATTATCACGCTGTCACACACTGGCTCTACTGTGCACACAGGGATTCATTTGGATGTTGTTTTTACTGCCACGTGAATGCTCACTGCACTCACCTCACTGGGAATCCTCACTACATTTGGATTATCCACTGTAATCCTGAAACTGAAAGAAATAACCTCTTGCACTTACCTGTTGACCGCTGTTCAGTGTTCTTGCTCAGGGAGACGGTGAGATCAGAACCCCAATCTAACCTAATTTTACCTAATCTAATGTAATCTGATCTAATAATGCATCATTTAAAATTATGTCCATGTGAACTGTGTAATGGTTTTTCAATTGTTTTCTTTTGCAACATTTGGTCTTTAAAAAAAATACTTTTTTTTTACTTTTGTATTGTTTGTTTAGCATTGTTCAGTTCAGGGCACTAGCCTAGTGGTCAAGTGTGAGCGTCTCTTCAGAGCTTTCGCTGTACACCTCCATCTACCAATAACAAGACGACAAGACAAAATAAATTTCTGTGAGAAAGAAAAGCAGCAAAAGGAAATATATATATTGTTACATGAGGACAAAGATGACACTTGTTTTTTTTTTTTGTCTTTCCTTTTTTCTTAAACAATGTGGCGCTGGCAAAAGATTGAGATGAAACACTCTAAACCACTGGAAGGTGGAGGGCTCGCTCCAGGCGATGGAAAAAGATCAAGAAAGTGATATGTACATTTTAACAAAAAGAAACAATCAGCAGAGGAGTCAGGCTGTGGGAAGGGAATAGCTTGTTTATAGATTGTTTTGAAAGGGTTTTTAGATGTAATGGAAAGAGCCTCAGAGTGAAGGAATACACAAGTACTGAAAAAATAGTACATATACTCTTAAAATGATTTGTAAAACAGGCAATGATTATTTTCAGACAAATTCACAAATATTCTTTTTCTCTATTTGTCTTCTTATGAGCATCTTTTATATTTTAAGAAACATCAATAATCGTCAGTGAAATAAAGAATCCAAAGAGAAAATAAAAACTACAACAATATTGTGACATTGTTTCCATTTCCTTCACCTTGCCATGCTGCATTTCTGCAGGAGTGGCCTTGAGATGCCAAGTTTTTTCGTTGCATCCGTAAACTTTGGGTCTGTTTGTTTTGGGCTCCTCCAACCGAAGCAAGTTTAATTCCTCACAGAGGGGAGAGGGTGGCACTGAATGAAGGCTGTTCCGGATCATCGGCCAGACAACGTCTACAGTCTGAAAGACAGAGACGGAGGGTGAGGCGTGAGAGAGGCAGAGAGGTAGGGGGTTGGGGAGGGGGCCGTCTGCCCACACAGAATGGATAAAGGAACTGTGCAAACACACTAGAACGGCCTCCACCAGTTTAATTATCAAGTAATTGTGTGTCTGCAACGACAGGGAACTGAAGGAGAGACAAGGGAAGAGGGACAGCGCTGCGAAAATGTAATTAGCTGCATATCATTTGCCTTCACTCTTGGCTACTTTAGAAAGGACAAGAAAGAAGAACAAAAAAAAATAGACGAGTTTTATTTTCAGATAAAACTAAACACAGTGTCACAGTTTTGTACTTTAGTGACTGGGATCGATATGTAATTACCTCCCAAAGGGAAGAACACCTCTTTTCATTTTATAACCTTCTTTCTTCATTTCCAGTGAAGGGAACTGTCGGGAACTTTTCTAATTGAAATCCTAAACAATTCATTTACTGTAGGTTCATCTGTCGGAGTAGATACAGGTGGAGGAAGAAAGACTTGTCCCACAGCTGACCATGAGGGACGACACCTTGCTCCAGAACTCACCAGTCATCGTCACACCCCTACCATTTATTTTAAACCGGTTTGTTAGCAGTCAGTTGCTCCGTGAACTTCCCGTCGATGTCACAACTAAACCTGCTCCAACTCAGGTTTTAATCTTAAAAGATATAAGATAACGTTTTTGACTCATTCAGTATTTCCTTCTGTTTCTTTCTGTATATAAAGGCCTACCTAGTTCATTTTTTGGTGTTAATACTTGTCTAAGTTAATAAGATTGTATTGTACTGGATTGAGCTAGAGTACCTACACCTACTTTTAGAACTCCTCAAGTCAGAACGACAAAAATAAAAGATACATGAGACCATTAAATCTTCAACATTGCTGTTTTAAATTTGGAGGTAGAAAGATATAATATCATAAACCAATAACTATAAAATATAACACTAAGTTAACTTTTGCTTGACTTAATTCTAAGAATGAAAACATGGTGCATGAGTGGGTAGTGGAGATGAGTTTTATGTCATACTGTAAAAGCTATAGAGCCATTTAAATATTAATACTATTTTGAGTTCATGTCTGGTCTCTCTCGCTTCATTTGTCTGCTGTTACTCTGCACTTTAACATCTGGTATTGTTTGTGTTTTGTGTAGTAAAATCTGTGGGTTTCATATTCCCTCTTCACTCTGGATCATTCGGCTTCTGCTGCTAAAAAGTTGTAGTATTAGTACAAAAAGTTGCTGAGTTCATTAGAAATGTTTTGGGTGGGATGTATGAGAACTGTTTGTACTGTTTGTTTATTGTGGTTTACTGCAAAAACAGTGTGATCCTGCATGATGGCTTACGATGTATATTTTAAAAACAGTTATTTCTGGGAAAATCAATAGTTCATGCTGTCAGTATGCTTATTTCATAAAGCATGAGTTACAGAGCAGTATTTACTATTTTTTCTCAACAGAAGAATACAGTGTGAAATAAGGAAAGGAATTTTTTTTTTACCAAATATTCCAAAGTACTGTTATTATTAAATAAAATTACATTAAATTTTGTTACAAAAGTAGAATTATAATTGAAAGCCATATTTTGCAGTATTTAGACCTAAAAGGCAACTGAAAAAAAGTGATTTTCTTGCATGTGTAATTTAGACCTAAAAGGCAACTGAAAAAAGTGATTTTAAACTTGCAACTTTAACCCTTAGTAATATTTCTAACGGAACAAACAAAAACAAAAAAAAATTACCCTAATTTTTGTCCTTTGGCATCCGACCAACTGTGGTCACTCAAGCCTTCAGCGATACTGACCATCCTCTCGACTCAGGCGTACAATTCACCTTATCCTTTGGTTGATGCCAAACACCTGTCCGGGGTCATTTAATTTTGTCTGAGAACACAGTGCGTGAGACCAAACAGTCAAAGCAGCTACTAGCCTTGGACGGCGATGACAGAACTGCTCTTCCTCCTTCTCCTTCTCGTGTCTACAGAATAAACAGCTGCTGTGTTTTGATTGTGTGCCGTCAACAGGGACTGAGAGCTTTGTGCTCTGTTTAAAGTGTGTCCAAGACGATATTGTTCTCACTGGGTATAAAGGCGGCTGCTTTACCAACTTAAATCAGAGATGGGGTTCAGTCTGGTTGCATCGTACATAATGAAGCTGTATTCTAGTAACAGCATTTTTGTTGCTGGAACCCTAGTGGACAGATAGAGCAAAGACTACATTTTTAATTGACCCGAGTTCTTACTAAGAAAATTCACCACTGCATTCTGACTTAAACTTTTTTTTTCTCTCTGTCTTGCACTGCATTTTGTCGAGTTAAGGCATATGAAAGAATAGGTATTGTTTGCTTATGGCTGGTAATTTATCTGCAACTGCACATTTGCCTCTGGTGTAAATATAACATTTCTATCCACCTAATTAAACAAAGCTGCAGTTAGCATAGGCGTTAGCATGAACATCGATGTGAAATATACAGTTTGTTGTAAAAAAATTAAAGTTTGAAACAAGGAGAGTTTTCTTGGACAAAAAAGCACAAACCATCAAACTTGATAATAATAATAATAATAATGGGATGTCTGAGCCTATGTTTTTGTGTTCAGGCATTTTGCATGAAATCCCAAAAGCATAAAGTTAGGACCACAGCTGAAGGAGAAAAAGCAAATAAGGTTAGACCCTACAGATTTAAACTTCAAAATAATTCAAGTAAACTCCAACCTCAGCATTTTCATTTTACTGTTCATGCAGTATTAAAGTCATTATGGTCTGAGTATTTGGGTAAACAGTGTAACTAGGACCTAAATAAACAAGCTTTACGATTCCTACAGCTGTAAAGAGGAAGAAATACTTTTCCTCGATGCTCGGGGAATCCACTAAATCAACACCAGCAAGGAAGAAATCAAAGTTACTTTAAGGAGCCTCTGGGACGCACAGATTTCAAGGTGTGTCCTCCAGGTCTGAACTTTAAAAAAGGGTAACGATAAAGACTTCCATTCCAAGAGTTTCAAGACCAGTAAGCCAGAAGAAATCCAAAGTTTCCCAAGGATGGAATAATTGTACACACAAAACTGTTAAGATATGCATATCTAATTGGCAACAATCAAAGCTGATCACAGGCTGATCATTGTATTTAATGTATAAGGAACAATTTGATCCAGGTTACACATCAGAACCTTAGGTGCATAAGTCTTTGAACCTGTTGCTTTCAAGAACTTATAATAAATCAGTATTTTTCAAAAAAAATAGTTTTCAGTTCCTTCCCTTTCAGACTCGTCTCTGTGTCTTTTGTAAATTGTATTTCTTAATATTGGCTTTTTGGTTAAGAGGTTAATAGTAATAACCAGGAGTGTAAACATAGCCCAGCACCTCTGGAGCAGATTAATTCCATAATGACTTTTATGTGAGTCACGCCATTTCTGGACAAAGCCTGAGAAGCTGATAACAAAATGAAACACAACCAAAGTGTCTGCAGTCTGCAGCTTTTTCAGGGTGACTCCTTTAACGCCTCTGTTTGGTTTGCTTGAATAGAAAATGATGGAACATTATTTCAATTCTGCCTTCTTCATTCTGGAATATGCTCCGTCAAGTAAAACATTCAGGACATAAAGAGAAGGAGAATGAGTTCTGCTGCCTGAGTGTTACTTTTTTTAACAGGGTTGACTTCTTATATTTCTTGTGGTCACTTATTTGTTCAGCTGTGAAGCACTTTTGGGGTTTTGGACTCTGCACTACTTGGAGAAAACCCACGGGCTCACAGGCAAACTTTACACAGAGAGACCCAAAAAAGAGAGCCAGACACTTGTTTTCATAAAAAGTTACAAAGTACCCGCATGGTGCTACGTTCATGTAACCCTGCTACTGTGGCGTTTGTCATTATTCTTTTTCTAGGCCATGGGCTTGTTTGAGGTTTTATCTGGGCCACGGGGGAGTCCACCAAAGACTGGTCGGCGTCTGATTTTGCAGATATGCAGGGAGTCAGAGACAAACACACAAGTTTGGTTCCAGTTTGAAGCAAGTTCCTCTGTCGGTTCACCTCTAGGGGATAGCTTTAGCCACCAGCCTTCAAATCCACTGACTGATCCAGTGCCCAGACTGTCAGGCCCTGTCCCGCTCTGGTGCAATCTTTCAACTTGTGCTTGCTTCTGTAGCGAAGCCTCCAGTGCTTCAATCTCTTCGTGAAAGCAGAACTAAAAGCATCTATGAAAAAAAAGAGAGAGAAATCCAAGCTCAAGAAAAATGAAAGGACAAAAGTGGATTTGGCAGATTGAAAAAAAAAAACAAAAACATGTTAATAGGGCCCGTGGGAAACGGTAAGCCAGGTCATCTCAGTGATGGAGGACGTGAATGAGGAAAAAATGTTTTCATAACGAACTTTGTAACAAAAGGGTGAGCTATTGAATAATTTGACATTTGAGCTTGAGTTTGCTTAATTGCTCAACAATAGTTTTAAGTCTGTCCGACGATCTACGTTTTGGTTTCATCTACAGTTATTTTTTTTTCTGGTTGATTGATTTGTACTGGCTGATGTCCTTGTTTTTTTTTTTTTTTTTTTGTTTGTTTTTTTCTTTCTTTCTTTTTTCTGAACATTCCTTAATTATGGTGACTGCTTAAATAAAGAGGTAACAGTTCCTCCAGTGACTTTTAAATCTATTACAGTCTGGCCTAATTGGCATGACATATAAACCCCCAGCTCCACCAGTTACTCCTGCTCCAAATTTAACTTCTTTTTGGTTTTAATTCAATAGCTTTCTCCCACAGAACAATCACTAAATCTTTTTTTCTGAATGGGAAAGTATGGAAAAACTCTGGTTATATCCTCAGGCAGTGGGAAATTCTCAGCTTTTGAATATTCATTTAGCCATTACAAAATATGGGCAGTGTAGACCTGCATCTAGAATTTGAAAGTGTACACTGAAAAGCAACCAACAGGAGCATCTGAGAAGAACCAGGGGATGTGTTTGGCGTTAGAGGTGAGTGAGGGGCTGCAAGGTCATGATATCACATGTGACACCTTCTTTATATCCCAACGCCTTGGAGATAAACTGCCTCTTCCAAGAGGACAGTAAATCAAGTAGTTCTTGTGTGAAACACAAGAATGACATCTGCAGATGGCACACAGTTACATCCTGTCTATCATGTGGAGAGCATTGGAAATGACAAATTACTAAAAATAAGGTTTTTTTCAAGTGTTAAAACTTTAACCAAAACATTCAGAAAAACTGTGTTGGAATTAAAAATGTATGGCTCTTCTATAAATGTGTTATAATCCAGAAGAAACCTGTTTTTTTTGACTGTTATGAGTGGATTTACACAGTTTGGATCAAAACGACCCGCAACATCATGCTTGTCAACAAACTCTGCTTAAACATTCCACAGCACATTAAAGTGTTTTTAACTTCACCAGTTCATGATCCTAGATGAGGAAACGTCACCAACTTTCATGAAGAAAAAGTAAATATAACCAGTACTTTGGTCAACGCAAAAAAATTGACCCCTACCATAATTTGAAAGTTAAGGTCATGTACATACCAATATATTTGCTTTGTTTATATACATATTCCTAAATATACACCCCTTGACTTATGGAGGAACTCTCTTACTCTACTCAGTAATTCTTGTGGTTTATATAATCTTAAGCTGCTGGATTGTCTGTGGTCATGTTTTCTGATTCTCTCTTTTCATTACAATGTGCTCATTGACAGCAGCAGACAGTTCTTGGAATTCTTTAGTCATGATTTGTCTTGAAAACAATTTACTTGACCTATAAGCAGGGTTTAGTTTGATCCAGAAGAGGCTCCAGCATCCTCTGAGTCACACTGAAAAAGTATAATAATAGTTGCCAGAACCACTCGTTCCCTGCATTGCGGGACCTCGTACTTTATAAATCAAGCACCGACTATAAGCCTCTGTACAATCACAGATATGCAGATACAGGATGTGATAACAAGCACGGCATACAGTATTATTCAAACTGTATAACCTTCATTAACCAGGCTGAATGGTTTCTTTCCTTCTCAACACATTGATGTCCAACTTCCCTCACAGCTAAACTGTGAAGTCATGTGACCACAAACCATGTCTTTTGTTCTATCTCAGATGATCACAGCCTCATGAAAATGGATAGTATACAGTTTATGGGTTAAATGACTATAATCTTGGTTTTTTCTAATAATAAATAAGTGAATAACCTCATTGCTGATAGATGTCTTGACACAATAATGAACTAAGAGTCTGATATTGTGGAATTATGCTGTGGAAAGAGCCCACAGCTCACCGCTTTCAGCCAAATGACTGGAACTGACCAGGTTATGGTTCACTGCCTTTGTTCCTCTGTGCACGGGGAGCTAATAAGTCAAACCCATTTGCTTCGCTGCTACAGTTTGGACGTACTTATCGCACTGTCAGCAGCTCATTTCATTAAAGGCCTGCGGTTCAGTTTACATGCTACAAATTTGACATTTTTAAATCATCATCTGTGGCGCTTTGGCCCGGAGGCAATGTCTCTGTCGTTGGTGTGGAACCCCAGGATTCACCTCCTGGGCAAGTTCGAATCCCGGTTAGGGTGGTTGGTACCTTCCAGTGGACTCACCACCCGCAGGAAGGTTTAGGGGGGTTGGTACGGTGCAATGTGATTTGGGTGGCGACTGCTGCCCCCGCGCCCCGGTAACGGATAAGCGGATGAAAAGGGATGGATGGATGGAAATCATCATCTCACGTCCGCCAGCTCCAGCTGAGTTATGAGGAAAAACAAAAGAAAATAAAACAGCAGCTCGGTCTCACACACAACCTCTTGTCCTAACGAACATTAATCATGACTGTCGCAGCAGCTGCTTCTGCAACGTTTTGTGGACCAGCGTAGACACTTTACATCATGCTTCCGTAATAAGTGCTAAGAACAAGATGCTCTTTGCAGATTTAACAGTACAATTAGAAAGAAAAAAAAAGTTTGGGTGTAAAAGCATCCATCCCGTCTGATGTTGTATTGATGTGATTTTATACTCATAAATTACGACGTTTTTCTCATTAAATTGCAACTTTTTTCTCCCAAATTTAAGGACTTTTGTCATAATGATGTGACGTTTTTTCACGTAAAATTACAACTGTTACCTTTTGACTTGAGTCTCATGAATTGACGGCTTCAACCTGGTAATTTTTATACATACTCCAATTCTCATTGTGGCCCTAATACTTTATCCTAGTATTGATGCCAAACTAAAGGCAAACATTTTGAAGCAGCAAGAGTGAGGGTAATAACTGGAGCTTATTCAATCCATTATTTATTAGATGAGATTAGAAAAGTGAGGTATGAACAAATTTGCATTTGCCACCCATCTTCTATTACACTGTTGTCAACATCAACCACTATTTTTATTCACTGCCAGGACATAAACTATATGTTTGGTCAATAGATAATGATAACAGTTTTTGACTGAGATTTCGTAGTGGGATAAAATACGGCCACATTCACCGCTTTTCCTTTCATTATTGTTGCATTAAATATGGCAGCACAAGGCCCCAAACCAATTTGGCAGCGGACTGGTGGAGTGACACCAGCACAGAGAAACATAGAGTGAAAAAAAAAACACACTTTTGCTTTCTCACCCTATTCATCCTAAGTTGTCTCATTAGCTTTCATTGTAACACGCCAAACAAGGGCTTCCAGGGTTTAGGCCATTGTTTATGTAAAGCAATTTCTGCAAGACATTTCCTGTAATTCTTTACTGCATCTTGCTATCAACAGAGACTGTGCGCCGGTAGGATTCTACTGTCGACCAGAAATTGTTTTCTAATTCCATATTATCAGCATTTTGAATGGATCCTGCCCTTGGAGACCTGTTTCCAGACCTGCTGGAGACCTGCAGAGTTATGACGGAAATTGCTAGCAGCACCGTTTGGCCCCTGGACGCACACAAACCAAATGAGAGCTCAGGAGTTAATCACCGCACAATGTGTGTCAGCGTCTGCTGACCAAAGAGTTTGCTTTCTATTAAGGAAGTCAGATTTTTTTCTACCACTACGCCCTCTGCATGCTAATTTGCCTAAACTGTACGATTTTAGGCATCGTGTCAAGTGGGTTAAAAAGTTTGGCCTGAGGTTTTACCAGTTATGTTGCGTTACATAACTGGCAAGGCTGACAGTATGACTCAATATACAGTATATTTGAATGCAATTACAGAAATGGTGCTATTCATTTAGAGTTTACATTTATCCCTCCTAACAACTTTTATATTACTCTGTTTTTCTTTTCCTCTTTTGTTTCTACATCTTTTGACAAAATTTTGAAATAGCAATATCTACCGTTGCTTGGAACTCACATCTTCTTCTTTTTCTTTCGGCTTTGTCCCTTTTTTTCAGGGGTTGCCACAGCAAATCATTGATTTCCATCTCTCCCTGTTCTCTGCATCTTCTACTCTGACTCCACCTACCTGCATGTCCTCCCTCACTGCATCCATATGTCTCCTCTTTGGCCTTCCTCTCTTTCTCCTACCTGGTAGCTCCATCTCTAACATTCTTCTACCAATGTATCCACTGTCCCTCCTCTGCACATGTCCAAACCATCTCAATCTGGCTTCTCTAGCTTTTTCTCCAAACCTAAGACATACTGTACATAACTATCTGTGGTAATAACCTACACTAACACAGTAGTAACTGTTTTAAAATCTGGCTTCTCTAGCTTTTTCTCCAAACCTAAGACATACTGTACATAACTATCTGTGGTAATAACCTACACTAACACAGTAGTAACTGTTTTAAAATCTAGGACATAAAAACTACAGAAGAGTCTGACTTAAGTTTGGGATCTATAATGAAAAGGGAAGATGTTCCAAAAAAACCCCAAAACAACACAAACAAAACAAAGCAAATGTAGAACAATCCAAAGCATGGCGTACAAGCAGCGAATGTAAACAAAGCTGTCTTTCGCATATAGCTCTGGGTGATGCTGTATTTGTCCCCCCCTCTCACTAACTATGTCTCCCATGCCAACTTGTTGCCGAGTCTTACACTGTATGTCGGTATAATGGAACAATATTTTCTTTATGAATGTTTTTTAACAACAAATGGCCGTTTTTCGATGAACCCCTTCATATGAACCTATTTAATGTAAAATATAGACTGTAAAAAAGACTGTTCAAATCGTTTCTATAGTTGGTAACACATTCTTTTTTTGGGTTACTCTGTAGTGTGTGTGCACACTGAGGAGTAAAAAACCTTTGAGTTTGACTTAACAAAGTTCCAGAGCCATCCATCAGCATTCAGTTCAGTGTCTACAGTAACTGTCCTGAGTCATTAAAGATAACGATAACAAATGATTTAGGACACGCCGTTGATGCTCTGATGAGAATCATCAGCAGACAACACAGGAAGGGAAATAAAAACCCCTTGGTGTTAGCTCCGCTGCCGTGTTACAGCTGGGGATGCCCCTGATTTGTCCACTCCCACAGGCTCTCCCACAGTTAATATGATTACACAGACTTTAGGATAATTCAATGCAACTGCACAGATGATGTAGAGAAAGTCAGTGTGGTTTCAACATCTGCTTATGCCGCTGCTTGAAGACCACAGAGAGCCCAAGATTTAACTTATTACCACATAATACCAAGTGGGAAATCTTTTTAGACATGGTGGCCAACCCACATATAATTCGATATTTTTGCTTCTAAAGTTCCTTGTGCCACAACAGGAGCATAAGAGGGCAGCTGTGAGAGTTGATTAGCACATTCAATATGGGAGAGATAAGCCTCGGTTTGGTAGAATACACAGAGCTTACTGAAACATGGCTACTTTATTAGTTTTAACGGGTGCAGTCTGGATTATGTGTAATCCTACACTGAATTTATTTCATGCAATGCAAATCTCTTATAAATATGTAGCTGCAGGACTGGTAATCCATGCGCTTCCCCGTCCCTATAAAGAGATAATGCAAACAAATGAGTGTTTTGCTTTACAAGAGTGGCCTGGAGCAAGTTGAATGTGATGGTAAAGGTCCATCCAAAGGTGTTGTGGTTGGATGAAACAATAATTATAAAAGAAAGGGTCTTTGTTCATCAAGGCGAGTTTAAAAACTGCTCAGCAGCCGGTGATCATCTTTCCCCTGAGGGGTTGGATGTGAGCAATGCACTGCTGCTGCAAATAAAACATGTGTTACAGTCGTGTCTTGTCACTTAAAAGAATATCTAAAGGAATACTAACTTTACAGACTCGAGTAAAAAAGAGACGTAATGAATACATGACACAATCATGAGTGTCAGAGTGGAAAAAAAAAAAAAAGTCTTCTTCTGACTTGCCTCCAGAGGAATCAAAAGCTGGGTGAAGGTGGAAATGACTTCTTCATGACATGATGATAAAAATAAAATCACAGATATGCTCCTAAATTAGGCTCAAATCCTGTCTTGAATCCTATGCACCAGATACATTGTCATAATGTCAGATGCTTCTGCTGCACAACTGAGAATGGGAACATTTCAACTGTTCTTGGAAGATGTCAGGTTTAATAAAATAATATTAGAAGGAGATACAGTGTGAAGTGTTTTACCTTTCTGTTTTATCCTGGTAAATAATACTAAGCACAAATAACATAGAAAAGAAAGTTTCAACACTTTGAGGACTGTAGTTGTATCCCTAAAATGTACAACTAAGAAGATACTGCAGTAGAACATTATTGTACGTGTGGTAAAATGATAACAGGTTTGCACAGGTTTAATTAAAAATTAAATACAGAAGGAGTATTCACCAAAGTCCAGGTGGTCACTTGCTTCACTGTCAACTTGAAATCCAGCACATGAAGAATCTTAACTTTAACCAGTGAAGATTCAAGGTCAACATTTTAAGACTTATTGTTGTGTTAAGGTATAGACCTTCTGCACCAAGAGTTATTTTAGATGATCATTGTTACTCAACAAAATCTAAAATGGACAAATAAACATAACAAAACAAAGATATTTTATGATATAATATATATGTCAGTGTTTAAGGGAAAGGGATAAGACCATTGAGATTGAGTTTTTTTTTAGTCCTTTACCCTAGAAATAATAAGTAATGTACATTGCCATAATAGATTGAAGTATTTTTTCCATAATTTTAAGAAGCATGAACATGGATTTTTTTTAAATATCTGAAAATATTAATTTAATTTCCCCCAAAGAAAGTGATGACAGCTGTTGATGGCGATATGTTTTAAAGTCCATCTCACAGTAAACTGATATTTTTTTGTAACTAATATATTCCTTTTCAAATTGTATTGTAGATACAGGTTAGTTATGGCTGACACCCACCCCCTAAAGGACAAGGAAATAATTTACAAATGTTGCATTTATAGTTTATTCCTTATTTTTTGTGTTTTCTATGTCATCATATAATGGTGTACTTCAAACGTGTGTACCACAGAGTGTGCCTGTGTGTGGTACAACAAGTCACATGCTCTCTCAATAATTAAAGAACTGCTTTCCACGGTCAAAAGCAGCAGCCCTTCCTGCTGGAGAGGAAAAACAGCTCAACGTGTGACTGACTCAAATCCCATATTAAAGTACATTGACGCACACACTGCTGCCTGAACATGTATGGGACGATGCCTTTTTTCATCATTGTGCTGCCCTCTACAGGTCCATCCTCTTCATTTTGTTCTCCACCTCCTCCTCTTCCTGTCCTCCTCTACCCACCTCCTTCACATTACCATACCCCCTTAAAGACTATTGCACGCATTAAATCCCTTTTCATTTCCGCGCAGTGACTGTCATGAGATTGGGAGGAATTTATGTGTTTTTTTTTTCTTCCTGAGTGATTTCTGGTGCCGTGTTATGATAATTGTGTCATAACGCGGCCATCGCTGTAGGGGATGCACCAACCCAAGATCAAGTTCCACTAGTTGAAAGGTTGGTTTATAGATCAAGCTGACGTACGTGTACACGGGATATTTTATGACCTGTGCGGGACTAGATCGGACTCTTGCGCCGCTGGATGTGAACGCTGAAGAAGCTTTCATCCACCTTCCCCAGGTTGGTGTGAACTGTCCGGCAGCTGAAATCCAAAAGATCTATACATACATCACCGGTGGTAGCAGCAGATGCAGACACGGGAATTTTTTTTTTTTCCCCGTGCTCCAATCTCTCCGTTCCGCTCCACCAGTGCGCATGTATGGCAGTCAGTTAAAATGTATGCGGCAAGTCTCGCCTGATGTGGGAATATAGCGCGTCTTCATTCGCCCCCTCTTCTTCTGCTTGACCATGTTCGAACTTTGGTTCTGGCTCCTTTTTCGAGATGACATTGCTCGTTTTAGTCGCCGCTGGAGGAGCGCAGGATCAGCCCGTTTGGCCGCGCTCATTGTCGTGTTTTTGGCGTGAATGAAAGACTGTGCGCTCTTGGATGCCTGGTTTATGGAGACAAACACCCAGGAGAGCTGACTTTGGAGGATTCTTTTTAATCAAATTTTTGTTGAACAAATGAGTGGGAAGGGCGGCTGGTGAAAAATTTAATTTTCACCGATGCTGGTGGAAGAAAAGAGACACCGCTACGTGACTTTGGGGATGCTTTGGCGTTCATCCGGATCAGTACGGTAAGAAACACTCCAGCTTTTCCCTTTCTCGTTTCATGCTACGCACATATTTCAAGGAGCTGTCCGTGGTGCTGAAAGCCCCGCTCAGCATCCCCAGTTTGCGCCTCGCCAAAGTTGAACGGGAAATAGAACGGTGTGCAGCAATCTGCGTCTGCGGCTGCTGTGACAGCAACAAGAGCCTGCATTCTTATGGACACAGCAATATGATGGCAGTTTTACTGGCCCCGTGTCTTAGTCTGTGTTATTCAGCGGAATTTTGGCCAAACGCTTCAGGTCCATTTACATTAGAGCCACAGTTGCGGAAGTGAGCTTTTATTGAGGTAAGAACGAATACTTCCAAAGAAAATGATACACAATAAAAGGGATTATTTCTAACGCGTAGGTGACACATAGAAATAAGATAATGCGCATATTTGTTCAGCTTGGACCGTCGACAGTAGGATTTTGCCCTCTTTAAATATGCGTGTGTGTGTGTGTGAGAGAGAGAGAGAGACAGAGCGAGGGAGAGAGATAGCGAGTGTGTGCACGTACGTGCACGTGCTCACGCGTCTGTGGGGGAGAAAGAGGGAGAAAAGCGAGCGAGAGAGACGAAAGATGAGGAGGGGAGCTGGAACCATTGAAAAAGCAGACGCCGCATAGAATACTTAATTATAGAATTATTTACTCTGTCGAAATACATTTTTTATCGAGATGTTCGACGAGATCTCAAACACTTGCTTATTTTGCTCTGACCAACTCCTGGCGTTTCTTTTTTTAACTCCCGGTCGTGGGCAGAAGAAGGGCTGCGACTGTGGTCTTGTAAAGCCTGGAATTTTCGAATCGCAGGCCGAGTTTAAAGATTAACATTGGCGGCTTCTCTGTTTAAGGATCCTGGTGTAAGCAGGACAAATGGGTGATTTTATTTTGGATTTAGTGAATAAATCCACTCAGTGTGTTGTGGAGAGAGCTGGACAGAAAACAGTTTCCTCACTGTTACCAAGTCGTCGTCTATGCGGGGTGAGTTGGTAGGTAGTCTTAGTGGCAGTAGGGAGTTGATATCCCTCTTTTTAACTGTTAGTTTTGTGGAACAGGGACCAGGACGAGGTGTAAACCCATCTATGGCTGTGCACAAAGCGATGTTTGTTCAAGTATTTTTCCTTTGTCGAAATTCTCAAAGGATTGAATTAGTAAATGAGAAGATTAATCAGTCTGCACACGGTGAATGGCAATCCTTTTTTATCCCTCCCAAGATGGATTGAAATTCAGACACGCAATCTAATGCGCAGTGGCCATATACCGTGAGTAGCCGGGACATATATTTTCATTTAGGTATGCATTTATTAGAAAAAACAGTCGGACCAAGTTCATAAATGCTGGGGGAAAAAAAAGAGACAGATTTGCATAATATACTGAAATCATTGGGCCTGCTGCCCTGTGCTTTTCTGGATGTTTTGAAGAATGTATCGTGTTTCTTCACTAGGGGGTGACCTATGTTTACTTTGTGTGCATTTCCACACATGTAATGTTGTAGCTGTATGTGAAAGAAAACAAATGAAAAATTTTCTCTTCTCCCTTAGATGACTCCTCATTTTGGTACCATACTTGACTGAGCTGGGGCGACCTCACCCAGGAAAAATGCATATCTGGATCCTAAGTCTAATCCTTCTGATTGCATCATCTCTGAGGCTGGTTGAGATGTATGACAATTATGGAGAGATCTGTCGAAGTCTTTGCACATGTGAGGAGAAGGAAGGGATCCTGACAGTGAGCTGTGAGAACCGAGGGATCATCAGACTTACGGAGATCAGCCCCGTCCATTTCTCCATGTATCACCTCCTGCTGACAGGGAATCTCTTGAAGAAGCTGTCAGTCAATGA
This sequence comes from Cynoglossus semilaevis, assembly GCF_000523025.1. Lineage (NCBI taxonomy): Eukaryota > Metazoa > Chordata > Actinopteri > Pleuronectiformes > Cynoglossidae > Cynoglossus > Cynoglossus semilaevis. Next base: position 13,963,303 of record NC_024320.1, read on the forward strand.
TTTCATCAATTACACCGGGGTCACCATCTTGCACCTGGGGAACAATGATATCGCTGAGATAGAATCAGGGGCCTTCAATGGGCTACAGGGATTAAAAAGATTGCACCTAAATAACAACAAAATTGATTTGCTCAGAGATGACACATTTACTGGACTGGAGAGCTTGGAATACCTACAAATTGATTATAATTACATTACTAATATTGAACCCAACACCTTGAGCAAACTCCACCATCTCACAGTGATGATTTTAAATGACAACCTGCTCTCGTCCCTGCCTTCGAATATCTTTCGGAATGTTCCACTCACGCACCTGGACTTGAGAGGGAACCGCTTGAAAATGTTCCCCTATGTTGGCCTCCTAGAGCACATGGACAAAGTTGTGGAATTACAGCTGGAGGAGAACCCGTGGAACTGCTCTTGCGAGCTTATTGCTTTAAAGGCCTGGCTAGAGAGTATAGCATACACAGCTCTGGTCGGAGAAGTTGTGTGTGAGACACCGTTCCGGCTCCATGGCAGGGACCTGGATGAGGTTTCCAAGCAGGAACTTTGCCCAAGAAGACCCCTGGATGACTCCGTTAGGCCCGCACCACCCAGCAGCACCAGTGGATATCCCCACACCACCCCTGCTGCTGTCACTGCATCTGGCACCTCCTCTGCTGTTTTCCGCTCCTCGTCTAGGCCTACCAAGGGTACAAGGCATTTTAACAGAACCAGGTTAAAGCCCACCTCCAGAATACCAGGTGGTAATCCTTACAACTATGGCCCCATTATTGCTTTTCAGACAAAATCTCCTGTGCCTTTGGACTGCCCCACTACCTGCACATGCAACCTGCAGATATCTGAGATAGGGCTTAATGTCAACTGCCAAGAGAGAAAGATTGAAAGCATTTCTGACCTTAAACCCAAGCCATACAATCCTAAGAAAATGTATCTCACTGGAAATTACATCCCAGTGGTACGCAGATCAGATTTTGTCGACGCTACAGGATTGGATTTACTTCACCTGGGAAACAACAGGATAACAGTGATACACGACAGAGCTTTTGGGGATTTAACCAATCTGCGTAGGCTGTATTTGAATGGTAATCTCATGGACAGGCTTACAGGAGAGATGTTTTTTGGTTTGCAGAACTTGCAATATCTTTATTTAGAGTACAATAAAATTAAAGAAATTGATGAGGGCGCTTTCCGTTATCTCCCTAATCTCCAGCTGCTTTTTCTCAACAATAACCTCTTAAAAACCCTACCTTCAGGCATCTTTTCTAGTCTTTCCTTGTCCAGACTTAACCTACGCAACAATAATTTCAAAAACCTGCCTGTGAGTGGTGTATTAGATCAGCTGAAACTGCTCCTGCAAATAGATCTGTTTGAAAACCCCTGGGACTGCTCCTGTGACATGGTAGGGATGAAGATATGGCTGGAGCAGCTGAATGCAGGAACTGTGGTTAACGAAGTTGTGTGTGAGACACCCAGAGTCCTCACAGGAAAGGAGTTGCACTCGATTCAATCGGAGCAGCTCTGCCCGGATGACTCCAACGCTTACACGCTGCCCACCATTGCCACAGATGAGCCCATGGATGAGCAGGTTGTCACCACAGCAGCTCCGCAGAAGTTCAACACCCCCAGCAGCACAGTTCCTCTCTCTGTCCTCATCCTCAGCCTCCTGCTTGTTTTCATCATGTCTGTCTTCGTGGCTGCAGGGCTTTTTGTTGTTGTGATGAAAAAGCGCAAAAAATCACAGAGCGACCGTACTAGCACCAATAACTCTGATGTCAGCTCTTTTAACTTGCAGTACAGTCTTTACAACAACCGTTCTGGACCCAAAGTTAAGGCTCCAGCCGGTCATGTCTATGAGTACATTCCACATCCCATGGGCCACATGTGTAAAAACCCCATATATCGGTCACGGGAGGGCAACACTGTGGAGGATTACCGTGACCTCCATGAGCTGAAGGTCACTTACAGGAATACCCCAGATGAGGAGAGGGAGGGCAGTGTGATGAGGAGCCCTGCCTACAGTGTGAGCACCATCGAGCCAAGGGAAAACCCCTCCCCTGTCCAGGACGCAGACCATTTCTTCAGGGGGATCCTGGAGCCGGATAAGCAGTCCCCCCATCAGCCCATTCCATCCATCCCAGCAGGGGCCAATTTAGAGTACAAGTACACAGGGCCGGTGTCGTACACATACAACCCTAATTTTGATGTCAGACGTCAGTTTTTGCACCCGGAGAGGATAAGAGAAACAGTCCTGTACGGCACCGCACCGAGTACTGTTTATGTTGAGCCTAACAGGAACGAGTACTTGGAGCTAAAAGCTAAACTGCAGTCTGAGCCTGATTACCTCGAAGTTCTTGAGAAACAGACCACCTTTAGCCAGTTCTGAGCAACAAAAACCTGAGTTCATGTCAAACAAATGCATTTTTCTCCTTCGTCCCTCTGTGAAACACAACAGTTTATCCGGTGCCTTGGCACAAGACAAACAAGCTAACACGGGGGAAAGATGTGGAAATTGAAAAAAATAAAATAAAAAATTGGGGTGTGCCGAACAATTTTATTCTTATTTCTGAAACATGACATCACTGGAACGGATACAGCTTTCTGAGACATGGAGGAACATTATGGCTCTGCTTAACTGATAATGCAAAATCTATTTTTCTATGATGAAAAGCAAATACCACACAAAATGTACCTGTACAGGTAACTTCATTTTCAGGAATATAACCATGCATAAGGTATATTGTGAATCAGAAAAGAAATGTTTATTAAATCTCTCCTGGACACAAAAACACTGTACAGCAGATCATCAGAACTGTGTAGGACTATTTTATCTGCTGTAGTCTGTAAGTAAGTATTTATTGATATAATCTGCCATGTCGTTCAGATCTTTTTGATTCCACATCAGTATTACCTGTGTCATTCTCCATGATCCTCTGGACAAAAAAGGCTTATGTTTGTAGTTTCATTTACCGTAGCTCTGCATTGTAAACGTGGCTTTTTTTGAACGTGGCACACCCTTGATTGTGCTCCTCGAGTCTCGGGAGGGTTCTCTGAATTTTTATTACAGCCAGGCTGGAGGAGAGCAAGAGTTTCTGTTGGCACAGCAGTATTGGATGTGGAGAGTCATGATGTATCCAGGCTCATCTCTTATTCCAGGGATCATGTTCATGTTTAGAAAAAAAAAAAAAAAACCTGACTGCGTCATTTTGAGAAAACAGGAAAAAAAAAGAAGTGTCTTTGTATGCTTTCTGCACTTTTTGCAACGGAAGGCGAGTCGGCCTCCGATGAGCTCTCATAAAAGGAGATGATTATATTAAAAATGAATATGGGCATTCATTCTTAATATGTAGAATCTATGTTACGGAGCAATTCAGATGATAATCTGAGGTATGGAATATGTGGTGTGGGAACCAATATTTTAATCAATGTTACACCTATTTTTATACGACCATTCGCAGATTCTCTATCCTTCATCAAGTTCATTTCATTTGGATTGCTTTGCACCTATCGCACTATATGACCAAACTATGTTATTGTCAACCAATAAACATGATGTCAGGTTGAGATAATGTTCTCATGAGTAAAGGTGGAGGCTGTGGGTGAATTCAAAGTGTACAAAGGTAAACGGTTATTTAATGGATTAATCCAGACAAACAATCAAACACACACACGCACACACACATTAGACCCGTGAATTGGCTTTGTTGGGAACTCAATCAAAGCAAATCAAGAGACTCTATACGGAGAAGGTCCTAGTCAGGAGGCAACCAGTGTCTCAGTGAGCACTGGAATCAATTGGCTACAATCAATGTGCATTATCTGAGGGTGTCCCTTTGCAATTACACCTTAACACCATTCATGCTGCCACCTGACGAATATTAAGTTGTTCATTTATAAAAAGAAAAAAAAAATCAATTCAACTCACTTGATGATATTCAAGCATTGGATTGACCTAGCAATGTTACAGACTGTGTTTTGTGATTGTGTTTTTTTTTTTTCCCCACCCTGATACGAAGAAAGTATCCCATGCACAGCTGCGGCTGCTGCTGGTGTCTTGAATCACTCGTTTGTTATTTGTGTGTTGTTGTTTTTTTCAACCTGCTCTTTTCTTGACCCAGTTAAATCCAATATGCAAAGCAGGCTGATAAAAATGCAGAGGCTGCAGTGTGTGCCTCCATTTTCAGAGTGCAGTGGGCATCACCATTTAGGAATTCACTGTTCCCTGACTGAGACAGGCAGAGATCTCCGACACAGAAGGAGATGTGGAACCTTTATTCTATCCTTGTATGTTTTTTTTTCCCCAGAAGTATTTTGACTGTTTCACATTTTTTATTCTGTACTTAAATCATTTTCAGGACATTTTAGCAACATGGCTGCCCCCCTCTTTATTGTCATTGACGAATAAATAGTTGAAACTCTTGCTGGAGTCTCTGGTAAAAGCTCTGAAACAGAACAGAAGGCACCATTTGGGAGATGGAGAGCGGGGGGACAGAGAGTGGATGTGGATGTGTCATGTATGTGATGCGCTGAGATGTAAATCATGGCTAAAAGTGTATTGTGCCACTCCGGCACTGATGTGCCCAGGGGACTGGATTGTGTTGACAACTACCAACATAAAGCTTGATTTAAAAAAACAAAAACAAAAAACATGCCTAGGTGAAAAAAACGAAAAGCTCTTAATGCAATTTGGTGTTATTTTTCCGCTAGAATGTGATACAATTTTCTTTGGCTGCAATTTCACTCCAGAGGGAAAAACTGGCTGAGAACAATTACATAATCACTGAATCACATGTTTCAAAGAGACTGGTTAAGGTTATGAAAATGTAATGTGTCTGTGCGTGTGCATGCACAGCTTTTTGAAAATTGTGTTTCTTATTAGATAAATTAAAAAAAAGGAAGAAACTGACAAAAAATATTTTTTTCAGTCCCTTGGATTTAATTAGGAATGAATTAGGTTTAAAATGAATGACTTTGTTCATAACGTGACGTGGTTTGGAGTTGACATTGGCAATCACGATCTCTTCATTCACTGCCTATCTCTTTACGTACCACAGGACAAAACATCACAAACACTCACTCACACACACACACACCAAACCTTCGTAGAGCTGAAGATATTGAAACGCTGCGTTACAATTTTTCAGCTCCATTATTCCATGTCAGCTTCTCCTGACACACCACTCCAGATTTAGTCAATGTGGAACGTTGCGGGACATAAAACGTGCCAGCGCTCCATGAAGTGTTGGATCAACACACGTTTATTTGCAGAACGACGAGTTTGACGACCATTGCGTTTTGGCAACACTGGAATAATTATATGGACTGCGATTGATTGGAAAGACGTGTCTATTCCTGTCGCTCGTCAGATGGTTTTGGCAGTCATTTTATACAAATAAATAATGAGCTATAAAACTTCACACATCAACACCTTCAAATGTCAACTAATGTCTTGTCAATTTAACAAAAAAACAAAAACAAAGAGTCAACCATTATCACTTTTAAGCATCAAAAGTCTGACATTTTCAGCATGATATTTGGATAAAGCAGATACTGTATGGCTTTGGTGGGAGGTTAAAAACTTCTCTTAGCAGCAACAGTACAGTGTCAGTGATAATTAGGGCACCACATGGCCTCTCTCTGAATTGGGACACATGCAGAGGGGTGGACATTTTGCATATGTTGAAGCAATGCTTCAGTTGCCCCTCTTGCTCAGGACGCTTTTTGCTCTCTGCATTGCCACACAGCCTGTCTCTCTGCCTGCCGCCTGGTCTCCACAATGATGTGAGCAATTGAGCTCGAGGAGATCTGGGTAATTGAGAGGGCAGGGATGGCATCTGACAGGCACCGATGGCTCCCATGATTACATTATTAAAGTAGTTAATGGAATTCCTTCAGGCATTTAGAAAAATCCTCCAATGTTCATCAGCGCTTAGCCGATATTTACCCCTGAACACCGTCTCTCCTCCAAGCATGGATCAGTAATTGCGAATCGGCCTGCTCTCCTTGTCTCCGCCATATGTTGCATCTGTGTCGTTGTGTGATGTATTACACAGGTTCACTGGATGCCGATGCTTCATTCATGCTGTGTTTTTTTTTTTTTTCATGTGGAAGTAATGTGTGTACTGTAAGGGGAGATGCTCCAGAGTCAAAGTGAAACATGCATAAAACACTATGCAGTGAAGGGGAACATTATATTCTAATTCATTTACGCAGCTGATTTAAACCAACTATTTCTCTTCACTTGATCACATGTTTAATCAGCATAGTATTACATTTTAATTTTGCTCTTCAAGTGTTACTTGTTATCACTAAATTTGTTTAGGTTTTGTTAGAGTCAACTGCAAAACAAGAATTTTTCAGTTTCAAGTGTTCAATGGACATTTTACCCCCAACCTATTTTCAGCAGCATGCATTTCCATCTTGCGTTAAAAAACCAAGGGGATAAGCTGACACACGCATATGGTTGGCTGCACACTGTGGATGTGATCAAAGCTTTTAAAGACGTGTCTTCATGTCACTGCCTGTGGAGGAAGTGCGATGGAGACAACTCACACCATGTTGCTTTTTGATTTCAGCCGTACATGTTTTAATTTTTGTTTTATTTTTTACCTTTCCCCCCTTCTTGCTGTTCCCACCAGGAAGCCTGGTCATATTCATCAGAGCTCCTCGTATTCCTTGTTTGTTTACGGCTGTCGCAGCCGTTAATCCTGAGCCGCAGTAACCCTGTCGTTTGATAAATGGCAACCATAGCGTGACTGACTCCCCAGCTGAGCTCGGTGATGCTCTGCCAAAAAAGGAAAGAGAGAAAAAAGGGGAACAGGTTGATGTATGGCTTCCATTGGCGTGCGTGTCAAGTAATTTAAGTAAAGCAGGACCAGGCACTGAGCCCATATGTTTAGGTCTGTATGTGCTTGGAATCCTGCCCTGGTGTGCGTCACCACATGTGAACTGGGGCGATGCAAATATGATACTGGTAAAAAAATGTTTGCCTTTTGGTCTTTGGTCTCTTATTGTGACAGCATCATTCCATTGTTGTAACACCACAAATGGATTTTGCTCTTCACACTCAACATTTTTTTTTAATTTATTTTAAGTTTGATCTGTCTAACCTCTAATAATTGTTTTGATTCGAGACAATTTTTTTTTTTTTTTTTTTGCATTTATCGAGACCGATATCAATACTTGTGTGTGTGTTTTTCTTTACCCAAAACACAGGAAAAAACGGGGCATTTAACAACTATAATATGCTTTTTTTGTGCGTAACAAACTAGTCATTACAAATGACATCACTTTTTTACACAATGTAACCTAAATAGTTTCATTGATACCATTAAGGGACAAAGACATCTAATTGACTTGATCACATGGAGTCTCTGCTCTCTCTGTTACCTAGAAAGGACTGTATGTCCTTCAATACAACCTTTAGGCACTACAAGAAAAAAAAAAAAAAAACAGTTGACTTACCTTACAGTGGATTTCTCAATTTTTTGGGAGCCATTTCTGTTTTTACTCTGCTGAAGAGAACACACACACCTGCATACGTCTGTGAATAATGTAATATGCATCTCGTTTTTTCCCTTCCTCAGTTTGTTCTCCACGTCCTGTCCTGTCCCCATTTTGTTTCTATCACGGTTGCTTTCAAATCACAGCGAGGAGTGAGCAGAAACGGGGGCCTTGCTAAAGGAATTAGACTGTGCACTGGGAGATGCGTCTGATAATGAAATGGTGGGAGGTAGAAAAACTAATTTTCTCACTCATGAGAGAGAGAGAGGCAGAAATACTATCGTAGGGCGAGCAGGAAACAGAGATGTGGAGTTGTTAAAGAAGGATATCATGCCGCTCTTGGTTTCACTATGCAAAATGGAGTTGTCATGAAGGGAGAGCATTGTCCCCGCCCCCTTGCATTTCTCTTCCATAGTACACTGAGTGACAGTTTGCTTGTGTTTGGACAATAGCGAGGCTGAAGTTGACAGAGTGTGGGTGTGCTTGTTTAAATAGAAAGAGAAAATAAGCCTTTTGTGGAGGAGCTCTCAACTCCGCTCTTACAGCAGAGCTGACGTCAGCTACATGTGCGGTTTTCTGTCCTGCACCTGAGAGAATGTGTGGACTTTGTTTTCTAAAATACAATTATGGTCAAATTTGAATTTGGAATTGGAATCCCGGGCCTGACAAGAAAGGAAAGACTTTGATTGAAATTGATTATTTAAACCTCCAAATGTGACACAGATATAATTTTACATCAGCGAAAATGTATGAACCAAAAATACTTATTGTCACAGTTTTTCATGTAGTATTATTGCCATTTATGTTTTGGTATTTTACTTGAGCTGCCTAACAGTCTGTGTTAGCTGTCGTCTGATCTGGACAGCAGGGAGCCCAGTCATATACACACCAAGTTCTACTACTAGTGTACTACACTACTCCACAGTACTTAACAAGGGGCAGTGGTGGCATAGTGGTTAAGGAAGCAGACTTGGGAAACTTCCCCACAACGTCCCCACACGCTGCTCTCTGGGCGCTCGAAGCTGCCCACTGGTCACTTTGGTTGTGTGCAGTGGTGTGTGTCACAATGACACGGAGTTCACTTTCCTTCCTTCCTTAACGCTTTTAGTCTTTGAAGCCACCTTTGTGCAAGATGTGTAGAATGGTATTTAAAAGAAGGCTTATATCACACGTCCATTAAACAGTCCAGAAAAAGCCTTGGCATTAATGCGACCATCACGTAAGCAGATCTTTATTGTCATAGCTACCGATTCAAACCCTCTTACAAAAGCAGTCATCTGTCCACCAAAGCTTGAAAAGCCTTGAACATCACCGTCAATCAGAAGAAGTTTGTGTCCTCATCCTGAATGCCCACAGAATCAATGTACAACATTCTCAGCCGTGACTCATGCTGGTGTTGATGCTCCTTCTGTACTCAGTCTTTGTACATACAACTATTTCCAGTGACCGTTCTAATTGAAGAACCAATACTTAATAGTGCTAATGAAACATCTCACTACTAAGTTTTTGGACTTCAAATTCCCAGATTTAAACTTTTGTAGCATTTTTGCATTTGTTTACTAACTTTTTTGTGTCTCATCAACACTGGGGAAATCGATCTGTTGTTACCAATTTTTAAAATGTCATCCTCATGGAGTACAGCCATGAAAAATCTTAAAGGTATCCCACGCCGTTCAGCACAAGAAGTGTGTGTTTGATCTCATTTGCAATGTTAAAGTGTGTTAACAGGAGAAATTAGCACCAAATTAAACCCCCAGAGATTCTCTGACTAATCTAACTGTCAGGGATGTTATTATAGACTCCATATAAATGTGTAAAGTATCATGGGAGAATACGGTTATTGAATTATGCCGGAATTACACCATTAGCAGGGAGGAATCAATTTAGCCAAGTTGGGGCTCTGCTCCGTGACAGGGGTTTCACTCTGTCAAGCACATTCTTAAGAGCACTTTATAGTTCAGTGTCTCCCTGTCTGTGCAACACTAAAGCTGCAGGGAGAGGTTTAGAGAAAGAAAAAGGCAGAAAGTACAATATTTATTCCTTGAATATGGTTTTTAAAGAGCGGGTTCACATAAAAATAGTCTGGAAAATTTGGATTTATGCATCGAAGATTGTCTTTTCTGGCATTTGCAGCTGACATTTTCAGTCTTAACTGCTGCAAACAGACAATAACAGAAATGGAATTTCCCTCTGTTCACAGTGGCAGGAAGTCTGGTACTGCACCACAGACGCTTTGTCACTGTCTGCACCGATTCCAACTTTATCATTTTGGCTATTCATCCAAGTAGCACTTGTAGAAGGTATTGAACTTGCAATTAATTTACAATGCAAATTAAACCCACGTTTAACATTTCTTTTGCCTGTTCTGGTGCTTGTCAGCTTCTAATGGCAAACAGAGCTGGCCGAGCTCCAGTGCAGAGATGAAGCATACGGCCTTAAAAATATGACCACAGAAATGAGCAATCATATTTTGCCAACAAATGTTTCAAAAATAAATAATTAAATAAATGGTCTGACAAAAAAAAAATAGGATGAGTTTGTCAAAAAAAAGAGGACACATTTATTTTATACTAGATGTGCCTCCAACAATAAATGTGTCTTTAATATAAGTGGTTATAATTCTAGTGAGGAGAAGATACCACTAACATGAACTCGCAGTAGAACACACTTTATCACAGTATTTCAATTTCTTATCTCTTGAGGTTTTTTTTTTTACATTTTTTTTAGATTAGAATGAATATGATATATGAATATAATTTTTATACATTTTGTTTAACCAACGCACATAGCATGACCCCCGAAGATTGAGTTCATTCTTCTGTCGCTGTTCATTAAAAACAGCAGGAAAATAATAGTACCTTATTTGTTAGTTAGTAGTTACTACAATATTTTCTGTATTAATAACCTGTTATTAAGACTATGTGTTGTATGTATTGTACGTTGTATTATTACAACGACGTTGTGATTTCACTGTGACAAGTTTGGTTCAAGGCGGCAGCTTTAAAAAGCATTCAAACACAATATTTAATGGACCAGAGTGAAACAGCAAAGTGGAAGGATGACAAGCTATAGACATATTGAGCAAGTGTAAATGAATATTGAGGATTATTGGATTTAAAAAAACAAAAAAAAACAAAAGTCAATATCTGCAGTACATTAGCTTGGTGGTAAGCTGATCATCCAATTACATTGGCCCTCATGTACTCTGTGAGCGTTAGCCAATCAACATAAAATGATAATTGAAAGACCTCAATTTTCATTACTCCACCCATAAGTATTTTATCAGTCTTGAAGTCCAACCTGACAGATGAGTCTCCCTGGTGCTCTTGTGTTGTCCATAGAAGCTGATGGTCCCGTGCGGGATGTTTTCCCCCGAGAACAAACACTTGGACAGGACTGTGTTGGGTTGTGGGGTGTTGTTATTGATCCTTTTTAAGGCTAATTATCCACTCCACTGCCAGTTCCTGTTATCGATGTCCTGCTTTTCATCCCTGCTCATCGTACTCTGGGCTAACTCCTGAAGAACAAGAAGAAATAATAATTGTGATGGCCATCTGCCCAGACGACGGTAGGATACTGACGATATTTTCCTTCATTAGTCATGCAAAACAATAGATGGTGTGACATGAAAAACAAAAACAAAAAAAACAACACATGTGGTGACTAACAACAGCCAGGACTACAAGTAATCATCCTTGTCTCAAAAATGTAGGTTCAGACCTGCAGATAATGCAGAGATTCAGCTTGGGGCTCTGTCATTCTTCACGACGTGAGCTTTCAGGTAACTCTAATTCACATTCATATCAAGCCAATATAGATAATGCCCCCTCAACCAGAAAAGAAGGAAAGGCGAGATTGATGCAGAATGTCAAACACACTCAATGCCACTAAGACACGTTTGGTGAAACGCCCTTGACACAATGTCACTTTTTTATGGGAGTAAATTAGCAGAGCCATTTTATAACCAATGGATGCATTATTCACGTGAAACGGATGTGCCGCCGTGAATACTAAAAAACGTGACCCCAGAAGTACAAAACACCAAACCCTTGTTTATTGAAAGGATCCAGCCAGGATAATAACGAAAAATTCATTCACCAGTGGTCTGATTAAGCATCGCCAGAGTGGGCCAGACATGCTAATGGATTAGAATTTAATATGGGACCCATTTTTATTAAAACAAGTGTCCCTCAGGAGAATCCTTGGCAGAGTAGATGTTCTGGTAAACAACGCCAGCGGACTGACAAAGCTCCACTTCTCGTCACACTCCCCCGTCTCTCTCTCTCTGCGTGCTTCTGTTTCCTTCACTTTTTTCCCTCTGATTCTCTCCATCCTCGCTCCGTCTACGTCCCCCATCACTCTGCCAGAGAACTGATTGATATGCTTTCTCCTTTGAGTGATGATAAGCTGCAAACTCATTAAGATGGCTGCTGCCACATCGTGTTGCACAAGATTCAAATCATACACACTCCACTCCACTCCACTTTACATGAAACTCCATTAATTATTTAGGTGGTTCATTTTTGTGAACTGTTACCTGGCAGCAGATAAGGATTATCTTCTAAAGATATTCCTGGCTGTTTCCTTACTTATTCCAGCTAGGGAGATTATACAAGTCCTCGAGGAAATTATTTGCTTTATCTTTCCCACTATGGGAATGAAAATACTGAACATAGCATAATTAATGGTTTAGTTTATTAGCACGTAACAGAAGAGTAGTTAGCAAGAGCGAGCAAACACATTTTTACATGGGCCTTGGTTTCCCACAATGCAACCCATTTCCCCTTCATTGATTTAAAACAAAAACTAATCATCCTGAAGGCAGCCAACTCAAGCAGGTGCAGGCTGCAAAACAGAGGGATGTACCACATGAATGTGTGACACAGAGAGTTAACATTTAATCTTTGTCGCACAAGGACACAAGTGCAGACAAGTCTAAATCTTCACTACATCACCATATGCAAATGTGTCCATGTCAGATTCCATTAGAGGTGCTGTCACTCTACTCCTAATGCAATTCACCACATACATATAGTTGACATCTGGCAGAGGTATTTTTGGACACACGTCAAGATGGTGAGGACATTATAAATGTTTCCTTAATTCTCCCATTATTGTTTTACTGTTGAAGTGAATTCTTGTGAGCAAATCAAGAATCTCTTAATTGCACTTTTTTTTTAATGAAGATTTGGTCCAGACCAGAGCTTCTATATATCATTTGTGTCATAGCCTCAAACATCGATGTATTCACATCTCTACCAGCTCAGTTATGTTACAAAGTGACAAAGTATATGAATTAAAATCATTTTTAAAATATTTAAAGTTAAATGTTTAATGTTTTTTTAAGCAAAAAGTAGTATTTACCACAGCAATCACATATTTACCACCGCATTATTCAGTAATACAAGTTGTAAGATGACAGTAAATCAAGGCGAAAGTGAAGCTGCAGGTGTTAGCCCGATTAGCTCAAACCCTAGTAAGCTAACTAGCACCCCTTCTTAATGGCACTGTGGGCCAATTTGACATCTGTGTGCGCTCATCAAACACTTCTCCAGAAATGCACAAAGGCTTCAGCCAAGTTTGTGATGCAATACAACCAAATATATTTTCCAAATATTTCCTTGGGGAAACAAAGTTATTGTTACAGGTTTGTATTTATATAACAATTAAGTTCAGAGTAACAACTGGAATTTGAGTTTCTACTGTGTATTCATAATCAGCAGTTCTTCATGTAAGGGGAAGGGATTCTGTGTACTCAGTTGTAACATCAGAGGCTTAAATTTATATTCAACATATTAATATTGTGCCGCCGTTGAGCGCATAATTCCACAGATTGTCAGTGAATTACAACTCTATATCTCTGTTGGGGGAGAGACCTGCAGGACAACCGAGCCAGACATGCTGTGACATGCACTTAAACACTCCGGCCACTTTGCTTACAGTATAACGAATTGATAACGAGTGACCTCTACCCTTTACATCCGCTGTCCCTCTTCCTCCTGCTGTATTGTCTACAGATGAGGGCGTAGATGGCTCTGCACTTCCGCCCTGATCCTATAAGTGCTGATCTTTAAATGTTTCTTTAAGTGTGTTGGATTTAATCTCACTCTGGTGGCCAGTGAAACCAGGGCTAGGTTAACACAGTCATAGGTGAGCATATGCCTGTATGTCTACGTAATGCTGCCGGTGCCAATAAAACACAGCTCTGCAGGGAAATTAAGAGGCCGGAGTAGTAAAGGATATTAAGTGTGACAGGGTTATTATTGTTGTTTATTCTTAATGTAGGCTAGTGTCCCTCAAGATGAGAAAAAAAAGTAACATTAAAAAAGGCTATTAAGCTATCTGCAAGGTTTTTAGAAAGTTTGCAACTTGGTCTAAAAGGGGCAAACAGCGGTGCTTGTGTCAACGTATTAATTTAGATGTACTTGTCTGATGTAACACCTTATCCAGCACAGTGACAACTTGTGGTCCTCGAACCTTATTTTGCCCCACAGACCAGGTTTATAACAATGTTTAAGACAATTTCTCAGCAACGGGTGTGTGTGTGTGTGTGTGTGTGTTTGTGTGTGTGTGAGTGAGGTGAAGTCACTCACATACCAAAACATAATAAAGTGCATCATATATAATTGGATTTTTACATATATTAAAAATATTTATATTTGCTATTTTATTTCTATCATTATTACGTTCTGATTTGTAGAGTATAATACAACACAGATCTGACTTTTTTTAGGAACTTTATGTAAATTACAGTTCTCCAATTCTCCACTGCAGTGCACTGCCTCCAAATACTTGCTTATGCACCTGCACTCCAGTGTCTAATCCTTCCCTGCTGCGCATTACCATGATTGGACTCACCTGTGTCAGGTCCTATAGCCACAACACCAGCCCCATGCTCTGCAGCTGGCAGTGCTGCTCTGCCTCCTCAAACATTTCACTCCATTACCAGACCATAGTTTTGGAAGTAGTACCAAATATAATTCACCATCTCCAGTGGTTAATGGTCACAGGCTGTAAGAAATTGTGGGAGATTATATTTGTCCCAAAACATTTGGTTTTAACCTACTTTCTGTCCAGTACCACCATTAAGATATTGTCATGGTTTGGTATTTTTGGTAGAATATTTAGTTCCATAAAGTCTCCCAGGAACTTTTTGTCCTCAGATAATGAGGACAAGAGGACTGCCTTTGCTGTCTTTAAACCCTTGTTCCAACATCTCTTCCATGGATTGGGCAAAGCCACTCTCAGGTATGATTATTTTATCTTATCGTTTCTTTTTTCTTGTTAAATTTAACATTTTTACTTACTCTCTCCAGATTGTGCCAAATTAATAATACATAAAAGAATAAAAAAATGAGAAAATCAATCTTGTCACGACCTCTAAATAGATTTCCCCCCTCTGTTTATGCTGTATGTTGTCTTAGGGGCAGCAATGGATGCACCGGTGATGAGGTCTGACAGGTGACATATGTTGAAGAAGATGGATGGTTGTGTGTGTTCCTAAGACCTTAACACAGTAAGTCAGAACATGGACACACACACTCCACACAAACAAGCACAAACACACACTTGTTCCAGTGCCAAGTTACTTTTTTCCTGGCTTGATTTTGTCTTGGTTTGTCATTGAGTACCAGTGAGTGACAAGTGTCAGCGTGATAAGACAGACAAGCTTTTTTGACAAATTTCAGACTAAATTCAGCAAAATCTATTCTGGTTCACTTTGATGGGATCAGTGACAGACGGTAAGGAGCGTCTCTCCAGGGACGACAAGATGAAATCTCCAGGGGAAGCTGGGGCCTTTTCGTGAGCTTGTGTGTGTGTGTGTGTGTGTGTGTCTGCACACATTACCTTCCACAACTGTCTCGTCACGTGTGTTTCACTGTCTACACATGAACGTGTTTGACATGCCTCTGTGTCCATCGAGGGACGTGGCAGCGCATCACTGCCCAAAAAGCGTCCATACATATCCATGGGAAACTTTTCCTGCTGTCCTTCGTGTGGATTGACAGAGGAAATAACGGGGTTGTAGCAAACCAGTGATGCTGTAGTCATTTGCGATGGCAGCCGTACCCCAGCTTCATTTCCCTGTCTTTAAAGCTGATTGCCACTTGTCAGTTTGAATCCTCATCAGGCTGTTTGTCATTCCCATAAACACCTATAGGACAGCACATTTTCCCCAGGAGTTGGTTGTAGTTTTAATGATATCAGTATTGGAGTGTGTGTGTGTGTGTGTGTGTGTGTTGGGGGGGAGGGGGGGGGGCACCATCCCCTGCCCTCGACGTTTTTTGCCCCCGCCCTCTAGCTCACACACATCGGACAGCCAGTGATGGATGGCTTAATTAAAGTGAGAGACAATGAGTGAGTGCTTTTGATTGTGTTATGTCTCAGTGGTTTGTGACAGAAAAAAATGAGTTACTGAGTTGTTTTCCTTTTTTATTTTTATTTTTTAATGGGTCTCCTTGGGAAAATATCACATGTATGATTCAAACACCCACCAGGACTGTCCAAACAGTCCTGGTGGGACATCTCACTCACATGTACATCACTAGGTATTTAATATGCAACCCAAGTGTGATTTGTGTACATTTTTTATTGTATATTATTATTATTATTATTGTTGTTGTTGTTGTTGTTGACACTACAGTGGAATCAGTACCTTCTGGAAACACCTGCTATAATCTGAGTAACAACACACATGCACACACAAAGCTATGTTATGTCCATATCACCTTTGAGGGCTGTTAGTGTCTATTCCCACCCACGTCTGCACAAATAAACCAATTGTTAACCCTTAATCAGCCAGGCCAGGGTGAGTTAAGAGACTGGAAGATTTACTTATTTTTACACATCTGCAAGTTAGAACTTAAAAAAACATGCTGATTTTAAATGTATGATCTATATTTAAAAAAATCACTTGAAATTCACCAACAAAATAACATGACCCCAATTTTAGATCATGTCTGTTTAATGTACACTGTCCCAGATACAATGAAGGCAGACTACAATTTAGCAAAAGTTTCTCATCTAAACATCAGTTTTGGAAATGACCAAAAAAAAAAAAAGAAATCTACAAAAAATGTGTTGAGCTGCAGAATGTTCCAGCTTCTGGAAGAAGGAGCTGTGACAGGAAGCAGCAGCCTACCAAAATCAAGGCCCAGCACATCAACAGCCTTGAGCTGCTGGACATTGATTGGTTTCAAAGAACAAGTAGTGTTGTAGTGTAAGCATAAGCTAATTAGGCCATGCTAATTAGCTTATGTGGACTTATGTGGGTTTTCTTCTTCAACTTTCTGTCGTTTCCATCCTGTTTCTCAATCCTTGCCATCAACTTCTTGCATTTTCTCCTTTGCATGCTTTCCTACACTCCATGTGTTTCATCTAAATAATTCCTTCTGTATGGACTCAAATTGCACCCTCCAACCCCCCCCAAGAAAGCACAAGCCTTCAAGCAGCAGTTGTTGGCAGTGCTTGTTTTGTGCCACTGCTCCATCCTTCTTTGTTTTCTTTCCTTTTTCCTCTGCTGTCAAGAGATTTTCCTGCTTTCTGTTCCCTCTGACTCCTCGCGGGATTTCTGTCCTCCCACGTATGATCGGCTGCCAGAAGACATGTGTGCCATGAGTGTGTGTTTTTCGGACTGCATATATTGACCATTTGCGTCCACCTGCGTTCCTGTCATGCTGCGCGTCACACTCGCACTCACTCCTCTGACTTCTCATCCGCTTGTGACGGTGTTTTGAATTTATTTCCGAGCTATTGCGACCACACTTTTCATCCTTCTTAGTTTTCCTCCTCAATAAACTGCATGTATGACAGTGTGTGTTGTTCACAGCCACAGCTTAGTTTAAAAACTCTTTATTCCACTTTTTTCTACACCAAGGCCTAGTTTTCAATCCATATAAACATTTACAGTTACAGAAGAAATGTGCAAAATGTTGTCATATTGAATAAAGTTAAATAATCTATCAATCAGGTTTAATTATAATCAAAATGAATCATGATAATATTCCAGAGTAACTCAAGGACTAATCAGATTGAAAATGTACTTGTGTTACGGCCCTAAATTAAACAAGTACAATAGGGTAAAATAATAAACCTAATTTCAAAAGCCTCTGTGCTTAAAGGCCAAGAGTGGAAACTGCCTCTGAATGTGGACAACATTTAAGCAATCAAGTGGGTTACAATAGAAATATAGAGGTCCTTGAGTCAGTCTGTTACAGCTTGTACGCACTTCCTGTTATAGCTTTATGTAAGGAGGAAGCTATGTATCAATTGCAAGCAGAAAAAAAACCCTATATATATATATATATATTTTATTTTTTTTATTTTAAAGTGTCTTTGGAGTAATCCGTGCAGTCATTATTTGACTGACATGTCGCAGGTCATGTTTTGTGTCAAGTACTGTCATCTTTGTCAAAAACAGGGCGACATAGCTAAAGTTTCATGCTGCTGCAGTCTGGACATAACCAGGTGACACATTTCATCCACCCTTGACATGTGCATCATCTTTGTTATATACGTCCCTCCATCCCTCTGTTGTTTTGATCATTACATCTGTAGAGAGTTGATGTCTGATAGATTGGCACCTGTGGCTCTCTTGTGTAGCTGTCGGCAGCGTCCTCATATTTCTGTAACGTGTGTAACATCTGTGTTTTCTTATCCTCACCTGCACGACGCTGAAGAATCGTCCACACGGTGTCATGACACACAGCCTTGGACTGTTGACTTTGCCCCCTCCATGTGCCTCTGATGTCACCGTCCTCACTTGTCAGAGCAGCTGCATCAGTACAGCACGAACGCAGAGGGGAATACTGAGCCACACTGACTTTCTAGCTGTGACAAACAGTGTGAAGATTTAATTTATTCAAGCTCATCTCATCGTGTGTTGTCAATCAAGCCAGGCCATGACATGTCACCAACTTAGCGAGGAAAAAAGTTCTTAAAGACCCGACTGGAAAAATGTAAATGATGTGTCGCTTTTAAGCTGGTGTGGAATACGAGGTACCGCAAGTGAATGAAATATTAAAAGAGCAGATAAGGGGAAGGTTTTGTATGATGAAGAAGTGCAATAAGTCTCAAAAATATTCAGTGCCCGAAGGACCAATATTACAGGAGAATACCCCATATGTGAAAGAAGGGATAAAAGTATAACCTGCATTTTTAATTTGTAGGAATCTGTAGATAAAATCCAATCAATAACTGCATTAAATTTTGTTCTTTTATTTTCACATTAGGACTTTTTCTGTCTAGTGACCACAGAAACAAATACAGTTTGCTCCAGTCAGCTAAGGCTCCATTACAACAAGGTGAGAATACTCCAGACACGTTTGTCAAATTTAACAATTTTCCTGATTCTGCCATTGAACTGTGAGCTATATTTGCTAAATACCATTGTAATAAATGTTACTGTTGATGCTTTTTGCAAACTTTTCAAATACATATGCAGGTGGTCCTAGGTTTACGACATCCTTGAACATTTTGAGTCAAAAGCAGCAGAATTGGAAAGTATTTACACACACTGTGGATTAGTCTGGTATCTGATGACTCTTTGAAAAAAAAATTGGATTAGTTCACTGAAGCATCCAACGTCATTGATTTGAGCTCTAGTTCGAGCAGCATGAGCTGTGAAACCCACCAGGCCAAACCTGTCTTGTCCCAGCCAATAAAATATTGATTTGAACACATTAATTTAAGAGGCGACATTCCCATACAGCGGAAATCCATGGCGTTTGATTTAGAAGGACACCTGCTGGTTGTTAGCTCTCACAATGCATGCTGCAGATAATTAAAAGTAATTTCTCCAGGCCATGGACCACTTCTACTACCTTCCTACTTTCACCATACATTTGTTTGTTTATCATTAAATACATGAGCTTCAGGTTACATTTTATTAACATGCCCTTCATGAAAGATAGTACTTTAAGAAGAAAACATCTCCACGTTTTGGCTGCCAGCACTAGACAAAATGTTTTGCAGTTCAGTGAGTCTCCTGTGGGTACACAGGCAGAAGAATGTTTCGAGACACCGTGATCGTAGCACTTTGGCATTCCGAGATGTGTTTTGTTTTGTAATACTTTTCTTTTTCCTATATTTCTGCTCCCAGGCTGTTAGACTTACAAAAATCCAATGTCATGTTTTAGAAAGAGGTGAAATAATTCATTTTCTGCATTCGCACATTGACAGAGTGTTACTCAACAGTGATTGTGGAACGGTTGCACAGATGGTAGATAACACTGTTGTGAAATCAATTACTTTTTATGGTTTGATTGAGAGAATGCAGTGTGTGTTTTGGTCAAAGATAGCTGGAAATAGAGTCTGGGGTGTTTTTCGTTCTTTATTACTCCATCGTAGTGGATTGTTTTCCAATTTCCTGCACATTATTCCTTATTGGATCTTGAAATCTGTTTTCATGACAGAAACAAAAGTGCTTTTTTTCACATTTTACCAATGTTTAGTAAAATTATCAACATAAGCAATATTCTTTTCTAAATCTCCCTACCATAACCATTTTTTTTAATTTCCAAAAATTTGGACTCCTAAATTAGTACAAAGTTAAATAGTATCAAAAAACTTCAATCTAATGATTAAAATGAAGATTTTCAACAAACAGCAACTAAGCTCCAGTAAACCAGAGTTGTAGAGTATGCAGCCATATATATATATATATATATTTATATACACACATTATCATGCAAAGGTTTTAAACATATGTAGAGTGTATATTTAGTGTCGTGTATCATTTCACACGGCAGCCAGGCTTTTGGACCTTTTTGGCCAGGGCCGAGGAATAGTTTCCTGGCCACATGGAGGCGCCGAACCTGTGACAGTTTCTGGAAAAGCGGGGGAAGTGTGAATCTATATTCCTAAAAATATTAATGATAGGGTGTGGCCTGAAATGCATAATTTAGTAAAACATGATGCTCTAGTTCTCGTGATATTCACTTAAAATAAAATGAATAAAAATAAATGTTTTATGTTTGTATCTGTATTATATTGTATTATGCTCTGCAACACAAAATAGAGTTTATGTGCTGGTAGATGCCAAAACCTTTCAGTGTAATTGTTGAGACAAGGATTTTTCAGCTGTTCTTGAATCCTTGACTTCTCTCCTTCACCATTCATAAACAAAGCTAACAACACATCTGTAGACACTGAATCACAGCCAGCAAAGTGGAAACAAAGGCTCTAATTGTTTTATAGATTTTTTTTTTCTCCCCCTGTGCCTCTCTCTCTCTCTCTCTCTCTCTCTCTCTCTCTCTGTCCCTCTCTCGCTCTAACCGTTCAAAAGTAAAAAGCTCCATATTTTACTCAGGGTCACAGGAGACTGGAGGCAAACTGTTTCTGGGCCGGTTCAAACACCTGTGCAGCCTGTCTCTACATCACTCACTGTGGTTGTTGATAATGACATTACTGTGAAGTCACAGCCCTGCTCCAATACACTGTCAAAGACAACAACAACAATAAAGCTTTTTCTTTAGTTATCATTCCAAAAGTATTAACTTGGTCACAGAAAACATGATTATTCCAAGACACAAAAGAGGCTGATAATCTCAGGAATTAACACACATATGCATAACGATAAAAGGCTACATCCTAATTGGATTTGTAAGAAAGTGTTGATTTGCAAATAAGCACGACAAGGAAGTAGATTTTGGCAGAGGGCGTTTGCAGTAGTGTGGTTTTATTTCCTGCAGCAGATGAGTTTGATCAGCAACCTGCCAGATCTGCTATGATGTATGGTTTGGAGAGTGAAGTACTGGGTAAAAGACAGGGAGAGCGCTGAAGGAGGAGGAGTTCAGGGTGCTGATATTTTCATAGGAGGGATGAGGACAGGATTAACAGATCACAGCAACAGACTAAAGGATTTTTAGTTTTTTTCCCTTACTTTTATCAAACTTTTGTCAAATGTTGTCTTATATGTGATCCTACTGTCTTCAAGTCACTTCTGTTTTCTTTTTTCTTTCCTGCTCCTAATTTAGTAAAACAAGCAGATAAGCGGTGTACAAACATGGACCTGTGTAAAAAACTATATTTATAATAAATATGTCTTTATTTTCGAAAGTCAGCCAAGACTGATGACTCAGTACGACAGCAGAATTGAGTCTCGCAGCAGGTCGAGTCTCGCAGCAGGTCGAGTCTAGCAGTGGACACAAGAGAGCACAGTTCTTCAAGTCCTTAGCGTTAAGGGGTCCAAAAAAAAAAAAAAAAGACAGAAGGAACAGGGATAAAAATGAATTCTCACCCTCCCCTTCAGCTTCACCATGTTTTTACACCTTCTCCTGATACACACTCGCCTTTTACTCCTCCACCGCCACCTCCTCCTCCTCCTCACCTTTTTTCTCTCTTCCAGATATCAGCCTGTGACGCAGTCCTGTTGCCATGTCGTTGTCATTCAGCATGGCAGAATAAGCTCCCCTCTGTTCTTTGGGTGAGCGCTGCCACAGATACACTGCCTCCGTGTGTGTGTGTGTGTCTCCTCGTTGGTTTACACTAACCGTAGCTAATGCTCATACCATCTTTATTTGAATGCATGCACATGACGGACTATCCAGCACAACTGTGGAAAGACTGCCTAACACTGCTGCTGACATCAGTTGCACAAACTGAGGAAAGTCTGGCTGCTGAGTCAGGCTCTGCTCAGCATACTTTAAAGTCGGCTGGGGAGGGTGTAATTCATAGGCATAGGGGTGCCCACCACCATCATCCATTTTAAAATGCTGTTTTGATTCCACTTTCCCTTTCTTTGTTGGGTCTCTGCGAGTGAGGACGACCTCCATACTTCACTCTCCTAATGAATGACACACTGCTTTATACCAGGTAGCAGAGATTTAGACAATGACTCACTGTGTGTGTGGTGAAGTGAGACAGGAGAGAAACGCGAGGGAAGACTTAGAGAGGTTAAAATGAGAGCGAGCCGACCGTCATCTCATTACTCTTTGCTTCTGTGATCGCTCCTCATCAGAGCCGTGAAGAATGGCTTTGTTGAGTCAGAGAAAAGGGCAGAGAGAAGGTTGAGAAGGTTAAAATAAAAAAGCTAGTTGTTGCACCAGCAACAAAGTCACAGAGTCAAATGGATAATTTTCTACGCAGCATTCATCTTTTCTTTTCTTCGTAGCACTGTGGGACATTGAGAATTAATCCATTGCCCTGACTTTGAGGATTGCCTTTGAAGGATGAGACAGAAGGATCTGCGCCAGAATAGGCAAAGCTAAAATGTTTTTGGTGTTTGATGGCCTGGTTGAAGAAGGCCTTCAAAAGCAGCAACAACGCAGAGCAGCTGCTCGGCTCAAGCCTGTGTGTTTGCTGCAGGTTGTAATCTTACATACACACATGAAGGAACTGATTCCCATTATGTCTACAGTCATCTTCTCATGCATTCTCATGCTCTTTTGACTCTGTTACATGCAGAATGCTTTTGCTAATTTTTTAATTTTTTGTATTTTTTCCTTACTCTCCCATCAGTGCCAGTTCAGTAGGGTCATGTCCATCATGTGCTGACATTCTGTGTGACTGCTGCCAACAGAGAAACACAGCAAGCACACACTGAAGTTATTTACAGCTCTTTCCACGCTACAGCAGCTGCAGAGGCCACTCTCAGCTTTGACTCATTAACCGCTGTTGTGTCTGTCTGGGTTACCCTTACTACTCCTTACAAATTCCTGTCCTGTCATCACCTTTTGATGTCTCAGATGCCCTGGGCTCCTCCTGACAGGAGACCTCATTCTTGTTTGTCATGCTCAGTGTTGTGCTGCGGTTGCATCATGTCAGTTTCCCCCTGCACGAAAGAGATGCCGAGGTCCAGGAGTCATGAAGAAAATGACGAGATGACAACAAAGGCACCGTGTTACAGCTGTGCAACAAAAGTCAGGCCCCTTTTTTTTATTTTCTTATCGAGTTTTTAGAAAGTTTACGCAAAAAATAAACTTTGCCAACAGTGAAAAAGTGAGAATAATATCATGAACCAACATCCTCGGTGGCTGCTGTGAGGAATGCTTGTGTCCTTTTACTTAACTTCTCGAAGACAACACAATAAAAAAACCTGCACTGTTTGGAAATCAAAACGGAAGTGCTGTGCATTGAAGGTAGATATTTATGATAGGTGCTGATGAATTTATAATGACCATCAGACAGACACATTTATGTGGGTGCAAAGATGTGTACTGCATTAAGTGCAGGTATTTCTTAAAGCCAGGTGCCTGTCAAGAGTCAGTGACTTTAAAGGTAAATCAACTTCAAAAAATACCATACCATTATTTTACATCCTTTTGTTCCTGGACACGTTTGACCAGTGTCAGTATAGAATATTTATGTCGTCTTCCACAGCAGTGGGTTATAGATTTGTTTAGTCAGCAATCTTGTCTGGTATACTAAAAGCAATGATGGCCAGATACAAAGCTGAATTATTCATGTAATTGAGATGGAGATAAAGTGAGTAAGACTTAGACAAGCAATGTGTTTGTTGTTGTTGTAGCTGAGCTTTGTTGAAACACAACTATGACAATAGTGGTGGTTATTGTACTTTGGTGATTTAATAGGCTTTTTTGTCACAAATGATTCTGTTGCAGAATAAGTACATTCTCTCTAGGCTAAAATAAAGCCTAGTTAAATTGGATATTTGTTTCTAGCTTGCAACAATTTATGGTTAATATTATTGTTGAAATATCCAGTGAGTCAGGAGGGCAGATACTGTTGCTAAATGTGCTTGAGTTTAGGCATTTGTGCCGCACCACATGAGGCTCTGAAGTATTTTAACTTTACTACCTAAACATTTGTAACATTTTTGCCTTTTTAACTAACTCCATGAAATAGTACACCCAATAGTACATTGTTACTAGTTGTGAACAACTGTTTATCTTATCCTACCCTTTTTTTTGTTTTTGTGACACTTTTCATTGTCTACATTTTAAACTCTTTAATATTGAAACATATAACCAAAACATACATTTCATCTGTAACATTTCTGCTGGATCCTTCAGGATAAAGTCGAAAATTTAAAATAAATCTGAGTTTTTATGAGCTAAAGATGTGCATCTCAAACTTTTTTTATCTACTTCTGGTTTTCATTAAGATTTTTTTCTAGCCAGTCCAAAAATCAATCTAACTGTTGCCATTAGTCACTGTTTGACGGCATCTTTTATCCATTTAAAGTCGTGGAGGGCTTAAGTAAAAAGGCCTCCCTTTCTTACTATCCTTCTAATGTCCTTAACAATGCACTATGTTCTACTTTTCTCTGCAGCAGCTCCATCTCCAACCTCACTAATGTGCTTCTTCCCCCCCTCTCCATTCTCTACCCCCATTCTACAGTATATATATACGACGATGAATATGAACCCTCAGCTTCTAAACCTGCCATTATCTCTCCAAAAAAGGCTGTTGCAAGTGGTTTAAGAGGAACTTCAAAGAGGAGGAGAAAGTGACTGATTGATTTTAGACCCA
>NC_024320.1:13988285-14027922 GCF_000523025.1 Cynoglossus semilaevis
AATGAACTCGAATTTTACACCAAATACACACTGGCATTTCACAAAATGATCTGAAAATTTGCCCATAAATATACCCTTAACTCTGATGTTAAAGTATACTTTATATAACACTGGGCTGTGGGCAGACATATTAGCACACACCTGAAGTGGTGCACACTGTGAAAACTGACCTTTAAGCTCTATAAACCCAGCCCGACTAAGCACTGGGGCATCAGCACTCTCAAGGTATAAAAAGCTTTTTTTTTTTTTTTTTTTTTTTTATTATGCTTGTTGTTGCACCAAACTTGAATTTGTTTCCACTCTTTTCACCACTTTGCCCTCCAATACACACAGCATCAAGGACATGATGAAACAACGGCTGACGCTGAAGCCATCTTAGCTTCTACGTGTTTTTGTGTGAAGAGAGTTTGTTTGAGACTATTGCTGTTGGCGTGTCCTTTCTTTTTCTTCTTAAAAGTTAAAAGATAACTCATTAAACACAGACAACTTTTGAGCCAGGTTTGAAGTTCAGTAGGTGCTGTCTAGTCTGGGGTGTAGATACTTTTAGATGCAGTTTTTGGATTAAATTAGGACTGGGCTAAGAAGAAAATAACAAAATAATGAGTTGACACAATTTTGTTTGATATTGTTTTACTTATGATTAGACAGCACCAGCACCAGCCCTGAGCCCGGCTCCTAGTTTGGAAAATCAAGCAATGCAGCCCAAATTTGTGGATGTCAGAAACAAACACGTCTCCAAAAAGGCATGCAGTTCGTACCGTCTTTATCACAACTACTCAAAACACAGAGAAAACAGTATCACCGTCCTAACTTATTCATAAGAAATCCCGAAAATCACAGGGGACTATATGTAATATATCATCTGACAGAAATATAGTTTGTATTGTATTTTCAAAATAAAAAAAATAGAATCAGTAAATGTGATTTTAGGAATGTTCTTATTTGCTTAAAGAAACACACTGACATTATATAAAGGGAGAGCTGCTCCGTCTTATTAGGGTTGTTCACATAAACTGTTTGAAATAGGTGACTAAACCTTAATGATGCGTGAGGGGCCATTAATATGTAGGTGTTCGCAGAGTGCATTAGTCTTTTTGAAGCTCTGAATGTTGTTGCACATATAAAAGAAGAAAGAAAAATAAGGTTGAGTCTGGGTTCACTTAGTCATTTACGCAGTGATTTAGGAGCTTTGTCTGGTTGATGCAGGTTTATGGTTTGTTTTCGGTCGAACAAAGACTGGTTTAACTCCCTCAAGGGAGAGAGATACTGCAAACACACCAACGAAAGCCGCACGCTGCAGCATGCACCGCTCACCCTCGCTGTATGTAGACTGTGTGCTACACATCTCCAGTGAGGCTAATGAAATAATCCTACACAAAAGATTTATCACGTGAACGGTGCCTTCAGGGCCTTTGTGCCTGTGAAATTATACATTCAAAATGTGTTGCTACCATATGGAATATACTGTTTGTGCTGTCTTTTTCATCAAGGTTATCTAAATGCATGTACAGTGCAAATGCATATTATACCCTAATAGCCATCGAGCATGTCAAATTTATGCTACATTTGAAGCATGGAAAAATCTGGAATATGCCCAAACCTCTGTGAATATCTCCTTATTGCTGTTAGATACTTAGAGTCACACCTCTTTTACAGTTCTGTGAGGGTTTTTTTTGTTTTTGTTGTTGCTTTTTTTTACTTGGTGTAAACCACGCCTAAAGCAAATCATCTGAATTATAAATTATCATCTCTGAAAGGTAGAGTAACAAAGCATGATCAAAGTACTTTTTACATCTAAAACTTACATATGGCAAATTGTAGCCAGTTTACTCTTTAATAAATACCTGTCTCACATGTAAAGGTAATTTCAGTATTGAAATCTAATTATTAACTATTTCATTCATTTCAGTGTTACACGCCTCCGATTTTCTTTATTTATTTGCAGCAGCCCTCTGTGAATCTTTAATACAGACACAGAAACCTGGATACTCCAGGAATATTTCAGCCCTTTGAAGTCCAACCACCGTGGGATAAGAAGCACATGAAATGCATAAAAATGAACGTCTTTCTCTGAGGAATTACATTTTTCTGAGCACATATTTCTCACGCATTCGCACATTCATAAAAGTCACAGGGGGGGCCATGCTTAACAGTGTATAATTACTGCAACGTGCAGCTGTGCATTTCCGTCTGAGAAGGTAAGCTATAGCAGAAATCTCACCGGCGTGAAGAAAAAGCACCTTGTTTGTTCTGTTCTTTGAACACCGTAGTTCTTTGAAGGCGGGAACAAACATGCACAGCAGGTATCCTGTTTTCAGTAACATCCTATCAATCAAATGGAAAGACATGAGAAGTTTATCTTGTGGGAAGCCAGAAGGAAAATGCTGGAAAATATATAATATATAGGAATAGATCCTCTAAATATACAGCGGCTCGTATCTTAGCTCTCACATAAGTACCTTTGTTAGTCACCTACGCTAAGATTATGGTGTTACAGTGGTAACACCATAATCTAGGACATAAATAAGTCAGAAGAGTCTGACTCACTCTTGGAGCCATAATGAAGGGCAAAAGCACAAACAAAAGAAAGAGAATATAGCTCAATCCAATGTATGCCGTACAACCGGCAAATGTAAACGAAGGCCTCTTTAGCATACAGGGACGCATGACGACATAATTGTTGAGTTTAAAATCAGAATGATGGAACACGACTTTCTTAATTCTTAATTAATTAACGGGATATGGCGACGGATCCAGGAAACACTGTAGGTTGAGGCCGTTGTGAACTGAGGACCACCTGTGTTACGCTGATTGAAAATTAATATTCATAATAATCTACTAATTGTTGTGTAACACGATTGTTCGCCAAAACATATGTGGTTATGTGATTCATTTTTAAACTTGCAGTGCATTTCACATCTGGCCACTACTGAATCCAAAATCTTCCCATGACTATAAATGTCTGTATATACTCATTGACACTAATGAAACATATTAATATAAACCTGTGGTGAGGACCCTGCGCTATCTCTCCATCATTTGTGAGGTCCTTGTCCTTGACTCTCTAATGATATAAGACACTATGCAGATTTTACACAACTAAATGACATAGATTCACCTATTAGGAGGCAAATTAAGATGTACTGCCAGCACAAGTTGGTTGATTTATCAAGGACTTCTAACATGTCCTTCTAAAGTTTGAAAAATAACAGCAAAACAAGATCTTTTTTTCAGATTCTTAAAAAAAAGCTTTTGTTCGTTTTTTCATTAAATAAACAGAGAAAAAGGGAGTGAATCCGACCACTGAATCTTCACTGAATAATTCTTTGAAAACTTCAAAGCCGACAGGTCTAAGGGATAACAAAGTAATATATGTAATTGTAGTTAAGATTTAAGGCTTATAGATGCTGATGAAAATATTAACAAACAGGGCAAGGGGACACGAAACATCAGAGCCACCTCAGAGGAGAAGGGACTCAGAAGTGTCTGTCCTTGCTTCGTTCAAAGTACAATGACATGTTAGATACGTAAGGGTCTCAGGGTGATAATACAAATGTATGTAAGAGGAAAAACTGAAAAAAAAAAAAAATCCAACCACCCATTGTCTCATTTTAGCTACAATTGCCTCACCTCCAACATTCATTTAAAGAAAGCAATTAACCTTTATGTTTAATTTCTCACAATAAGGTTTCAAAGTCGCTCTTCACTCCCAGGAGCTGTTGAATCATGGTTGTTTGAGTTCTGTTTTATGACTTCACAGCGGCTTTGAATCCCACTGCACAGCTTTAAGGTCGGATTCATTACAATTCCAAGTGTGGGTTGTTGAAGGAGAAAGTGTGCCGTCAGCACCCACCTTCTCCACCTCTGGGATTCTCTGGAGGGGCTCAGACCTTGGCCCTGTGATTGTTGTTCCTTCAAATCTCTCATGTACCCTTTTCCATGCCAAGAGCACTTAGGTTTATAGTTCTCATTCACCCTTAGTAAACAATCAGCTTGTGTGTGTGTGTGTGTGTGTGCCTCGGGAGTGAAACTTGTACTCAATCTCAAGACTAAGTGACTACTTTTCCAAGAAGTTCCTGACCTCCACAAGTCGACTGCACCGCCTGCACCCGGCTCAAATACGGCTGTACCACAGATGAATGGGACGTTGATGCTGTTGTGTTGCTTGTGAAGCCAAAAGGCTCGTGCAAAAAAAAAAAAAAAAAAAAAATGGATTGATCAATATGTTGTTCACAGATTTTACTCAAGGATTCATAACTGTATCAACATCCACTAGAAACTTTGAAAATGGTCTAACATTCTACCAACATGAATTCCTACTGAGGTTGATTCAAGAGAGAGCTAGGCTCTGTATAAAGGTAGAATAGAATAGGTTGAAAGCGTCAGAAACAAACTAAAAACTATCCAATCACTGCATCAAAAGGAAAATAGTTCCCTCTGTTTCCCTAGTATTCTTCCACAGCAGACCCTCTATTTATAGGATGATCATGTTTAGGACGTGTGTTGTGAAGGCTACGACCTTATAAGCTTAGCTCGGGTGAGAAATGCTTTCACATAAATGCCCTATTTTATTGCCTGTTATTGACTGTTGTGTCACTCCAGTTCTGTTAAACTAGATAAAATAGAAGCTGAGTGGAGAGGAGACAAACCCACATGTAGACCATTGTAAACCAAAACTTAAGAAAACAGTAAGTAATGTGCTGTTTAGCTGGATCTTTAGCAGCCCTGCTAAGAAAAAATAAAAAGCAAAATACGTCTTAACAATATCTCAGCAGCTGCAATAGAAACCTCATAAAATGTGCTCCGAGGGGAATCAAAAGGATGAGGCTGCATTTAATTTTCTTTGAGGTGGCCCAGCCAATAAAGTGTGGCTGGTGGTGATAAGCAGAGAAAGAGCCTGAGCACATCATTTCAGTTATGTAAACCAATGGAGGGATAAAGTTGGCTTTCTCTTCAAACAGTAAATGTGTCAGTGCGTGTGAGAGGGACCTTGTTTTACAACAATGATGTGGGCGGACATTTACGCTTCTGAAAAACTATAATTATTCAGGCTTTAAATGGCACTGCTCTTCAGAAATAATCAGTTTTTTTGATCAAGTGCTCGATCGATGTGACAATTTTCTTGTTTTGCCTTTTGCCTCCGCGGGTCTGTATCTGTATTTTTATGTTTGCTCGTATTTCAAACTTGTTTCTAGATGAGTTGTGCATGTTTGCAGACTCGCTCGGCTCAAATTGCTCCTCTGGGGTCACCGTGCATTTTGAAAATGCAACATATTGCACTTTACTGGACCCACTGGGCCACTGTTTTTCATTGCCAACACTTTTGTCTTATACAAAAATAATATATTGTATGGTCAGCTGCATTTTGAAAATGGGTTTGGTATTGCTGCACATGAATCTTTAAGTAAGGGCCATACATTAAGGCCCGTCCCTGCACAGAGAAAAAAAAAACATAAAAAAAAAAAAAACAAAACAAAGTAAAACACTGTATGTGTGGAGCTTCCACAGTTGACCAGTTTATGTATAAGTACTCATTAGATAATGGGATACTGGGATAGTGGGATACTGATCAAAACAAGTATATGGTCACTACTACACACTACAGAAATATATTTATTATATCTACCAGCACTCCCTTTGCAATCTACTGGTAGATTATAATCATCTTACTGGGCACCCTTTCTCTATGTAAAATGCTGCCTTAAACCTGATAAAGTACACACCCCAAGCCTTCCTGTTGATGCAGTATATTTTACTTCTCAGTCTACAATATTACTCCAAGTGAATCTGCCATCAAATGCAGATTAATCACCATGTATATATCTCCAATTTTCAGGTTGACTTCTGCACAAGAGTACAAGGTAAAGAAAGTTAACTTCTTCTACTTGCACTTTTAATTACCATCATAGATTTGCCCCAGTTATTTTCACATCATTACACCTTTTTTTAGCGGCTGTTCCGGATTGAGACGTGTCTCCCCTATTCAGAAGGCTCCCTCAGTGGAAAGTAGCACGCCTTATTTGGATGACGATAAAAAATAATAACAAGGTGTTTAATTATGTCACCTTAAATAAATGATGATGTCTTATTAATTTCCAGGGGCAATTTTACAAACTTATGAACCACATCGAAGGCACGGAAGCGTAAAAATGGGTCAGCAAAAGCCGATGAAAGAGGGCATGGGGATTAATCACAAGTTGCATTTTAATAAAGGGGTTGTGTGTCACTGGTATTTACTCATTTATTTAATTTGTGTAGCATTTTGGTTAATGCGTGCTGTGTGCGGTGTGCATGTATGCATGTATTGGCTAAATGAATCTACAGTATCTGCAGCAGTGATGTGAATGTATAATTAGGTACGGTTGTGTTTTCATCTTATCAGCGTGCTAAAGAGTGCTCACTCTGAGAACGCTAACAGGCAGATGTTAAAGATACTGCTTGTCTAGGGTAAGAGGAAAAAACAAAGGCTATTAAATTAATTAAGTAGTGCAAAACAAACATTTTTTAAGGTCTGACCTGTTGGAACTAAATTTAACTTTTAATTTGAGCATTTGTTTGGGTTTTAAAGGATTTTCTTAGCGGGTTTATCCTTAAACCTCTGTTTGATTTTCATCCAAGTGATAGTTCTTAGAACAACACAGCAAAACCAGCAGCCTCCACTCCAAACTGTGATAAATCAATGCCAATGTTCTGCAGAGTGCATCCCCATGTGATGCCGACTGCAGTGAAGGCCCTGGCCTTAGTCAGTCAGCAGCATTAGAAATTTCATTGAGTGCATGGTGGATTAAAACGTGGTGGATGCTCCAGGCTCACACAAAGCCCCTGCTTTGGTGATAACATCTGGCCTTCCGTCTTACGGAATGGCACCAGTATCTCCCCTTTGCAGTGGATGACGGTTTTTAAGAAAGATGGATTTTCATGTATTTCTTTTCCTTTGACGGTTCCAGGAGGACGGCACATGGCAGTGCTTAACACACAGAAAGCGGGAAGAAGAGAGGTTTTTTTTTTTTTTTTTTTCAGGCATGAATTCTTGTGATTCCATGTTGATAACGACTCGAGGACCCACCACATTTAGATGACATGCAAGTCTTTTCCCAGTCCTAAAGGTAGAAAATGCAGGAAGTCTTTTTAATATGAATCATAGATTATATAGATTTAACCTTTTATGTATTTTAATTTATGAGTCCATTGTTGATATTTTACTTTAGGTTGAAACATTTGAGTGAAACAATTTAGGCAAAGAAGAAAAAAACAAAACAACTGAAGACAGTCTTTTTTACCGTCGGTTGCTTTTCTACTCATGTTCTGATGGGTATTAAACTAATAAACATGTGAGCTGGTGCAGCACATGACACATTTTCATCGTCAAAGCAACAGCACCAGGGATGACTATCTGTGACTGCCACCAAGTCATCCGTGACGTTCAAATATGTGGCTCCCCAAATGCATTAACATGTAATTTCAAGTTTCTCTATGCATGACATAAGGCTGTCACTTACACTCAACGGAATTAATTACTCCACCAAAAGCTCATGATTGAAGGTCATTAATTTCTGAAAAGCCAAATCTAAATGAATTAAATGTATAGTTATTATCAACATGATGATGATGATGATGATTATAATGATGAAGGTGACCAAAAACCAAATACTTTTTTATCATGGCTCTAAAATTAGGCTCCAAAAAAGCCACAACTACAGCAAGAATATTTTCATGCAGAAAAACAAACAAACAAAAAACAAACTCATGAAGTAGACACCAAGTGATTAATCAGCCAACTTTTTGAAAGAATATTCTCTTTTAGGGAACCTTAAAAAGGTTTGCAGAATAATTAATCGGTACCTTTTCAACAGAGCTCCTTTTTTCCTCCATCCTCATTCATTTACAAGTTTCATTCAACACCAAGCACCAGCAGATGGGGCGAATGACAGCAAAACACTGCTTGGACAGCTGTGCAAGTGTGCAGACAAGAGGTGATGAATAATCAACTAACAGCCTTGAACAGCTTTGTGGTAATAATTAGGCTGTTGCAATCACATATTTACAACTAGTAAGATCAACATAGTGAAGACAGTGACGGGGAAGGTTTTTGAGAAAGAAGAGAGGCCTGGTGATGTATAGTTTAGAGATAGCCGCCAGGATTGAAGCAGAACATAGGCATTTGTGTTTGTGTTGAGCTGTAAGAAGAAAAAGCGGTGAAAAGACATAGTGCAAAGGATTTTGGATATGTTGGACAAAGGGTGTTCAAGATGGTAGCCCTAGGTAGAAGTAGAAGACTCATATAAACAGTGGAGTGTATAGAGATGTAGAGTGGCATGGATGGAGATTGGTACTGAAACAGCAGGAGGTAAGAGGCGTTGGATTCATCTCGGACGTGCATACAAATATGTACATCCTAATTAAAAAAGAAGAATCTCACTGCCACTAATTTGAAACAAATAAAGTTTGTTGTAATTCTTACAAGGATGCAGAAATGCACATTGTGAATATTGGAAAGTTAGATCTGTGGCGCTTTTGCCTTTGCAGTCACAAAATCAGTCGAGTCAGCTCACTTCAGGCAAGAACCAACCACAACATCAGTCATCAGTCACAAACAACCCAGGGAGTCGAGCCACAATCTGGGCTGCAACATTAACACTAGCAGCCATTCCACTCTGTTTCTTTTTCCTCTCATAATTTTTCAAATTGTATTTATTAGATTACAGTAAAAAGGTTGAAATAATGTCCTGTGCACATGTTTGGCTTTGTCGAAGGAAACAAACAAAAACATGAAAAAAGAAACAATACACTGAATGAAGTGGTATGTAATGTCTTTAAAGTTTGCTGACCTTATACTACTACTAACTTTTAAGAGGGTAAAGACATTTCTGTAACATATTTTATAAAGCTTAAGGATTTTGACCAAATATGACCCTTTCATGGTTCATGGTTTATTTTTATCTCAAAACAGGTTTTGAGATAAAAATATAATATTGTATAGCGTAAAAGTAATCCCACATAAGTGCAATTTTGTTCTCCAAGGTCAATGATAAGCACTTATCGTTCCTTCTTGTAGCAATGGTACTTGACATCACACAGCAAATTATCGAGGACGCACAGCAAATGGGCTTATTAAAAAAAAAGCAAGCTTGAAGAAATTGCATTGTAGCTCTGCACTACAACAGAAAAACACACCATCCCAGGTTTTTCATATCTTAAAACAAAATATATCAAAATGTTGTATCTCTAAAAAGTCGATATTTTATGAAAAATTTCACCTTAAATTTGAATCGATCAAACTATCTTGAGTAAATTTCTATAGACTAAAGCACGTCTCCCCGCGCTGGTAAGTCAAAGCTTTAAAATTGCAACCTGATGATGTCATCAGGGGACACTTGCTGGAAACGGCCCATTGAGGGTGAGTTATTGACCCTCTCCGGCTGCTCGGCGAGTGGGTTTTATGTTAGTGTCAGGGCTTCCAGCTGTGGTATCCGAGTGTGTGCCCACGGACCAGTAAAAATCACCATGTCTGCTGTCAGTGTGGTAGCAGTTGCTCCATTATTCACTGTCTGTGGAACAGCTCTGGGGTTTGTCTCTGGATGACATCACCCTCACTGTGTGCTGTTCAGCCTAAGGACAGGCAAATTACAGCTGTGCTGAGCGATGTTGGAGTCTTTCTACAGTTTGTCTGTGGGTCAGAGGGTGTGTTTTGAACAGTGTATTCAAAACATCCAAAACTCTCTGGGAAAACAGTGAAGTAAAGCAGATTATTCTGGATTCGTTCTATTAAAGATAAGATTACAACGGGGTTCTCAGTCGACGACCTCCTCGACCAACAGCGTTTTGTTGTAACATTGCCATCTCCCATCAATTCATTAGGATATCGACATAAGTCAAGGGCCACTGGTATAAACAATATTCAAAACTAACAGGTTGGTAAGTAATTATATGATTTAATGGTGAATAGTGTTTATAAAGCCCTAAATTGTATAGTAAATAAATGGCATGAATAACAATGTCCATGGACATGTTTTATGTCCATCAAAAACCACAAAAAATAAATAAATAAAATCACAAAAGAGGTATTTTAATGCTTTTGATTGTTTTGCAAAAACCAAGGCAATCTAGGAAAGAGCAGGGACCCACCCAGGTCTGTCTCCTCTCCTGCCTCCACAGGTGAGTGTGATGACACTGATTAACCCAGGAGATGACCCTGGGTTAATCAGTGTCATCACCTCCACCTGTGTCCTGTGAGTCTCTGTTCATCAGTCTCACTCGTCTCACCTGGTGCCCGGGGTACATATATACACCTCTGGTTTTGTTAGGTCAGTGTCATTTTGTTCTTGTTGCTTTTTTGCTGTCTCCATCATTATGGGTTATCAGGGTTGTTTTCCGGTTCTTCCTGTTGTATTTTTCTTCCTGCGCTGTTCCTGGTTGGCATGTGTTGTTTAGTTATTTAAAGTTGGCTGCTAACTCAGTGGTAACCATGCATGTAAGCTTTATATGGTGACTTATTTAACCATAAACAGGGTAATGAAAATTATAGGTAGCCTGTTAGCCAGTGCCAAGCCTAAACTGACCTGTTATCATGCAAACATTACTGAACTAAGAATGTGAATGTGTATATAAAGACATTTTTGTAAAAAAGTTAGTGAACAAAACAAAAAAAGAAAATAAAAGAAAATTCCAGTTCACCTACTGCTGCCAATCTACTTTGAATAATTGCATGATTCATGAAAATTAGGTCAATTTTCATGGAGCATTCCACACCCATTACATGTGCATGTTAAAGTGCTCTTCAGTAGTAAACCTCTGTAGTGCCCATCTCTGTGACAAGGGAGGCACAGGGAGGAGTGGGGGGAGGTTTGGTGCAGAGATAGCAGACAGGCTTCATAACAACATGCATATGGATTCTACTGTAAAACCCAGATGGGACGGAGCCACTGACATGGTAAAGGCAGGTAACACCTGCCCGCTGGATCTCCAGGCTCCAAGGCTCGTGATCAAAGTGCCATCTCTGCATTTGTGATGAACAAGGACTGTGAAGCTTTGACAGCAGCGAGGTGTGTGACACAGCATGGCAAGTGCTCTTAAGAACATGGCCAGGGGGAATTCTGAACCCGGCACTGTAGTGTAGAATCTTTAAGCAGAAATGAATCGAACGACTATGTGGGATGTGGATCAAATTGTGAAATAGAAAAAAAAAAAAAAATAGAGAAATCCAAGATTTCCTAAAAACCACTGAGTAAGAAAGGGCCAAAATAATAATAATAAAAAGCTACAGTGTTAATTTAAACAGCATTGAGATCGCTTATTTTACTCGACTTAGTTTATATTGTGTCTGTACTTTGGATGCACAGTTTCACACTTTTGCCAGTACTGTTTAGCCTTACTGATGCATCCTAGTGAGGGGTCAGAAATCTATACATTGTCCACAGTAACAGACAAGTCTCAAGTCTCCAGTGAGTAAATTGAAACTCAGCACTGAGGTGGAGCCAGCTCACTCACAAATGCGGCATTTATTTCCCTGTGGATAGATGGAGCACTGATGTTTGCAGCTCTCTGGATTTACAGCAGGGAGGATGAGGGGGATGATCAGTCCACATAACTTGCCCTGTATGGCCAACTGGTAGTAAATGTATGTATTTTCTGCACCCGCATTGCAGTTTTAACAACAAAAGAGAGTCCAGTCTGTCCTGTAGTATTTATGGCATAAGTTTTAATTTGCTTCAGGTTAAGAATGTCCACTCAACATAAGCAGTAGAGGCAGAGAAAACTTAATTTCCGTGCAAGACTCTAGATTTAGTTTGCTAGATTCAAGACGTGCGTTATTTGACCATCCGATGAAATCACTCAAAATGCCAAAATTAGTTAAAGAAACAATTTCATTTCGGGGTCCAGGTGCCTACACTACAGATTCTGAAAGCCTTAGGGCAGATTTATTTCAACCAGTAACACATGATGTCTGTAATATAATTGGATAAGACATGTTTGAATTACCAAGGAGAAGAAATGAGTTATCTATAATACATTTTTGTTTCATTTTATACAATTATCGTTGTTTTGTCGTTGTCTTTATGATGCACTTAAATGTTAAACTTCCTTATTTTTTAAGTGTTCCTGTGTGATTTTTCTCAAGTGTATGCACCTTTGAACCCTGAAGCTCCAGTTTTGTGAACATCAGCAGAATGCATTCTGGGTCAGAAAAAGGACAGGGATGAAAAAAGGACCTCTGTAGACTCCTTACATATTTATGAAGGAAACTAGTAAATGCAGTTTTCCACAAAGCATTGGTAATATTGATTAAGACATTGATTTATAAAAAAGTTCTTGAAATATTAACAAAAATCCTAGGTTGGCAAGTTTTTTGTTTTGTTTTTTTTTTTCCTGCAATTTCTTATTTCCTTCTACTGTTGTGTGTCAAATATATCTGAAGCCAAGGGTCCAGCTGGCCTTGGAGTGAAGAGTCAGCTATTGGTTGTCTCACAAAAGTACAAACAATCAATCACTGGCAAGACGGCAAGTGGATTACGACCCTCTATCCGTGTTCGTGTACTCCAGGGACTGAGTGGAAACACATTCCCCCCAGATATACTGAAAGGCACTAAGTGGCACAAAGGAAAGTCCAGCTGTCTATGGCCACACTGGACGCCTCCTATTAGATTAGGGATTACAGATTGTTGTTTTATTGTACAGTCCTCCTCAGGGAAGGTTTGTGTCATTGTTACTGACAGAGAATTCCCAATTGGAAAAACTCCCAAGAGACTACAGTTTATTGGTGCAACTCAGCTGAGAACAAAGCAAACAAGGGAAATTAATGTTGGATTAATAAATTATCTGGATGTCTGAATTGTTTTTCATATTATCCCTAGATGTGTTGGATAAACTCTGCATCTTAGACACAAGATAGTAACTGGAGCCAGGGCTGGGCTGCAGCTGAGGTCATCCACTTGTTCTATAAAACTCTGGGTTCACAGATTCTCAGTGTTATTGTCTGTGTTTGGCTGGCTGGGTTCTGCATCATGCACATTTCCAGGCCGTTGAGCTTAAAGTACCAGTTGCATGATGAATCCAATTTGAAATTGGTCCAGGTCGCTGACGGATTGACAGCTGCTATCTGCAGAACAATATAATAAGCAGGAAAAAGCAACACATCATTGAGCAGTAATGATATGAAAAGTGAGCCTACGCGAGAGAGAGCACAGACATTAGTGCAAGCATCCTTTGAGAACCGGGCCTTGTCTGTGAACTCTACGGCAGCCTGGAGGCACATGTTGCAATGGAGGTGCTCACGGATGCAATGTGCTTGTCTTGCAGGAATATAGAAATGTGCCACCAGTTACAGCTGATGATTCATCTTTTCCTCTCTTCCCAATAAATAAGACAACGTACAGTTGGCTTGGCTTTAAATAGAGTTGTCGTTCTTGTTGTTAATGTGCATTATCAAGAAAATACCCAACGTGGCTCCGAGTCTGAAAGGAATTACTATTTGGGAGAGACACAGAGAGAAAGAGAATCAAAAGAACCCTTAGACAAAGAGCCAACACATGTGTGTACATGTATTTGCATTTAAACAAGAAAAACACGATCTTATCATCCTTTAATAAGCTGCTTAGCTTTTTATCAAGTATTTGCTGTTACACAAACAATTCCACGGGCAGGCTGCCTGGCATAAAGACGGATGAAAAAACAAGAAATCAAGAGGAAGCGTTCAGGACGGTCCACCCTATTGTTGGATTCTAAAATTAGTTTCACCTCCAATGCATCCGACTAATGAGTTTTCCCTGACTCTTTGCGACAGGTCCTGATAGGTAGATACGCTCCAGTTACTGTAATTTAATGCAATTCAGAAATAAATGGGGAGTAAGATGGGGTGAAAACTTACGATTTCTTGAGGTTGCTTTTTGTAGTTAAATATCAGAGGTTGCTGGAGGAGTAATGGGTCAGTGCAGCGAGGGACGAGTTGGCATATCATGAGTTTGGTGCTGGTGCCTCTGATTGATTGACAGATTGAGTCCAACACAAAATGACAGCAAGCTGGTTCATAAAACCATACTTCGACTGAGAACAAAACTATGTATAGAGATAACGAACAATATTGGAGACAAACTTTTCTGGTCTTGCCTAATACATTAAGTACATTAAGTATTATACTACACATGTTTGCAGAAACATTGTATTAATACCAATGCAGAAAGTTGCAGGACAATGTAACGTAATGTGTATGACGTACATTTTCTCTGGATCTTTATGTGATAATGTGCACTCTCGCCAGGTTGTTCTTAAAAAAAAAAAAAGCGAGAGCACTGTCATTCAGTGGTCTTATAAGACTGCTAAAATTGCCATGTATATGTATGACTAAATCCAAACTTGCTGTCATAATTTATAGCTGATTTCAGCCACTCCATTTAGCCCACCCCTAAGGCTGCTCCCTGCTCCACCTTTTGTTGTGTTTTCCTACTTCAAACACCGCTTGTTTTTCCAAGTCTTTGTTTTCCAAAGAAGTTTGAAAGCCTTTGAATAAACCGTTAAGTTGGGGTGGAACAAAGCGGAATACTCAATTAGTTTTGAAAAACTCACTTAGAGCTCTGTCCAAAACTCACCTGCTTGCTTCTGCTCCACTCTGCTCAAATGACCCAGTTGCTACTGATGGTAAAATCTAATGTAATGCTTGACAACAAACTGTGGATGTGTTTATTTAAAAAGAACTTCAACTGACTTTTTTTTATTAAAACTTATTTTATTAGATGGCTATTTTTCTTTAATTGGCTATTTTTCTTTCATTAGCTATTTTCCTTTAAATATTAGTTTACAATTAGCATTTACAACGTGATAATGGTAACCTTGATTTTACTTCCTACATTAACTTAGATCAAATTTACTTTTTGTTTAATGTCCCTCGCACCATCAATAGTAACTCCAATATACACACATTTTATCAGACCATACAGGTTTTTGAGAAGTTATGTTTAGTCGGTGTAATAATCGAGAACCCAGTTTTACTTGATGGCAGGACCAGTCTTTCTCACCAGTCGTGTGAGTCTTGACAGGCCTTTCTTGTCTGGGAGTTTGCATTGATCCCTTTGCTCTCAATCAATAATAATTAGAAAAGTGTTTAATGACTCTGTGAACTTCTAACCCCCAATGTTGCGTAATTGCGCAGTGAAGTAGAGCATCTCTGGCTAAGTGGAGAAGGCAGAGTGTAGTGTCGTGGCTTCAAGTGTTTGCTGTGGGTTTCAAGCAGACCCTTTTCTTGCAGAAGCTTAGGGACAGTGGTGTGACACGCTGCTCGCACATGCAGGGTTTACATGATTTATGAATGGGGATAGAGGATGTTCCAAAACATTTTAAATAATGCTTTTTCATTACCACACAGCTTCAGGATGCATCTCAAATGGACTAAGTTGTCTGATTTTCAAAGTTAAACTTCTGGAAGTAGACCAGAAGTTAGAGCAAACCATCAGGGAACGGCTGTGTGAAAAGCTCCACATTTGTGAAAATGAGAATATTTCTCATAAATAAATAGGAGAGGAAAATATTTCATTATCTGTACAGCACTGGCTAGTTAAAGGTGCTTTTTAATTTATTAATTCTAGCTTAAGGAGAAGTCACAGTATATCACAGAAGTCCATTAGAGGCTTTAAAAGAAGTATGACTAATGATCTATGGCTGCATCAATTTTGAATGAGTTATTTTTTTTGCATTTGCTCAGCTTCTTACATAATTCTGCAAAATAAACTAAAAAAACCAACCTGATTAGCTCAAAGCTCTAGACGTCTGACTTTTTTCTTTTTTTTTTTGCTGTCCCATATCTGCCTTTGCAATTGGTAGCTCTTAAAAGGAGAAAATCAATAATGGATAATGGCTTTCACCTTAAGTCAACTCATCAGTGAACTTCATGATAAGTTAGACTCCTTTTATTTTATGTTGAGTCTTTGCTGTTGTGTGAGTTCACGCTGAACCATATATAGCCTGCTGCCTGTTTTCACACAAAGAAAAGTGGCTGTAGTTGCGTCTTCGCACCAGGCCTAACCCCTTGACATGAGGCCATCGATTGTCAGCTCAAATGCATTACACATTACAAAACAGTGCAGGTCCATTGAAATTGATTATCGATTTCTGCAGCATTGACGTGACGAGGATCAGTGTTTTAAACTCTAATGGGTCTTTCATGTTAATGTTATCATCACAGGATTGATACTCAGGCCCTTTTAAAGATGTGATCACAGAGCGTCTGAAACCACAAGACGAGGAAAAATGTCAAAATGCTCACAAATGTGCCTCAGGTCAAATGCAGACAGCAAGCAACGTTTATGTGTGAACTCAGGAACAATTACTGCTTTTTACTGGGATGATTCTGCACTATTGTGTCACCGAGTGTAATAAAAGCTAATTTGTTCTGGGAGAAGTAAGACTGTCTCGGTTGTAAAATATCATCCTAATGAACTTAAAAAAAAACAAAAAAACACTCAATGTACAAGACAGGAAAAAAGGAAATTTAGGAGAAAAAAAAAATAAAAGCCTTAAAGTGAATCAGTTTTGTTTGTGAAAAAATATACATATTTTTTAAGTGTAAGTGCACACTGAAGGATACCTCGCTGCGCATTTAAAAGGACACAGATGTAATAATTTAATATAGGACTGATCTACAGGAGTTAATGAAGCATGGGATGAAGTCGGGCTGTAAAAATGTGTAGAATTCCATCCATCTGTGCTAGCACGGGGCTTCAAACGATTTACATTTGAGGAAGAGATGATGCATCTTCTGTAAAGGCAGTCCTCACAAATAATCACATATATAAACCCAGACTCATATACAGTCATATTTATTCATGCATTCAATTACCATGCATAGAAATGGCTGTGACACAGAGCATGGGGCCTGATGGAAAAATGTCAGCAGACATGGCTCATTACTTTCCAATCACTGGGTAAAATTTGACTGAAAAAGCACCAGAGTCGCAGCAGTTTCTGTACAAATACAAGGCAGTACTACATGCAGATTAAAATGGAAAGTCACATTAGACACCGGGAAAAGTCATATGCATTTGATTGCTTTATTGTCCCAGATTGAGAAGCAGTTTTAAACCATGTCAGCAATAAAGTGCAGACATGTGAGGAGTTTAAAATATAGCCAAATACAGTGCACTCCCAACTAATTTCTTCTTTAATGAAATGCAAACCAAACACCCTGTGAATTTGATTAATCTCCCAGGGTGGGCCAGGACTGCTCGTTGGAACAGTGGGAGGCCAGTCTTGTTGTGATCCACTCAGCTATTCCTCTGCAGTGATGTCTTTATTTAAATGTTTTCTTTTTTTTCCCCTCTGTTTTCTGACTCTTCTCTCACACCGTGCATCTAAACCCTCCTGAATGAGTTGTTTGTTTTCATCAAAGTGGGAAGAAATGCAGTCCTCTGTTGTAGATCTTTACACACTGATGCTCCGACTTAGAGGCCTGCACCCACGTAACAAATATCATAAAATACAATTATTTTAGGTTGCTAATTAACAGACGGCTGAGTGACAACCAATGAAACTGAGCCTTTTGGCATACCTTGATTTACTTGCATTTGTTGAGATGCTTATTTAATATTCATCGTTCCCTTTCATTCAACAATAAACACAACTTCATTACCATTTGTCCTGAAAACTGCTGTAATCGTGCGACAGCTGCAACTAGGCATGACACTGTCATAATCTGTGTAGACCTGGCGGTTTGCGTCTGTTGTCAAGCTGCTCTGCTCACAAGCTAGCATGCAGCTGGTAAGTGCAAATGGATAGATTAGATAAGAAGTAGAAGGAAGGAGCAGACCAACTGTTTATTATTCAGTGGAAAATACATATTTTGTAGCATTGGTGGTCCCCGGCCAGAAGCTAATGCTGTTTGGACAGACTTTGTTTCAGTGAAAACGGTAACAATGTTTTGGTTCTGTATTTTTACATTCCCATTCATAGTAAAAACCTCTTTTAAGAAGTAAAACCTGAATAAGGAGAAAACTGAGGTTGTTGAGTCTTCTGGGGAAGGTTGAAGGAGGAACATAGGCATTGAGACCTTTATAAATTCACAGTCATCACACTGAGTTCTCGCAGCTGTGGCACAAGAACACAGGTGCACATAATAGCTGCCAATCAGTGAGGACGCCTGTGACTAAGATGCCAAACCTTGTCTTCAGTTATCAATGTAGAGCTCATCATGCAGGTTGAAAAAATTATATGATTTTCTTCCTCCTTCAGTTGCAGCTAAAAAGTGTCATCAGGTCCTTAACCTGATGACAGTTTTGTCATATTGTCATATTGGTCTATGTCTTGTGGAAAAAAAGTTTCACCAAGATCTCAATTTGTCTCCTGAGCAAAAAAAATAAATTAAAAATTAAAAATTAAAAGCCTTGTGTCAAGGACATGCCTTGATTTTTAAATAATCCATCAAAAATTATAAACCCAGAAAATCAATCCATCTTCATTATGTGAATGACTTGAAAAAAAAAATCTTTCTTTTCATAATCAGTGGTAGTTTATAGACATTTTCAAATCTGTTTCCCTCCAAACTGTAAAAGCAATAAGGTCATTTACTTAGATTTAGAAGTTGAACTTTCAGAGGTTCGTATTTTTAAAAAATCTTATCAAGCCTAAAAATCTCGCCCAATTATTGCTTGATAAAAGATGAACGACTTAGCAAATTAAAGAATATTTTTCTTTTTTTTTCTTTTAGTAAGCAATCTTATATTTTTTGGCTCTAAAAATGGCTCTATTGCTCAATTGGAGTGTAGCCATTATTAAAAAAATGTTCTTGCCAATCCAGTCTTGAAAAGTATTTTTGGAGTAGGTTTTATCTTTCATGGAAAACTGGTGTAAATATTTCTTCCATGGTTGTAACACTTATCTGATAGATGCATTTAATACTTAAACATTTTGATTTGGGGACTATTTTTTTATTAAAATGAAATGTGACACTGTAAGTGGAAATAAATATTGTGTAAAATGTACAGATGCTGTCTTTCATACGCCATTGTTGTTGTTAAATTTCATGGGCCAGAGTTGCAAATGTGTGTTTACATTTCTCTCACCTTCAAAGATACTGTAACTGTCTGAAGTGGAGACCCCAGGTGAAAAAAATACACCTGAATTACAGCCGACTGTACACACAGGTGTAACACATCGCACAGAGGACGAAGATGACGGATGCATTTCTGCTTCTTTGTGTTTGTATATCTATATCTTTGATGTCTTTATGGAGTCAGTCGTGTAAATATTGTGTACTTAACATATGTCAGTAGATCCAGTAAAAGTCTCTTTTTGAATTATTCCATTCATTACTCCTTATTATTATTGTTGCTAATGCAAAACTTAATAGGAGACCTGGCTGTTCAGAAAACAAAGACACACATCAATCAAAAGGAATTGTTTGTACCCTGGGATATTTCCATATAATAATAATAATAATAATACATTTTATCTGAAAAGCGCCTGTCAGGTCACTCAAGGACACTGTACATAAAATAAAACAAAAACAGACGGCCGGAAACGGCCGGAGAGGAGCGGCAACATGCATGCCAGCGTCCGCTCTCATATGACATTTGTTTCTACAAATGTTTGAAGTGTTAACATTAAATAAATAAATAAATACATACAAAAATAATGGATTTCCAACAACACCAATTTAAAACATTAAAACATATTTTCAGCTACCTTGTCCAGAGCTCTTCTCCCAGAAATCCTAACTGCCAATCAAAACACAAT
Source organism: Cynoglossus semilaevis (assembly GCF_000523025.1). Lineage (NCBI taxonomy): Eukaryota > Metazoa > Chordata > Actinopteri > Pleuronectiformes > Cynoglossidae > Cynoglossus > Cynoglossus semilaevis. Next base: position 14,008,002 of record NC_024320.1, read on the forward strand.
GTTGTTAGGTTAGGTTAGGCTCACACCAATACCCATTCACACCCTTACCCCGGTGTTCGCTACACTCTGTCAAAGGTGAGAATGGAGATACCTATTTGTTTTACCATTAGACTTCTTCGAGTCTAAGTACCAGGATGTTCCAGCAGTCAGTTAGACCTGAAGATGTCACTTGGGTGAAGGTGAAACGTCTTTCTATGTAGGTCCTCATTCATCCAGGTCATTTAATTTGAAGTAGTTGAGTAGAGAATCGCTGGACTGCCTTGGTTCACATCTTCATCCAAGGCTTCTTTAGCTATTACTGAAGATGTCTAGGTCCTGTTCTCTATTTCAGGACTTCTATGGATGTTCTTCATTTTTATTTTTAACATTTTAGCTGGCTGAGCATATTTTTATTATACATAACAGAAAAAGACCTTGAACTCCAGTGTGTCCAGTGTTACTCTAGATATTTAGATGACCAGACCAGGGCAAAGGTGAATGTTGCCTCGGAAGAAAACTCTATTTAAATGTGCTACAATAAACACAATAGAAGTCGGTGACTTGCCTAAAAGTGCTATATCTCAGTAATATGTCTGTGATAAATTATTGTTAGCCCTGAGGTCTGGTGACGTAAGCCTAAAGTAAGACATTTTTGTAAAAACACTTTTTTTCTCTCTGTTCCAGAGAACACTATCCGTGACTCACCAGGTCAGATAGGGTCAGATTTCTGGCTGCCGGACCATTTTTAATGCTCATCAGTGGGATTATTGCCAAGCTGACTTTATAGATCCAACACCAACAGTTAGAAGCGCTGCTGTTGCGCAGCTTGTGTGTTTGTACTTGATTTAAATCATATTTAATGGTTCCTGTTGAAAGTTTTGCAGCCTCAAAATCCAATACTTTTACAATGCATTTATAACTTTCAGAGAGGGCCAAGTAAATTTATGACAAAATGAAGAATGTAATTGTGTGATTTATTGATCCTCCCGTGGTTAAATTCCTCTAATTAGAAAAGCTTAAAAAAAGGCCCCAATTGGAGGTAAGGATCAAAGAGTTACACCTGAAGGAATCTGTGGTTTAATTTTGGCAGACAATGACAGGCAGACAAAGAGTTTGGAAGAGGGGAGAAGAAATTAATTGCATGAGTAAATGAAAAGTGCTAAGGATTAAAGTAAGTAAAAGTGATGTGCATGATGTTTTTTTCACAGACAGAGGCCAAATCATGGCAGTCGCCAGTACAGTGGAGGCCTCATTGTCGTTTTGACTGACCAATGTGTAAGTCATTCTGAGCGTCAGCAGTTTCACAGTGTGAGCTATCAACCGTAGATCTGCCTGTTATCTGTTATCTGTTTACAGTAACAATGTGGTTCTGTAGCTTGTGCAGCATCGTATCTGTCGGGAAAATTCCCCCACCAAAGCCTTTTGATGACAGTTAAAGCTGGCTGCACGCTGTGACACTGAGGTGCAGGGTAACTGCTGTATTTCCTGCAAAGGAAATGGCTCTAACAGACATTAAGTGTTGAACATTTTGGGCACAATTTCAGCTCAGGTGTTTCAGAATGTGGTTCACCACACGGTGACATATCAGAATAATGAACTCAGCTACTTGTAGAACATCCAGGGTGAAAAGAACTGCTCGTTAATGGCATTGCGAGATCTCATTATTTTTAAAATGTGTCCATTGACCACAGTGGAAACTAATGGATACTTAAAGTAAACAAACAAGGTGCAGTCGTTTTAGAGTCATTTTATTTTGCAGTTTTGGAGCGATATCAATTTATGTTTAATTGTTTTTTCTCATATTTCTGAAGTATGTTGACAATGTATTATTATTATTATTATATGTTTACTCACTATGTCGAGGATATTACTGAAATCCAAGTGCATGCTGATTCTAAGTTACACATTTTGAATGTGATTCAACCTTTATAAACCTCTCATTCATTTTAGTTGCGTGCCATATTACAGGCAGATCTGTTTCTTTGGACTTCAGAGCCATTGTGTTCCTCAGGCTATGAAAGTTAATTTATGTTAAAAAGTCACAGATTGATTACCAAACACAATCCCAGAGCTCCACCAAGTGACAATTTTCTCCTGTCATCTTTCCACAATATTTGAACCACAGCTGCCAAAATCCCTAAAAGCCCAATTTCAGTTGGTTCTTTTCCCCTCTTTCTGCCTGGTGTGCTTTTCTGTCATGCCAGCATTTATTCTCTTAGTCTAACACAGTTGTGCTTACAGGCTAAACACTGTCCCCCTGCACTAAGCCAAATAATCAGTGCCAAAAAAAGTCAGGCCGCAAGTTCATCACAGTCAGCAGCGCGGACACAGAGGCTATTAGCAGAGATGACCACTGAAAAAAGGCCACTAAAAAGGATCAGAGTGAAAAACATACATCTGAAGGTAGTGCATCAGTTAGTCTATCAGTTCCAAAGGCATTTAAGAACCACCGTGTATGTGATTTCTTTTTCTTTTGTGGATGTTTAGCACATATGTCCATTCCTTGCAGACAGTGCCTTTAATATTCCACCACTTACATCCTGCCAGGTGTTTTTTTTTTCTCTCTCTGCCTGATAAGCCTTTCATTATTAATCTGGAGATTACTCAGGACAAGGATCTCACTTGAGATTTCCATTTAAATCATCGCAAATTCTTCAAGAGAGTATTTGCTTTTCTCACTTGTTAAAACAATTGTTTTGAATTATTAAAAATTAACTTCTAAGGAATAGACATTTTATAAAACAAAGGTGCTTGTTAGGTAAGTTAATTTATTTTCCCAAATAATATAATAAAATGATGTCAGGTATTGTGCTCTCCCTGACAGGAGTCGGCTCTTAGAGTCAGCTCATTTGCGAATCACACATCACTGTCACCTATTGTAGGTAAACTTTAGAATATGTAAAGTGTTTTTTTATTATTATAATTATTTTGGGGGTTTGATATGAAATTATATTTCAGGAAAAGAAGAAGGAGCAGAATCACCTTTGTTGTCAATGTACGTACACAGATACAAATCCAAATTGGCATTTAAATCGTCAACCCATTCCTTGGCAACTGCTCCCAAGGAATGGGTCCAGTTTCAGATGTGTCAACACACCACCGCGAGCCAAGGGGAGAATTGAACCTGGGTTCATCAGGTAACAACTGACCCTGGCCGTTTTGCGTTGAATAACGTGATGTCCATTTCTTTCTTGTTATTTATATCATGTCACATCACTAATTGCCCATACACCACATACAGCTAAATACTACAGTTTTCTTTTTCATTACCTCCGTATGTTCACTCTCCAAAGTCTTGTCAAGCTGCCAGTCTCTATGAGTGTTTGACATTAAAATGGACATGCTCATTTTCACACACATGTCAAGAGGCAAGAAATTAAATCCACACAGACCCATCACCTGTTTTAAATCATGCCTCCGATGAACCTTTTGCCCAGTGTTCGTGATTTATCTCAGCTGTATTCAAAGTATAAAGGGAGGTGTGGGTGAGGCAGTAAAGGTCGGCCAAATTCTCTTAGAAATTCTTGGGTAATCAATCAACCTTTAAACCTTTGTGGTTTACAGCCAGAGATAAACACTTAACATCACACTGACCAAGAAACATCTACAAGATTATCTGTTTGCAGGCTTCGTACGCCTCTCCATCAGAAAACGGCATCTTCAGATGACCAGATCAATGTTTAATTATGTGCTACATAAACATAAAACCTCTCTTTCTCTCTCTCTCTCTCTCTCTCTCTCTCTCTCTCTCTCTCTGAACTAAGGAAACCAAGGAACCTTGTTCTCTTGCTGGGCTGTTCCTATTTTTTGCTATTTTATGTTGTCACTTTTATTCATCTTCAGAGAATTGTGTTAACCTTGTGTGCGGGCAGTGTAACTGCCACTTAATGTCAGCTTATGCAAGTGGAAGACGTGAATCTCAGGTCGTCACGGACACACCTAGATGTCTGTGCTGTCGCTGTGTGCGCAGTGGAAAACAAGATGAATGTGTAGTACCTGACCTTTCCATGTACAATGGGTGTGTGCAGCACTGGAGGGAGAAGAAATGATTTGTCTTTCAGGGGCTTAACACACACCGAGTAACAGGTAAAAACTTTGTAAAGGCTCAAGCGGAACCATTGTAGATCTATTATGATTAACACTGTGAAGGCTGTCACATAAAACAAACAAACAAACAAACAAAAAAAAAAAAAACAGAAAAAGTACTTTTGTTTATGAGGTATGTTTTGAATATCATTTGATACATTGGGCACATTTATTTTGGCTCAAAATGATGTTCATTTTAGAAATAAAACAAATTTTGCATGTAACATTTTGAAAAAATAAAACACCGGAGGCAGTTTGTTTCTCAGAATCGTGTAAGGCAAATATGATATAAATGGTTTTTCAGAGTTAGGTATTAAGAATCTGCATCGTTATCCTTGAAGGTATTCCACACACGTCATGCTCTTTTTTCGATGTCTGGCATTAAGCAGTCTCTTTCCTAGTGCTGTTAAGTGACTTTGAATTAAAAAAAAATCTATGTATATATATATAGATATATATTATATTATAATATACTATATGATATAATATATATATATATATATATATCATATTTAATATTTATGTGACTCTGGAGTATAGTATAATGTCTTATTAAACACTGTCATGGTTATTTATATTTATATTATACACAGGGGTTGTGACTTGTGTTGGACGTCCGTTCCCCCAACGTGACTCGTTTTTTGCTGTAAATTGATCACAAAGTGGTAACATCTAGGACATCAAAACATTAGAAGAGTCTAACTTACGATTGGGAGCCGTAATGGAGGGCAAAAAACAACACAAATGACTTTCTAAATAACTTTATGGGAGATGGTGACGTAACCACGAATCGCCGTATGTCGATGATGTCATAAACAGAAGACCCTAAAGAGACTTCTGCTACTTCTCGGTTAAATAATTTCAAGTCACCCAGAGTCGTAAAAGCTATTGTCAGCAAACAGCAAACTCTCCAAAACACTGTTTGGACTGCCAAATAAATCTAGCAGAAATCAGTGTTCACTCATGTAAGCAGGGAAAATTTACCCTATCAGTCATTCTCCTCATGAAAAAGCTATTTCCTGTTCCCTCGTTTGTAGTAAAATCCTCTCCATCTCTGTTCTTTTTATACCACACATTAGTCACAGCAGGTGGCCGCTCCACCACCATTAGGGAATAAAGAGCGGGCTCTGCAGATCTGATGAATCAAAGAGCTGCTGGGTGTCTGATCCTGAGGATTCACCGGCTCTGCGTAAACCCAATACATCCACGCGCTTCTGTGTGAATGCAGTTGTGCAGTGTGTATGTGTGTGTGAGCATGCTCTCGAAGCATTTCCTTGGTCTTACAGAAAGTGGAAGGCAATTAAATCAATATAGCTTGCACACATATATATATATATATATATATATGCACTGACACAGGATTATTTTAGCAAGTGACCATAGCAAAAAAGTTGTTAAACTTTGCCACTTGTTTTTCGGTGTCGGTCAAATAAAATTTGCTCGACATACTTAGACAATACATAAACATGAGCCCTGGAGTGTACTTTGACACCTTTGTCCCCTCTCTAGTTTCATTTTTCCCAAATTTTGGCAGGGCTAGTTTAATGGTAATGAGGCACACCTGTGGAGAGGTGATGCCCCAGCTGCCACTTCATATATCCTTCTGGGGATTCAACCGCCTGCTGACTCTGTCCGGGGACAAATTCTGCAGGATGACTCATGAGGTGATGCAGAGAGTAGAACAACTTATCAAAACTAAGGCTTGTAATTTACATATTAAAAAAGAAAATCCCAGAAAGGCTGTTGCCCTCAGAAAAGGCAATAAAAACCAAAATGTGCAATTTGTAACTTGGACTTGAAGTTGTATTTGTTTGGTCAAAGGACACAGTGACGATATTTCTCTTTTTTAATTTTTTTTTTTTTTTTGCGAAAAGTGTTTGTCTGTTCTTGCTTTAACTTCCATGTTTATTTTACAGCACCTTTTTTGTAATTGTCCCAGTGTCTTGGCCTGCTATACCCTGATAGATCAGACTGTCCTTCTCAGCCCACCACTCTGTCTCCTTCAGTTCTGACCTGAGTTTATGAAACAGCCAGAAGCAGCTGGTTTGATGAACTCATTGCTCTGGCTGTAGAATGGCTCTGAAGAAGCAAAGAAAAACAGAAAGTGCCTTTCTATTTTTCAAGCCTTTTTACAAACAAAAAAAAGTAATACATTATAAATTTGATTCTAAAATTTAACCTGAAACCATTGCAAAAAAGCAAGAACAGGACTTATGTAGTCACATAGTTTCCTTCTGAGTCAGTATGCGAGTGCTAGTATTGTTGTATAGCAGGAAAATGTCTTAGCTGATATGGACAAATGTACAGGGAGTTACAGTAGCCGGTATGAAGTTTGATGTAGTACAGATGTAAATGAGTCAGTTTTTGGAAAGAAGTATTGATTGAAACAAGTGCAGTTGACCAGAGAACTGATTTGAAACTTGAACTTTCCGATGGCGCTATATTCCTCTTAAAGATTTTGTGTTTTGCATTTGATATTGTCTCTATTTACATTTCAACATCATCTGCAAAACAATAAAAAAGGATTCAATGGTTGGATTTTATTTTAAGGACTACTAACTATGATTATGTGAAAGGTTTGTCTATTTGGTTTTAGGATTATTAGGGGAAAATAAATATTGTTTCTCCTGCTCTCATCACACTACAGTGACCCATCTGTAATTGTTTGCTAATTCATTGATCACATTGCTGATAAACAGCCAAAATATATTAAAAACTTTTTAATGTTTTTTCTGTAAATATTTCAAAGGTTTTGTTGTTGTTATTGGATAAGAAAAAAGTTATTAGTGTTAGTATGAAATCCAGCGGTCTACATTATAAGCCTCACATTTCTGGATTCATATAAATTCTTCTTCTGGCTTTTTGCTGTAATAAAGCCAACTGCAAATTCAATATATATATTTCTGTTTGCCAATGCTTAAAGAATGATCTGGACTGTAAAACATTTTCACAGGCTTTAAATACCGGCCCTAAAATGTAAAATTCCAAAAGTTGTTTTTCTCTTTTTTGTCAATCTGAAATGCAATGAATTTAAACCCTGGGCCAATGCTGCATTTCATATTTTATGGCATTCAGTAACATTTAGAAATATAATATGATTATTAATCTGAGACAAAAATCCTCTGACTAGTTTTGACATTTTTGGTCATATAATAGGAACTTAAAGTTTTATATTATTTGCTAAGTCATTGCCTGACTTATCAAAACACAATTGACCATTGTCTTCATCTCATGTCATTCCCGCTGATCGATTTCAGAAATGCTCAGGGACCAAGTGGATAGGTGTATACTCATGGTGGGATTCGAAAGTGCAGTGGTCTTATAACAACAGTTCAGGATTTAATCATCCTAGTGACCTGTATTCATTAGTTTATATGACAATAACATTACGCCACCGCTCAATAAAAACCTAATACAAAAAATGCACATGGTCCAGAACATTTAGACTGTGTTCCTAGCGCCTCAACAAGGACAATGTGAAAAACTGCATTCTGTCTTAATGAACCAAATTACCTAAACAATGTATAGTCAACTCAAACGCGCACTGATGAACTGTTATAATTTGGGGTGAAATGATCTGGTGTTAGTCTTAGCTGTAGCAATTAAGATATCATCATTTTGGCTATTTAAGTTTCAGAAAGCAGCATATTGTAATGGAGAAAAGGTCAATGAGATTTCTACTATGAACAGCGCCCCCAACTTTGCTGGGTCACACCGTGTCTGTCTGAATGAACTCCTCTGCCTCCAAATCCTTCACTCTAAGCCTTTCTCAGTGCCAAAGTGTTAAATCTAGTGCAAAGAAAAAAGTGCTTTATATCAAATCTCTTTTACTGTTTCAACCCATCATTGGCTGTGCTATACTGTTCTGACTATATACTGTTAGGTTTTTCTGAACAGCCTGTCTTGATAGGGTCCAATGTTTACAAGGTCCACATTAGATTTTGACATTTATCAGAGCTGAGAAGACCAAAGCTGCGTTTTTCCAAACAGAACCAAATTTAGAACATTTTATAAACCACACAAGTGAGAGTAAATTGTCCTGAACTTTTATTGCGGTACTGACTTTAAAATATTGACTTTGATGGAGGCAAAGTCAGACTTGTCCTCCGTGTCAGGAAAATTGAAATCTTGACCTTTGCTGCCTATTGGATTTATAAGATGGCTCCAAGCAAATATTAAACTATCTAAAAAAATCCTACATAAAAATACATAGAAGTGCATCAAGAGTCTGAACTATTGTCAGATATGGAAAAGGATGTGCCAAAAGTTACAAGTGTCCAAGACATGATCCTCCTACACAGAGTCTCTGCCTTTATCAGCTTTTATTCCAAGGGTCAGGGGCCATGTTCAACTAGACTCTAAATAGATGCACTTTTCTTCTGGTGTCTGGAAGTCTGGTGGTTTTCTATATCCTCTAAAATAGCATGTGTATGCCACGTCTTTTATGTCTGGGTACCGAACAAAAAAATAAATTTAAATCAACAATTGATTTTAATATAGCAAGAAATATGCAGCATGGTTTCTATTAGGACCTTCTGACCGGTGGTCTGTCCATTGTACTGCAGTGAAAAACATTACTTATAACGGTATTGTAAGCTGAAGAGGACAAGGAAGTTGATAAGATGATCCTTGCATGTTCTGCACTGACTATCTTAAGACCAAGAAAAACTCCACTGTCAATGAGGGAAAAACAACCGAAGGAGTCACACATGGACCGTATCAGGGGTCATCATGGGTCAGAGCCTGAACAAGTCAAAAGCAAGTAAATAGGAATAAATCAATATAGGTGACAAAAAGTACTTTCATGATACTATACTGTAGTCTGTGACAGCTGAACAGCGAGGGACTCAAATGCTTGAGGTACAGTACATCTTCAATACAAAAAGCTGAGGCATTACAGAGGAAGTACAACGTTGGGTACAAAAGCCAAGAGACTAAAAACTTCTATGTTTTATTTAAACACAGCTATCTTTAGATTTGTTATTTTAAAGATGCCCAGTGGGATCCCTTACAAGTTTTTACTGCCATACTGTGCACGCCGCAGTTGATATTGAGCTTATGAGCTGTTTATAACTAAAAACGCATCACTCAGTGTAATGTAAAACAAGCCATAACCCCATATAGCTTCGATAAAGGTGTTATGTGTTTGTATCCAATTTTATTCCCCGAGTTGGATTTTTTTATTTATCAAACCGGTACATCCACAAATAACCATGGTCATTCTCTTACCAGCTGTCTGAGTTTAGCAGCAGAAGATTTAGGATTTGAAAACAAGGATGGAAAACATTTGATTTATGCAGGATGGTGAGTTAATAGGACCTGCTCCACAGATGTACTCAATACAGGCTATTGCATAATCCTGCCCCACACTTAAAATTTGAAACACCACACTAGGAATAAATATGTTTGTACATTTAAATGCAGTTAAAATAAGGCAATTGGTCCTAAACACACAGCAATGTATAGACATAGAACACAAGACACAACAATGTAATTGTTGAAGAAAATCTGATTATTATTTTTATTATTATTATTATTGTTATTATTATTATTATTATTATTATTTATTGTGGCTTTCTGTCCCTATAGGATTTAGGATAGATACTGCTGCTGTTCTGTGTGTAGTGTGGTATACATGACAGTCATCCTCTGTGACCATCTCTAATGTGCACGTCCATTCTAATGACCGTTTACACTTAAATACAGCATCAGCATGGGCCATTGCCTCTAACCTTACCAACCCACAACATGCAGAAATATTTCTCATGATAATTTTTCTCAACTCAATTTTACTGAAGTCGAAACGAAAGATAATTCATCTGGAAGCTACTCAAAGAATTTGCTGGCTAAGGCAACACAATCTATGTATCTTTCTTTGCCCCAAGCAGACGATGTAAAATTATAAACCGTCTCCCGGAAGACAGAATTTCACGCTTGATGGGTAAACAACTCTAGCATCTGGTAAGGTCTCGTGATGAGATGTGTTCCAGGTTTCTCCCTCTGCCATGTTAGAGCCCTGCCAGCATCCTGCCAAACAGAACACACGTGTAGATCACATGATTAAAGGGATGGGTGAGAGAGGTAAAGGGAACAAGCGTGGAGGGAGAGAAAGAGAGAGAGGGGGAACTAAAGATAGGGAGGGCCTTGACTTTGCTCAGAGCTTTGTTCAATACCCGGCACAACGGTGGTCGGTTGGTGGCGCTTGTGAATTCTCCGTGGTGAATTCATGTTGCATTACAAGGTTTGTGCACAACTAAAAGAGATTCTCCACAGCCAGTGCACATAGGACCCTGGAGTGTATCCAAACACACCTTATATCTGTTAGCAACAAGCCTGGAACCGCTAGTCAGGCCTCTGGGCTGAGATGAGATGCAACATATCAGTGGTTCTGCAGCAGGTTTGGTGGAGGAGAGAGATGTGATTAGTTTGTTTTTCAGGGTGTGACATCATTTAGCCACAGCTTAAATACCTGCATGTGGAGATGGGGGTTTAACTGAAAGTCATTAGTATATGCGAGGTGTCACGTCTGTAAATGAAAGAAGAAAAAACAGCTTGTATCGTTTGCAATGACTCTTATTTTTTAAAGGTTAGCTTGTAATAAATAACAAACAATGTCAAAATATTATATATTGTTTGTTTCCACATCTGTTCCAAGAGAATATTACTAGAATGTAAATATTTACCTAAGGGAAACAGACAAACAAAACATATATAATTCAGTACTGCCTGTAAACCTCGAAGAAGAAACACAGTAGAGTATGTTAGCCGGATTAGCTTTTTGCTAATTCTGTGGTGTAAATAAACCATCTTGGTACAGTGGCGATGAAAATCAGATGGTAAAAACATGTTTAAGCTCATCAGGAACTTTTTTGGTAATTCTACTTTGAACAAATGGGGATTATCAAGCCACATATGCCCCCATTGCCCCAAATATCTAGACACATTACATTTCCAATGTATTGAATTAACACCAAATAACATCATATTTGATAATGAAACAAAATCGATAACATCAAACATCACCTGTCATGTTCTCCACTAGTGGGGCCCGCCCAACACTTTGAGAATCACTGCTATAGACCAAGCAGTAAAAAAGGTGACTCCGACATAGCTATGATGATAAGCATTTTTGAAAGCCAGTAAAAAGGCCTACTTAGCACTCTCTACAGACCATCATGTAAGGGGAGCTACATGGGTGATGTTGAAAAGCACAACAGATGTTAATATTTAACTATAAGGACCATTAAACCCGTAACTTCTATCAGAATAAAAAGGGCGAAAACAGCTTTTATGGCATGGTATTGGCAGGCAGAGATGGCAGATATGCCACGGACAACACACATAAAGAGTTTAACGTCTGAAGACTACAGTGATCTCCTCAACTGTAAAAAGGATAAAACAGAAACCTGTGCTGTAATAAAAACAACATCACACCTGCTTCTGAATGTGCAGCCTGCAGCAGCAGCACCTTATACACTGGGCTATTAGGCTCGGTGGCAATGTCTCTTTAACAGTATTTATGGCGTGAAAAGCACCTCACTTTGGATTCTGGTGTCAGTAGTTACAGCCCTTATGGTTTCAAACTTCTTTAAACACAACAAAAAAACGCACTGTCACTAAAACCTGTGTTCTCTTCCCCACCTGTCTAGAGTCATAACTCTGTGAAAGTAGACAGAGTGAAGCCATGGGATCCTCGGTGCTATTTAGACAGCAGTTACTTACCATTGATAATGAAAAAAAATGACAAATTCAGGCTGCAAAAAAAAAAAAAAAAACCCAAAACATTTTAGATAATCTGTCAAAGCTTCATTGCACAATGGTAATGTCAGAACAGATGGCATATTTTAATTTTTGTTGATATATAAATTATTTCAAATGAGAACAGCTTGTACTGAGTGAAAATGGAAAGTATTTTCTTTTTTTCTTTCTTTTCTTTTTTTTTCTTTGTTGCTTCTAAAGCATACCAACCTGGAACCAATCAGATTTCTTTTTCTAGAATCACTATCGCAGATGTCCATAAATGATGGTAACAAGCACAGGCAACTGTAAAGTTTACCAGTCCACCCTTGTAGCAGCAACTTTTGGCACGGGCATATGCTTACCTAACAGAGAAAACAGCTTTCTCACAGGCACACAGGCATATGGTGGTCTCGTTTCAACAACAGGAAGATGCCGTGTCACCTTGCGTGCCACCTGTATCCAGAGACCAGTTGAACACGGTGGAGGGAATTTGAGGTAAGACACATTTTTGTACAGTACATTTGTGTCTGTTTTCATTTCTTTCCAAAGGCCATATGCCGTTCTCGTTGACCTTTTGCTGTGTCCGGCTGCATGTCACACGCTCCGTCACCACGGTCAGGCAAGCGGAACAAGCAACTGGTGGAGGTGAAAAAAAAACACACAAGCCCTTGAGAAGCGCGATCACTGTCTCAGAATCCTTTACTTTTGCTACCTCACATCTCCCTCCCTGTCTCCTCCTTTCTCCCCTTTTTCCCTTCCATTTATTTTCTAATGCCATGCACGTCGCAACAAGCGACAGCAATTTGCATGACGCGATCGTTCTATGCCTTCCTGCAGCTCTTCTGAAGAGAGTGTGTGTGTGTGTGTCCACATTTGCATGTGCCTGTCTGTCTTTGAGTGTATTTGCTGGTGTTAATGTGTGCAGGCTGGAAGCCAGCCAGCTAAAGCTGCAGTGGAAGGGTAGAGGGGAGTGTTCCAAGCCCATATTTATCTCACAGAGCAATCAGAGGCACGCGGCCGATACTGCACACGGCCGAGAGACAACACTTCACTGGCATGCATCTTTAATTGTGTATGTAGTTTGGGTGCCGCAGTGTTGCTGAAGTGCAGCGAGGTGTTTGTTGAGTTGAATTCAGGCCAAGTAGATTTGCTATAGTGCACACATTGGCACTCATGGAGCAAAGGGAAGGATATCTAATCAGCAGTAAGGCATTTAAAGGTGGGAAGAGAATGGAGGTGATATCTCAAATCTGTGCTTATCATTCACTTAGTTCTCTCTGTAATTAATAATAAATTATTATAAAAATGAACCTTAGCATTAATGCTGCTTTTTTTCTTTCTTTTTTTTTGTGCAATGAGAAAAATGTAATCACCAGCTAAAATCCATGTTTTGTCCCAGTTTCTGTAAATTAGAGTAGGAATTACATTAGCAGAGTAATTACTGCTGTGATGCATGGGGAAAGCAGCATGTTAATAGTGCTGCATGCATATTGTTATCGGAGTGTGTGACAGAGATCACTGTGGAGATTAGAAATTACGTTGACTGGATATAACAATCAGTCAAGGTCCTACTGCTGTTAATTAAACTGAAAAATGATAGAAAAATGAATTAAAAAACAAAACAACCTTGAGGTGTGGGAGATAAATGTGGTGCAGCTGTAATTTTCCTGTCTGTTAATGTGACTAACTAACGTGGACAATTAACTGTGTGATGTCAAGTTTTACAAGTCAGGGTGTAGTGTTAGAAAGTCGGTTCACTGACCTGTTATTTGTATGCATTGACACCTCATAAATGTTGGTCACAATTACTGGATGTCAGTCAACAGGTACAGTTTTCGATGGCGTTCTCAACCAGATGCAGTGGCTGAAAGGTTGGCTGTTGCAAAATGGACATTTTTCTCATCCTGATGATGACTCAGAGGCTGCTGGTGCTGCGACAAGAGAAATACTGAGACTGGTATCGATCCAACAACGCTTTGATTGGACAACGATTGCACTGGCTACTGACCCAGAGCCATTGTCAATCAGCATGCAAATTGCAAATTCACTGCTATGGGGAATGTTAAAAACAATGAATCAGCACGAAGTTTTACTAATTAGAAAGCAGCAAAGATTTAGCAAATTGTCAGAACTCTCTACAGTAATTGCATAGATATTTTCATACAACGCTTACAACTTTACTGGTGTTAAGGCTAGCTAACACTAATAGTGATGAACTGTTGAAACGCCTGAAATGCCTAATGCTGTGTTACAAAAATGGAACTGAATCTTTTTTGTGTATCTAATACTAATACTACTATAGTAGTAGTAATAATAATAATATTTATAATAATAATAAGAAGAATATTGACTTTTGTCGTAGGACTGTGCTGTTTGATTGGACCTCACATATTGTACAGAAGTACCTCTGTCACTCACCTACGCTAACACACTGGTAACATCATTATAATAAACATCAGAAGAGTCTGACTTAAAGCATACGAGAAAGAGACTTTCTTAATCAATTTATGGGAGATTGTGACACAAGACAAAACACCGTAGGTCAAGGATGTCGTAAACTGATGATCCTCTGTTATATGATGATGACAATTATTGTTATTATGTGTGTTTTTGTAGTTGTAAGATACAGACTAGAACATAAAATAAATATGACCAACCGATACTCAAGTCATTCAAGTCAACTGCCACCTTGAAGTTTGTACGGAAAGCCCCAGGGACAAGTCATGTCTTTGTTGATTTGTCACATTTGGCAGTGTAACTAATGAGGGATTGCAGTCACCTCTTAAGGCTTAGAGAGCAGGAAGCACACTCGTTGTGTTAAAAAAAAATAAAAATAAACGATTGACTTTAACAGGGAAAGGAGGAAGAAGCAAAGCTAAAACCAAGAGGAGAAATGGGACAGCAAGTTAAACGATGGAGTGACAAAGGGAATTTGGAACGAGGAGGATGAATAATGGGAAGAAGAAACAGCATAAGGTTTATTTGAGGTCAAGGTTCCACCGCACGTTGAATGTATGCAACCATGTATGAAAAAGTCAGGCTTAGCCGTAGCCCGCTGTGCAGGAGCCACGAAGAGAACAGACACGAAGACCACATGCAGCGAGGACAGACAAAGTTAACAAGTTATTAGGGAGATAACACATGCAGAGTGTTCATTCTGCTAATTGACACACTGACTGGATTGTCTCTCAATGAATATATAACGACAGCAGCTGTCATCCTGTGTCTCCAGTCTGAAATGAGGCCACAGAGAATTTTTAATCTGGGAATTTGCACAAAGGGTATAAGAGTAGGAATATGTCTGTTTGCCCGGCTTTGTGGTACATACAGTTGTTGATATACAGGTTTCACATTTTCCAACATGAATGGACAGCCATCACTGACATATTCTTCTATGTCAGCCACTGCTACAGAAGCTATTTTTCTCCCCTCACCATGAATAGTAATGCTAGAAAAACATAATGGTTTAATGGTTACGTCCCCGGAGCTCATACAAATCTGACGTGTGTGTGTGTGTGTGTATGTGTGTTAAAAGAAATGTGGGAAAAAAGCAACATCTTGTTTCTTGTTTTTTTGTTTTTTTTTTTTCATTTTATGACCATGTTTTCCTGCTCTGACCAGTCTTTGTGACTGTTCTGTTTTCTCAATCTGAGTGTGAAACTTTTGGCTTTTGGAAGATTTTCTTTTGTTTTTGGATTAAAGCTCAAGTTGCTTGTTGAAGCTAAGAGGAACCTTTGAACAAGCGTCTCTAGGATCACACACATACACATTTTGAAAATTTAATTACCAGACTTCTGCTGTCAGAAGAGCAGACCTCAGAAACCATTCATGACTGACCTGCACACACACACACACACACACACATACATACATAAAGGACCAAAGGTTGAGTCAATTGAGATTTTCCCTGGTTCAAAAAAGGAAAAGGAGAGCAAGAAATGTGAATGTTATTTCAAAAGTAGGTTGAACAAGTCAGAAATAACTTCAAAGGCCTTAGAGTTCAGAAAAAGAATCCCAAGAGTTTTCTAAGGTGAGGCGAGGAAAGAAAATCTAAATGTGCTGAGTGCTCCGGCTGCTGAGCACCGATCGGCCACATTCCAAACACATTTGTCTCCGGGATTTAAAGCATGGATACATAAGGCTTAAGAAAAAGTAATTTAAATAGCTATGTAAAAGTGCACAAATTGGCTCAGCACAGCAATCAGGCTGCAGAGGAATGGAAATGAAGCAACAGGGTCGGGATTGTCTTGTCTCAACTTCTCATGGTGTTTACATCCACTGACCAACACTACTGTTGGATATAAAAATGAATATACAAGATTCTCTGTACTTTGGATTGTTGTGTCACTTTCTGTCCAACAACACTGAAGTGACGTCAATGAAAAAAACACAGATCAGTCAATGGATGTCTTTAGCAATGATGGAAACATGAAGAACAAGTCTGAGTGATTGTTGGTGGAGGAGAAGAAGACGTTTTTTTTTGCTAGGTCATTTCAGGAAAGTGAACAGACTCTGATTTGCATTAGAAGTCATTATGATTTAATTAATTTATTTGTTTCAACAACTCTGAAAAAAATGACTGATTAGATGTACCAATCTATATCATTTAATAAAAAGACGTGTGTGGAACAATTAGTGCTAGATGATAATTACATTTTTGATTGCAATTAATTCAATGAGGAACATATTGCTATGAGTTCAGTAATAATTTCAAGATTAGTGTCTTGTGCAATAAATACTTAAAAAATACCAGAATGAGAACAAACTATCAACATTTGGTGGGCAAACACTAATAGGATGTTTTCTAACAGCAGTTAAAAGTAGCAGTGAGAGTAAAAATATTTTCCTGTCAATCTCAAATTAAACATTTATGTAATCAAGTATAAAAACAAAGCTATTTGCCTTTGCCTGGGCTTTAACATTTTTATCTTGTTAGTAATAGAAAAACAAGCTCCTCTCGGAGCTGCAGAAATGTATTGCATTTAAGTGAGACTTCAGAATCAAGGTACTCCAGTGAGAAGACAATAAAACGTTGGTCACCAACAATTTTAGGTTCATCGAATCTGCTGTCTAGAAAAACAAAATTCAAAGTCACTGTCCTCCATGTTGGGCCCCAGTGAAATACCATAGGTTGAAAACTGAGGACCTCCCCGTATTTACCCCGGCAAAGGGTAATTAATTTCTGCAACTGAAAATCAAAAAAGACACTCTTTGAAGATCAGGTGTGTCCTCGGTGTCATTTGACCCTGACCTTTTCTCTTTTCACCGATACATAGAGTCATTTTCCATCAGCTAGAGACAGATGTAACCTTTGAAGAGTGATGTACGTTGAGCATATCAACAAATCATAAGGACACCTTCAGTGGAGTCAGGAGTCCTTAATACAAAAAGGTTATTATTCTGCTGCGACAACCTGCATTTATCTACAGGTCTTTACAGCTATTGGCAAAACATGATTGTAGTGACTTCTATCTTACTATTAGGGTTTTAACACAAGATATAGCGACTATTAAAACAGTTCATCTCATTACTTGTGATAGTAATAAAGCGAAATCATTTGGAATTTATCCAGATGAATCAATAATCAAATCAATATGAATAAAAAGAAAAGTTTTAAAATGTGTATAATGTGTTATTATCTGAGACAGAAAGAAAAATAAGTGCAGGTAGAGGTCAGTGTTTCACACCGTTTTTTTTTTTTGTTTGTTTGTTTGTTTGTTTTTTTGACTAATCCAAATGGTTTTTAATGTGGAAATATGTGAAAGAAAATGTTCAAAACTATAACTATAAACACAAAACCATTTCAGTTGGTAATGATATTTAGCATAGTTCTTCCGAATAAAGTATCATTGTATTTGTCATAATCATAATTGTGAAAAACCAACGCATGTGAGAGGGCTACGACTAATAGATAAATGGTGGAATAATTGGAGTGCAAATTATTATGTCCATGTTCAGATATTAATCTGATTAACCTTTACAAATTAATTAACCTAATTTCAACAGCCCTGATAGAAACTATGAATAGGTCCACTAATGTAGCACGTCTACCATCGGCACCACTTCCCAGCACTCACAGAATCTCTTGTTGTTTCTTTAATGTTTGTCTTTTTTTCTCATCTCTTGTCATGATGCACAGTGGAAAAGTCAAAGCGTATTATTCACACTTCTGCTGTTGTTTGTGTTGTTAGTATTTTCTGGTCAATTTCATCCTCTTTTTCTTCTTGCTTGCTGAATCTTTCATGTGTTTTTGCTAAATATATTGACGTTACATGTTTGTACTGAAGCTGATAAATTTATTAAGATTTTTTTTTTTCTATCATGGAGTGTGTTACAGAGTACTTCAACTGTATTTATAATTGACCTGCAGTAACCTGTAAATAATATATAACCATTGAATATTCAAGGCTGCACTCCAACAAACTGACTGAAAATCCAAACACTGCAACAGATACGTTTTATATGTTCTTTTTAAATTTAATTTCTGTTGAGATTAATAATTTTTAATATAATTCTTCCTTTTTGTCTTAATCGTCCTTGTTGTCTGCACGCACGTTGCCTTTTCCATTTATATTTAAATATGTACTGATATTTATGTATCATGTTACCTTTACCTGTGACAAATTGACACGCTCATTTAAAGACAACTTAACGACTAAAAAGAGTGAAATATTTTACATTTTACCCTCATTTAGTCATATTTAGACATCCAGGATGTGAACGTCAAGGATGAAAACTGTCATGGAAAATATGAAAGATAATATCTTATTCCTTTGTTTTTTTAGGCAATGATTTCATTCGAATAATTAAAAGCAAGGGCGAAGCAGTGATGTTTTTTAAGTCTTTAAGCTAGTTGTATAAACATTCTAATCCAAACTGAGTTTGACTGTGACTGCAGGATTTCTAGTTTCCATCATTGACCAAAAAAAAAACATGTCCCAGAAATGACATTTTGTCATCATTAACAAATAACTGCAAAGGTTTAACAAAAACAAGACTTTATGCTTTAATTCTTTTGAAATCTGCTGTTTTCATTTCTCTCAGGCCTTTCCTTTTCCAAACACTCATTCTGACAATGCACTGACTGGATAAAACTGGAAGATGGCTATAATTAGCATTAATCTGACTAATTGTTTGCTACCACAGCTTTGATTTCAGACCCTGGAAACAGAGCTGGTAGTACACAGTAATTAAAATTAAAAGCTTTTTTTTAAACCCTGATAATATCATGAAGAGCTTTTGTTCAAAGGACTCAGCTCACATTGTAATATTCAGCAGCACAAGCACAAGCAGCAGCCCTTTTCACTCCAAGGTACAATCAACTCTTTTGTGATCAATCAAATGCCTTATTTTACTAATAATAAGTTATTTGCTATTAGGGAAAAGACTCTGCTACAACTTTGTTTTTTCTCTATAATTTTATGTGCATGTATGTAATTACAATCATGTCATTTTGTCATTTTTCCTTTTTCACACCTAATTATAACCATTTGTGTTGCGTTGTGCAGTAGCATTAAAATCACAGCAGATTTAGTTTTTAAACTTATCGTCCTTTATAAACCAGTCTAATCCAATTGTATTTAAAACCAGACAACAATGAATAAACAATAACAAAATTTGACAAAAAAAGGAAAGAAAAATAATTTATTTTTTAAGACATTTATAAACAGGAATAGACAAAGTGTGTATAATAATATAGAGAGCTGCACAACAACACAGATGAGATAACATTTATTCTATTTCTTCCATTTATTGATAGACTCATTGTCTGAACTGTCTAACCTTACCTTTTTCAATCCTACTTTTTTCTTTTTCTTCAGTTTCAACCCAGCTGAAGACAAATTGCCAGTTTCCTGAGGCCGTGTAAACACTAGTAACTCAATTTCAGGTTGTTAGATTTCACCTGAACCGAGGTGTGAATAAGGGTTAGGCTGTTGTTATGTGAATGAGGCACCGAAACCAAAACTCAGGAAAACAATGTCCGTGGCCAAGACTGATCAGCAAGTAGCGCATACCATTTTTAATATCAGTCACATTCAATATTCTATAACGTTGATAAGGACCTTGAGCTGCGGGACTTCTGGTTGCTTAGAGACAACTTCCTGCTGTGTCTTGC
>NC_024320.1:14027947-14032216 GCF_000523025.1 Cynoglossus semilaevis
CAAGTTTATGTCAAGAATGTGAAAAGCTCGAAGCAACATGACAAGAAAACACTGAAAAAAAGGATCAGTGCAGGAAAAGCATGTTTTTCCTATTATACATTGTACTTTATTTATAATTTGTCACGCTTGACACGGTAAACGTCCAAAGCTGCCTCTTTGACAGAATGTAAACAGATACAGGCCAAAAGACAATGAGCTTTAATTATTGAAAAGGTCACCGTGAGCCTTCAGCTTTTTGGGTTTTTCTATTGGCAGGAGACAGCAATTTAAAGAATATAATTAACTGTAAACTTGTCTGTGTGTTTAATTTGCAATCTCTAAGCAAAACTGACACAAGGAATTTATCTTTATGATAAGTATATTTCATGTATTTTAGAAATGCACAGGACTAGATGAGCTCGAAAGTTTTATTAACTCGAAATGTTGATATTTGTTCTCAGTCACATAGAGCCAATCTGGAAATACTGACGTCCAACTGTAATCCAAATGCTATTCTCAAAAAAAGAAAAAGAAAATTCTGTTATTTAGTACCATGGTGTTCAGCCATTTTTGGCGTCAGTGCTTCAATTCAAATGACCATATAAATTATTTTTTAGGTGCTGATTAAATGAATGTAGCTCAATGGCACGATATGATTAAATCCATACAGTATATTGTCACTTCTTTACACTATAGAATTGGAGTTATTACTATCTCTTGTATTTTATTTTAATTGTTCATCATCTCCCAACTTTCCCTTTGGGATCTGCTGGTAGCTCTGATTTAGTAGTTGTCAAATTGACTAAAATAAATTCCATGTAAGAAAATTGTTCGTTTGCTATTGTTCTCATCCATCAAACTGTTTAATCATGCCTTCAGTTGCTTCAAGGATGCGTTGGGTGTGGACGTGTGGTTAGAATATTGTCATTCAGTGCGTTGTCTCATGTAGTATACAGTGCTGGAAAATGGCAAGACAAACACATTTGTCATGTCGTGACTCTATTTGCAGTGCGGGTGCTGGAAAAGTCATAAAAATGAATGTTTAAAGGCAGAAGTTTAAGGGAGGAATTATCCTCAATGTCAAAATAAATCAATAAACAAACAACACGTCTTTTCTTCACCGCGGAGAAGAGAATCCATTGTCATTCATAGGATGGTTTTCATAAGGACACAGTTTTGTCCTCCAAGGGATAAATTACTGAATGCAAAGACTCAAATCAGAT
Source organism: Cynoglossus semilaevis (assembly GCF_000523025.1). Taxonomy (NCBI): domain Eukaryota; kingdom Metazoa; phylum Chordata; class Actinopteri; order Pleuronectiformes; family Cynoglossidae; genus Cynoglossus; species Cynoglossus semilaevis. The sequence goes on from NC_024320.1 coordinate 14,029,150, forward strand.
GGTGTGAAAACACATCACCTCAGGTGTTGGTAAACACACAATTGTGAACAACAATTTAAGCTATAGAATGTCACCAAAGGCACCCTTGGGGTTTATTCTCACTGCGGGTAACATGTCATCATTGAAGACACTATTGGTGATGATAACAGATCTCTTTATTTACCTACAGAAAAGACAGAAAAGAAGATAAATATAAGGTCCAGTTGTGGCAGCTTTCACTTTTTTCCCTGCCTAAATGGAATCCTAACCTCACTCATACTGAGGAAAAAACAGTTAAATCAATGCTGTTTTTCATTAACAAATTATGTTATATAATAAAAATTGCTTCTGTAAAAAATGCTTTTAATTACTAAAATACATTCTGAATCAGTAAACACTAACTTGTAAATATGTAAATGTAAATATCTATTGTTTTTGATGATCCTTATGACCTTTTCAATATCAATGCTCATTTGCAATAGATGGAATCCCAAAAGGAATCCTAGTTATAAGCTATTTATTTTCAATATGAAGTTTGGACAGTAACATGTATCTCATAGCTCTGCAGGTTTTTAACAAAGAAGAGAAAGATAAGTGCATAAATGTAAAGTAACTGTACAAGTTAAAAACAATATACTATGAATACATTGACTGGTTTGTTTGTGACCTTTATTTCCAAATATGCATTTAACAACTAATAACTAATTTAATAACTGTTACTAAAGAAAACATTTTGTTGAAAACCAAACCATGATGACTTTGGGCATCGAAAGTCCATTATTCATTTTAATGGAGTTGAACATGACTGAATCAAATTATAGGCAGTAAATTTGTCTTTGTAACCAGTGATCGAGATAAGCAGTAAATGACTCTATCATCTGCATAAAATAAAGAGAAGCTGTTAAACATTCTCACAAAGGTTAATGATTATGAGTGAATCTTTTTCCATGGAATAAAAAAAAAGAAGAAAAACAGAATCAGTGTTCAAAGAGTTGCAAACTTTTTAGAAATGGCAAGTGTAGCAATACCATGATGACATTATTCCCCCATAGTTCATACCTGCACCAGGTCTTTTCACTCATTTTTAATTTTAATTTAATTTAATGTTTTTTTTAAGTTGTCGTCAATTTGGAAGCTAGGTCACATCAGTGACAAACTACATCTCACAACACGCCTGAAGGTCGTGTTAACCAAAGGACGATGACACATTTTAGCCCAGTTATTTTTAAGCTGCTGATTGTGAAGGAAGAAACATGTGCAGTGCTAAAAAACAAAGTTGTTTCAATTTGGATGCCAATTTTCGAACCCAAAGGCCAAAGGTAATTCCCCTGTTGTGGTGAAATGTATGGTAAATAGCAGAAATAAACTTGTGAACTTGCCATTTGGGCTCGTAACAGATGGCTGAATTCAAAGAGCGACTGTTATGAGTGTGCTGCTGACAGGCTGCCTCAGTGGGTGGTTGCAATTTCTGTTTTGTGCTGTAAGAAAACTGCATGTGATGATAATCAGCTGGGTCTGGTTAAAAGCCACAGACATAGGGAGGAGGGTTAGCATCCCTGTTGCTATGGCAATATAAAACAAGATGTAGTGAAAGGAAAAACGGTCATTTTCCTGCTCACCATTTCCCCTCATTAAATCATTGGTGTGTACCGCAGCATTTAAAACTGCTCTTTCATCCCCCACGGGGAGCTTATTTTTGAGACTCACCTTTTAGCAGAGACGTGGAAAACAAACAACTGGCCTTCTTGTCCCCTCCTCAAATGATGTTGTGTTGCACGACAGGCCGGTCAGTGTTGAAATCAATAACAAGATTAAAACAACTGCTGCTTTTGGTTTTCAATGTTTTTTCTTTTATCTGTTTGTTGCCCACACTTGTGCTCATTGCATGACTCATGGAGGGAGAGTGCGTATGGAGTTCTCAGTGTGACAGAGCTGACCATGAATCATTCTCACAGTCGCTGCAAGTCTTTGTTCTTGACCAGGATTTTAGTAAGCCAGATTGTCTAGGCCATGAGTGAATTCTGTTTTGTTTGTGCACTGACTTTTAATGTTATTGCACCTGTTGGGCTGAAACTGTAATCACAAATATGAGTAAATCCACAAACACACCTTTAAATGCCTCTTTCTCCTGTTTTCTATGGAAAACAAGTTTTTTTCTATTTTTAATTGTGTACTTTACTAATAACTTCTTACAAATAAAGGTGAAAACATGGTCACACATGCATAGTAATTTAATTGAACACATTTCCATTATCATAATTTACTGTGCACTACTTTGGCTACACATTCTGTAATATTCTAGTTTACTGTAAACTGATAAGAAAGTTCGAGTTTTATAAAGTTTCAGATTCTGATTTTTATACTTATATATAAATAGTTTTTCTATAGAATGAAATTTAAACCAAAATGCTGTGCAGGGAGATTTCCATTAACACATTCACTTAAGAAAATCTGATAACAGTCATTTCAAGTAGAAAAAAAAGGCCATCTTGTGCACTCACTAGGGACTGTATGACTGACAATAATCAATTTATCCCAACGGCCCCCTCAGTCACACATAAGCCCAGGAACTGGCAGATATGTCAGTACTGAAAAGAACAAAGAACCAAATTATTCCTTTGTGGCTTTTTTTTTTAAAGAGATCACTCTTTTATTTCATAGTTCAAAATGTAATGACAAGCAAAAAAAGCTTTGATAACAGAGTTTTTCTTCACTCATTAAGAAAGTGCAGCTGACAGACATTAATCCTTTATCCGTCATATTCTGTGTTCTGTCAGTGATGTCATTTCTGATGGCCTTGTAGAAAGGGCCTCAGCAAAACTAATCAAAACTTTCAAAACCCAACTCTCTTAAAAATGTGTTTCACTGTTTCTTCTGTTTCTTCTATCATTTATTTATTAAGTTATTATAACTGTAGTTCATATAAGTTCCACCATCTGTAAAGCTGGCTCTACTGTTAATGGTAGCTGTATTACATTCTTAGCATCTGCAGTAAACGACTTCACTTCAACCAGTATACTTGCCAAAATAGCTGGACTACTTGAAATAGTACTGTCAGGATAGATCTTTTCAATCGTCTGGTCTTTCT
>NC_024320.1:14032257-14034948 GCF_000523025.1 Cynoglossus semilaevis
TGCCTAACACTAAAGTTAAATACAAGGTTAAGGCGTTAAGCTAAAGTTAAGATTTATGCTTACACATTTTTTCAAGATTTACAAAGCAGTCACCATAAATGGTTCTGGTTTTAAGAATACATGCACACTAGTGTTAATAGCAGTACAGTACCAGTACTACGGAAGCTGTAGGTAGAGGACATCGTAAGTAGCCAAAGTAGCTAAGTGTTTCAATTCATTTAGAATAGGGATGTCCGATATTGTCCAAACACTTATTCCAATTCCGATATCAACCAATACTGATATAGCCGAGCAGTGTGGGAAGTTAAATGTTGCCTGCTAATATTTGCACTTTAAGAGTTCCTGTCACCAGTATTCTGAATACAGCCCCCTGATTATCAATATAGATTAATAAAATAAGCTACAATGCTGCCATCTAGTGACTAGGCTTGTTTAGCGTTGATAGTGTTCTGTGTTCATCTTTTATTGTGACGGTTGGGTAATAAATGTTTCAGTTCTGGTATAATGTGTTTTTCTGACGGTTTTTGGGTGCCTTGAACGCACCGTGTTGTACCGCGCATGCGTAGTGTGATTCGTTCCTTCTGTTGGAGCCAGCTGGTATGGTTAGTGCTGGTCTACCCCGAGCGGTTTGTTGTGCGCTGTGGTCGACAAGTGTTGATAACAGGTGAGATAATAAACCGCTTTCTGATAAAATAAAAGCTTCCTCTGTCTATTTCTACCGTTTGGCTACATTATGAAGGAGTTAACAGTTACTGGTATGGGAGTGGGAGTGAGTAGGCGTGGTGAGAGCGCGTGTGTGTATGAGGAAGACAGAGTAAGGCGAGTATGAGAGGTGGAAAAGGTGATTTAGGAGAAGCAGGGTTGAGAGCAATAAAGGAGTTACTGCAATGGTGTTTCAGTAAAAATTCTTCAGAACACTGAGGCATATGACTGGTCTATCGCTGGGGCACTGCACTGTTTTTAGACCACACATCATTTGGCGAAACCCAGGCATTACGTTATCGGGTTTTCATTATCGGACGAAAAACCGATAACGATTCTTAGAGATATTACAAAATATGTTATACTATTGGGCCGATAAAATCGCTCGGCCGATCTCTGAAACAATTGAGTGTAGCTGAAGTAGTTAAAATAGGTATGTTAATCTCGAGAGCACTGAATTGATTGAAGTAGCAGCTGAATTATGGTATTGGTGAAATCTTTTTTTATTTAAAAAGTTGTAGTGAAAAGAACACGTGTAATTAGAGTAACTGTTTCATATTAGAACTATTTCCAACACTCACATTTATGCAGTCAGGCCTGTAGCACACACTTTATTAAAAGTCTGTGGCAGTAGTCGATCCCTCCACTGTGCCCTTCGATTTAAAATGTTAACAACATTTTAAATTAAATCCACCCACATGTTAAAATGAGGGGTCAGCGACCTCCTTTAAAATATTTTTTTTTCTAAAGTTATAGATTCTGTTCATCAATATTTTATTTGACAGAAATGATTTTAAGACTTTAATGGAAAAAAAAAATAGCTGTTTTGTCTTTTTATTTCACAGTGCCACTGTGAGAATACCATCATGGATCAGATGCAAAAAGACAAATAAATTAATAATTCAGAGCAAAATGGAATATGAAAAACGCAACTGCAATATCTAAAACGGTTACTCCAGTAAAAGGAATGGTTAAAATGAAACGTAAGGGGAGTGAATGTGGTTCAAGCTATGGGCTAATGTGCACTTTGGCTCGTGTCACTGCAGATAAAAGGACGTTGGTCCATTCCACATTAAAACTGAAAACTAAAGCTTCAAATAAGAGGCACACAGACAATGCAATTATTGGCAGCATGGCCTCAAAACGCATCCCTCAAAACACCAAAGTACCCCACACACCCACTCCTCACCCCCTTCACCCTGCTCTCAGACACCGGTCAATTTTTCCATCCCCTTAATGTCTTACCACAAAAAGCAGAGCTCATCGATTCAGTCCAGGGCCTTCCTGCACTGAGCCAATATATTTTCTGTAATAATGCCAGGTGAGCGCACGTCCTAAGTGGGATAATATTGTTTTAACCGTTAGGCAATCTTCAATTATTCAGGAGGTGATATCGCTTATGCATGACTTTTGTGCTCTGTAGACGACGCTTTGCAGCATCAGTCAGCATTTCCCAAATATGTCTGAAGTAAAATTCATGTAAATGACTACTTTACTTTTAGTTTTTTTTATCTAACATAACCATCCAGACAACTTTCTTAGAAAATGAATACAATCTGTGCCTAAATTATGTTTTGTCCTGATGCAGAACAACAACGCAGAGTCCTACTGTCACCTTATATTATTACAGCTTCCTTCCTGAACGAGGCTTTACCTGAAGTGCAAATAAATTGTTAGTCCTTTGAAAAATACTCCCATATATTACAGAAACATTTCAGTGACACTTCTGATCCTTTCTTAACAGACTTATTAACATTTTGGAAAGTCTGCACCCACCAAGGGCAATCTATGAGATAAATGGTCAAAGCCTCATCTCCAAAGCTGTCACATCACAGGGATGTCACCAAACACTGACTTCTTTTTGTATTTGTTCTCTTTCTTTCCCGCAGAAAATTCTCCTCTCTGTCATACTATCTGCAAAATCCATCTACTCCCCTCCAACATTGCCTTTCAGTCAAGCATGATCTTTTCTTTTATGGCAGAGAAAGC
>NC_024320.1:14035048-14057642 GCF_000523025.1 Cynoglossus semilaevis
AAGGGAGACAGGAGGGTAGATGGAAAGAAAAGGAAGAAATATATCACTATGAAAAGGGAACGAGAGGAAGGTAGAGAGAGAGAGAGAGAGAGAGAGAGAGAATGCCATGGCGTCAAAGCAGCATTTCATTTTCACTCCCTGGTTATGCAGCTTCTCCCCGCTTTCATGGTTTTGGCAAACCCTGGTGCTCCCCCTAAGGAGACCCATCTAAAATGAAAGACTGAGGCCTTATGATGCAGTCTCCAGCTCACAATGACAGATCAGCTACATGTAAGATGCTATTGACTGTGTGGCTGATAAGCCAGTGGCGTCAGAAATCATGTGCAAAGTCTGTGTGTGTGTGTGTGTGTGTGTACAACCACAGTACTGTGTCGTTTTACCAGCATGTTGTGTGTGTGAGAAATATTTCAGCCCATCTGCATCCTCCTGTGTCCTCCACCTCCACTGCCTGCCATATACAAAAAACTCTTGTATAATGTTTCACGCTCTGAGGGCTTGGTACTTCAGAGAGAGGTGAGTCACCCTGGTCAGGCATCACCAATCAGAAAAAGATGTTTCCTTAAGGAACTGGAGAGGAGCTAAAAATATTCCCCGACATAAGTGTGTTTGCCTTTACTCAAAAATTAAAAGGGAAGAGAAATATTTTAAAACTAATCAGCAGCAGTTTTAAAATGACAGAGAATTTGTAATATTGACACATGTCCTCCATTAACATTGTGTACTTTGTCCTTCTGTCTCAGAACAGATGCTTCCAGTGCGGCCTTGTCCCAGTGCATTTCCACGAACAACATGATGGACATTGGCAGAGGTTAACAGTCTGTCCGTGAGTGTGTGATTTTTGGCAGAGTCAAAATGTCTTTTTTAGTCAAGATAAAGACAGTTACTTGTACTACACTTAAGTTGGGTCATTCAAAAGGTTCTATTTTCACAAAAGCGTATTACATTCATAACTTTACAAGGTGATGTACTTTTAACAGGTTGGACTTTTTTTTTCAATGAATCTTGAATGAATGAATGAAAATTGAACACAATTGTTTTACTTGTTTTATTGTACATTATTGCATCGATAAAAATGAGCATTTACTCTTCATGATTCTCCAGGTGCAGTAGTATACGAGTCTAGTCAAGTACACAATCAAATATATTCTGCTTTAAATGTCCGTAGAAAGTCTAGGAAAAAGTTTTCCGGTTAGTGGCGTTGCATTTACGGAAGGGGTAGCAAGAAGTTTATTTGAGGGAATACATTCTTTACATGTTTGAATAGCCTTGATCTTTAGTTAAACTGCACAAAATAAAAGCTAGTTAAAAAAAAACTGACTAAGAAGCAGCACAAGACAGGAATCCTGCTCAACACTGCATCCACCAAGGTTGGATGTGAACATGCAACCTTTTGATAAAAGGTCAAATACTCTTACTATTGGACCGCAGGCTGTAGTTATAAATTTATAAACATTGTGCTCCATGTCTAATAATACACCCCAATACAGTATAATAATAGTGATAAATAATGCCCATATATTTCCTATACGGATGCCTGTGGTTTTTAATACAGTGCCACCTACAGGTGTGAGGTCCATGCTCATTCAGTAGTGGATTCCACCTATGATGTGTACATTTTCTAACAATTTAAAGTGTGCACACAGAAGAACAAAATACTTTTATATTATATTTTGGATTGTATGGTAACATGTATACAGTGGATATTTAAATTCTGAGTTAAAATCAGTGCCTTGTTCGCAAATGTATTATCATTATCAAGGCACATTGACTTAAAACATTTCCTGCATTATAACACTTTAAAATGCATTATTAAACTTTATGACAGTGTGCATTTACAGCACGTTCACATTATATTTTTGATATCTTCTGAGCCGCACGCTTCATGCTTTTTTACTTTTGTTGGATTTGGAAAAAAAAAGAAAAAGAAAATCTATTAACCAACAGAGCGTTATACAGTTTGTCAGGGTTAATAAAGTCCCTCAATCTATGTATTTATTTAGTAATTTTGCTCTTTTTGTAACCAATAAATGTGCATTAATGCAGATGAAGCAAGAGCTGCTGTCTCACAAGGCATCACAATGTAATACCCAACTGTCTGGCATAGGGGAAATGCATAGGTTCCTTATTAGTAAACCATGTGTGCATTTGTGTGCCAGGTTCTTGTGTAATGACTCCGATTGTTTGTCGACATGTTTTTACTCTTGTGTAGTTACTTCTAAAGCAAATGTCTTTAGTGCAGCTCTACTTGTGTATGGGCATGCTTCTTTGAGTGCAAGTGTGTTTGTGTGTGATGCCTCCACTGTAGCTTCCTTCCTGCCGCCTCTGGGTGTCTGCTTGGTCTAAAGGAAACCTGACAGCCGAAATCAGGCTGAAGAGCCAGAAACAGATGTTAATTAGCTTTAATTTGCCTTTTGTTGTTCTGCTGCTGCTGAGACACTTCCAAAAGATTTTTTTTTTCGTGTGTTTGCGCGTGTGTACTGAGTGCAATTTTGCACTGTAGAGCTTGTCATTTTCTATTATACAGATGTGCGTGAAACAAAGAGATATATTTTTTGGATGTTAAAGCACTGAAAGGTGTTGTTCTGTGAGTTGACGGTGTTTAATGAAGAACTAATCTGACATGGATCGAGTGGCTGCGTGCACTCAGTGAGACATGTCACCTTCTTTAAGACTAAATAAATTATTAGAGCTTTTAGTCTGAATGTAAATAAAGTGACATAATAAATAAGTGATATAGTTAGAGTTGTACTTCTGTCTGAAGATAAAAGACATTTTGGAAGGCAAAAAGCTTTTCACTCATTGTTAGTTTGACGACTGAGTGGTGCATGCAAAAAAACTGCAACTGAGTCGAGCACTGAAAGAGCACAGTAATGATGGGGCTTCAAAGTAAAATACCGCACAGACTAATGTGAATTAAAATAACCAAAAAAATCAAAATAACTGAGCACTGCCCCAGTGGTTGGGGACCCTGTTCCCAGTTGCACCCGAACAGTCAGCTTCAATCTATTCAAAGCTTTTTTTTGTAAATTCATAAGAATGTGAATTATTTGGTTGCACGTTCTTCTTTTAGGTGCATGTATCTCTTCCTCCTACTACAGTTTCCTCACACAATCATGTAAATCAGACTTGAGCTTCATTAGAGACTATTAAATGTCAGGTGACTCCCAGTCTGGGCACCAGCCTTCTTCTTGACCCCGTACAGGGTTAAAAGGTAGAAAATGGATGGTTGGATAGATCCCTGTAATACATTGTTCAAAAGGGTTGGGCAGAGTCAGAGAAGTACTACAAAGTAGTAAAGTATTCTAGATGATTTATATTAAAGCCGGTGAGCTGCTACATAATAATGGGATGAACTCTTATAATTATTAATTGCAACCAACAGCATTTATGTTTTTGTTAAATTGTAAAAAATAAAAAAATATAATATGATGGAGAGTCAACATTTATTTTAGGTTTTATTTCATACATTTACAGTTATACACAAGTGTCTATACTGTATACTATTGAGTACTATTGAGCCACTGTGGGTCACTGTTACCATATGATTTTCCATGGTGGAGAGCATATAAACAACTTCCCAATGTTTAATCAACAAATTAATTGCTTTTCACTTTCAGAAAATAAGATTTACTAATATAGTCAAGTGAAAGTATTTTCTCAAATGAGCAAAAGCTGTTTGATATGAATAAAAAACCTCTCCAAGATCACATTCAATATAAATAGCTTCCTGAAATATGTGGAAGAAAATAAAACATTGTTATTGGTTCCCTCTGGTCTTCAGTCTTTTTTAAGTAGTGCATTATTCACAGGGGTGCACTGTTTAAACATGAGAGGACAAAAATGGGTTTGTTGCCTGAGGCTAACGCTATAATAGAGGGATTAATGAAAAAAAAAAAAAATCAAACATAGGTCAAAGTTATTGGAGGCCGAGAGACAAATTTAAAACCAGCACCGCGTGTTTGACATGAACAGTCTGTGGTTTGATGCTCCTTTATAACTTGATTTTTAAACATAATTATTATTATTATTATTATTACATATCTGTTTTCACCTTTGTGGGTGGTAATCAGAGCTTGTTTCTAAATAAAGACTCTCTTCAACAACAAACATTTTAGTTTTAATTAATCTTAGGTCAGAACTTTTTCTGTTGGTGCTCTTCCTGTCTTCATTTGTCAGCCTTAATTAGTCTGTTAAAAAAATATTTTTGCAACGAGTGACCAGGACTGTGCAAATTTCAAAAAATACAAAAGAATTGACCAATAAAAACAGTGTAGCAGGTTTCTAAGGTACAAAAGCAGACATAATGACAACCACTGCATGGACCACCAAACAATCAATACAAGTTGCAGATAACAAGCAGATACACGCAAGGACACGCAATTATACACAACATACTGACTCTGCTTACCAGCTGTAGCCATGTTTTTTCAAAGTATCCCTGCACTAATATCATGGAAGGTGAGCAGCATGACCTTGTCGCTAACACAATCTCAGATGGCTATCATATTTCAGTCAATGCTTATCGACAGAATAAGGATAATGAGCAGCGCTAACCTGATTAGTTGTACCCTGATGTGGGAGATTGGACATGTTGCCGACAAGTAAAAATGTCCATATTGTTTATGACGGGGGAGTATGCAGCAACATGATCCATGGTGTACTGTGGGTATTTGCGTCGTCTAGTGATGTCATAGTGGGGAAAGGTATCCGTTTGCAAAGTGATTTATTGTTACCCTGAAAACACATCGGATTATTATTTCACTTGCCGCAGCTGTTTACACACGGTGAGAGTTCAATAATGATTAGTTGATTTTTTCTAAATATCTGAAAAAAAATATAGATGTGTCTGTGATTGATGTGAGTAGGAGGTGATTTATGAATCCTTTTATATCCATTTCTCCTGATGTTTTTACTTAATAGTATAATAATAATAGTATTATTTTTAATAGAATAATTAACAGTGTAAAATTTTCAAAGAATTTGAATTGAGAATAATAGCAATGTTATATATATATATATATATATATTTAAAGCTACTAAAAATGATAATGATATCATTTTTTAACTGAATTCAGACAAAAATTCAACTGATTATCATGTGACCACAATACTGTTTATTGCCTCAATTAAAGTTCAGGACTTTTGCTTTCATTCTGCTGACATTTGTCTGTGTCTGATGCCATCGTAGGACAAGAAAATAATTAGCCCCAAGTACTAATAAAAAGACACACACAAGTGCAGTGCCTCAAACGACGCTGCTGGACAAGATATGGCCACTGAAAAATAACAAACTTGGTTAAAGAAGTGTAACAACAAAATAAGAAATATTCCCAACAAACAAAGCAAAAAGAAAAAAAAAAAGAAATGATTGTGTAATGACTTGTCTTTTTTCCTGAGACGTCACGATAATTAACTGTCATCAAGAACAAAGCTGAAAAAGAGACAAGGGGGGAATGAAATCTTAGGTCGGACAAGCTGTATAATTAAGCCACACAGCAGCTGAAGAGTTCAGAGAGATGCAAATCTTTGAACATATGCACAGATCCCTAATTATTAGCAACAGCAAGTGTTTTCTTCTGTTGTTTATACCATAGCAGATAAAATAAAAAGAAAGTTATCCCTGAGACAGTTTTGTTTGAAGCTGCTTTTACTGTGTCTTTTTCGATAAATAATGGCTTGTATTGTGTGAACATTTCCTTATGCTTTACTGTAACCTCAGAGGTGCATGTGCTGCTGCATGTGCTTAATGTAAAAGGCACAAGAAAGAGGAAAAAGTGAAGACTTTTCTGCAAGTCGCCCCAAAGCCAGTCACACACCAGTGCTGTTCCTTCTTACCCTGTATGAAAGCACAGAACAGTGAATAAACTGTGGTCTCACAGATACAGCCATGCTAATAATAATATGCTTTAAGTGCTACGGAATAGCAGGGGCTTAGAGAGCTTTGTTCACTTAGAGGGCCACTTCTCCATGGCCAGCTGCTCTTTGAAGCCTTATGGTCTAAATTGGCACCAAGGAGCCGGGAATGATGACGAGGCAATCATCTTCTGCATTTACTGTCCTGCAGGGCCACACCATTCAACTTGACCACTTTACAGAAGAAGAAGAAGACGCACAGGAATGAAAGATCACAGGCTTGCCGTACAGCTTTGCTACCCAGAATTACTGTAGTAGCCCTTTGACTTGAAATACTACAGGCTTATTATTAGTAGAAACTGAAGACTTTGCACAACTTTTTTTTCTTTACACGAGCCTGCAACCAGAGGTGGAAAAAGTGCTTAAAAATGTTTTGTTGTAATTAAGTAAAAGTACCTTTACTTTGCTTAAATTCTACTCAAGTAAAAGTACCCACCTGATCTACTCGAGTAAAAGTAAGACTTACTTCATTTACTTTGAGTAAAAGTTACTTAGTTACTTTAAATCACTTGATGACCTTTTTAGAGCTGCTCAAAAAAGTTTGGTCTAAAACTGTGAAAACTAAATGATAGTGTCTCAGTGATAAATAATGTGGCAGATATTTTGTTTACACCATGAACCTATAAATCTTTTTTGTGTTTTAGTGTTATATAGTTGATAAAAAGACAGCTTTGAAAATACAATATCATGCATCAATGTTTGGCTGCAATAGACCACCTCCAAAAACGTTGACAGAAAAGAAAGATACATAAACATTTATTTTATGAAACAAAAAATAAAAATACATTATGCAAGTCCTCAAAGACAACACCACTTATCAATTACATTTGTGTTTGTTTGCAATAGATCTGACAAAGTTGCTTATTATGCAGTGGGGCAGTTGCAGTAGCTTCCTTTTTAGCAATTCCTTACCTGGACTGCACGGTGTGAAAACACAATTCCATGTTGTTGCCAAAGAAGAAGCCTGTTTAGGTGCAAGGATTCTTTGAAGGGCTTCCTTAACGGCTTTCCTAGGGACATTTAAAAGATTGTTCTTTATGTCTTGTTTTACATTTAGTGGCAAATAGAAAAACAAGACTTCACTATAACAGTCAAACACATCTCTTTACTGCCAACATTTTTCAGACAAGAACAGAATAAAACCACATTAGGAATTAAAGTTACAGAAGAACCCAAAAAGGAAAAGACACTTAGACGTACTTGTGCATGAAAAGTTATAGACTGATTTGAATGGAATTCTGATTCAGGCTTGATATCCCCTGCACTGTTTATGACCTCAGGCTCATTTACTGGTGTATTTATTTATTTATTTGGTGTTATAAACCTGCTGCAAATGGGGCAGGAATGGGGCAGCAAACAATTACTTTTACTGGAGATTCAAGTGGAGCCACAAATTGGTCTGACAGTGTGCTTTGAGAAAAAGGTAGAAAAACACTGCTTTAATATTATTATGACAAATGCACTTAAGCAGTTTGTCTGGTATTGTTCTTCGATCATTCAATGGGATTCATGGTTTAATGGTTCACTTTCAAATGGTACCTTCTATTGTCTGAAACAGTGTCTATAGTTGGTGCAAATTGTTAAGGTGGAAAAAAGTACTGAGGCACAGGCTACTATTAAGTCTCTTTTTATGAGTCTAAATAGTGGAAAACAGAAACATCTTTGTTATTTTCTGAAGAAAATGTCACTGGAATTTCTTATAAAATGCCATCGAGTGAATTCCGTGCCAGAGAAACCTTGAAAAACAGCTTTGACTTGTTTTCCCTCACACCGTTCACACAAGACAGTCGTATTAGATCCAACAACTGACGACTCAATGACAGCCACTCTGTCAGAGATCCATATGTGTGTGTGCGTTGATTGAAAGAATATATGCAAAAGCCTTTCCCTCTTTGCAATTTTCTCTCTAATGTTTGGGGGACGAGGCAGGCACTCTTATCAGCGAGGGCTGATAACAAGGGGCAGAGCTGCGGAGAAACCATTCAGACTTTTTTCCCCCTCCTTCATGGCTGGTTTTCAGAAGAACTCATCTCTAATTATAATATATTCTGAGCGCAGCACCCTCATATTGCAGACCAGTTCTCCCACACACAATATGTTTCTCAAATGTTCTGCCGGCCTTTGCCTCTGAAACATAACTCTCGAAATAAGCTCCATTAAAAATACACACAGATCGCTGAAATTCACACATTCACAGTTTATCCTTCGAAGAAGGATACATTGAGTTGCTATGTGATAGATAAATAGTATAGGGAGTGTTTTTACTTTTTGTGTACATTTGGAAAAGTCCATTGTGTTTGCTGTGACAAGGCACTTAAAATATAGAAAATCAGCTGATTTTAGAGGTGAACAGATAGTTGAAGGCTACATAATTATTCAGAGAGTTAAAATACTCTTTAACTAATACATTTAATTGGTGTCAATGTGGGTTAGAGATATGGACAAACAGGAATAAATGTCCCAAATCTTCAGACTCTGACTCATAAACTGAGGAAACATCTGCCAAGGACACCTAGGTTAGTTAACGCTCACTCCTGTTCACCAACGATCTTGGCGAAATGGACTGGACTTTACAGTTTGTGCAGTCACTTTGTGTCACGTGTTTCATAATTTGAAACATTATGTACAATAAGAAAAAAAAGTGATATACATTTGTAAATTACCTGAAGAAAAGACAAAACAAAAAATAAGATGTTGAAATGCAGTGTAAGAATCAAAAGTGGAATTATTTATTTGTGTAAAATTATAAATGCAAAAGTATTAAACAATGTACTATTCATTTCCATACAATGGTATATAAAGACTCTCAAAACACAGAGAATGAGACATTTGTTTATACATATTCTAGGTGATTTAGCCTCATTGGGTTCTGTTCATATACAGTATATTAAGTCTTAGAACATTTCTTTTACAGCATGACAAAAACCCCTTTGTTTCTTCCTTGTCATCCAAGGCGTTGTGTTGGATACTGTACAAAGCCTCCATTCACTACAATTAGTCTTGCAAACGTACACATCTGCATTAAACATTATAGCCATGCTATGCTGCGAGTTCATTTAGAGGTCAGACACATGCGTGAAGCCAAGAACTCTACAATGAACTCACAGCAGCAACATTTTATTTTGACTCTGCTTTTGCAAATCCTGAATACAGCAGTGTTTTCCCAAGATGCATATAGAAAGTATAGAAATATAGAAAGTGTTCCACAGATAGGTAGCTTCTAGAGTTTCTCCGTGCTTACAAAAAAGAAGGGTAGGACTGAACCAGGTGGGGGCCTGTGGGCAAAATTAAATTATGTCTAATTACCTTAGCAATCGAAAGTAAATTGAGTTGATATGCATCTTTCATGACTTAACCAGATATATGATAGCTCGAGGTAAGAAAAGTGCTGCAGCTGGAGCTGATGAGTGAAGGTGATAGGAGATGCACAGTGGATTGGAGGAGTGAAGGGAGTGAGTCCTTAAATCATCTGTCCAGGATGTGGCTGTTTGAGTTTGGCAGCATTCCTGAATTTGCAATTTAGAACACAGGCATACACAGACACACACACTCACAAGAGGACTCTTGCTGTTGATATGAAAAGGTACCGTACCTTGCAAGTCTGAGGTTGATCCTAAAAGAGTGTTAAAGTACACGCAAGGACATATTTGTGAATGTCATTTTTAATTGAAAAATAAATAAGGGGTGGCACCGCCTGCAGCTACCGCTGCATCACTGCTATAGCGTCGCCTACAAAGCGTTGTCCAAATTATTATTCGTCAAACAGCGGGAGTGGTTTTGAGCGATCTGGCACTTCCCCTTTCATGCTGTCCCTGAAGTGACCACTGTTCTGACCTCGCTGACAGTTGATGCTAAAAGTGATAACTTGGGTCATGCTGCCTTTTCTGCTGAGGCCTCCCGGTAATTAGGGGTTGACTGGAAGGTCACAGGTTTGATGCATCTAAGTTTAGAGCTTAAATGAAACAAGGGCAAACTGCTTGTCGATGACCCCGGTGTCTGCAGTGATGAGCCTCACTGATGGGGAGGGGGAATAAAATGTATTTTGGTATTTGTTGTATTAAAAAACCAGATCATTTATTTTGATCTATGGAGAAGACAGCACTTAGACACACGTTGAAGGGATAATACCAATGATATGCTAACAAAATGTTCCATAGAGTCATCTAGTAAATTAACTAATATATTTTTACAGGACATTTCTAGGGGTGTGTTCTCCAATGTCTTCCATTTCTGATTGATTGAATTAGATTTGTTTAAAGATAAATAACTCCATCCATCACTCCATCTACCACTGGACCTGAGCTCCTCAACGCTATAGTGCTATACTGCCGCTGGTCGCTGGTAGTGCCTAAGGAAGAAGATGTGAAGCTGGTGTTAGCATGGTTAACTTAGCCTAGCCTTAGTTGAAAAATCTTTAGATAAAGTCTTTAAATAAAACCTTTTATGTTTTGTAAAACTGTGATATTTCATGTCAATGCTCATAATCATTTGACCTGAATATTATTGTTCTTTGTAGTCCTCAAAACTTGCTTGCTTAAGTTAAAAAGCCAGAATGGCTAACATCTGGGTGTGCTAATCAAACACAGGAAGACTTGTCAGAAATGATGGGCATGTTATTTGGACAATTACCTTAATGTTAGTCCTGTTTCGCATGAAATACTTATATTGTTATGTAGACATTAAACAATAGAAAGTGACTTTAAAAAGTGTCTTTAGCACCACTTACAGGAATGGTAAGGGAAGCTTCAGGCTCATTGTTGGCATACACATTACCACCTGATTAATTAAACATGACTGTAGACTTCACGTTGAAGTCAAAATCTGTTTAAAGTAAGATTTCAACATTTCATTTCCCCCTGCTTGAATGTAGTAAAGGTTTAAAAAATAACTGTACTCAAGTTTATTATTGGCAACTTCAGAGTTCATTAAGTCCTGTCAAACACAGGGAGCTCCATCATAGCAGCCAACTCCTGCTTTAACCAACAACCATATAATTGACTTTCACCATCACTCTAACCCAGAACAATGTGCTGCTGATGATCAGTTTTTAAAAATCTTTTCACAGAATCTTTATTGTTCTGGCCTCTACAGCATTGTGCCCTATGGAAAATAAAAAACTTTCAGAGCACACACACAGCAGAATTCTACTTTTTAGGTTTTCAAATACTTATCCCAACTGCATGGTGGTTTTCTTTTTTTCTTGAAGTGTCCCCATTTTTCTTTCATCTCTGCATGGGTTTGCTGACCCTTTTTTTTTTTAAAAAAAAGACATTTTTTCCATTCCTCTTCATGCTTATTTCAAAAAGGTGAATCTGTGGAGTCTATACCACATGTGGAGCGTCCAAAATAAAGTCTGATGCTTTATTCAACAGTCAACACAACTTCCTTCTTTCACACTGTGCTCGAGTCATCTTGATCTTTGTTCCCCGATGCCACAAATATTTTTTTGTTTTTATTCAGTTGTTGGTGCCTTTTTTTGAATGAATGAATATGAATTAAAATAATACAAGTATGACATGGAAGCCTGGAATTATGCTTGAAAAATCATGAAAAACAAGTGCTATTTATTGTAAATTACTTTTATTCTTATGGGACACTGAAAGCAGATTCTCATGGTCTTTTGTCTATTTGACTATTTGTCTAATTAATCGGACTGTTAGAAAGAGAAACACATTTGGCTGATATCCTGACCCAGAACCAGAGCTGACAAATTAGTTTTGCTCAAACTTCACTGATTGATGGGAACTTTTTTCCAAACACACCAAGTGTGAATGGAAAAGTTCTGTTCATATTTTTCATTTGTGCTGTAATTCACACACAATCCACACTATAATGTTGGTTCAATGAGATGTGCAGGCTTTTTCAAAGATACATTTGAAACTGGTTTTGGGGAGACATCCCGACTCACACTCATCCTGAGTCAAACCCAGGTGTAAATTTGAGTTTATAGACAGAACATTACAACGTTTTTACTGCTTGTTTACTGCACTACAGCTGCATCTCACCATCGTTCTCTGGAGCTGAGTAAAACATAACGCTCAGCAAAATACCAAACACAGCTCTGTGCTGTAGCTTGTTTGTTTGCCTGGACAGTTCATGTTACAGTACAGCCGAGCTGTCGGCTGTTAATGCACAGTAGATGTGATGAGAGTCAAGGAGGTTGCTGACCAACCCTGGTAAATGCTCCGGTAATGCAGTTTTAGTGCTCACTGTGTTGTTAGATCAGATTTAGTGGGGAGTTTGATGCTCCATGATAAAAACTAAAGCAGCATTTTGTACATAAAATCCAATGTTTATCATTTGGGTTTATTTTTAAAGGTCTTTTTTTATTATTTATTTATCATTTAGAAGTGTTTAAATCACAGATGTAACACCCGTGGGGCACTTAATTATGGGATTTTTTAATATTTAATCCAGCACAGATACTACCTTAAATAATTGACTTTAATTAAACTCTGCCTTAAAATATTAAGATCTGACAGACGTCTGTTGCCTGGTTATAGTTCCAGTTCCAGAGAACTGTGCAGAAAACAACAACAAGATGACCCATAATGCACTGAAAAAAAGCATGCACTTTATAAGCTTCATTTTGAACTCCTGGTTTTTTCCCCTTTTTTCAACAGACAGACGTTAAGTCAATAAAAAAAGAATCAAGTGAAATAGGTACTCACCAGTGTTAAAAGTACTCACAAATTATTACAATAGTTCAAACATCTCCCTGGATCCTGCTCATGCTTCAAGTTGTTTGAATTATAGGACTATTGAAAAAGTAGTATCATACATTTTACATCCAAGTAAATCTGGATCACAAAGTCCTAACCAATATTTTTTAAATAGTCTCCTTTATTTGCTTTTTAGTCTTCAAAATGAAAGAAGACTATTATCCAGGATTTTGTGTGGTGTCTTTAATAATGATTAAAAACAATATTTAGTTAAAAAAATATATTTTTCAAGTTTTTTTTAATCAATTACTAGACATGTCAAACAGACCCAATTGGGTTGTAGGAGACACCATGTAACTGTAGGTCACGAGCCCTAGGTTGAAAAACACTGGACTGCCATGTTGTGCTTGTTTCTTTAAAGGACTCATTATACAGATGGATACAGAAGATAAGATGCAGAGAACAGGGCAATATGGAAATCAATGATTCACTGTGGCAACCCCTGAAAAAAGGGACAAAGTTGAAAGAAAAAGAAGATACAGATGGATACAGACACAAATAGCAAGCTGGCCCTATATCAAATCAGTGTGAAACAAATTTGTTTTTTTTTTTCATTGAGATGAGTGCAAAAACCAGCAGGTATTTTTTTGTTTTAATGATTGTTTACTGAGAATCTTCTCTGCCACCATTGCAGAATCACTAATGGATTCACTTTGTGCACTTCTCTCTCATCTCATCTTTGAATATTTTATTCTAAAAAATGAGGGATCATATATATATTCTACCCACAAGGACAACTACGTGGAGTCTTGTGATTTGTTTTTGCATCACAATTTCAAAGCTCACCTTGTATGAAGGCCGTCGTAGAGGCAGGCCCAGATGGGACAATGGGACACGATCGAGCAGATAAAGCAGAAATACTATTGTCCATAAATACTAAATGATTCACAGTTGCAAAGCAGTGGCAGAGCAGCTTCATTACTCACTGGGGACTGGGAACACTTCACCGAAACTCAGAGAGTTTCCCTTTTCACTTAAAACAAGACAATGAGAGATATCACTTATGTGTGAGCCTCAGGGTGACTTTTAAATTTATTATTGCACTGTAGTGTAGGATATTTTGTACATGCATTGTAGTTCAAAGACTATATTGAAGACCTTGTGGGCTTTTATTGTCTTCTTATCTCTCGAAAATATACAGGCATCTCAGTGAAGTTGGAAACTAATAGACAACATCATGAAACAATATTTAAAGCGACGTCTGCAAATATCAGGGTCACCACTGTTGACAAAACCACAACTCATGACCCTTTTACACCTACACAAAACAACTTCCTTCTATAAAAGCCTCATAAACCTGCCGTTTTTAATACGCAGGTGTAAATCATGAAAATACTTTTTCTTAAATGTGCTGAAAAGTTTTATCAGGGAAGCTCCTTGGCCGTCCTTGGTTAAGTCGCCCTGCGATGAATCATGCATCGGCTCATAGTGGAGCTGCTGCGCTCACGGGGGCAGAACCCCTCCTGCACAGCGCTATCTCTCCACCTGCCGTCCTGCGTCGGAGGCCACAGGTTGGCTTCTCTCGGAGGATGTCAAGGCTGCCATCGTCCCCCTCCAAACACACCAACCACCCTCACAGTTGTGAGTTGTATTTAGTCCTCTCCTATGACTGTCCTCCTCCTGCATCTCCTCCTCACTCCACTGCCTCCACAGCTGGCACTTGTTGGCACCCCATCTGTTTGGGGGTATTGTTTATGTGGTCAGTGATCCAGAACTCATTACCATCCCACCTTCGCCTGTACATTATTGTTCTTTCTCCTAATACGGAACTTAACGCAATCTGTCTTAAGATGGAGTGCGATTTTAGGATAGGAAACAAAAGAAAGGGGAGGGTAAACTCACAAAGTTTGAATTTCTTCTTATCTCATTATACACATGAGAGTAAAACTTTTGAACCTTGAATTCACTGATGACCACAAACACCAGTTTGCCCTTCACCTCTGAACTAGCTGGATTCACCTGAAGCTCATTAGTGTTCAAAACTTAAATTAATCTGCTATTTATTAATTAAGATACTTCTTAATCAAGGACATTCTAAGGCTGTTGTTAACCATTAAAGTGACCTCCTGGAGAATGCTGTTAAACAGTACATCATTAAATGTCAGTGTTTGAGTTCATTTTTATGCAAATGACACATGGCTACTCTACCTCTATACAGGAAATCCATTAATCAACTAGGCTGGGCTGCTGTTATAGACGTAATGATATGAACAGTTGTACGGCACATAAATGACATCCTTTCAACAGGACCTGTTCTTTGTACCAAAACTACTACTGCTCATGCCATACCACTAATATAATAATATTTTGTTATTAATTTGAAATTATTTTATATTTGTTTTACAGCAATAAGTGCTCATATTATGTTATGTTATTCCCAATGAGCTTAGTATTGTCATTAGTATCACTATAATGACTTTATAGTATACAGCTATTATTTATATACAAATATAACAATTATAATATGTTGGATTTATAACAAACTAATTATAATTAACTTATAACATTGTTATGCTTTTTAAATATAATGTCTTTTTCTTATATTTATACTATAAATAACCATTAGTATTTCTTGTAGCATGTTTTTTTTATTATTATATTTTTATAATTTTTATTATTATTATTATTATTATTATTATAACTATTATCAGTTATGTTGTGTATTAGTAGAAACTGTAGTAGTTACTGGAATGATATCAGTATTGACAAGTAATGACAACAAAAAATGTTAGAAGCATTATTAATATTGTATAAATATTATACACATTATAATATTAATGTTATTATCTATATTTGTTTGGTTACATATTGCTAATTTCTTGTTTTAAAAGACACCAGTTGTTTTTGTCTTTCTTGTTTGTGTTACTAATGTCATATTAATGTCTTTAGACCAAATTGAGTTTTCATTTTGTTTTGGGTTTTTGTGTGTGTGTGTGTGTGTTTTTCACTTACTCAGGGAAACATTGCTGGCACTTAATTTTACTGTTTAAACAAAACAGGTACAGTTAAAAAATAAATAAATAAATACATTTAATCATAATTATTCACCTGTCTTTAGTTTCACTGGAAAATAAAAAAAAGACCAAAATCCCTAAATTATTGTAGCATATTAAAATTATCGTGTTACAAAACCACTGTCTGCAGGCAGGGATATTGAAGCTGAAGCACTGCTTCTAACAGCAGGAGCAGCACTCAGCCTAATTACCAGCTTAGAGACGGAACACATGACGGCACAGAGTGATGAAAGTTTGAGTCACCAGTGAACAAGTGAGGATGAATCAAGTGTGGGTCGGACAGAGAACAGAACAAACTGTAACCAGGAGAAAATGAGAAACTTTCAGCACAAGTCAAAGTTGACAGTGACCTCCGAAAGTTTAAAAAAATAATATATATACAGTATATATACACACACACACACACACCTGTATATACACACACATACTGTATGTATATATATATAAATTCACAAACCTATGTCTCACCACATCGTTCCTTGATGTATTTTTCTATGGTGATTTTTAAGTTAAAATCAATGGCATTCTTGGCAACATCAACGTGTCACACATTCATTGTGTGTGACTTAGGGTAGTGCTGTGAATGAAAATGCAGATTTTGTGTTGAGCCTAAACTGATACTTTTTTTGTTATGTTGTTAGCCTTTTTTTTTTTCAGTTAACAATTTTATTACCCAATACAAACCATTTCCCAAAGACCTGCATTTGTGATTTTTACAGAACTTTCAAGCTATTCATTAATATCTAAATGTGTCACTCAAACTATGATGTAAAAATAGGATATTGGGCTCAAGGAGCAGCAGAAGAGCCAAGTTATAGTTGTTTACTGGAGTAGGTTTTTAGAAAACTGGAATCAGAGTCACAAGACTATTCCACTTCCACCCATCTTTCCATCTTGCAACGCTCAATGTTTAAGCAAGACAGAAGAAAATTAAGCCATCAGCCATCTGGTGAGTGTGATGCACGCTAGTAAATTGCAGAGCCACATATAGAGACAAAAACTATTTGCACTCAGATTCACACCTTTGTTCAATGTAATGTAATGGCATTGGCTAAACTCCTGCTAAGTCCTGATGTTTTAGGCCTGACTGTGGGGTTTTGCTCCTGCTAAATGAATCCAACAGCCGTGTATCTGGGGTAGAACAGATGAGGTAAATGAAGACATACAGTATACAGTATTTTCCTTTAAGGATTAATAGACAGAAACTGTGAGACAAATTAGCAGCAGCCCTGGCCAAAATGCCACGATTTGGCCAAACTCTGTCACATGTTCTCTTCAGAACTCACAATGCAATTTTTTACTGCTATTGGTATGTTTCTGCCATTTACAGAGCTAAGTCAGTTTAGTAGTATTTGGGTACATTTAAGGATGTAAGGATTAACAAAAACTCTTCATTGATTAAAGTAAGTAAAAAAGTGACAGTAGCTCTTAAAGAATTGTAGGTTGAGTGCACATGTTTTTCTTGGTTTTCTGGTCTTTGGCCAGTTTAGTGTCTTCAATAACATCTTTGGTTTCACTTCATTAGGATGAACTATTACACTTGAACACTTAAACTATGACAGTCAAATGACACTTTTTCTGAGCGTGTGTGAGATAAATCTGCCTTTGTGCTGAGGAACGTGCTGAAGAACAGTTTGTGCTGAGAAACTAATATTAGACAGTAGGTTAAAACATACATCTCTATCCTTTATTTACATTTAATTGGGTGCATGTTTTGATAAAACATAAAGTAAAGTTCATGTTGTGTACTCTTTCACTAACCCAACCCACAATAAATCAATGGGTCTTGCTCTACACAGTTAGACTAGTTCCAGTCTGGTGCTTGAAAATTCCAGGATTCAGCAGCAATGATCAATGTCAGTAGTCAGCTGGTCCAAAAGAAGAACTGTTCTCCTGTTAAGGTGACTGAACTACTGGTGGAGGGGTATGAGTCGGCCGCTGAGGGTAAGTGGCAAAACCCTCAGGTCTGGAAGTTTAGTGCAAGGAGGTGATGCTCAAATGCTGTTAAATGACCCGTAGAGGTGAGATGACGCAGTTCCACCTGCAGAAAGGAGGCGTCACAATAGCAGATATGTACAGTACAGGGCAAACACGACTTGGCAGAAGAGACAGAGAGAGAGGAGCAGCTTCTGGCTCCAGATAGGGATCAACCAGACATGTTCGGGTCAAACAACACCCAGGACACCAGCAGGTGGTGGCATGTCCAAATCTGTGCCCATTACTCCGCCACCAGGAAATGTACCGTGCTGGTAGGAGGGTAACAGGCATGGCTGCAAGTCCGCAGCTGAGAATCCATTTCATTTGTGCATGGAGGAGTTGGATGGTGATGCAGGAGAAGAGAAGCATATGAGTGGGCTAATCCAAAGCACTGAAAAACCACCTTGACAAATTTAAATGGATCATATTACATCAAAAAAAAATTGGAGCAGATGTTCTTTTCCAGGTAGATTAAAAATAGTTCCTCCATATATATCTCTTACTTGTTACTTTGAGGCATTCATCAAAGTCCTGTGGAGATAAATCCTCATTGGGCAGAAATGTCTTACCTTCAAAGTTATGAATATATATTTGCTTTCAGTTTGAAATAACTCAGAGGCAGAACACTTGCTATAGTTATCCATCAAAGATTTCAATCAGACGTCAGCAAGGTTGTCAAAATGAAAAATCTTTTTTTTTTTCACATTATTAAGTTATTTTGCTGACTTCTTTTTTTTACAGCCAAATTAGATTTGAAGGATATACACTTGTTCATACCAAGGATTGTAATTAGTTGTTCTATCACAAAATGTTTGTCTAAAAAAAACAAAGAATGAGGTTTTTTTTAATACAAGTATGAATCACCAAATTAAAATTCAGAATATATCATCTGTATAAAATTTCTTGACTCACACCTTGCCTACCCATCACACCATGTACTCAATATCTGACAACATTTCAGCCCCTGGAACAGCTCCTCCATATTTGCCACCATGCTGCTAACAGGATTCTCAACTAATAATAGGTTCATCTACTTCCGTCACTGCTGACAGGAACAAGGAGTGCAAAACAATATGGGAAGTTAATCAATGTCAACTTGGGCTACTTCTTGTCAAGAACGGTTTGGTCCAGTCACCTAGCCAGTTGCTAATTGCTTATGGCACCCCCGTTGGCATCCTTTCATGCTAATTCAAAAACCTTGAAATCAATTTAAGCTCAGGCAGTTGATGCCATCGGTTGGTCCCAGCATCTCCTCTCACTTGCTCATCTGGGGCCTCCCCTTGGAAAGGAGAGGAAGCGTAATTCAACTACCACTCTATAAATTCTATTACACGGCACAGGGTATGGCTGTAAAAGTGGTGTGTCTAATGAAGAGCTTGTAGCACCTGACAGCCAGCTTCGACTTTCTGCTGCAGCGCACCAATCAGAGTGGAGAGTGGAGAGTGGCTCCTATAGAGGAAAGCTCAGGTCAGGCCTCGTGAGTGTGTGTGCCAGAGACAGATATAGATAAAGTGCAACTGTGTGTGTGTGTGTGTGTGTGTTTTTTGATGCTGTATACACGTTGCAGCTGCTGGTATCTGGTCGAGAACATGTCGCATTCATTCTTCGCCTAATGTATTTCCTCTGACATTTTATGTACTATTTAAAAGATTAGTGCTTTTTCCTTTTCTTTTATTAAACATTGCTGCTTTATGGCAAAGAGTCTCTCTAGCATTCATGTATAATTGATTCTGAACGTACGCACACGTCTACTGCTTGTCCCCACAAAAGAGAATTGTCCTGCAGAGATCACTGGTGACCACGTTTTTTTTTTTTACAATATTGGAGAGTTTTTCAGTCACACGTGGATTTGTTGATTTATCTGTTAGTCTGGTGGTAACAGATGTTTATATTTACTCTGGTCATTGCTAGAGGTCAGGGTATTAAAGACCAACCTTGTAAAGTACACCCTGGACATATACAGGGTTGTAAATAAAATAATTACAACTTCATAAGGCTTGCATTGTGGAATTGGGAATGAAGGTGGTTGAGGTGAATATACAATGTAACTGAGATAAAGTATCAAAAGTATTGGCAGTTATTATCACTAACACACAGAGGGTATTTTTAGACCTCCATTTATTGATAGATCTTTGTTTCTGTTTTTGTCTACTGGCAGCTTGAATAAAGTCACATCAGTACAGCAAAGGTAAATCAGAAGACACAGTTGCAGGTTCAGTGAAAGTTTAGTTTCTTCTCCAAATCTCCGGTTTGTACGGTTAATCAGGAGAAAACTGAAACTCCAAAATAAAATAAGAATTTTGAAATTGGGATTTCATGAATTAAGTTAATTAAAAAGTAGTCCTTTGCTTTTTATGTTCTAAACTCTAAATGCATTTTTGTAACTTTATTACAAAAATACATTTAGAGATGGACCAATTAGAGGTACAACAACAAATGAGGATTTCATCCCATGAGGACTAGCATCCCAAGAATTTGAGAAGCAGGCCACTGGACCAGCTTTTTCACACTTCTAGATACAGTCCTTCACTAGAAAACCTTCAAATGCATTTTTTTTTCCCTGTTTATTTTCCTGCTGCTTGAAAGGATTCAACTTGGTCAAGGTGTAAAAGACGGGATTGTGGCACAGCCAGAGTTGGTTAAGGTGTGAACGGAGGGGTTGTTGGTATCACCTGAGATACAAAGTTAACTTTGAGTCTCTAGTTGAAAACTCAGCATCACATGGTCTGTAGCTGACAGTGGTGTTCTGAAACACTTCGTCTGTTGTTTGATTCTTTGTCTAGGTTGACATTAAAATTGTTGTTGTTATTCTGTTTTCAACCTGTCTGTCTTCACAGGCAGGAATGTGTACATTGTCCTCTTAAAAAGAGTGCTCTCTGTCCTTAAGATGCAGATGGACAGTTAAGTCCTGGCATGAAGAGCTGACTTTCCTGTGTGGTTGGGCAAGACCGCAATGCTGTATGTATGTCCTGATGTTTTGTTTTTGGGGATTAACAAGTTATTTTTCTGGTGTTCTTGGTGGGTTTAAAAAAAATGAAACTTTGTGTTTGTCAAAGAAAGCTTTTTTTTTCAAGGCAGCAGTGATATAAGAAGTACCATTCATGTTTTATTTCCATAGCTGTTCTCTTCTCTGTTCTCTTTTGTGGCTTTGGAGGGAAGGTCTAGTTAGAGTACCTACGTCTGAAGTGCTTGGTTGATTTGATTTTGATTCTTTACCTTTCTCTGCTCATGTGATGCAGCGAGCCTTGTGCCCTGTGGCTCAGTGCCCTGATAACAACGAGTTTGTGTTCCAGTTGATAGTAGGAGTCAAAAATAATATATTGGCCTGTGTGAGTGGGTTTCCTGTAAACTACAGTGTTGATACTTCTTCCCAGATCTCCCCACACACCAGGGGAGGCAGCACGTCTCCTCTAACATCTTCACAGGTAAATGGACTGCACTTGTTGACAACATCAATGTGTTCTTTGATTGTTTCCAGCTCTTGTGTTTTGATCTTCTTCTAGGTGTTGTCCACATATCTGTCCCCATGGCTCAGTGCAGTTCTGATGAACAACTATGATTATCTTCAGTCCACTTCCTCTATGTAGAGGTTAGCTAAGATGGGAGATAAACATGATGATTCATCCGTGTTTCAGTTTGTAGAAAATAATGTGTGTTGCAAGTATGTAGTGGTCAGATCGATGTCAAAGAGGTAGAGATTTGCTCAGCAGTGATTGTGGGTCTTTCAGACAGACTGTTGTCCTGTAGGAGGAGGTCATTTCTACTGCCCCTAATGTGGGGATGCAAGTGAAAAGAAGTGTGATGTCATAACCCACAGTGGATTCATCTTGATCCAACTTCATGCTGTTGGCAAAGTCTTGGCAGTTTGATATGGTGTGGTGTAGTTGTAACCAATGTAAAGGAACAGTTTATGCTGTTAATTATTGCACTGAGAGGATCATCCTCTGGTCAGGTCTGAATTTCAGTGACTTATTTTTTGTTTCCATTTTATCAACATTTGTAGTCCACAACTACTTTGTTGTATCCACCTTTGTGATCCTGTTTGGATGTCTCATTTGTGGTTTTGGAGATGAGAAGACAATTCGGCATCATAGTCTCATGTGTTTAGCACCTCTGTGTATCATCCTTTGTTAGCCAGAATTATATATTTATTATTATTGTTACCCATTCCTCCTTCAACAGTTACTCAACCTTCTTAAGATTGATTATCAGAATCACTTTTTTACCTTGTCAAAAATTCACAGATATAAATATAAAAATAACATAACGTTTCAAAAAGGTTTACGAAAGTATTTACCAGTAACTTCACTTGCAATGTTGCTGAGCAAATCTTATCTCGTGTTTACTTTATTATTCTTGTAACTGTTACTTTATCTTCATTTCCTTTTATTTTGCACTTGGGAAAAGGTCTATTTAGTGATAGTTTTGCTATAAAAGGCAAATGCCCAGCTTGCATATCCAACCAGTGGCTTTTGGATCATGCATAGTTGTCCTTTATTCAAATTTAAATGATAATTGGTAGCTTACACAAAGCAATTCATTTGCAGAGCAGTAATTTTATTCTAATTGCGTTCCTGCAGTGATTCCATAATTTCCACTTTAGAATCCATACAAGTATAATAATACACAGAATAAAAGATAATTTAGCAAAAAACCCAAAAAAACATTTACCCTCGTTTCATGTATCTTACCCTCATAAATATGAGTTTTACTTAAGCTTGGCTCAGGTGCAAATGTACTTCAAGAAATTCTGCCTAAAGTAGATCCAGTGCAAATTTCCAACAAGCGTAGCCAGGCAGATTAAAGCATCTGGTCATGATGCCGCCTGATGCCTCCCTGGTTAAGTGTTTTGGACTTTTCATCCAAGAGGATGTTTCAGGGCAGATGCAGTACAAAGTGGAGATCAGCTGGCTTGGCTACAGCTCTGTTTCCACACAATAGAGGCGTTGGATGCAAGTAGATGGATGG
>NC_024320.1:14057662-14081649 GCF_000523025.1 Cynoglossus semilaevis
TATATATATATATAATTTGGTTTTATTTATGGATTTATTTCTTCCTGAAATTGCACCAAACATTTGCAGTTTCCTATGCCTTTGGCATGCAGTGCTCAGGCCTCTAGTGACCGAGAGCATGCAAATCTTCATCCTCACTTGCCTTGGAAAAAGAGTGGGAGATGACGCATTAGGCCTCCTGCCAATGTTCTTTGGCAGTAAACACATAACTCACATGTAGTCATAACCATTGCTAACATCACCAGCTGAGGTGAGACTGTTGTCCATACATCTGAATCAAAATCAGCTGGGTTCCGGTCTTTTTTAAAAAATAAATTAACTGACTAGTCATTAAATGAATGCTTGTAAGTTGAATCCAAGGAAGTAATATCTGCAACCGCAAGCAATTTGCATGCATATAAATAAAAATAGATACAGCCTGACTCAGATGATTATACCTGTAGTGATGCTACGCCTAAACACAGGGAATAAGGTCATAGTGGGGTCATGTCATTAACCTGCTTGTTTGTATGTTTTCAGATGAGGCGCTTTGGGAACTCTCCGAGAGAAAATCAATTCTGAGCATGCATCTGCAATTGCTGTCTGCATTGGGAAGATAAAGGCAGGTTACACACATGGTTGCAAAGGGTGGCTCTATTCCTTTAAAAACAAAGTATTAAAGTATAGACTCAAAATTGATTAGACAAAGGTTTGAAAAAGTGAAGCTTACATAAATGTGTCTTATGGAAAAATGTGCTTAAACTATTCCTCGTTCAAACGTTACCTTTCAAAAATTACATTATATTTTTCAAAGGCACTGAGGTGTTATTTGCAGCTATAGCTCAGGGTTTCACTTTGACAGCTGTGAATGCAAAACAAGATAAAAATAAGACATCACTCTGCCTGAAAACTTTCTTTGGAAGATAAGTGCACTGTATATAAAATGTACTGCTGTCTCCGTGGAAATGGCAGCCGTTTAAAGGGTAACTCACGTGAAATGAGATTGAAATTTAGCTCTGCTCACAAACATCAGAGCATTGCCCTGGATGTGATAAACTCTGCTCTCTAAATATTAAGCTTGTCACCGCTGACACTGTGAAATCTGCTGAAGTGCTTGGAAAGCTCCCCCTGGAATGGGAGGTAGTGTAAGCTCACCTAAGTGTGACCAAAATATTTTTGTTGGTCATGTTATGACCAGAGGTGCCAGCTCAGCAGTGGTGCACATGTGGTGCCATTGTGAATGGACCAGCATTGATTTTAGCCGGGTTCCATCAACAGCCTTCTTCCCAGGGGGATTTTGTAGGATTAAATTCTAAGATAACACTGCCCTGTGTAAATGCAGTTATGGGATATTATAGCTCAACAGATGGGAGAAAAGGCTTGCTTTTAGAATCAAGCTGAGGCATTTACTATAGGCTTGCAAATAGTACTATTTAGTCATTCAACAATTGCCGTTCTGTGCAGTTTTGCATTGAAGACGATCCATTTAAAACATTCCTGTATTTTCTTTTGTTTGTGTGTGTGTGTGTGTGTGTGTGTGTATGTGTTGGTATTGAATGTAATTTCCATGTTAAGCAACCTTCAAAAAGGAAAGAGCCCTGGGCTCATAAACTATATCCAAAATGTTCATAAAACTATTTAGCTCCAAATGTTTTGTCCAGAATCTAGCCCTGAGCTGAATTCTGTATTCATGTATGTGAGTTTGTGATTGCTTTTTTTTTTTTTCTTGTTCATGACTGGACTCAAATGCAAGTTGGGTCATCTGTCAGAAAGGGGTTTGAAAAAGAGAACATTTTCATCAGAACACAAGTATTTATACCTGCTGATACAAATAAAGAAACAAATCTGCAAAGTTGACTGCAGCATAAAAATAATTGCCTGAGAAAGATACAGTTGAATAAGAAAATATTTTTACAATCACTTTTCTGTTTGTGGTTGTTTGTACAACATTTTTATTTGAAGCAGTCTTTGTTTAACATTTTGAAGAATTGCTGTCTTTTGTAAAAGTAGTCTTATAAATCTGTCTTTGGACAGTTTTTTTCTTCATCATGAAAAAAAAATCAAATCCTTTTTGGCAATGACCAGTTTTTCACATTCATTTTGCATTTAGTACAGATACAATTTAATAGGTGCACTCTTGCATGAGTTATGTCTGGCTCTCTGTCTAGGTCATTATTTTTCAACCTCTGGGTCGTGTCCCCCATGTGGTCACATGGAATTCCATTGGAGTCATAACCAAAAACTACTTCTAGGAAAAAAAAGAAATATAGATTTGTGATGTCAAAATGGGATCTGGTGCAAAGCAGGAGACATCTAGAGTCACTTTGACCTCTGTAAATTAAATATCTAGAGTCACTTTGACCTCTGTAAATTGCAGATACAACTGCCAAGTTACTGTTACAAGTGACTGTCAGAAGACTCATAACATCCCGCCGGAGAAAGGAAAGCTTCCTCAGGTTCTTTAGATTGTTGCTCTTAGCAGAGCTTCGTAGGCTACATAGGCAGTGCACACATAGGTGAGGATGCCAGGCAAGCCTGTTAACTGGGCTAAATAGACCACCATTTAAGCGTCCTTATAACTTCCTAACACAACACATAACGTGCTAACTAACTAACTAACTCCACTGTAGAAACTGTAAAAAGTTGGTCTGATGATGTCCTGTCACAGCTGCAGAATTGTCCTTAGAGAGTTGACTGCTTTTAAACATATGTCCTGCAGTACTACCCAGACTCAGCAAGCAATGCATAGGCACTATCAAAAACTGTGTTCAGATCAGGCCTTGTACAGCACAGCAAGGGCAAACCTGAAGAAGGTTTCCACCAGGGCTAAGCATCCTAAGGGCCCACCAGCTACAACCAACCTTAGTTTGCCTGACAGGCAAACAGGTCCATTGAGAACAGCATGTCCACCTCAACACCACCTGAACATCCTGAGACCTCTGCAAGGGTGGTCTTTATGGACCATATGTCAGTTTTTAGTGTTATCATCCTCACAGTCAAGCTGTCTGCCCTGAACTTACCTCCTGCCATGTGTGCATTGATTAAAAACAGTTAATGTTGGGAGTTGAAAACTCCTCCACCCTGACACATAGCAATGCCTGTCTGCAGGGCTGTATACTTAGGCCTCTTCTCTTTACACACATACGACTCTATGCCCATCCACCTCTTGAACATCTTAATAACATTTTCTGACCTTGGTCAGGCTGATCACTGAGAAAGACGACTCATGGGGATGAGGTACAGTGGTTTATGCAGTAGTGTGACATAATACCTTAAGCCTAAACTTGGTGACTGAAGGAGTTTTTGCATTGTTCCCAGGGATCCACATTTCAGTGGATTTTTCTTGGTCAACAAACACATCTGCCCTCATTAGGGCAGCTCAGCAATGCATTGACTTACTGGGGATCTGAAAGCTGCAGACAAACGCTCCTGTGTCTTTCTACCAGGCCATCATTTTTAGATTGTATAGTCTGCGCTGGCTGCACAGCGACTGAAAAGATTGCAGAGGGAGGTAAAAACTACAAAAAGAGTGATCGACTGTCCACTTCCCTCCTGGACACCAGTATCTCCAGAGCTAAAGCAATTGTCAGTAAATCGTCCCATCCAAACCACTAGGTGATTATTCTGCATCCAGGGAGGAGCGACACGACAATAGAAAACAAAGCAAACAGAGTCAGTTTCTTTCTATATGCGGTCAGGACTCTAAATAACTCTTAATTATACTGTTACCTCATTATGTGCAATACTTTTTTGGAATGATCTCAGTAATACTGTGACCTCATTATGTTAAATACCAGTGTGCAATTCAAAGTGAAGCATCACTGTGGTGAGGATGGCAGCAGCAGCAACTGCAGCGGCAAATCTCTCATGACCAGACAAACAGTTGTGCTCCCTTTACACATCTTTACATAGGTTACCCCTTTTTACATGATCAGAACTTTGAGCATCATGATTCTAATTTAATTTCACTTATCTCTTTATGTTTTGATTAATCTAATCTTTGTTAATTGTCTAAATGTAACAAAATGTCAACCTGTAAAAATGACAGCATTTGCAGTGTAGTAATATTCATGAGAATAAATAAGTATATGTAAAATGTTTAATGTAAAAACATCATAGGTCTTTCTCAGTCTAGCCAACTCCCAAAGTATTTGAGATAAAAAAAAAATCACTCTTTATGCTACGTTGCCCAATGTTAGCATTCGGTATTAGTGTTAGTGTTTTAAATATGCTCTGTATTGTTCTTATTTCACAAGGAAAATTCAACAAATAGATCAATCATAATGCTTCAATTTAGTATGTACACCCAAGAAGTATAGTTGTTCTTAAATGATTCCTTTTTATTTTTCATTCCTTTTTCTCTTCTCATCAAAAAATAATCATTAGCAAATAGAAACAATATACCCATCTGGTCCACAGTGGGGTTTTTTGCTGACAAATATGAATGTGTTTGCTGATTTCCCCCAGCGTTCAGGTTCAATACTTTATCTTGGAGATGGATGTAGCTTTTTTACAAATTGTCAAACATCCTCAGGCCTGGCGGATGGGCAATTTTGTTTTGTTTTTATTTGTCCCTGATGACAGAGGCAATCTGAAGTACAAATCGGTAAACATGCAATACATGCATCTAACTGTCTTGGATTTAACCAGTCTGCAGTCTTCAAGGCAGAAATTGAACATTCAAATTGGGAGACACATTGACAGTGTCCTCTTCAGTCTGTGATTTAATGCTCCTTTTGCTTTGACTTGGAAAAATAAAAGTGAAATTTAATAGTGTACACTCCAGAGTTGATTGCTATACCAAAAAGGCATCATTGATGGTTTCATCAATAAACCCTGAGATTTATGGGCCTCTGAAAAAGAAGGAAAACCCTTCATAGAACTTCATGTTACAATGGCTTTTTGTTGTGAAGACTGTAGACATGCATTACAATGGCTTTTTGTTGTGAAGACTGACTGACATGCACAATCTGTCATTGGCTGACATTAATAGACAATGTATACTTTATTAATTTACTTAAGGAATGCTGCCCCTGGCTTGAATCATTGGATTCGTTTGGATTTTTTCAGGTGTTTTATGAGTCATAACCAAAGGTGGAGGAAGGTGCCAAGTAAACTAATGTTGCAGACATTTACCAATTGTCCCAGCCCACTTTGATGTAAGTGCACCACCTAATTTCTATTGGCCTATTGAGACCATTATGGCTGCTGACCCAAAAACATAATTGACAGATTTTAGAGAGTGGGGACTTCCTGCTAGCAATTTCCCCCATGGAGTATGGCTATGTGTGTATTTTTGTGTGTGGATGGTTAGATGGGATATCAACACTGTCGATTTAGACTGTTCTAAGTCCTTGAAACAGATTGTGTCCTCGTAGCTTATGCATTGCAGCTGATGACAATGCTGGCAGATTGTTGCACAGTCTTTCAGAAGTTATTTTCATTTGCCTCAAATTCATCGCCACTTCTCCTAAGTCGTGTGTTATTGGCTTTTTGCGTCGTGAGTCACTGATTCTGCTTGTTGTTCCTACTGAGCATAATGGCCTCAGAAATGAGCCCTTCTTTTTCTTCTAAATGTGTATGTCTCCTAACGCTTCTTGTCTTCTATTTCTTTTCTTCTGTGCCCTAATTTAAAACCGAATGAGGAAAAACTACAGGGTTATAAAGGCATAATCAGGGAAAGATAGACCTAAAACAACAGATGATGGAACAAACCCCCAGGGCAGCACTATCCGTAGGGAACAGATGCCACTTAATTGGAAAGTATTGATTTTGTGGCTGTCATTTGCTACACACAAGCCACCAATCAGGGGTTGGTTCCTGTGTCATTTTGAGGGTACACCATCATAGATCATGATGATGATGAGGGATTACAGTGGATTTTGTAGTGGTGATCAAAGCAAGTATATTTAATGTCTGTGGTGATTAAAAAATATATAAAATATAGTTTCAAATATATTTATTTTGCCTTAAATTCATATTTTCTTAGGATAAATTGAAT
The DNA here is from genome assembly GCF_000523025.1 of Cynoglossus semilaevis. Classification (NCBI taxonomy): domain Eukaryota; kingdom Metazoa; phylum Chordata; class Actinopteri; order Pleuronectiformes; family Cynoglossidae; genus Cynoglossus; species Cynoglossus semilaevis. The sequence goes on from NC_024320.1 coordinate 14,063,643, forward strand.
TAGTTTACTAAAATTCTACTTTTGTCCCTTCAAATTAAACATTTTACAAAACAAATGCAAAGAAACAAACAGCTAATTTTCACCTGTGCTGGTTAAGTGTTTCCACCTGTGCTGGTTCAAGTGCAAGTCACGTGACAACTGCATGCCTATATAAGAGAGGGTAAAAGCAGCAGTTCTGTTTGCTTGTTGGACTTCCTCTGTTGCTTGACTGTGTTTTACTTGCCTGTTCTCTTTAGCTAAAATAATTCAACAAAGGAAAGAAATCAAAGGGAGACTGTGTGATTTATTTAGTTTTGCCACCTTGCGTTGTTTTAATACTGAATGTAAAGACTGAAAGAACACTGTCAGATGTAAAGTAGATCAACAATGGGTTTTGAATTTGTTTTATTCATTTATTTTTTGCTTTTATGCTCAATATTGTTACCCAACTTTTCAACTTCTGTATTTACTACAAAGCAGAAAATAACAGGGTTCCTAGGAGCAAAGCAACTTTTGATTTACTTTTAATGCATTGTGGGGAATTGTACCTACATTTTTGGACATTCGCTTTCTGTTGTATATTCATTGAAGCAGACTCCAGGAATTCTGGACATTGTTCACATACTGAGACCTTTGACTCAGCCCTATAACACTTTCAACAGCTGTCTGATCTAATCACAGGCTTTAAAATATGCTTCAAACCCACATGGGAAAGAGGTGAGAGATGCCTCTCAGCCCTACAGCTGCAGCAGCAGCATATTTGGCTTGACACTTAGAGCTGGCTTTCACATCCTGGACCTGTCCAGTCTCCTGTTGAGTAAGATCATAATCCATAGACCGCCTGGGGGACAAAAGACTCTGTAAGGTTGAAAAAAAGGGAAAAATCCCTGAACTAGAAATGACAAAGTTGGGCAACCCCATCACATAAAACATAACTACATTTCATGACTGAAGGCAGAGATTTTGTGAGCGGAAAAGAAAAATGAGGGAAGGAGTCTGTCTGTCTGACAGCTGATGGATGGTGACCAGAAGCCTTTGAAGAAGTCAACAACCTGACACTAAGAGGAAGTGGAAAAGGCAACAGAAAAAAAAAAAAATCTTGGTTGTTCCTGAACTGACCTTGTTGCATCCCAGCTGAGCATCCAAGAAAGATTTTTTTGCACCTCAGAGATTAGTGTTTTTGTTGACAGTTATTAGTTAGAGCCAAAATAAAGAACTAATGTAATCAAAAAGCAGCAGCGCTCCCTTGTGATGCTTCACGTGTAATAAGTCAGCTGTGGAGAAAACTGTGAATTAAATGCATTCTCCTACTTAAAGTCATTAAAGGTGATGAATGAATTGCTATCCTTTTAGAAAAAGTCTCATTTGTGTGAGAAAAAAATGTCAATTGCAGCATCCTCATTTGGAAAAAAGTCACAGCATTTGTTGAAAGATAGCAGGAATCGAAACAAATAGAGCTTATTTTCACTCTTTGATTAATGCAATGCTAGTTGGATAATTTTAGTGACAGCAGCTACTGCTTTAGTGAATTGAACTTTTCGTTTTTTAACAAAGCTTTTCACACTTAATCATGAATTCAATCCTGTATTACTGTAGTAAATAAGGTATTAACTCCCATAGTAGTTAAAGCTCTGTGAATACGCCTTTGTTCTTGCTGAATTTTAAATTTGGATTCACTGCGCACATGATACATGTTTGTTCACACTGAAAAGGGGGCAGGGTGCGTGTTTATTTTTGAAGGATGGCTGTCAGATCGATACACAACATGTGATCAGCATAGCGTAGTAGTTTTTGTGGCTTTGCACCCGAATTAGTATATTCAAGAAACAAACCCCCACCTGGATTGACACAAAGAAGGATCAAAACTAGTTTTGCTGCACAGCAAATACCCTGTACAGCAAGTACCAGTGTGAAAACGGAGTACGGGAATACGGAGTTGATCACATTGAAGTTAAAGTGCTGCAAATACACTTTTGTGTCCACAATAACTGTTAATGCTGGATCTGCTGCACACTTGATACCTGTTTTGTTCACATTCAGATGGGGATCAAGTGCGTGTTAATTTTGATTTGATCAACAGCATAATACTGTTTCGAATTCTTCATTCCCATGTGGATTAATTAGTGCACATTAGTTGAGGAGCGAGCGCACATTACTTTTCAGTGTGCGCACAAATGAGGAGCCAAACTAGTTTTGCTGCACAGCTAGTATCATATTAAATACCAGGGTTAAAACAGTTTTCGTCATACTGGTCCTCTAGGCGTTGACGGGGAACTCCCATGGGTCACAGAGGAGGACTGCTCTCTCTCCTGTCCCTTCTATTTTTCTTCTTTCCTCTTACAGATACTCTGCATTTTTATAAAGAAATGTGAAATGGCACTCTTTTAAACCATGACATAAGTCAAGCCTGTATCGCTGTCTGTTTTTTGTCTGTTTACCACTGTAAAAGAGCAGTGACATGTCTTATTGTGGTACAGATGGCTGTAAGGTCATCTCTCATGAGGGTCTACTCCATAAACCTTAACTCAGTGTTTTAACATAATCATAGAGATGTTCCATTTTTGAATGAATATTATTGGTTGCATTTAGTAAAAGGAAAGGGAATGATTGGGGGAGGACAGAAGGAAGGGTAGCATGAGTATTTTGCCAAGAGTGATTGTGAGAGAACAGCAATGGCAGGAGATGTCCTCTACACGGTGATTAATTCCAGAACTGACGTGATTTATGGCCTCACCACGTCTGTTTTGTAGGTCACATTGGTGCCACATCACTCAAGCTGTGCAAACAACAAGTCTGATATTTCTGTTGGTTAACAGTAAAAGAGGTCTGTGTGCGTGTGTGTGCACTTACTAACTTATCAAACAGTGGATGTTGTTACACATTCCAGGCAAGAGGGGGGATTTATTGGTACTCTGTTGGACATGCTTTAAATATTTTTTTATACCCATCTGACCTTTTTTTTTTTTTTGCCAAGATGGGACCAGCAACTGTGTGTAATCCATGTACAAGTCCAGGACAGGCAGTGCCCCAATAGGCTGGAGTTTGGATTTAACCACCACTAACCACACGCTTCATCAACCTCATGTTGTTTTTTACACTCCACAATAATCAATAGCAGCTTAAGTCAGTCTTTCAGAAAGTAGAAAGACTGTTGAACAGGCTAGGTAATGGAATAAACTGTATCTCAAATATTGATATTGGTTTTTTGTAGGGTCTGGCGGGGAAACAAAGTCTGAGTCAATGTGGATGTCTGTGGAAGTTTCAAGTCCAGTGCTGTCTAAGGTATTTTATAATTTTACATATAAGCCAACAGGAGAGGTGCTCCAGGACAGTAACAGTTACAGTGAGGACAGTGATGATGTTGATAATGAGCATCCAGCAACACAAGCTAAAAGGTCCAGCAAATCCATATAGACAGAGGCAAGACGAACCACTGGGCAAAGTGTTGGCCCCAAAAATACAGCCTTGACTGAAAATCACAGCTTGGAAGACCTCATAAATGCTGGTTGCTTTTCTGCGGCCTTGTGTGGTAGAGATATCCTTGCTTATTAGCATGGGAGATCAGTGGATCAGCCCCCGAGGCCGAGTTTTTGCTTCCACGACCACCCAAGCTGACCTCCGCTTGGCCTGCCTGCACCTGTCAGCTGCCTCAGGAGTACCCCAAACAAACCAGGCTCGATGGGACTCCTTCAGCTTGATGGTGTGCACCAACGGGTTTGGGCATTGCTGCCACAACAGGCACCGGTGACCTTACAGCCACAGCTTCAAACAGCCACATTAACAATGGAAGAGGAGAACATGGTCCACTCGGACTCAGTGTCTCTAACTACCCTCAGGACCTTGTCGAAGGCCTCCCTACAGGGGATTCCGCCAGATGTTCCCAACAAACCGTCACAATACGCTTGGGTCTGCCAGGTCTGTCCAGCTTCACCCTCTGTAAGCAGATCCAGCAGCTCAGCCCCTCTTTTCAGCCAAGTGGCCAAGACATACGGCCGGAAGTCAGATGACCCAACTACAAAGTCGATCATTGACCTGCAGCCTAGGGTGTCCTGGTGTCAAGTGCACTGATGGATACCCCTATGCTTGAACATGGTGTTTGTAATGGACAAATTGTGAGTAGCACAGAAGTCCAAAACACCACTCAAATTCAGATCGGGAAAGGCCTTTCCTTCTGATCACACCCCTCCAGGTGTCATTGTCCCTTGATCTCGAAGGCTGCAAGAATGGGAGAGATCGAGCATCCCATGGCTATACCTACCTCCAGCTGTAGTGTAGTCCTGATGGGTGCAGCACATCTTGAGGTCTTCAAAGTACTTGGCTACCAAGTTTCTGATGGAGCCAGGGATATGGAAGAAGTCCAGGGCATACTCAATGAGTTGGTGAAGGACGGATCCGTTGGCAAGGTCTAGCCATACCACATGCAGGTCACCTCTCTTTCTTTTTGCTTTCTGAATGCTCTCATATGACTGTGGAGTGTTCCACACCTTGGGAATCCTGGCACACCTGCTTTCTGGCAGGTGGTGTCAATGTACCTGTTGCTAGTCAGCTAGTTGGTCAGCCTCTTAGCCAGTATGGAGAAAAAGATCTTCCCATTCAGGAATGTAATTCTCCTGAACTGGCTGATGATGGTGGATATCACCTTCTTCGGGATAAAAACTGTAACTGCCCTTTGCTACTCTGAAAGGATGTCTTGGTTCTTCCAGGCAACCCTCATGAGGTTCCACAGAAGTTCTGGACCCTGTTCTGGGCAATACTTGTACAGCTTATAAGGTATCCCATTGGGGCCTTGTCTCTATTTGGCAGTGTAGTGAGTGCTCGAAGATGCTGACGACGTCTTTGTCCAGCTGCTGCCAGATTGCCACCTCGTTGGCTTTGGGCCATTTGACTGTAGTTCTGACCACATGATCAGGTCTGGCCAGAGCGAAGTTTCTGTGATCTCCCTGGGGAATTGGAGCTGCCTCCCCAGGTCAACCCTCATCAGCCACTCACTGCCTGATGAGAGTACTGTTGATGTTACTCTCCGGTGAGGGAGGTTGTCGTTCTCTCCGGCCTTTGCGAACTGTATGGGACGTTTTGCTGAGATGGAAGGTCTACTTTTTGCCTACTGTCTGCATGACTCCGCCACTTCTGTCAGCTTCCTCAATACCAGGTCATGATGTCACCTGTATGCTGGAGGCTTGCATTGCTTGGTGCTGCACAGGGCACAGGAATCTTCTGCACCAAACCATTGGTGGAGATTTCTGGGACAAGGCAGGGTGTCATAGGAAGACCTGATCAGGAAGCAGAGCACCTGACTAAATGTGTGTTGCGCTGGTTTACATTCGATTTAATGAATAAACAATTTACCCAACAAGAAGCAACCCATCACGCATTGTGCCAGCCTAGAGAATGTGCCAGAGTTAATGAATAATTTGTTGAAACGCCAACACATCTCCACAGCATTGGGATTTGTTTAGCTGTAGCCTTTGCACAAGTATTGCTTACACAATACTTGACCACTCAAACTATGTAGCAATTATGGAAAAGCGCATTATAAAAACCTACAAAATGTTATTTATAAAGACTTTGCAATGCTTATAAAATAATTTAGATTTAAAGAAGGCTAGAGCTTTAGCATGCAATAATCCACTATGAGTATTGGTTAAAAGACAAATTAAAAGTCAGTAAGGCCAGACAAAAGGATCTGATTCTCTAAAGCTTTTGACTTGACTTGTGTAAGTGCCCGAAGTGAAAGTTCACATTAGAAACTTAAATTAATAGGTCACTAAGCAACAACAATCCATTTCTTTAATTATTCCACTCACATTAATCCCTTGTCCTTATTGGAGCTCTGGGATTATTGATGCCAATTTCAGATGAGAAACACAGTTCTGTAGTACTGAACTTTCCTAAGGAATGAAGTTTTGTGCAGCTCAGAAGTCCTGTTTTGTTATTAGTAAAAACTTTTTGCTGGTTCAAAAGTTGAAAAATAAAAGCAAAGATTACCTTCTTTTTTCTTATCCCCTGTTAAATGTCATTCTATGAGAACAAAGAAAGGAAGACAGAGGCAAAGATGCTACAAAAACCTCAGGCGACCTTGGGTTAATTCTAAAGTATTAGGAAAACAAACGAACTGAAATCAATGTGGTGGAGTTCCTTCTGTTCTGCTCTTCATAAATTTAAGGCCAGCACAATGGATGGTTGCATCCAAACATCAAAGTTTACCTTGAGGGGAAAAAAGAGCCTGTGTGTACAAGCCGGACTTTTTACCTCTTGAATGCACAAGGTTATTTATTTTGGCAAACACATTATCGTAGCCTTTTATCCAGTTAAGGCACCAAGGTTGTTCACTGTGGAGCACAGTTTAAGTCTCACAGTAGTTACTCTTTTTTAATGTGGTACCAGGAAGGCTGGAGGGTCACTGTGGCCATTTTAATACAGATAAAGAAATAAACAACATCTTGACTTTTTAAAAATATGGAGATTATTGTGTTGTATAGATTTATGCTGCAATGATGACAAAAAAACCTCTTTGGATAAAATTATATAATACTATAAAATCTGCATTTCAATGAGTTATTGATCTACTAACACTTCCCATAGCCATTATCATTATGTCATATTTCAAATACACAACAGGCAGCACTACTATGACCTTTCACTGCTATGAAATTAGTGGGAAGGCTATAGGAATCATCACCCAACAAGCTTCTAATTGTGCTGCCGCTTCTATACTGAAAGTAAATAGCGTCATTTAGTTGTGCAGGAATAACATAAGATTGACCATTGATATTGGACACAAACATAAAATAAATATTTATGTTTTTGCTTCAGAGTCAGGACACATGAAATTAAGTGGACAGTGTGAGAATAGAATGAACTGAATGTGTGCCTCCTGGCTTCTGTTTCTGCTTCTCACTGATGAGCAGATGTTGGATTGCAGGAGTTGGAAGCTTGTGTTATGCAAGGCAATGTTCAAGTTCAATTTGAGTGCACAGTGTAACTCAGTGGAAATAATGTTAGGCTGGAAGTTTCCTGTTTTTGTTTTTTTTTTTTTTGTTTGTTTGTTTGTTTGTTGTTGTTGTTTTTTGTCAGTTACATGTAAAAATATATGTATTGTAGATAAAACCCTGTTTGCATTCTTATAATATATATTTTTTTCCAGTGTCTACAGAGAAATACATCACTAATGTCAACTTGGATATACATCCGTATAACCAATATAGCCATTTTCTCAGCTGTCAAGCTATAGAATGTGAATTTGAGTTATTTTCTGAATCCTGTCTAACTGACATTCTAGCTGCAACTGTGAATAATGATTCAGCCATTGTTATGGAAATGTACCATTTGCCACTTTACACCAGCCATTATATTTGTCTTAAAACAATTATTTAGTAGAATGCAAAATAAAATCTATTTGATGGAATACATTTCATATTTTTGGCTTTGAGTTGTGGGACAGAAGTTGATGCTGTTGAAGCTTTTGCTTATTTTTGTTGTGAAAATTCTCCCTGTATAACGAATCCTTATGTATACCTACGTATGTCTGAGAATCAAAACCAGGCATTAAGTTGCAAAAGCCCTTTTTTGTTAAAGTTTTTCCTGTGCAAATTAGTTGGCGTGTTTTAGCCACAAACTGAAGCGCTATCTCTTTAAACGGAGACTACATTCAACTACATTACAGACCTGCATGCATACTGCACAAAACCAAACATACTACTACACAAATACTACAGATAAATTCCAGCAGCTTCCAGTGAATTAAGTATTCTAGTGTTATATACAGTTCTTTTTGTGATTTGTTTTATTCAATAAAACTAACATTGGCTAATTAAGAATGTCAACTCTCAACCAGTATTAAATGTATTTTTAAAGGCTAATTTATTTCGATTTTTTTGGGTGTTGCAAAATTCAAACACTCTTAAAATAAAAGGTGTGGTTAGAAATCAATCACTTTTTAAACTTGTAACTCGTATCATAACAAAATGTTAAGGGCACTGCATGTGATACAGGAATAGATACAACATGACCCATTTTTGGTGACAAATGGAACCACAGTGGTCGGTGTAAAGGGGATCACTTTGCACGGTTACTCAGGATAATGTGAACTACTGGGACTGGATTTGAGTGGAGGGGACTATGAGTGCTGAGTAATGAGGCTGCCATCTTCTCACAGCCCTGCCCCACTCTTCTGCAATCCCATATTCAAACAGAAGGCACACATTAGAATTTGCTAAAACCTTCCAAATGTTATTCTAATTGTCTGAAACTCAGATGTAAATATGCTGAAGTGCAGTAAAATACATACATTTATATAATGAATTAAAATATTATTAAAGCAGATCTATATATATATATTGTTTTCCTATTAGGTCTTGAATTCAACAACAGATGTTAGACTGAGCTTTAAAAAGAGCACAAGGTTGGGGAAAAGGGAATGAAATAAAAATGTGAGCTTCTAATGGTGTTTAGAAGTTATTGGCTCCCAGAGAGTTTGATGTCCCGTGTATTTACAGCTGGCTGTTATCATTTACGGTCAGCAGATTGAAGCCTAGACAGGATATGCTGAGGATATTATTGCCAGCATTTTGTTCATTGATCTCTGGTTTGATTTTTGCTTTTGTGTGCCCTGCCACTTAGGAGTAAAATAAGGTGGACACAGATTTGTGAATAGGTGTCTTCTGATGCAAGAAATTGGGTTTAATTAAGATTTAATTTACAAGATATATATAACAATTTTAGTACAGTATTAGCAAAATGTGAGTGTATTAGTGTAATTTCCACAAAATAACTCTATATCTTTGAAATGTTTTCATTAATCAACCAGTGTTGGTTACTCTAACCCAATATTAAATTTAAGTCCTATCTGTAAAACATTATGTATAAAAAGTATAGATTACTATAGAGATTTTCAATTGAAACAATCTAAAATGGAAAAAAGGTAATGATTTTTTGTATAGTTTGAAAAGGGAACATGTCTGTCTCTTTCTCCCCTGCTTCTGTCTGCTGTGCAATCAGTGTCATCACACTCACCTGTGTACTGTGATTACCTGTTCATTAGTCTCACTGGTGTCACCTGGTGCCCTGGTATATATACCGCTGTCCCTCACTCAGTCTTTGTTTGGTTGTTGTTCTATGTAGTTGCTTTGTGCCTGTTGTTCTTGGTTGTTGTTCTATGTAGTTGCTTTGCGCTGTGCCTGTTGTTTGTGCCATTGTTCTGTTCCTAGTTCCTGTTCTTTGGTTGTAGTTAATATTCTAGAGTTAGAGGTCCAGTGTCCAGGGAGCTTATGTTATTTTCATATTGAATTAACTTTCTGCACCTGATCAACATCTCTCTAGTGCTGCATTTGGTGCCTGCCTGTTTCTCAATGTTACAAGAACTAACAAATGTACCTTTTTTTACCTACCTATTATCATTATATACAGTAAATAGCCAGTAAATATCCTTATATATGACGTTCTCAACATACAGTGTCCCCCTGTTACATTGCCACTATGTATAAATTTAAGAAAGTCATGTTCTCTCTTTCTGACAAGGAAACAGCTTGGTTTACATTCGCCAATATTATGCCGTTCATTATGGCTCAGAAGTCTGACTGTTCTGATGGCAGTACTTCAATGCAGATTTACAAAAAAAAAAAAAAAACTTATGAAAACAGAAAAAGAAAAATCTCCCATATTTCCTTTTTGTAAATGAAAAATAAAATATCCCAGAATGTTATTTGCTAGGATGGGGTAAAAATGACGGGCTTTTACAGACAGAAGGAGATGATCTGCCAGTGTGGGATTGAAATCAACTCAGTGTCCATGCTTATTTTGTCCCAAGGGGTCAGTTTGTTAAATTAAAATGGCCTAAATAACCAACAGCTTTTCACATAATTCGAATTTCAAAGTGCACAGTGTTGGATGAATAATACGGCAGCATGAGTTTAGTTCAGGTGTTTGAAACATTCTCAAAGAAAAGTTATAAAAGGTATAAACTCAGACCAACTTCGTTGCATCTATGTTGAAATTCATAACACACGGCAACAGTCTGAGTCGAAAAGAAAACTCGTTCAATCTCCATTGGCAAGTGAGGGATTGAGGTTATAACCCTCAGCCCCAGCTCCATGTGGAAGAAGCACTGAGTCTTTGAGTGAACTAAACAGTTTGACAACAGATTTAGTCTTTTCATAGTAGCGTCCTCCTTAGGCAGGAAGGAAGGAAGAAGGAACATCATTATTTATGATATTGTGGTAAAAACATATACTAAATGTTGGTGAGCTACACTTATAATTCAGAGCACATTCAGGTCATCTAAAGTCACTGTGTAGTGTTGTCATGCAACAGGTATTCATTAATGACACAATGAAAAAGGGAAAACAGGAGGAGATTTGAAAGATTTGTGAAACCGCCAACTGTGTGAAGGGGAAAAACTTCAGTGCCGCAGTCCTGAGTCACTGCCGTCTTCTCCTTGGACCTGCTCTTGTTGGCAAAAAGTGGAGACAGACAGTGACGGATTGAGGCTGTGACCTAGTGATGGACTTCCACTGCGGCTGTCCAGGACAGGGGAGTGGGAGGTCTGTCGCTGAAGCAGCTGAAGCTGTTTGATTTCGGTCTCGGTCCAGATGAACTTCAAGTCTCATTTATGCATCTTTCGCTGAGACAGGAAATGGAAAAAAAGCCAAATCAGAGTATTGGTTCTGAGAAGGGCCAGTGAATAATAAAAAAAAAAGATATATTATCTTTATTTTTAACCAGGGATTGTAATTAGAACAGTGACAAAACAGGTCACATTGTGTCCTTGTATAACACTGTTTTTCTTTAAATATTTTGTACATGTTAAAGACATTTTGCCCATGATGAATTTCTCACCTTTATGTTCTGCACACCATTAGTGTTTTTGCAGTAATAAAATGAGTAGTCCCATAATTGAGGCTGCAGTGACAAAAGAGAAAATGATGCAGTCTGTGTGTGTGTGTGTGTGTTTGTGAGTCTGTGTGCATGCAGGACGTCACACTCACAGGCTCAATCCATATACTCGGTCCCCATTCATTTTTACAGTTAACAAAAGCACAGCACTTCTGTTCTGTCCTGAGACAAACAGTGTGGTCCACCGAAAGGCTTTAGGAGAGATTACATATCTTTCCTTTCATAAAGATGCCATTAGTGCCTGGGGAGTAATGGGAGCCACTAATTTGATGGTCTGACCTTAAGCTATTCATCAGCTTGGAGAGAAGAGGAGACAAAGAATAGATGAAGTGGGAGATCACATTATAATTTGGCTACAGGAACCGATAGTCTAATGATGCCATCATCTCAGACAGATGCAAAGAAAATGTTTGGAAATGGAAGAAGTAGAGGCTGACATAAATAGGACCCAGTGTAGTATAAAGAGCAGTCAGTTTATGGAAAGTCTCAGTGGGAATAACACAGAATATTCCCACGTTCATACAATAAACATGAGGACATTCTGGTCACTTCTGTTGTTCAGCCTCCTGAAGTGTTTCTTCAAGCAGGACTTAGAAGTCCCACTATACTGTCTTCTTGATTGTTTTTGTTGAGGTTGATCTGTGGAACAAAAACCTTCAGTTTGTTTTTGATTGTGTTCTCACAAACTGTATTACAAATGTGTTTCATTTCAAGTTGAAGGTTGGGGTTATGTTAGTCTGTAGCAGTCTACAAAGACTGTAGTCCATGTGGAAAAGACTGTGTATGAGGAAGAATTCAAAACCTATTATTGTTGATTTATTTAAAATGTTTTCTTATAGTAAAATACAATTAATTACCGATTGTATGTTGTCAGTTCATATACTGACACATATTTCAAAGGGAAAGTGAAAATATAGTTCAGATCATATACTATATATTGTTGTACATACTAGAACGCAAAAGTGCCTTCCATGACTTTCAGGTCCAAAAGTTGTCAACATTATTTTTTTAAAGCATGCATCAAACCCAAGATTACTAAAAAAAACAAAAACAGTTTTTTGTAATAATTCCAGACAGCTGTACCAGTTTTGATTGATTTCTAAATGATAGAGTTGATCCGATCCACAAATCCACTGTTGATATTCCCTTTTGCTGGCGTCCAATTACAGCCATAGATTATGTGTCCTTCGGCAGTGTGCAGACCAGGCCAGAGCGCTCTCAGAGGGACGGCCGACACTCATACAGCCGTCTATCATTACTGATGGCCTCCTCCGAGGCCACCACTCCTTCCCAATGATGAATCTGCACCAGCTCTAAGTGTTATTTGAGGGCCGTCTTCCCCAGCCTCACATTCTCTTGACCCATCCACCCCCCCTGCCAGTTAAAGCCCATGTTTGGTCAGTGTGCTCTTCCCATTTCCCATCCATCTAGTCTGCAGAAGCCAGGTGGAGGGGATTGATAGATACACTGCACGTTGGGAGTAATGTATCGTGGTCCGTGCAGGCAGCAGAAATGAAGTTTAAATGATCTAGTACACCAGGGTTGTGTAATCTTGCTGATCAAATTTGCCAGGGGGATCCTGTCTCCACTGCCACCTATGGATGGAGAACTAATGGAGTCCACCATAGGTGAACACGAGAGTTGTACTCCATCAAAGGGCCCTCCAACTGGCTGGAGCACATCTCAGTCTTCCAGTCTGGAGAGCAGGCAATGTCACCGTAGAGAACAAAGTGTGTGTGTAGCCACTGCAGGCGTTTGTGATTTACCGCAAATTACATGTGCTATTTCTCACATTGAAATACCGGTAAGGTGTTTAACAAGGTCAGCATATGAAATACAATGGGGGTAAAAAAAATGATGTGGACGTTAAATGGAGACTAGCAACGGAAGATGGCAGTTTATTCTGTGCAAGATAACTTTTAGCAACAGTGAAGTTAATTCTTTTAATTGCTTTTCTTTATACGGAACAAAAATAGTGTTCAATTTCATGCTCATTTCTGTCCTGGTCCTGGTCACAACTGTGTTTTGTGTGAGATTAGTTTAACACATCTGCATCACATACATTCTCTTCTTTTGCAACATTTAAAAGCATGATTAGCTGAAAGCCTCTGGACTGTGTTTTTCTGCGGCATTTGCTTTGTCTCTTTCTCAGCTGCCTTCTCAATATGTAGCCGTGAGCTGATAAAATAATCGACATCAAACATCGAATGTATGTTTCCAAACATCCACAGGCAATTATTCTAATTATACACTTTGTAACTATGCAATCCTCCAGAGAGCCCGTTACAGTGACATGTGAAGAGCTGCATTCACCGGCTTTGCTTCTGTTTTACGCTTAGATTCTTTAAATCCGTGGAGGCGTGCGCTGTGCTTCGCTTTGTATTGTAAACAAGTCTTCAGCGGATTAGGCCGTGGAGCCATTCTCTTGTTAGAGGTCCTCAGACATGGAGCACATTCACCAAATCCTGAAACACTGCTGCTGACATTTCATAAGCCTAATGGCAAACAATGTGTGGAAACAGTTAATGTGGTGTACAGTATGCAGGGGGCTACCAAACAACTGTCAGCTCAACAAAATGCTCTGTCTCTTTGTCTCCTGAGGAAATGTCGACTAATGCAAGTGGAAAATCAGCTTTCTTTCGCTTGTGAGCATGTGGGGTTTTTTTCTGATCTTGCTGCAAGTAAGAAAAATTATAGTTTGGGGAAAAGGGACTGGATTTGTAAACAAAATATCCCCACATGCTTTTTTTTTTATTTTCTTTTGAATGAGAATGGTTTTAGTCCAGGTGGCATTACATGTTGTTAGTCCATCCTAGAGTAAACAGAAACCTATTTTTTGTTGCAAATAACTGTTCTGTCATTTGTCAAATAAATAAATAAAAAAAAAGATGCAATGAAAACTTGACATGAAATGTTAATTATATTCTACCCCTAAACTAAAGAGAAAGTGTCAGCGTTACAAACAACTTGGTTAAAAGCAAAAAATACATAAAATAAAATAAATAAATATATTAAAAAAAATTAAAAACATTTTTTACTCCGACAGAACCGACGGCTGGTGTTAACATAAATAGAAGTAAAATGTCTGTGATTATCTTTGAGAGTTTAACTTTTGAAATTCATAACAAGTATTAAAACCCCAGGTTTTTGCAAGATGTTATTTTAAAGCAAAGTTTTATTTATTTAGGGGTGTTTAATCAGTGTTTTAATGATTCCATAGTTTATTTTTTCCAAAACACTTAAATATATGTAGTGCATTTACTAAACGATGAGACAATTCATTTTTCCATTTTAATTTGTTTGTGCAGCTTCCTTTGTTGTAGGTGGAAAACAGTAGGAACAGCAAATAATATAGACACAAATATAATTTGATGTTTTTAATAATAGACAATACACAGTTAGAATATACTATCAGTGTTGGAGGTCAGACAGCTGAGTTAGTGTTTGACAAATCCCACAGCTTTGCCACTGACATTTGATTAAGCCAAATGGAAAACAATATGGGCATCAGTGATTCTGAAGTCTGCAGTTTAACTCAAGGGAGCCCGTTCTATCTTCTCCGAGTCTTTTCTCATTTTTAATCACAACCCGACCATATTTCCCCACCAGAGTGTGTCTGCATTTAATCACAATGTTGTGTAGTAATATTTACTTTCATGATAGACAGAGGGGGGAACTAAGGAACTCCAAGGATGGTTGCAGATAATTCTACAACAATTTATTCTCTAACAGGTCACGTGCAATCAATGAACAGGTGTAGGTACAATGGGAAATTAAGGCTTAAAAATAAAGACTATGAAGATTCAATATGCACTGTGTCTAGAGTTATACTAAAAGCAGGTAGGCTAAAATCACTGAACCGCCGACCAAAAATGGCTGCCAAAAAGGCCTACACTTTTAAGACGGATCTTCAAAGACTTAATTTGTAAAGACTAAGGTTTTTACGAGAAGGAAATCAGCAAGGGGTGCATTAAGAGGACTGGCAGCACAGCATTAATGTAGCTCCTAAGTCTCTGATCGTTGCTGATGTAAGATAATTTTCGTCAAGGAAATGAAGGAGAAAATGCTCATGCCATATGGTGCAGGTGGTTGCATGCAAGATTTTAAATTTTTATGTGAGAAAACAGCAACAATTTTATCATGACTGTCCAGTATGTGCCAACAAAAAATAAAAATTACAAATAGTCACATGCAAATTCAAAACGATGCTTCAAAAACAGTTGTTCTACTAGTATAGCAGCAGACACCCAGGAGGTTAGGGTATTGAGGAAAAACAGTTCAAGCCATAACTTTAGTATTACAATAATTTGTGGATTTGACTCATATCATGTTCCACTACATATGGGTCAGCATTGAAGAAGTATTTTTCATTTCTTACAAATGCCTTTTTCAGCCTCCCCTTCTATTACACCAACCATCCCCAGGTGCTGTTTTACTACAACCACAAATGCTCTCTGGGGTCTTTGTCTTTGGTAACTACTTCTCCACAATGTTTGGTCCAAAACAACCAGTCTGAGTGCCCCTCAGTTTCCCTTCATCACCTTGGTGGTTGTCCCAGTTTTCTGGAAGTCACTACTTTCTGCAGCATGTTGTCATTTACCTTGTAAAATATTTTAGATGGATGAGATGGTTTGTAGAAAACTGGCAGCCATGTTTCAAGCTGCAGTGCAAACAACAACGTTATTCCATCCAGGCGACACTTTCTCTTCAGTGATAGAATCTTAGAGAGGGATTGAAACCAGTGCCCAAATAAAGAATTAAGACACATATAATTGACATTTTTAAATTAAAGGCTGATGGACTACATGAAGAGCTAGCCCACTGAGGTCCTGGAAGACGTTTCGCAGTTCATAAAGCACAGGCAATTCAACACCATCACTGTGGTGAATAAAACGTCCAGAATTTTCTCCTTTCACAAGAACAAAAAAACAAACTGACATAACTGACTTGGAAAAGAATGGACACAATTTCCCATCAAAATATTCAAGGAAACTTGAATCCTTACCCATGTTTACTCATGAGCCAAAGGACTAACCTTTGCTGTAATCTCCACTCACTAACCCATGAAGGACCTAATGAACAGCTACAGATACAGCTTTATAAGCCCACAACATGTCCATAACAGAGACAGAAGAACTGAGGTTGAAATTGTCAGTGACCTTGTGCAGTGGTGAAACCCCTCCCTCAGGGACATCTGTTCAAACAGATTTAGACATCACTATCTAGCTGGAAAATGCACAGTGGTGGTCAACACATGGAACTGCAGGTTAACTTGTCAGGATACAAATGTAGTACTAATAGTTGATATTTTAATTTCATTTAATTAAAAAAGAGACACCAGAGCAGATTTGGTGAGACCACAAATAACCCAGTTCAAGCTTTTGAGGAGCATTAGCATGACAACAGCTAATGCAATAAAAGTCACATTCAGCCAGTAGAGGTGCCAAGAAATTCTGATAGTGAAGAAATAAATAACACATTGAAGATGCACTGCAGCTTTTAGAGAGGGAGTGAATAAATGTTATAATCTGGATTTATAACATTACGTTTTAACCGTGCTCTAATTAGTCAGTATTAGATGGTAAAGAGATTAATGTTACTATTAGCTGTGCTCCAGTTCTGTAGGAAAGAATGGAGAGAATTCTATACCAGGCTTGTAATTCATGTAGTATAGTCAGATTTAAAATATCTTAATATATTTCTGTCACATGTCGTCTCAACATAACCTTGTTTTTACATATGGTAATCCACAAGGTGACTGCTGTGGGGAAGATCAATAGTATGATAAGGCGAATGTGGCTGGCGGCATGTTTGTGGCCGTCCTTCACCTCAACTTCATATATCAGTAGGACAACCAACACAATTTCCCATCCATAGAATGTTGCCGCAAACAATTTGAGACCCCTTTAACCTGTTGTCTGTATTTATTGCATATGCTTACTGAGTGACATCAGTCTGCGTGTACTGTGCATGCAGGCCTGGGATTGGCTGAGACTCAGCTCATTCGACCTTTTTATATTTCAACCCTGTTTTCTACTAGAAGAAGAGTAGAAATCTACTATATATATATATATATATATATATTACCAAGACAGTAATACTGCTTATTTTTGTACCATCTGCTCTTGCTTCTGAACTTAACTCTCCTCATTCTGTATATGAAAGTGAATACATAATTATGATTTTCTAACACTGAGATGATGCATAATGTATAAGTAGGTATAGTAGCATGGCAATATAAATATAGATAAATATATTAATAGCCTATTTATACTTACTTAAATGAAGCATTTAGTTGATACTTCAAGTTTTTTATTTTTAAATACATGTTCTTATTAGACCTAGTACACCAGTGAATTTTCCTCCATAGTCCTATCAATAGTGTGGCTGCGTTGGTAAGCTTTTTGAATTGGTAATATTTCATGTAGAATTTAAAACGAAGAACTTATGTTCATGTTATAATGAAATACTACAGCTACTTCCAATAGAAATAATGAATGAAAAAATACCTAGTACCTTATATGTGAGTGTGTACTGTGTACACAAATGCAAAGAAATTAGCTCCATTAAGTTTCAATGCCACAACACAGTGACAATATATCACATTTGTTGATTTATGGTACTGTAACAAACAGTTATTGAGAGATTAGTTACTTACTGTAGCAGCTAAATGTACACATTTAGCTGCATCAGAAATTCAAGGGATTGGTTTTTATAAGATTTCAACTTAACACGAGTGTCCAAAACACATTATATCTAGTATTATGAGTCTAACTGCAAAGTACAGCAGAATAATAAGCTAGAGCTGATACAGGCCACACATGAAAACTGTTACATGGGAGTGTCTTTTTGTATGCAGTGTATTTTCCAACATTTGTTCACATATCTCTCCTCCTCCTGTCTGCTGTTATTTTTCGGTGACTGAACAAAATGTCGGAAGGGTCCACCTAGACAGTGTAAGGCAGATGGAGAGCCGTCTCCAGTTTTGCTTGAACTCACGCCTCTCGACAGCACAGGTGCTGAGAGAAGGTTTGCACAAAAATGCCTAAAGGGAGGGAAGAGATGTCGCAAAACCACAACAGTTCGATACAGTGCAGCCCAGAAAGGAAGTCTAAATCTGTTTTCCTCCTCTCATTGT
>NC_024320.1:14081715-14089316 GCF_000523025.1 Cynoglossus semilaevis
TATATATATATATATATATATGGCATCCTCGACTTACGGCATTTCATGGTATGCATTATCATTAATACCGACACACACGGGAAGTAGTTGGTGAGCAGAGCAGACAAATACACTGTCACATGGCACTATACGCTGAGGACTCGCTGTTCGCCATTCATTGGATTGTGCTACAATCGCTTTCTTTCATTTATGTTTTTTTTTCCCCCTTCATTATGGCTCCTAGGCGTAGGTCAGGCTCTTCTGATGATTTTATGTCCTAGATTATAAGTTAAGGACAGCCTGTGTGTGTGTATATGTATATATTTTTTTTCTCTTTCATTAAATCTGTTTTCTTCATACTCTTGTATGTTCAAATTTTCAATTATGAAAAAGTAATTTTTCATTGTTTGCAACAGTACATTTCTTTCCTCCATTTGCATGAAGGGAAGAAAAATAGTATTTATTTTTTGGCCCTAAAAGCATTTTTTCTTTTTTTTTGCATCTGATCTTTATTCTTATGGTCAATGGAGTTGAGTGGCTGTGTATGTATGTGTGCCTGTAAAAGTAGAAATGTGCACAGTATTTGTATTTCTTTTATTTTCCTGCCTAGCGTTGCATTTATGTTGACAGTTAATTTAATCGGATCAAGGTGTCCAATAGCCTTGTCTAAAGCGGAGGCTTACTATGACAAATAGAGGGGGCAGTAAACTCCAGAGTCTATCCCCTCGGCTGCACTGCCCACTCTCAGTCTGTCTGTGGGGATTAACCTTTCCCAGAAACACGGTTATTCCTATATTTCTCCGAGCAGGGGAAGTGTGGAGTTTGGTGTGCGTTTATGAAATCCTGAACCCTAAAAAAAAGATATCACAGACTCAGTATCAGAGGACAGAGTCCAAAAATGGGAGAAAGGGCAGATAACTGCTGCCATGTCTGGATCCTGGTCAAGGGATCAATTAAGTCTTGATTTGACAGCTGGCTGTATGTCTCCTCTTCTTTTCCACTTTTCATAGACTTAATCTGACATTCTTTGAGTATGCTGTTATGGTGACAGGTAGCAGTCTGTACGTTGAAACATTTATAGAACAGTCAGCGGCTCGTCTGTTTTTTTTTTTTTTTTTTTTTTTTTTCTAGCGTGACAACTATTGGATTTTCAAGCTAAGGGACGCAGGATAAGGAGAAAAAAGAAATAGGAGTTCAAATATAAATAGCCTTTGAATAAAGGCTCTCAATGGAATTTATATTATAATTTCAGCTACCGGCAGATGTGGAACACCAAGCTGTAACGGAAAAGTCTGCTTGCTATTTTTAAACATTGTCTACAGTGCTGAATTGAACGTTACATTTAACATGAACTACTGACAATATTTATTATAAACATGAAAAACACTTCAAAAAAGAAGATGGCTGCAAATGTTGTACATAGAGAATTATTTTTGAGATTATCTCTTAAATGATAAGGAGGTACATTCTCCAAAGCCTCAGTATGGGCCCTGACCATTCATAGTATTACTAATATTAATAGCGGAGTGGAAGGCAAACTTGGTTTAAATTTCCCAAACACATTTATCTCATCGAACAGTACATCAGAAACTGATTTTACTATAGTGATGTACTATTAAAAAGAAATAGAAAAGCTGCCTTTGTCCTAACATTTTTGGGATTTGTTTCTCAGTATATATATATATATAATTTATCATTCACAACTTACCACAGAATTGAGTGTAAACAACAGAAAATTATCTTCTGCCTTGAAAAGCAATTTGAGTTAATTTGTATAATCTTTATTTCCATACTCCATTTCCTGTTAAAATTTATACTTGGGGAAAAAAAATCAAATCAGGCGCAATAACCTTGAGCTCTTAGCCTCAATTTCTGTAAGAAAAAAAAAAGAACAAAAAGTGTTTTTCTTGTTTGTGTGTTTTCTCCTTTACAAACTGTTTTCAACTTGGTGCCAGTATAATCAGTTTACGATCCACTGCAGCCCAAGGTAATTAGGTAGAATGGTGAGGCGGCATTGTGCAGGTTTGATTGGTCCCTGC
Organism: Cynoglossus semilaevis; assembly: GCF_000523025.1. Classification (NCBI taxonomy): domain Eukaryota; kingdom Metazoa; phylum Chordata; class Actinopteri; order Pleuronectiformes; family Cynoglossidae; genus Cynoglossus; species Cynoglossus semilaevis. The sequence goes on from NC_024320.1 coordinate 14,083,734, forward strand.
TGAAGTTAAGAGGACGAGAAAATGAATTACTATGCCATTATGCCGATAGAGCTCTACAACACCACATTATTCAGGAATTCTAACAGAAAAAAGGAGGTGGATTTTGAATAATATTAATTTTCTTGTAGTGCGTGGGTGTAGTGATAAAGGTCAGGTTGAAGTCGTCTTTGTGTGGGGTCCGCTTATATTTAAAGTCACTTTTAATGAAGCTTTTTCACATCATATCTTTGAAATGTTTGCTTAGCTAAAAGAAAGTGCAAGGAATTGAGCAAGCAGGCATTTCTTTATTAACTCACAGACTTGAGAATGTGCTATTTATTTAAAAAAAGTAATTGCATCAACAGAGGCAACAGGTCATTACAGGAAGCACAAATTGAGTTTACAAATTGAAATTCTAACTGTTAATAATTATTCACGTAATATCTGAAAAAAAACTTTGTCGAAAATTGTATTCTGATTTATTCAGCATTAGCAACTTAGCATAAAGTAACAAAACAACATTAGCTGGGTTTGATTTTGGCAGAAGAAAAAGTAGTTTTTCTGCAACAGAACTAGTTACACTACAGTATAAATTAAAACAACACGAGTGTATTTTTATGTGTTTTCTTCATAATTTTCGCTGTGCCACATTCTGTTTCTGGTGTTGAAGGTAATAGTGTACATAGTACACGCTATGGTGGCAGGTGCAGCAGCTGCTTCTTGTCACTGTGATTATTAGTTGTGTGGGGGAGGGGTCTCTCATTATGTAGAGACAGTGCATTCAGATGCATCAGCATATATGTAGCTATTGCTTCAAATCTACATTCAACTTTTTTTGAAACATTGTATTTCTAACAAACCTGGTAATCTCATTAAAACAAAAAAAAATGAGTGCTTATCTCTGCTGTGGGAAAAAAAAAACAAAGGAAATATTACAATTTAAATTAATGTTCCTTTCTGAGCCCCCTCCAAGAACTATGTGCCGCCACATGGGTCTTGACCCCTACTTTGGGAACCACTGCTCTAGTCTAAATCCTGCAGAAGCTTCTTTGTTCACCCTGTAATGGGGATATCTCCAAATTTGAGGTCCAATGTTTTACTGACCCCTTAAATCATATTCATCATAGAGTGTATGTCTGTGCGTGTTTGGTAGCCTTTTCACTTTTTCCCCAGAGGGTTGTCTTCTTCGCTGCTGTCTGTGAAACTGTGCTTCTCCATCATCATCATCCTCTCTCGCTCCTCTGAGACAGCACAGAAGCCTGCATCTCTGCCTGACTGGCTGACATGTCAAGTCAGGATGTGCTTGCCAGTTTAGGCTTATTACTAGTGACAACAACACAGTGAATGCTGCCTGGAACATGAAGCATCTCACTGTGATCCTTGGCAGAAAACTGTCGCACAGCACTCTCATTGCATCCGTGAAGAACTCCTCCAGATTTTTTAATGGTAAAGAAAATAATTCACTCAGGTGGACGCAGGTGTTCCCTTTTTTATGTCCCATGGCTATACTTCAACATTTAAGCTAGTGCAAGGCCATAGAGGGAATACCAACACACTCCCTGACCATTGTTGAGCCCCTGCACACAGTTCTTTATCCTAGTAATACCCAGTGCTTAGCTCTCGCTCCTATTGGAAAACCTATCTTTTGTTGGAGTAAGCCTCAAGTTTCCTCCCTCCAGAATCTCAATACTCTGCATTTTGTTGTTGTTGTTGTTGTTTATGAAAGGGACGTATTGACATTTTTGGATTTCTTTTTTTTTTACTAAACGCATCCTTGCAGGATGATTAACTTATTGACAATTTCACAGCAGATCTTTCACTTTCTAACAACTGTGCTCTCTTTTTTTCATGCAGTGAGCGTGTGCCTTTGTAAAGCTCTTTAACGGTCATACACCAGGCGAACTAACGGGAAATGAACGACAAGACTCTCTACTGTTTTTTGAAGCCACTGATTGAGCTGTTCTGCACTGAAGAAAATTGTCCAGAAAAAAAGATGAAAACAATGCAGAACTAAGAGGAAAAAATGAAAAAAGAAAATTCTTTCTTCTATCTATTGTCACTGGCCACTTGGAAGCAGGGGCTAACAAGATGGATGAGCTCCCTGCATTGGCCAGGACGTCGGCTTGGAGGTTTTTTTTTTTTTTTTTTTTTTTTTCTTTTATGTTCAGTGAGATGTGGCTTGAGCTCCAGCCCCTGCCCAGGACTCCATAGGGAGCTCTCGGTGTGAGCAAACTGAAGAAGACAAAGTAGTTAGAAGAAGAGAAGAGGGTTGCCTTTTTTTATTTCATCTTGATTGTTCCAGGGAGTTCCATATATACTGAGAGTCTCTGGAACAGATGTGTCCTACTGGTTCTGGCATATTACACTCCTGCAAGAGCTTTCGTCAGCTATGCGCTGTTAACATTGCAGAGCATCACCCACTAAGATCTCACAGGATTACAAATACAATATCCCACCATCCTGATTGAAATGCCCTTTGATTCTAAGCGTGGCTTTGGGTCCCACACTACTTTAATTTCCCTCCACCGTGCTGCACTATAGGTTCACTGCTATAGGTGCAGGCCATGCAGTGAAGAAGCACAAAGGTCAAATTAATTCCCACCCCACTGTCTGCACCCCAAAAGACATTCATTTAAAGCTTTATTTTAAATATTATATATTTAAGATAATTGGTTATACAGCTGTCAAAATGAATGCATTAATCACCTTAATCAGATAAAACCTTTTAATGCAATAGTTCCACCATGTGGGACAGAGAGCAGCTGCAGTAGAACGTACCATCTCAATGTCCACCATGTGTTTGTGGAGGCAACTCCAGCTCAGATGCCCAAACCAGCCTCAACAAGGGCAGACAAATACACACACATATGCACAGTATATGGGTTATATATATATAATACTGGGTTGGAACCCACAATCATCTCCTGACAACTCTGTCAACATTAAATGGTACTGTAGTACTGTAAACGATATTATACATTCCATTAAATCTTTGGCAAAGTAATAGTCATTTGGTATGCAGAAAATACAAATATGGCTTAATAGGTGTTCAAATGATTGTGATTTACTGGCCCACCTGCAGTCCAGATCTGTCCCTTTATGGAAATGCCTGCAGACTTTCAGGTTTTTCATGTTAAAAGATTAGAAAAAAACAACTGTGGCACTGAAAGATACTTAATACAGATGTGACTCAACACGGAAACTCGCCCTCGCTCCCAACTCTTTATAGTGTGTTCATTATCACATCTTCAGATTTTGGTTTTAATCTTTAAAAATGGCAAGTTGGGAGATTGACATGACAATGCACTTTATAATAGGTAATTCACACAAAAAAAAACTAACTAAAGAAACAGTCTTTTCTTTTTTCTTTTTTTTTTTTTTCAAGACAAATGCGTACATAATGAATGGGTATGTGGCTTACCATTGATTATTGATGTGGTCCAGGCTCTGGTTCACTGATAACACAACTGAGTCATGTCCAATTTAATCCAGCAGGTCGAACAGTAATGATTGATTGATTCTGGTGATGATGCTGAAGTCTGTTATCTTCAAACATCTGACAAAAAAAAAAGACAAGAATTTATCCGGCCTCCAGTCTGCTTCTGTACGAGGCGGCTCTCCTACACTCTCTGTCAGTGCTTCACCCTGGGAAAAAAAAGAAAGTAAAGCTAGTAAATGAGGCGTGGATGTCTCAGATGCTCATCGGAGATATGCAGCTAAAGTGTGACAGAGGAAGGAATCATCATATCATCCACCCAGCAGGAGGAAAAGGCTGTCAAGAACTCGCCCTCACCCTAGGACACACAGAGAACACATGGTTGTGCTTTCCTATCTTGAAAATGCGTCTAACGCTGTTGACGTGAACAACACCTGACAGGTGAACGGCTCCTCCCTCCGTCTTGTCTCCCTAATAAACAAAAAAATCCATCTGTTTCTTCAACTCATCTCCTGTGCCCTTCTGAGACAGCAGATGCATTTAGAGATGCGTAGACTCCAGATTTTTCTTCTTGTCTTCAGTGTACACTCAGTGAGTCGACCTTAATGCAACAGTTTCAGAAGGTTTTGCTGCACATCAGAGCTAATTATCTTTAGAGACTATTGTTGGTGCGTCGACTTGTCTGAAGACACTCTTTGAACTGATTCTTGACAAGAACTTTAGTGGCTAATTAGGAAAACCCTCGTGTGTAAACAATGTAAACATAAAACAGAAAGGTTACGAGGGCAGAAAGTTAGGATAACAATCTCAGCTCAATTGATTACTCGTGATACAGTATACATGATGTCCTCACATGCACCCCCGGAATTTGTAAGACTTACTAATTCCTGATAAAACAATAGAGAAATTACCAGACTCTTGCTTGTACTCATTAAATGAGGCAATCGCCAAATCTGGGGGATTAGCTGTACACCAGAACAGATTATCTCTTAGTTCTCATACATGCTACTCATTTAGAATGGCTCTGCGTTGCAGCAAAGGATAATAACACCAGAGTAGGTCAAATAAGAGCAAAGGAAATAGGAAATGCTTTCTTTGGACGCTGTGCTTCAAAATCAAATGGATTTGATTTACAAGGGGTAAAATAAGAGAGAGAGAGAAATCACGTCATACCTTCTCAACAAGATTAAGGATCATTTTCACATTTGTGGTAATTAATAATGATGACCATTAGTAATGTGTTTTTCAGAGAAAGATGCAGCATAGCTTTGACTGTACAATAAAATGAACCACTGTGGGAAGAATTGATTTTCGACTCCACTGCAACGTGTAAATGGCGCTGACCTTTTAATTCCGTAAAAGACCGAGCCAAAAAAAATTAACATTTCAAAGCTGAACACCATCTTAATGGTGACATTTTTGGACACTCTGCGTTTATCACACCCAGCATAGAGCACTGAAGCCCCCACTACAGCACTAATACTCATTTCCATTCAGCTCACAATCAAAAGCCACAATGACAATTTACCCTCCAATGAGTAATAGGATGCAAAGACCTGGCATTAATTTCCATGTTCCATCTTCCTGCATTCCATCCCGGGGCCTGGGAGATGTGAGAAACAGTAGAAACCTATTAGCATCGACGAAGACGATGTACACAACCCCTGTATAAAATCAGCCTTAAATGTTGATGTGCAAAACACTCTGCAGTTACATGATCACAAATGACCCTGACAAAAATAGTGATGGGAGTGCAGTGGTGGTGGCCTTTAATGTGGATTTACACTGATGTGTGTAGTTTGTGTGTGGATCTGACACAGACATGGTGCCAGGAATTCGGACGTATGTTTCCTCTCTTTTAAGAAAATAAATTATATAGGAAAATATAACATACACACATTAAGAGTATATAGGAAAATATAACATACACACATCAAGAGTCTTAATTCTCTTAATTCTATATAACTCTTAATTAAGAAAATATTAGATACAAATCAAAAATAAAAAAACAGCCTTTTCCCTTGTTCTGGTTCATAGTTTGTGTCTCATTGTCTCCTCAAATGCAAATGCACGGAAAATAAAACATATTCATGTGCTATTTTACAACTTTATGGGGGGAAGAGGACTCTGTAACAGCCCTATTAATTACCTGGCCAGAAGTCAATGCA
>NC_024320.1:14089366-14125974 GCF_000523025.1 Cynoglossus semilaevis
GTAAGCTGTATTTCTTGTGTTATGTGAATAAAGGCAAACTTCTAAGATGTGTATAGTATACTGATGACAGTTTGGAGGGTAATAGTCACTGCGTGTTCTAAACTATGATAAGATAGAAAATAATAATAATGAGAAGAACAAAAATAAATGATATTAGACAAAAGGCTTGAAGATGAAAAAAATCAACCTAAACATTAATCTATTGCTAACTACTAACAGATTTACAATTTGAGGAAAAAAAAAGAAAACTCTTTATCAGCAACATCAACTGGATCCTAGTCTTCAATTTGTCTTATGACACAACAAAGACTCAAAGCTGCAAAACATATCCCAGAGCTAGGTCTAAACATACAACTGCATTTCTACATCCACTGTAGCTTTGGTAATTCTGCCACTCAAAGAAAAAAAAAACCTTAGTTAATAGCACTGTCCTAAACACTAATAATTCGTAAATATGAACCTTTTTCCCAGCATGAATCGTGTAGCTATAATTGTGAATGGCTTATCTTCCCAAGTTATCCTATTTATGTTTGATCTGGTGGAAAACAATTTTACATTTGGATGTTTTGCATTTTGATACTTTTGCAAAATTTTAAAAAGCCTTATTCCTTGTTTTTATTGTTTTTATTATTATTATTATTATAAAACATCTGACCTTAAGCGAAGTACATCTGTGTTTTCATGGAACTACTGAACTGTTGACTATTTGATTTGAACATCTTACCTACATTATCTACACATCAACCAGAAACATGCACAAACATTCCCACATCCCTCAACAGAGCTGAGGGAAAAAAAACCCAGAAACATGCACAAACATTCCCACATTCAACAGAGCTGAGGGAAAAAAACAGAATAAAAATGTTATCAATCAAATACACAGATGTATCCCTGCAGGCAATTAAATAACATAATGATATTAATAAAATATTATTTTGTGTGGTAAATATTTAAGCTACTTATTTTTCATTCACAGTGAATAGGTTGGATGGGTTTTACTACATATTTGCACATGTACTTTGTCCTCTCATCACTTCATGGATACTGAGATTTTCAAATAATTCAACAACTGTGAGATTTATTCTGCCTTATTTCACATTTTACAATATATTAATTATTGCTTCAAATGTATCATACGTTTTATGTCCACATTTAGTTCATAAGCTCAGCTCTGCTCCAAGTATTTCAGCTATTTCACTTTAAAAAAAGTGCTCAGTATCAAATGTAATCAAAGAGATTGCTTCGCTCTGTCTGGAGTTCCTGTTGACTTCAAACAAAGTGCTTTTAAGCGGTATAAGCTCTACTAGTCATCGCAAAGTGCATTTTTCTTCGTGTTTTTCTGCAACAATCCTTTTCCCTTTTGACATTCAGTCTGACTTCAGCAGCACAGTGTCAGCCGTCTCTTACATCATCACAGTACCTTCTGGAAATGGTCTAATAGACCTTCACTTTAGGGAAAAGACAGCTCATATTATTATTTTTTTTATTAGTTGTGCAAACCAAAGTTTTCATTGATACTATTGGCAACTGCTTGTTGTTAAATATTTATTCAACATCTGTCATTTATTTGTCTCCATCAATTTTGATTTTTGATTTTATTTTTTTTACTGAAAAAAGTGTAGGCCAAACAATGGGTCAGGCATTTGGTCAAATAACCTGTCTAAATGCATCATTAGTTTAATAATTGTAAACTTCAAGTGTAGGCTGAGAGCTGTACTGTTTGATGAACATTGTCTTTGCCAATTGGTTTTGGTACTGAATGATTCTGATAGTTACCAGAACTATTTCTTTTTTAATTTACCAGATACTCTGTTTTATTCAACAGCAATTTTAAAAAGCTTTACTTTCTTTTTTCCACAAATAAGTCTAGGAGACCTGTCCACCGCTCCTCCTGATTGACTGTGACCCTGGCAGCCTTTCATACGTCTGGAGCCAAAGCCTGCCCTCGACCAGTCACAGTGGGATTACAATAAGGGCAACTTTGAAATAACAGATAAAATATTTCATGAATAATCTCCACACAATTTAAAAAGTATAACACTGTTTGGTCAGTGAGTCAATTAATTGGATCACTGTTCTATGTATGCACCAATAGTGAATAGTTAAAGCTGCTGTTTCCACTGCAAACAGTACAACTGAATATACGTAATGTAGGTGGCATCAGTGCAACGCATCAGTGAATTCGCTCAGTAATGTTGGGATGATCTGTTCATAACAAGCATCAGCCCTAATAAAGTTTGACTGCAACTCCAATTAACTCCATGGGTCATTTCATGATTTCATTTGAATGTCTTTAATTTAAATCCCGTCTTATCTTCCCGTCTTCTTGGCAGAAAATTGATCAGGCATAATATCACATCACATTTGTTTCTTTGTTCTATCTCTGACGTACAGTAAACTCATTAGAGGGAGGAGTGAAGCACCTATTACCACACAGGGCATTTGTCAGTTTATTACGAGGAAATTCACACGGATTGAGCCACAAACGTTGTTGAACCACGTACTGTTTGTACACATCTGCAGCAGTTCGTGCACGTCACACAGCAAATGCATTCAATGGGACAGGAAGCATGGTCAGACATGACAGGCATTGAGAATGAGAATGGAAAAATGGTTTGTTGTCAATCTATTTGGCAATTGCAATTGGATTTGCTTCTTTTTAATTCCTAAGTGAGATTCATAGTATGAGAATGTTGATCAGAACTTGTCTACTCCTGAGGACAACCATGGATTGCTGGATCTCAGGAGGATATTTATATTAACTTAGGTTTTCATTGATTTTCTATGCTGTCTGTCACATGCTCTTAGCTGTTTATTGAATGCAGATTTTTTTTAAACAGAAAAAACTAGAAACGCAAATGCAGAGTATGAAGTCAAACTGCAGGAGAAAGAGTGACATTTGATTAAGTTGTTTTGCACCATTATGTTTTTATGTCCATTTTAAAGCAAAGACAAAAGTAAAAATGAATAAATCATTACCATCGAGGACAAATGAAAACTCCATGTCCTTCACTGTTTGATGTATTTATAAAGTTATCTTTGGCTTTTGTGAAAAATCTGGCCATGCAACTTTACCTCATTGTACACACGTGAATTTACTGCAAGGTGATAGCTCAAGCAGCTGCTAAGGTTAATCACAATACCTAAATGCTCTTCTGTCATGGCTGCGAGGTAGAATGGGAAACAAATCAACAAAAAACAAAGAAAACACTTCTCTGCAGTTTTTCTGACACAAGGACAGAGTCAGTTTGAAGCTAAAAGCCTGTTTTGTCACTATATTTTCCCTTCAGTGGGAGTTACAAAGAGCTCAGACAACTTTGTCTTTCATTCGCTGTTATTGCTACCATGACCTTGTCTTTAATTCAGAGATTGTAAGTACCAGACAAAAGGTTTAGTACTTTTCTCAGGAGATAAAGTGGTTTTAAATCAAACCTGCTGAAACCTGCTAAAAAAGCTGTGACTTTGGGAAGACAGCATGTTAAAATCTTTACGCAACAATGGCAATATAATAATAATACTGTCCATAATTTGACATCATTGACAGTATGAGCTGTGAATATCTGCCGGCACATAATGTGTTTGCTTCGTTCTAATTTTTTAGGTGAACAAACAGATAATTAACTCTATCACACTTTAACGATGCCACATTATCTGCAGTTTTGTCTTGTTTTCGTTTTCTTTTTTCTTACACCTTCCATTTGAATAGAGGTGAGAAAATGAAAGCTTTAAAACCAACCAATGTATGGTTTACATTGTGGGACACGGTGGTAAAGTCACGCCGTCTGATCGTTATGTAATACCTGCTCAGTGCTGTGATGAAAACACTCAGCAGTATCACATATGGCAAATGATCTACGATGGATAATTATGTCACAAAATGTCATTTTATGGGCCAAACAAAGTGTGACGGATGCGTGACTGTTCTAATGCTCGTGAAATATATATCAGTGGGCTATTGTTTCTCAAAGTGACAGGTAATTTGGTGCAGAACCAGTCACCTAAAGGGAGAATGTGGACATGTGGAAGAGACCCATCTGGCAGTGTCGACCTCGACAGAAGGAGTGGGGGTTCAGCCAAGTGGCCCCGGCTGACGGTGCCATTCACAAATGGCGTCATGCGACTTTCACAGGCTGACGAAGAATCCAGACAAAAGCTGCCAAGGATCGACCTCGTCCTGCTGCTATTGCCTTACAAGTGAAAGGGAAACGTCCACGATTCCGGAGCATTTTCCGCCCTGTGTAGATAAGGGAAACAGCCTTTGAGATCAAAGTACAGAGAGTCAGTTTTCTCTCAGGGATGAGAAGCACACAGCTGGCCAGACTACGCAGTGCAGACAGTTACTACACAGGGGGGGTCATCTGCATAAAGTGAACAGAAGCAGTTAGCTCAGAAGAGGATCTATACAGACAGATCAATACTGGGTCTTGAATTCAGAGCTGGTTACTAACTAACTAACTAGCTTATTTCTCACCCAATTTCATTCATTCATTTAAAATTAAATTGTAGTTAAGTGACTACAATTTCATTTTAGGTGATGCAAAAATAAATAAATAAAAAAGTTCACAGCGAATAAATAAATAAATAAATAAAAAAGTTCACAGCCTAAACAATAGTATATATCCCTCTAATATTGAAAATCCAGTTATTGTTTCTTTAGTCTTGGAACTGTATCTTCACAGGAAGTGGATTTTGAAATGCACAATGATTTCTAGTTACCTGTTGTTTAATATAATTTCCTTCACTTTATTTATCAGAAATGTATCTGAAAATTAAGTTTACTGATTACTTCAGTTAATTTTCAATTTTTTCATGTTTACTTTAGTAAGTGTTCTGGGTACTTTAGGCAGTAATGGCTTTTTAGATACTTTAGTTCCTTTTCTGAAATATATATTATACTAATATATTAGTCATTTCTTATTTGACAGTAGTTTCCCTAGCTAGTTAGCCTTCAATTTCCTCTGGTTCAGTTCTTAAAGTAGGGGATGGGCCTCATTAGGGGCCTGCAGTGTTTGCAGAAGGAGCCTCAGTGAGGCAATATCTTCTTCATTTGTGTCACAGTAGGGAAACTGCACTGATCCTTTTCCCCTACTGTTAAATCAGAACCACTGTTTTGTTGGACTTACAATGATTTGAATAACGTTCAGTAGATTTTTAAAGAAATAGCTGTGAATGTAAAGGGACTCAACAATAGTCCTGCAGAAGGTGAGATTTTTGTTCATTAAGAAACAAGAAAACAGAATTAGAATAAAAAATCGGTTCCTTTTAAGTATTCTAACTTTTTCCAGAATACCCCTCATATTTGTGGTAAAATCTCAGTTCCTGTTTCAATGGAAATATGTAACTAAAAGCTGTTTGGATATCATACTACCAACCATAGATCATTTACAATACATGGTACTATGAATAGAGATGAGGTCAGAGCATGTCAGAAAGTTATTGGATCCTGGACCGGCTTCACCAAGGTCTCACGTTCTCTGCTATCGGTCTGGAAAAACACAGACTCCTATCTGCCCACAGTCGGATCATTCTAGTTTAGTTTGGTACCATGCTGTTACCAATACCAAACACAGCACCACTTCTTTAGTACTAACGCTCCCCATGCAGTATCTGGGCCTTGTAGCAAAAAAAGTTTTATAACTTTCACAACTTAATAAAAAAAAAAACATGGATTTCAACGCTGTCATTGTGGAAGCAATTAATTGTTTGGTTTTAGCTTTGATTAATTACAGCAACCAGGGTCTATACAATGAACCAATTTCACCAGTATTGATATGGAGGACGTGGGTATCCTACAGAAGCAGCGACTCATTCTCTGGTTGCATCCAGAATAAAAAACAGTCCCACAAAGTAAATTATGTAGACAATTTCTAGCCAGGAGGAAACTTTGCTTCATCACTGCAGAGCGGCTAAATGATATCGCTGTCCCCAGACATTTGTCTGACATGTTGCTAATCTAAAGCCAACTTCTCCACCCGATCCTAATCACATTATAACATACACATTGTTCAGACATAGAGAGTGTGCAACATCCTGAGGAGGGGATCAACGGCATGTTTTATTCATATCAAACCAGCCCTTCAGCATTAAAATGAAATCATATGCAAACATACACAGGTGCAGATTAAGATAATAATAATACAGGAGCAAAGATTTTGAATCAATCAGTTTCATTAAAATGTAATTGAATCATCGACGAGGAGACACTTTTTTTCTGTGCCTGCAAGATATTGAACTCAGTAAAGTGTTATGTTTACCGAGTTTAATTTACTGATTAAAGAAGTACATAGTTTGAGTGTAATCGCCCCCAAAACAAACTTCTTGTTTATTTTTTGTGTAACTTAATTATTTATTTTATGTTTTCTGAGGAGAATTTGTTTGCGTTTCAAAGTTTTCCTGAAGAAACTTTTCGAATGGAAGCTTTTTTTAAATTCGCCAAGTGCTATGGATTGGTTTGTGCATGTACAAGTTCATAACATGTGCTTTTGTTCACAGAAGTCAATCATTTTAAGAGCAGTAAGAATGAGTAATTAGATGAGAAGTACGTGCAAATTGTCAGACCTTCATTCACAGCCCAGATCTCGGCCAATCAGAATCCCGGTAAACTGATTTAGATGAGAGTCGTATTTCGAGGAGGTGCAATGATACTACACTGCCACAGGCAGCGCTGTCACGAATGATTAAAGCTGCTACAAGAAGAGGTCAAAATGTCTAAAACAGTGCCTGAGTTTACTGCTGCTACAGAGAACTGTCCATGCCTTCAAGGTTGCCCTGAGTGAAGCAGGTTAATGGGGGCGCCTCACTTTGACAGACAGCAGCACTTTGGGAAGTGAGAAGGAAAATGTATAGTTTAAAAGTGGAGGAAAATAATCCTTTATTTATCGGACTGTTGGTGAACACAAACACGTCATCGTCTTTCATCGAGTCATCAAAGTTATTCTGTCACCAAGCGCGCCTTCAAAGTTCGTCCAAAATGCATAAATGCTTTTGATCTGATATATATCTGCCACTTTATCATGTTTCAGCCGGATTATTAGGATCACTGTCTGTCGGAAGCAATCTGAGGGCCACCGAGAGACGCGGGTACAGCCAAACTCTGTTTTTCTGCTTGGTTAATCCGACAGCACCTTTTGAGGAGATCCAATTAAATATCTCCTTCAAAGAATATGTGACTGCCGGAGCATAGATGAGATGAGAAGGATGGGCGGACGGCGAAAAGAGGGTGGAGGGGAGGGACAAAGGGGTCTCGGATTTTGTGTTTTAATCATTCCACATCAGTGTCACACTGTTTAAACACCCTATGTACACTTTAAGGATGTGTCTGAGAGAACAGAGGAGATTGTAATAGTGATTGTGCACCGGGATGCAAACATGCGATCAAGGTTTATCAGCTAATGTTTAAAACATAAACTCAGAACAAATAATGTCCTAGATGCTTGTGCAATGGGAGGCATTGTCGTGTGATACGCAGACAGACATTAGGTCAAATAAACACTCCACAGTTGTGACTGACAGTAACTAGGTTGTTTGTCTAACTTGTGACTAATCCAGGGTGTAGCCACTGTTCTGCCAGATGAATAGTAGGAATGGCTGCAGCTCCATCCACGGCATTTAAAATGAATGCAGTGGTAGAAGGTTTTTTTATTATTATTTATTAAAAAAATAAATCCGATGTTACTCAGTTATTCAGTACTTGAGTATTTTTTTTACCAAGTACTTTTTTACTCTTACTCAAGTAATTATTTGGATGACTACTTTTTACTTCTACTTGAGTAATATTATAAGTAACAGTACTTTTACTTGAGTACAATTTTTGGCTACTCTGATTGTTGTTCACAAAAAGACTTAAAGGAAAAAGATTCAATTACAAGACACAACTGCATTGTCATATGCAGTTTCCCTTGAAGTGAAGGTGAATCTAGAGGCACGCGTTTACTTAATGTTGTAGTGGTGCAATTAAATCACGTCTGTGACTGAGTATCGGGATCTTCCAGGAGGTGGTGGATAATGAGGACAACAGCCTTCTGGCTGAAAAAGTTCACAGAAAAAAAAAAACGAAAACCAACAACAACAACAACAACAACAACACTTTCAACATTTCTCTTCAACATTATTTATTTTCTTTGGGCCATCCTTCAGTTGTCCTGTTATCAAAAGAGCATGCAGTCATCGGACCCCTGTCAGAGTGAGTGCATGGTATTTATTACAGCATCATACCGCAGTTAATTAACTAAGTAATAATTTCAGGATGAGCACGTAACAATGCATGTTTAGCCCATCACTTGACAGCACTTGAAAATGTTTTGACAGCTTTAGGTATGTTTTTATGTACCTAAAGCTGTTATGTTATTAGCTTTTATGTATAGGTTGCATGTAAGTGTAAGTCTGTGGTAAAGAATTTTAAGCTAATTTCACCAAAAGCTAACTTACATTCACTAGAAACCTTTTAAAGCACCATAGGCGCTGACTCTTCCACATTGCTGCTTAGATCACTTCCCTCATCCACAAAATTGCAGCAGAAAAAAGCTTCTTAGGGCTCAAGACCGCTTTAATGGAACCTCTTCTCCATTTTTTTTTTTTTTTTTTTTTTTGCCAGAGTGTTCAATGAAGGCTTTGCCACAGCTAAGGAGATCCAAGACACAAACGTAATGGCTTCCCATCACAGTGTGACAGCTGCTGCGAACAACGCACTGTGACATCCTGCAGGCTGGATGGTCTACAGTGGAAGTGATCCCTCACATAATCTCGGAATAAAGCTCTAATTGTCACACAGAAGGGTGCACAATTGTGCCAACTGTCTGTCCCATACTGAGCCTTTACAGAATTCAGATGCCTACTTACAGTGTCTTGTCGCATGCATGGCATGGTCTGGATTGCTTGACATGTACAGCAAAAGGCTCAAGGGTATAAAAAAAAAATCCTAAAGCTAATGAATACATTTTACTACATAATATCTGTTTGTGTTCAAATACTAACTTATGGCTGTATTATTTGAAAAGAAAAAGTACATTTTGAAAGCTTATTTTTGTTGTTGACTCAGTAAAGTTTAAAAAATAAAATATATATTATTATTATTTATTTAGTTACTTTTTTTTAGGAGGGCAAAAGCAAAAATGGGCTCAAAAGACAAGTCTCCAAAAGCTGTTAGGCATCTAGGAGTGTACAGGTGCAATTGAGCATTCTGTAAGGGTGCACCAACAGAGAGAGCAAATACATCTTACACACCTAGTCAGTCAAGTTTTGGCTTGAAAAATTGTTAGGAAATTTATTTGGATGAAACCAATGAAAATGGACAACAAACAATAAATGTATTATATAAACCTCACCTCTCCAGCTTTATCCTACATCAACCTTTTCTCTTCATTTTTTAAATCCATTATTAATTTTATTGGTATTATTTTTCATTTTAATTTGTATTTCGCATGATTTCTAAAAAAAAAAAGTGTACAAAGTTCATGCCAACATTTTTTTCTTGAAATAAACTTCTAAATGTTGCGTTTATTTACATTGGTAATTACATGCCAACTTGAATGGAAGTGTTCGGTTATAACAATCACCTGCAGTCACCTTCCTCTGATAAAGCTGCCTGTGTGTTTATATTGCATGGCATTCAACAGCTATAATGCAATGCATTCCCTATAGTTTACTGTTTACCATCTTTGGCGACTGTTCCCTAACAGCATCTGCATGAATTAAGCAGGTTATGCTTTTGTTGTAATTGTCTGTGTGACGAGCTGCACTTAAGCTGATTGAAAAAAGAACCCAGGGAAGAGTAGGAACACATCGCATCATTACGCTAATGCACAACTCCAAAGAGTCAATTTTATGAATCGCCACCTTGCGCTTGCACGATCCATGGTGTAAATGTGAATCTGTTCTCGATGATCCCATGCATCACAGGTACATGGCATTAGCGTCTAATGATGTGTCGGAGGAAATGAAGCACAAAACACGCGATACACCGGTGTTTACAGCAATCAAAGGATCTGGCGTTGCCATGTCATGTCGAAGTCGTCAGCTGTTACCCTTCTGCACACTAAGAGGCTCAGCGGAGGGAAACATTTCATTACATTTGCCCTTTGCTGTGAATTTTCACGAAAATACCATCACGACCTCCATGCTTATGTACATTATGTATATGTAGACAACAACCTACTCACATATAACAGTCTTAGTCCTGAGTCAACACATATCAAGCTGCTTTACCAATGTAGCGATTGAAAGACCCTTCAGCCCTTGTTGCCATAGAGACATATTTGCATTGACAAAAAACAAAGATCTTTTAATGTTTTTCCCCCTCAGGAAATTCACCTTTGGTGAATGGGACAAATGATTGCCAGAATGGTGTTCACTTTTCCTCCTTGTTCCTCTGCTTGACAATAACGATGGTTGGCCTTTTGGTGCATCAGGGAAGGAAGTTGGAAAAGAGGGTCATTATTGATTCTGAGTGCAGCCTACTTTCAAGGACCAAAAGATAGAAAATGGACCACACTGCAGCACAATGAGGCCAAAATTAGACTTTAACTTCTGGGTGATTTTGTTAAGGATCTTACCCCAGATAAATTCAGTGATTATATGTGGGATAAAATCACCCTGAGATGAAGGAACAAACCAGTCTGGAAGGTTTGATTACAAAGATTGTTAAATGAGAAGGAAATGAGGGGGATTTTGGTCATTAGGGCAGAAGAATTAGAGTTTTAATTCTATTTTAAGCTTGGTAATCCTTCAAATCAAGCCAAACATGTAGAATAATCTTTCTCCTCCTCAATTAAAGAGATTCCAGTACAAAGCGCGAAGACAGGCTTTTTCATAACTCTGTGGTAAAGGTCGGTAGGTTGTGCACTTGTACAGTCCTTTTTACATGTCCCACCTTTCAAATTTCTTTTTTTGTTCCCTCACCTTCATTCGTAACCTTTTCTTCATAAATAACAGGCCTCAGGTGCAAATTTAAACTACATTTGTGGGGGAAGATGTCAAAAACAAGGTTGTTCAACCAAAGGGAAGCTGTCTGCTTTTCAGGAGGATTACTGTGACCTTGCTTACCCTAAATGCCCCCACTGATGACTCATTGTAGAGACAGAGATTGGGCCAGATGCGTCATTGAAAGGTTTGTAACATAGAAATGCGTTTGTACTCTATGTTCCTGTAAACAGTTTACATGTCCATCGAGTCTTATTGTGAAGCAAGTGGTGAAAAATATATTGACCACCTGACAAGTCCAGGTGGCAGCAGGAGAAGCAGAGCAAACAGAGAAAGGTTGACAGAAACTGACAAACTCTTCTTTGCTGTTATTGTTGAAAATGATTATTTGTGGTGTGAGCTTTGTTTATGAATCCACAAACCCCTGATGATAAAACCCTGATATAAAGTATAAAAGATTCCCCACCATTGATCCTAACAAAAAGTCAAAATATCACTAGATTGATGCAAATTCTTACAAATTTTCAAGAACTGCTGAGAGACACAGTTAATGTTCTGAAAGCAATCTGAATTTTCAGGGAAGCAATGGAAGCAACGAGAAGATCCTGAAATGTTTATAAAATAATTTAAATATTTAAAGTAAATCTATGATGAAGAGAGATGGATATGACGCCGTAAACCCAGTGTGATTCACAGAAAATACCAAATGGAACTGGACCCAAACTCTAGAGATATCCTGGGTTTTATGTCTAAACACAAAGTTAATGCTGCAACAACTGTGTACCATTGACACACGTAGCACCAAAATAAAAAGGCCGCATTAACACCAGCAAACTGGATTCACACTCAAACAGTAAGCAAGGCATGTAACTGAGCTTGAGCCTCTTTGGGGGTCGAAGCGTCTGCCAGAGAAACTTGGATTGGGTTTGGACGCAAGTCAATTTTAATCTATTTCAAAATGAAGTCAAAAGAACAACAACAACAAAAAAAAAAATACATTTGCAGAAATCATTGTGTAAAGTACTCTCAAAGATGCTATTGTTTCTTTTATTTATCTCATTTATCTCATAGAACAAGTTCTAAGGGCTCAACCACCGGCATGCAACCCATTTTTAAATTCTTCATAAAGAGCATAAATATTTCTATGTTTAACTACTCTGCTTTTAAAATGTTTGATTTGATAAATATCCTCGATATCTTAGACCCACAGATTTGTTCTATCAAGGATCAGGGTCAAAGTGGTGAAAGATTTTAATGCCTTATACATAATATCCACATCATGGCAACATAAAACTGTACAGAAAGTTTTAACTAAGCAGAGGCAGAAATTACATTTTTTTGTGTATTTCTGGGTCCTTGGCCTTGCTGTGGGGAAGGTTAGTGAGGCCAGCAGAGGTGGAAACAAATGGGAGTGATCTTCAAAGCATCAGCTTTACAAGTCTGATGTATTCTCACTAGCTGTGTTCAAATCCTCTGTGTCTCATTAGACTGTGATTTTGGGGACGCTGCCTTCACGCTAAATGGACAAATTCTGTTTGAAATTTAAAGTGCAGAGGGAAGGAGAGAGCAAACCCAAGGGCTCCAGCTTTGGAAGGGAAAAAAACTGTCTATGGTTTTAACCAGTAAATGGGTGACTTCGTGTGGTGCGAGAGAGACTGTCGGTCAAAGGACTTTTGGTGAGAAATATTATGTTTGTTAACATTTATTGATATATATTTTTTCACCTACAAATGCAATATTTGAACTATAGTGCAGGTGTAACAGTGAAAACATGAGCAGCTGCTACTTTTTCTATTCCATGTGTGTACCACTTATACATAAGCATGACAATGAAATGAGTTGAGTTATTATATTTGTATTTCATATCATTGAAATATATAAACACAAGTACCAACATCGAGTATCAAGTTTCTGGCCAAAAAAAACCAACTTCAAAGAGTCAATGAAAAAATATTATTAATTGCGTTGGATGAAAATCAAGTTGTATTTTCCAAACATGATTGTAAAATGCATTTTATATACAGTATGTATATTTCATTTAGGCAGTGAAGAGCAGAGATTGCTCTCCAGCAGAAATGACGGTTATGTTTTGTCTTAACTCCTACATCCACAGCCCCGTACACGTTAAAAGACGCTGACACCGCTTAGCCGTTGAGACAAATTGATTTTATGTAAATCAGCAGTCCTTTCCAGTAAACTGATGTTCAATTGTGAAGAAGAGATATTCTGTTCAAACAGAGGACAGCTGAAAACCCCAATTAGATTGTGAAGACCCTGAAGTTGCCCTTTACGTCTCCTCACGCTTCATTCGGCTCTTGTCTTCTCTAATTGCACAAAAGCTGGCTGTTCGTTTATTCACATCCAATAAGTGAAATAATTAAAGTGAAAGGGAAGAACTCAGTTGGTATTAGTCCCAAACTGGTTGTTTCCTGTGTTCTTTTCTAATCAGCCTATGCGATTTAATCCAGGTGCTAAATATGTCTGATTGTAAAATGTTCAGCTTTGCTCTGCCTTCAGTCGAAATTTTTTGTTTTATGTTTGAAAATTGTTTATCATTATTAATAATTAAACACTGTGCTTAAGTAAAATGAGTGTGTGGCTTAAAAAATAAACCTTACTCTAAATTATCAAGTCCTGCGACACTTATGGCCCATAGGTGCAAAACTGAAAGTTTTTTTGAGGCCCTACAGGTGGCGCTGGCAGCCACCACCCTCTGGTTAAGAATCACTGATCTAATGCACTGCTTATTCAAACCAAAAGCGAGCTGCTTTGTGAAATCTACATTATTACAAATTATGAAGAGGCATAAATAAAATGTATCCAGTTTTGAATAAAGGTTTTTGCAGAAGGTACAACCACAACATTGACTATACAGCTATAGAGGCGAAGCATGAGGTCGATATTTTAACAAGACAAAAACAGCTGAGCTCTTAGGAAAAACTGTGGCTTGCAAAAGTGCTGCACAGCACAATGGAGATACAGTTGTCGTGCATCATTTTGATGCTAAAAAAGAATTGTGCAATTACGCAATTTGAAATAAAAAGTGTGCAATGGACTCAACTTTTGTAAAAAGTAAAATTTTCTGCAGGGAATGTCTGCAGTTCTGCATGCTCATATCCCTCCCACTGGTCAGGAACATTTTTCTATGCTGTCATGTTTACTGACAGATGCAAATGAAGCAGAAACTGCTGGAGCAACATCTCTCACAGCCCTGTCAAAAATAGGCATGCTCCTTTTTTTGAGTTACAGATGTCATTCTGAGTGACGGAGCTCGATAGTATGCATCAAAGTTAATTTGTTTATATTAGCATGATGTTATTGCATTTGTTGAGCAAATTGCAATAAAAAAAAAAACTGGCATAGTTTTTGACAGCAAATGCAACGTTTGCCTGGTGAATGTTTTAGGACAAAGTCCTCACTGTGTACTTGACACATCAGACCAACTGAGAAAATAAGAAAAAAAGCCAGCTTGGATTATTTGCTTTTTTGAACGGTGCACATGAAAGAAAAAGTATTTTCCCTGCTTTGATTTATCCCCTATGTGCTAACTTCATTAGCAGCAATCACTGAGGCTTGTCAGGACTGAGCTAAAGTGATTTTGTTAATGACTCTGAAGATGGATCATCCTGATGTATGTGGACGTCTCGCAAGGAAAACAAAATAATGCGGCCGCACTCGAAAAAACTCTCACTCTTGTATAGACTCTGCGAAGTCTTGCCCTAAATTGTCAATATCGACTCATTAGTAAAAACAAAAAGACAGAAAACCCATCTGTTGTAAAATGTATTTGTTGTAATCTGTTAAATCCAGACTTCTCTGATGCATTATCGCATTTCAAAAGTCCAATTATGTCACACAGGATGAAGGAGATTAGAACAACTATGCATATTTTAGGATTATCCAAATGTGAACCCTATGCTAATGCAGACTATCGGAATTTTCTTTTTTTTTTTTGTTTAATGGCACGGTTGGTTTTACTCTGTCAAAACAGATGATGCGATTGACACATCTCATCCTGTGCTGTGCGCGGCTCCTATGCCACATGTTATGACCCGTGTGAAATTAATAGAGCAGCAGCATGCATCCTGCTGCTCTTATTGATTTTTAATGGTACAGTGGTGCTCAAACGTTATCATGTTTGCTGTAAAGGCTGGAGCACACCCACACTAACCCACAGTTTCCTGCTGTGGAATTGGAGCCTCCATAAAACCTTTACCTCACTGACAGGCTTCACTGGTCGACCCACCACTCACATATTGGAGTAGCTTTGCAGGAGCAGAGCATGCTGGGGTCCTTTACTGAACAAACCAGTGCTGCTGCAGCCATGTTGGATGCAATCGATGTAGCATTAGGGAAATACAAAAATGGCACATTTATGAATTAAAATTTAATCCCTCATATTCAGTTTGCATAAATGACAATGACACGGAAAGAAAATTAAACGTAAAATACTGGTCAGTGAGCAGTACTTCAATGCATGCTCCTAGCAAAATGTATTGATGGGAGGGAATGCCTGTCAAAACACTACAGTAATGAGAATACAAATGACCTCTTGCTGTCATAACCCTTCAAAACCAAACACCAATTCACGATGCATCACAAAACACTTTCTTTAAGCATGACGACTGTGAAGAAAAACTCTGTGTTGTGATTACATGGTGTGTAATTGGTGGTGTGTGAGAGAAAAATAGGCAGGCTATTGATTTTTAAAACAGCAGGTTTTATTAACTGTTTTAATTTCCACTACAAGCCTGTGAAGGCTCCTTGTTATGTTATTGATCCAAAGTTGACAATCACTGACGCATTTATCACAATTTACTGTTGCTCCGCGTTATTGTGGCTAAGCATGGCGGGTAAATCCTAACATCAATATCACGTTTGGAAAATTACAGGCGATCAAGGAGACACCAGACCTATGTAGACCAAGGCAGAAAGAAGAGTTATTTGGTTGGATGATGTTACCAAACCACTGTCTGGTATGATTTTACAGCAGTCAACCACAAAGCCTGTCAACATCAAAAAAATCAGGTTGTGTTTTAGGTGTTAGGGCTGTTTCCCCTTCCTGTCTTGTCTGCTGGGTGGAGTTAGTGTCATCACCCTCACCTGTGTCTCTGATTAGTCTCACTCTTGTCACCTGGTGACCTGGGTATGTACACCTCCCTCACTCACTCTGTCTTTGTGGGAGCACTGGTTGAGTTGATTTGTGAAGTGTGTACTGGTGGTTTGTGTCAGTTCGTCTGCGTTGTGTCACGTTTTGGAGTTCATGTCTTGCAAACTAGTGAGTTTGTTTTCTTTACACATTTACAATTTTTAAAAAAAAAAAACAACTATCTTTCTCTCCAGTACTGCAATTGGGCCCTGCCTGCTTCATACAATGTCAGAATGTAACATTAGGGTTAAAAAAAAAAACAAAAAAACAGAACAATTGATGCTCAATTGTTTTTTGAGTACAAAACAATTAGCACCGTGATGACCTACTCTGACGCACACAGTATATGTGAAAGGGGGATTTGTGCAACATAAGTACTGCAGTTTTTGGTTGAAGGTTGTCTCTCTGTGTAGCTTTTTCTCGTCTGATTTTCTCATCAGATTTT
Source organism: Cynoglossus semilaevis (assembly GCF_000523025.1). NCBI lineage: Eukaryota > Metazoa > Chordata > Actinopteri > Pleuronectiformes > Cynoglossidae > Cynoglossus > Cynoglossus semilaevis. Next base: position 14,105,878 of record NC_024320.1, read on the forward strand.
TTTTTTTTTTTAAATCAAATGCCAAAAAGGAACATCTGGTTACCAGGTGTAAGCAGGTGGACTGGTCTAATACATCTGAAGGCTATTCATTTGTAGCTCATAATTTAAAGTACTAAGAAAAAAAAAAATAGGTTCATGAAGTTCATTTGAGCAAAACATAACCTGTGTTTTTACCTTCAAATAAATAGTTGAACCATGGCTTTCCCCCCATCACTTAGTGAGCACTTAACTTTCTTAACCACCAGGTCACCACTTCCCTGCTATATCTGTATCAGTTAATATCGGAATCGTGAAATTAAGTGTCGGCTCTATATATATTATACTATATGAAATACCGGACATCCCTAGTTTTCACCATTGCCCTACAGCCTTGTAGAAAATTAGCACCGTTTCATTAAATGAGAGACATTGTTAAAAGCACACACACGTCTATCACACACTGTACTTGCTCATGTCTCGGGGGGAGGTAGGTGGGGGTAGCGGTGGATGGTGAGGGTCTAATTCAATTGCCGGAGGCAACGCACTAGCCTTGGATGTATTCAGTAATCAGTGGTGCAACAGTAACTCAATAGGACATGATTGGAGCCCTTCACTTAAATGTGCTCAATTCACACAGTTCTAAATCCACCAATCAGTAATCGCCATCAAAACCCCGTATTATATTGTGCTCTTGAACATATAACATTAGATGTGCATGTGTTTTCCAGCTGCTTTGTACAGTTCTCATCGTGTTGAAAGTTAGGGTTGGAAATGTTTTTTAAACGTATGTCAAACTGCACCAGTCAGAGGTGGGGCCTAGAATTAGTGATAGCTTTCAGAACAAAAATGAAGACATTTGTTACACACGTGAAACGTTAGCGGGTGGATGCAAACCGACATGCATTGCTGCTTTCTTAGCCACTGATTTTCTCACCTAGCCACTGGTTGTTGTTTAATTAAATGACAATAATTAAGAGAATTATCAGGAGCAGAACACTCTGCACTTGTTGAACACTCAGTTTCTTCCGAGTCTCTAAAGCTGCTCCTTGAAGGCTGTGAGGTTGATTTAACTGGTAGTTTGTGGTATGTAAATGACGCTGCCTGTGCACTCGTCCGAATTCATTACTGCATATTAATTTGTCTTATTGTCATCAAGATGGGCTAAATGCAGACGTTTTAATGTTTGAACAGTGTTTCACTGAAGTAAAAAAAGGCAACAACACATACAATTGACAAGAAAATACTCTGTTTGAAACAGAAAACAACATGAAACCTTAGTAATATTATATTTTTTTTTTTGTTTAACTTAAATGTGTTTGAAAGTCTTTACTCTGAGCTCTAACTAAAACTGTCATTTTTCTGTCTCATTTCTGTTTTGTGTTTTTTTTTTTTTGTTGTTTGTTTGGTTTTTTTGTAACATAAATAGCCTTGCTGAATTTTACTGTTGTTAGTGTTGTTAAGTTTTTATTGGAGGTCAAGTCTTACCCTTTGCTTCATGGCTATAAACCAGTGCCATTAAAGTATTTTTAAGAAATAATCTTGTGAATTTGTATGATTAATTGCATTGTTTTGCAAAGAATTCAGTGAGGTATTCAAATGAGGGTTTTGTCCTTAGTCTCTAAAAAGCTGACGGCTATTACTGCTATTATTAAGTTATTAAAGGATAAGCAGTTTATGAGATATATTTCTGATAAATCTAAATAAATATGAATCAGTTCAAACATAACATAAAACCAAATATATTTGCCACTGCTAGCGCATTGAGGTCTGTCTCTATCGTCTAAACTTTTTTCTGCCCATTTTGTTTTTCTAGAACCATCAACTTAATGTTCTCACTTTAATCCAGCTCCACACAGCAATGAGTGATGTTGTCATAATTTTAATATTTAAAAGATACAGCACGTTTGGGTCTTTTTCTTTCACCAATGCAGCTTTGAATCTCCTGGTTCCCTGAAGCAACTTCACTGCAGAGTGCCACCTTCTGCAGCTGAACCAGCTGAGTGCAGGCGTTTTGGACAGAAATGATTGTAAAGGGACCGTGACTCTCCTGCCTCGGTATCACCTTGTAGGGAGGGGCGGGGGCAAGTAACTGCATGCTGGGAAGTGTAATAAAGTATTTTCTGGCTGTTTTAGAGCGAGTCATGTCACATAAATTCAGTGACAAAAAAAAAAAGAACTTGTGAAATTAAATCTTACGCTTGGCTTCTCTCTCAGCTTTATCTGTCCCTCTGATATGAAGCCGAGCTCAAAGACATGGTTTGATACAGGACACTGGTGTTGGTGAACGTACAAGGTTAAATGCTCTTGAATTTTTTTTTTTTTTCACATAGTGGATGAAATCTTCATTCTACAGGAGCTAACATTCAACACTCGTGTTATCCTTTGGGTTTAGGTGACCCGGGGGCTGAAAATATGCCTTTGTGTGTGCGTGCTCCTGTACGGCACAGCTTCTGGGATGAGATGCAAACTTGTTGCGAGGATGCTGGGTAATATTAGAGTCCTGAACTACTTTAAATTGAAATATATTAAAATATGTTTACAGATACATTTTTTTCATGCGTTTATATATTTTTCTCAAAATATGCTTTTATTCTACTTTCAGCCAAATTTTTTGACACTTTTTACTGACCTTTTTCTAGTCACAAATATACAGTAAAAAATGTAAAATCTGATTCTGAAACAGCATGACTGGGATTAAACAGACTCCGTGCTCAATCCCAGTCACGCAGGATACTCTGGTTGACACAGCTGCGGTAATTCAATGTTAACAGATGATTTACAATCATTCCTTATCCGGAAAGTAAATTGTGGGGTTATTGTGTCCATTCTTGTGATCCTACTGCAATTTTCCCCACCACAATGCCAAGCCATCTGAGCTTCATTTTCTTATCTACCAAAAAGGATCTAGGCTGGAGTTTTTGAAGATGTCCCCTTTTGTTGCCTTCACCAATTTCTTGCTCAAAGATAACAGCCTCTGTTGGAAACGTGTCTCTCCCGCAGAGGTTTATCATGCTGCATAGGAGATGCAAGGCAGGAGAAGTGTTTACTTCTGAAGGTGTTCTTCAGGAGAATCTAGGCATGAAGTTAAAAGTGACGTTGGCTGCCTCTGCCAAGATTAAAACATCTTTAATAAACCGTCTTAAAAGCTCCAACAAAGGCACAAAGGCCCACGGTTGGAGCATCATTACTGTGAGAATTCCTGGATTTGAAAATAGAAGATTGGAATCTGCTGGGAAGAAGCAGATGCTGCTAAATAGGAAGCATTTGGTTGACATTTCACTCGCCTCCCTCGGTGAGTGTGAGGAGACGCTAGGCAGCGTGAGCCAATCAAACCCCAAAGTAGATCTAGGGTGACGCTTCCAAACAACATTCCTTCCTTTTTTTGTATATATTCTTCCAGTATCTGCTTTAAACTGTTAGGCTTTAAAAAAATGTCTTGATTTGTTTTGTTAGCAAAATTAAATTGTATGTGTTCCATCTGTAGTCTGTCAAGATATCAGGTAAGAGGCTAAAAACGGAAATAAATTGACTTGTGTCAACCTGTGTCACTTGCGACACTGCTACTGTTTGGACTGTTTGTTGACAAGTAAATGTGCCCTACTTTCCCTAAAAAAAGCTGTATTATTGTTTTCTTCTCAAATGTGACTCAAATTAAATATTTAGAGGAAGTAAAACATAAAAATTGTGACCCATTTCTAGATGAGGGAAAAAAGTTAAGATACAGTTAGATTTGGGAATGACAAAAAAATCCACATTTGTGGAGCAATCAGAAAAAAAGAAAAGGAAAAAGAAGTAGAAATATATAATAAGTGGAAATATACAAATGAAAACTATATTAACTCTTAGCAGAGATAAATACATTTTGAATTATCTGCTTTTGTGTGAGCTGTACCGCAGACATTTTAAATAATTAAAAATATAGAGACTGAAAGAAAAATATCAAAACTTACCATTAAATGTATATGCAGGGTTACGGCATACAGTATGAACACACCACGACTCAACTTTGGCAAAACAGAAAGAGTTGGAGGGAAATGTTTCACATCTGCAGTATTTTCATCTGAAATCTGTTTTTCTTAACGTTACTAAAGTATAAGGCAACTTCATCCTTTCTGCTTTGTTGAGTGTGTGTTTGAGTCAAATCACAATTCATTGAATAAAGGGTATTTTGTTAGCCATAATTCAATGGGGCCAAGTTTCAACTGAAATTCCCCAACGTTGTAAAATCTCTGCTCACTTTTTGATCAAGCGGCTGTGTTAACTATACAGAAAATACAATTGTATCTTTATTTTGTTATGTTATTGTCTATGTTATGTTTTTCTACTAATCTCATAAATTATATATTTTTTTATCATTTTTCTTGAAACACAGAGAAACATCGCTATAAAGAAAAGAAAATGCTTGTATCACTTTATACCTGTGCAACTCTACACCTGAATTTAATCTTCTTTATTTAGGTTTGAATTCCTTTATTAACCATGGAGATAAAAGTGATTTTTACCAGATACAATGTGTACATGCAAAAAAAAAAAAAAATGCCCTCATGGGTTTAAATGTTAATCATCAGTATTGTTAACAGAAATGTCAAAACACCAGAGGAGGCCCAGGGAGAACAACACAGCTCCTCCAGGCTATACATCACAGAGAGACGGCAAAACAGAGTCTTTGTTACAACAAGTATCCTGATCATAAAATGCCAACTGTCACTTTAGCTGTAGTGGTTCTGCAATGACATTTATCAGCCGTCTCATGGAGTTAGCGGACTGGCTGGTCCGGAGCCCTTTTTGCTGGCTGTGATTGATAGATGCACATTTATAGACAGACACACGTTGGTGGAATTTTATCACAGCAGAAAGAATTGCAGATTTATCGACGTGTGTATGCGTCTGTGAGCACCGTGACTCAGTCCGGCCTCAGAGTAAGTGCTGATTTGTGTTTGTCTGAAAGCTCATTATTGTTGAGCGGAGACTCTGGTTGGACTGTTGCTGTGAGGGTTGCAGGTCGGGATGAGTTTGTCTTCTGCAAACATATGAAACCAGTGAGTGTGTGTGTGTGTCTGTGCTGCCGTGTTAACTAGGTTTAAACTAATGAATACAAATAACTCTATTAACCATTCCACTTGAAAAAACACATTTCTTGAATTTCAATATCCCTAATTTAAATTATAATTACACAATTAAATCATTAAACTCATTTAGGCAATAATTCTGTTTACCATCGACTTGTATTTATTAAGCAGAACTTCAGAGCAATTAACGTTCACTTTGAAACCAGCCATACAACAAGATGATTTTTTTTATTATTAGTCATCAATAATGTCTAACAATAGTTAATTGCAAACAAAATTCAGTATTCAGTGTGTCTTATATTCTTATAACTATCAGCATTTTATGTATGTATTCACATTTTTGCTGTTGTTGTTTCCAGGATAATGTTTAATCTTCCCAAAAATGAATTAATTCCTGATCATTGATTCAGTCTAATTCTGATATACAGGTCATTTTTATAGAAACAACTTGTTTATAATCATTTCTAAACAGAGTGGAGAAAATAAGAACAGACTGAAAAAACATATTTTGAATCAACTGAAACAATAATAAAACTGAGGAGTGTTGATGATTTACACACACAGTACAAAGACTGAATCAGGGAGCGACCAGCGAATGTGTAATTAGTGCAAAGAAGTAATAGATTGTCAAAAATAATAATAAAAGCAAATTAACTTTGTTGATGCACAGTAAGTGAGTGACTTTTTTTTAACAAAATGGCATAAATTACATCACTAGAAATGCTATATTTATTTGCTCTTTATGCTCTGACGTGCACTTCAAGGCTGAGTGCCAGTTCACTCTACACCATTTAGGGAGTCCGGAACCTGCCCCCCCAGTATTTCTCAGTACTGTACAGAGGTGACATTCAGAAGGGGGGCTGGGGGGGTGTTTATTCTGCTGGGCAAGGGTAAACATGCCTTAGGTCCATCAGTCACTGTTGGCTGCTTGAGTGCAGTCCAAGATGGCATTCACACACATCCACACACACACAACCCCTGCAGTGAGGAGTGTGAAAACTTGCATAGACTGTGTGACGTTCCAGGAAATTCTCCATGCCAGGAATGGTCACTGTGAATCCAGCAGAGAACCCTTTGTCATTTTTTAGAATGTGTCATTCCTCTGGGAGCCGGGCTGCAGGGACATACCTTACTTTCTGAATGCAGGGATGGAAGCCAAGCCTGGAACAGCCCAAAGTCAAAGACATTGTTTGCATTGACTGCATGCAAGGTTGGAAGTTGATGCAGCACGAAAGGCCGACTGTTGGCTGAAAGTCCATCACTAGATCACATAAAGGGAAAATGTGCTCATTTTCCTTATCTACCTTTACGGTCGTTTTTACCTCTACTTTAATTTTACTGCAATTGCATCCGTTCTTCCACAACTATTTATACAGTCAATGTGCTTTTTTTAATGCAAAAAAAGAAAAAGAAAAAAACTTAAAGGTTGGTTATTTCCATAACATAACATTTACATATTATATTTTTTTTCTGAAAACCTTATACTCTGACAGCCACAAATATCAGAACAAAGAAATTATCAGACCATCTGTTACCCTTGTTGAATCGTTGGATCTTTTTTACTTACAAGTCACGTCTTCTATTATCATTAGTACAGAGGACAAAAAAAGAATAAAAAAAAAGTTAGCAGTGGAGCCAGCAGGATGCCCACACATTTCATGTTATTTCATCACCGTGTCCATTTGTATTAGGTCTGTTGTTAGTATGATGATAACCTCCACTCCTTCCTCCCAAGTTGGATACAGCAGATTACAATATCTCCTCATGGAAGACATTGTGTTATTACAAGATATTGCAGGAGATCTGTACTTCAAAAGATTTGCAATGATTGGACCGACTCTGTTCTCCCTGGTAACCGGATATTACTGCTGCCATCTCCCATATAAAAGGTGATACTGCTTGTTAACAGTGTGCAGTTACTGGTTTAGTGTTAGGGCTGGCTGTTTCCCCTTCCTGTCTTGTCTGCTGGGTGGAGTTAGTGTCATCACACTCACCTGTGTCTCTGATTAGTCTCCCTCGTGTCACCTGGTGACCTGGGTATATATACCTCTCTCCCATCCCTAGGATGGAGGTATATATACCATTTCTGAGAAACAAAATCTGTACATTTGTTTGGGATTAGTGCCAGTGTCCCTGTATGCATTGTGTTATTTCTTGTTAGTCGAAGTACAATTGTCACGCTGTGAGATAGGCACCTTAAATTTCTAACAGTGCTAGAATTCTGTCTCGGGTTATCTTTGGTCAAGAACAACAGCCTTGAATCTGTCTCACAGTGCCACATAAGACCAACGTTTTAGCCACGATAGTTGTCTTTTATCTGGGACAGCCTGAAATCACACAGCGAATACAGGCCATCAGACAGATATTTTGATGTTTATAAATTTCGAATACTGTTATAGAGACTATAGTTATTCTGTACCGCTCTTTGGCATGGTGTGGAGGAAATCAAGACAAAATAAAGGAAACAAGGAAATCACAGTGACGGGGGCTTAAATATATATATATATTAAAATATATTTTTTTAATTTTCAGGTTTTCAAGACCTTGATTGATTGTTTTGCCAGTGTCATTGTTAAATGATAATCAAAATGATGAGAGAAAAATGCAAACAAAGCACTTAACTGCTACAGGTAGGATTTCTAGAATTTACGACAAAAGTCACTAGAACAACATGAGCATGCTGTGATTCCTTCGGCTATTCAAATGCAGATTTAATGGGGAGCACATAGTCGCACTTGAATACCGAATGAAGTGCAGGAGCCAAACTCTATTTACAGAGGTGTGGATGAGTCGAGAGACAAGCTCATTATGCAGTTCAGGACATACTGTATCATCGATTAACATTCATCACGCTCAATCTACCTCAAACTCCTTGTCGGCCAACCTGTGCTACAAATGCAAAGCAGCTCTCTGCTTTCCACTGCCAAAGCCATGTTTGCCGACAGAGGTTAATGGCAGTGGAGTGCCATGTCACTGTACAGCCATGTATTAAGAAGACCTGCAGCTGGAAAGTTCAGGACGAGAGATGTCTACCTGGAGATACCTTAACAACATGTCAAGATGATTTGCCGCCGCTGGGGTCAGGTGGAGGTTAGCCGTGTCGTAGCATGGTGGCAAGCAAATAAGCAAACATTCGAAGAGAAACGTTGGGGATGACAAGCAACAGATTCACAGGGCACCGCGTGAATGGCTTTTAAATGTGGGGCTTTACACGATTAATCATGATTATTAATCATCTTAATTCATCACAATTGATCACAATTAATTGACACCAGTCAAAGTTAATAAATACACGTTTTTTTTTTTCTGTATATTGCTGGTACAGAAAGACATATAACAGCTGGTAGATGATGACATTTAGCTTCACAGAGTTGGGACAGTTGAGTCAGTACTGTGCATCCACACAGTGGCTTGTAGGAATGCCTTGTCCTCAACATTAGGAATCAGTCTACAGTCCGTCAAAATTATTTGGCTAATATGTCAGTCAACTTTTCAGCTGTAGGCTTATTAACTCTGACCTGGAGTTGAACCCTCCACAAACCTAAGCTGGATGTTGGAGGGTAGTTTCAGTTCTCAAAATGGAAATGGAAATGACAACATGTGTTTTGACTGTGTACTATACCCACTTTCCCCTGCCATATATATATATATATATATATATATATATACAGTATATACGGCAGGGGAAGAACTAAGGAGTGTCCCACATCTACTTTTGATCATGAGTGAGACCTTCAATTTTTACAATAAGTTTATAAGTAAATATCACAAAAATGGGTGATATGATATAGTGTTTAGTGTCTGTGTTTATTTGGAGTAAATCAAGTCCTTTTTACAATCATAGGGGAAGTATTTTGAACTAATCGACACGTAATAGACAAACATCTATCTTCAAAGACCCAGGACTAGATCTGCGTTGGTTCATCCTAAAGCATTAGGCCAAAATGAGTTGATACATCTAACAGAAGAAAAAGAACTGCCTTTTGTAAGAAAGCAAAAGTAAGAATAGAACAGACAGAGGTGATTTGGGCCCATTTACCCCAAATTACAATTTTTTAGCTCAAAGAAATTCTGCTTTTAACACAAGATCATCGTTTTCCCCAAAGACTCATTCATTGCTGGTCTATTTCAGAAGGTGCCCTGGACCTCCATTTTTTAAATCTGAATGAATCACTTTGAAATCAGCCATTAGTTGACAGTGGAATATTACAACACAATCATTGTGTTTTTTAATTGTACTTCATACGTGCTATTGTTGTGGCAGATTCGACACAGTTCTTATAGTAAATGGGGAAGTGAACATCTCTCTGACAGGCTTTCTTTCTTTTTTTTTTTTTTTTTTGCTCCTGTGAGTTTACCTGACCTTTGGGTTTGCTCAACAGTGAATGTTGTCCAATTATTTTGAAATGTTCCTCCCGAAATAGAAGGCGCCCGTATGAGTGATCACAGCTTGAGAGATCGTACGCCTTCAGGAAACGCCTAATGTAGTGATCTTCACTCATTTTCTTTGTCTATGCATTTCATCAAAGTCGAACAGACTCCCAAAAATGTGGCTTTGCCTTATTATTATTTGCCAGGAATTGCTGTAGGTTACGTACCACTGATCAAGTGTACCGTGTAGAAAATGTTAAACAGGATATAGAAGTGCTGGAGCTTTTAACAGTTCAAAGATGCAGTGAAGCTGGGAGAAACATAACTTTGTTTGTTTTTTTAAAGTAAATACTAGACCTGGTCAGTCAATTCCAGGTTCCATAAAAGTGACATGACATGTGAAAGACAATCTTTACATCCACATGAATATTGAACATTTGAAAACAATTCACATGCTCCTGAAATAAATAAATAAATAAAAGGCTTTTTATCTGCTTTGGAAATTATCCTTTCTGATAAAGGTGAAATATAGAAGGGACATGGTTTCTAACAGGAAATGTCAACTGTTTGTTTGTTTGCCAATAAGTGTAACACCATATAAACACAAACGCATACATACACACACACAGTCTAATTGGTATGATTTGTGAGTAATTCACATCAGGGTATTAACAGAAAAACTGAGTTGCCAGTCCCTGGAAGGAGTCCAAAAGTCAAAAGTGTTTTTTGAGTTTGTTAATAATCACTTTATAAAAGGGGGCGTAATTTTACTCTGCAGGAAAGGGAAGTAATCATACAAGAAAACACTTAGACGCCAGGCATTGGTAACAGGAAGAAAGGAAGAACGTGGGAGGCTACATGATCCAAGGACCAACTGTTCAGTCTGTCCAGGAGGATGAAAGTGTCAGAAAAATAAAGAGTAAAAAAGTGACTTGAGAATGGAGCCTCTGACTGGCGGCTAATAGAACAACTGACTGCTGTGTTCTCTCCATTAGCAAACGGTACAGAAGTGAGGTATGGAGAGTTACACGATCGTCGTTGTATGTGTGTAACTGTGCAGTTCCATCTCTGTCAGTGTGGAACCCACTCTTTTGTATCTCCCCTCTCTTCTCTAACAGTCGTTTAAACTAGGTAAACTGCCCCATCAGAGAAAAAGACTCATTTAAAACTGGGAGGCGCCTGCCTGCCTGCGGCCCTCCGGCTGCAGCTGCCATCACACTGACAGAGTCACACCAGAGAGAGGGATTATCCTCTGGTGGAAGTTCTTGTTGGCAGCTAACACACACAGGTGATTGCATCAAGGTGACTGTGGAGCTCACACCTCCTCTGTTTCGACCCCTCCAGACAATAACACACACATAAGGCTGGCTGGTGGAGTTGATGGATTGATCTGGTTTTATCAGTGCATGTTATGAGAGATAATGGTTTTGGGTCTGGCTAAATATTAATATAATTTGAATGAGGGAGTGGCATAAAAATAAGTCTTCCCTTTACAATTGGTTTTTGATTTTTTTGACAGGAGAAATTATAAAAAAAATTCACTAGTGTCTGTCCTGGCTGTTTACAAATTTCTAAAACAGATAATAATTGTTAACCCATGTTCCAAACTTAACAGTTGTCTTTCATTGAATAACAATATATATTTTTTTATTACTAATAATTTCTTTAGGTTTATTGCCAGCACCTGTCCACAAACTTTCTTGGGTCTTTGTTGAACGCACACACACACACACACACACACATATATATATATGTATATATATATATATATAAAGTAGAAGCACTGCAACCAGTTTCTTGTCCTTTCCTCTATTTAATAAAATGAGGATTTAACACAGCGTTAGTTTAACTACTGGCAGCACAACCATTGCCTTTCTATGAGATTTGTTTTTATTATCTATTTGGTTAAGTAAATGTTTTTTTTTAGTTTTTTTTTTTTTAACTGGAGAAAGTACTCGAGGGAGTCGAAAGGAAAAATAGCAATTTGGCTTTTTAAAAGGAAATTATTTAATTTAAAATGTATATTTGTTTTAGGGTTTCAAAACCACTGAAACATTTGTTCGTTTGTTTCAAATGTATAGTGGATATCAGTCATGTTATAATTAATAATTATAACTATTTTGAATTTTGAACAAGTTTGAATTTTTCTGCGAACTATTCAGTCGTCAGACTCCAGTGGTAGGATAATGTTACGCATGATGTTGAATTGTTGTACTGTGTAATTACACCACATAGGGGAGTTGATTCTTTTCACATGGAAATTACATGTAATGACCAATACATAAGAATGCAGTCAATTCAGAGTTCAAGTTTTCATTCACTCTAGGCTCTGCAGATAAGATTTACCTGATGAATATTAAACATATTCACTGTTGTGTGGAATCAGGCACACTCCTGAGGCCAGGGACTATGTTCTGTTTCCACGGCAACCAAGATAAATGAGCTGTCAATGTTATACCCGCAGCATTACTGCGTATTTAGCCGGGTTTCCGAATGTGGCGCTAATGTAGAAGATAATCAGAAAATCAGGATGAGGTGATGCGAACACGTTCATTAATGCGGGAAAACATGTCCTGCAGTGACTTTAAGTGTTACTTAAGGTGGAATATGAAGATACAACTTTGCATTTAAACTTCTGCACTTTGTATCACATTAATAAAGAAATGCTTAGCCTGACAAAATAATACAATGCAGGCTGTAAAACTCACCTCAGTGGATTCTTCTTATCTCTCCTGCAACTTTTCCCATCAGAGATCTCTGCTTCCAGGAAGTTCTGCTGAATTTACATTTTGCCGCTTCCAACCTAAAACACAAACAAAACCCCCAAGGAAAGAGAGGGGAGGGGAATGGAGGGAGGGTGTTGGGGGAAGATTCTGCTGCACAAAGGTTCCACAGGTGAGCATTTCTGTGTATTTCCCTCTGCTAAAACAGATGATCCCTTCCAGTGTTTTTCTCCAGGAAACCTTTTCTGTCTATGCAGGGTTTTCCAACTTTTAAGCAAGTGCATTCTGGGAAAGCTTAGTTCATATATTTCAGCAAATTTTAAAGTCAATAAACATGGTGAAATAAAATATGTGATCGCCTTCTCAGTCACCGTCACGTTTCAGAGCTTGGAATTAAAATTAAATTACATTGCCATTATGGCTTTTTTGTAAGTGTACAACTTGTTCAAAAATTAAACAACATTTTCCCAAAAAGTCATCTGAATTTAAATTTTTTTTTTCCTATTTTAACTGGTATAAATGTATTTAAGTTTGAAGCAAGTGTTTTTAAGCATTCATTTAGTGTATTTTTCACCTGTTAGCAGTTAGCAAGTTAATCAGACCTATTTAAAATGTATTTTTAAACAACATATAACATAGAATCATAAAATATTTGACGACTTCATATAGTCATTGTCTGAATATATTTACCTTCAGACCATCATAAGCATTTTGAGCTGCTGCTACCTTGTTAGAAACATCCATAACTACAGTGATCCTGTGCCAAGTTCTACTGGTCTGACTATAATAGCTCTGGTCCTACAATGTAGGTCTAATGGGTTTAAATAATGCCCTGAAGCAGCTGGGTGAATCTTCTACTCAAATAGGGACTTAATCAGTGATAGAACAGCCACGGCCATATTTTTAAGTAACTAAGTGGCTGTTACTGCCAGGCTTGTTACCATTTGCTGACAGCACAGCTGACCTGGGGGCAGCAACGTTGGCTGCTACCAGGAGACACGGTCTCAAGTTTTTAAGCTAATCTTCCGACTGTTAGCCCATCTGCTATTTTATTAACGTGTCAAAGATGATGCACAGCCAGAAGTTTACACCATTCAGTGTAGGTCGGTTGAACTGAAGCAGGAAACCTTTTGGAATGATCTTTAAGTAGGTCGGTTGAACTGAAGCAGGAAACTTTTTGGAATGATCTTTAAAATAACATCTAAAATATGCAATTCAAAATGAGTAAAAACGTTAATAATAATAATAATATCAGCAGAAATATATTGGCACATCTGAATTGATGTTTTATAAATGCTATTAATAACAGCAATAATAATAAAAGTATTTTAATAATCATAACAACAACAGAGTCTTAATAAAGCCAACATTTTTACTTCATATGTGTTGTTTAATTATTGTTGCTTGACTCATCTTTTTTCTCAAAACATCGTTTTACAAAAAAAAGTAAAAAACTTCTTTGTTTTTGAAAAGATTCTTTGTTTGTACATTGCCTCTATTTGCTGTGTGCACATCAAATTCAGATGCAGCATTTATTGATGACATTTCCGTGGCAGATGACTGTGTGACCCACATGTGAATGGGTCTAATCAGCGTGTGCAGTGATGAAAAAATGAGAACAGATGGGGAATTTTCTCACTCGCACAGAGGCTGTGTAATAAACAGGTCAGGTGTAATCACTATTATGGTGCGACGGGAGGTGATGGACAGATCTCACCTGCATACTGCACTCCGTTATCTCTCCCTCTGTATTTATGATCCTCAAAAAAGGCACTGTTACATAGAACATTGTTGTGTTCTATACTTTGTTTACTCCAGTATTGTTTACAGTAAAAAGTTAACACAAGTGAGCTGAAAGTCAAAGCAGCACAAACGTCCCCTTCACATCTGACCTTACCTAAATAAAAAAGCCAAACATGTTGTTAATAATTATTTAAATCCTAAAACAGCAGCATCATTACTTCAGGACACGCTGCATAACAATGTGACCTTATGGTGTTTCTTTCATTTCATTACTGCATGAAGTACACACGGAAATAGGACACTTTGTCGTGAATGTGCTCAACTTTTTTTTTTCATGTGACCTTAAGTGGAATTAAATAAGGCAGCAGTCAGTGTCGTCACTCGGTCACTCTCATCAGGTGTTTTTTGGTATTACGTACATCCTGTTCAACCTTCGGTCAATATTTTGTTTTTGTCAGGCTTCAGTAACCTGTCGGCTGCTTTTCTCCTGAGATAATACACAGTTTGTGAATAATTCAATTGATTCTCAAGGGCACTGAAATACTAAAGATTCTTGTGGCCACTTACGTAATTGTCAGAGTGCTAAATAACCCAGATCTGATCCAATGTACTGACCAGACAGAGACGATAGTCCTTCGGATAATCACAGACGTTTGGTGCAAGGGTAGTGGAGATAAAGGAATGAATGTCGTTAAAGTCAGAGGGGGCAGGTGTGGAACAAGCATTTTTTTGTGCATGAAGAAAAAAATCTCTTAAAAATTAATATTTGCAAATGATTATATATAAATCATAACTCACATGCAGGGTACATGCATAAACCAAATCCAAGTCTTTTTATCTATTATTGAGGCGCAGAGTGGTCAACGCCACAGCAGGAAGGAGAGGACAACATCTTCACGGGGTCAGATTGAGGGCTGTGCTGAAAGAGAGCAAAAAAATCTCTAGCTCAACTAAACCTCTGTGTTTACAGTATGAAATTTAAATACAATTCTCAGAGCCTCCTTTGAAGGACTTCCACTCATTCACTCCTGAAATCAAAGAAAATAAATTCATGTAAAGGAACTAAAATGACCCCACACTGAGATTCTCTGCAGGAATTGTGTCTCCGGTTCGTCCTCCGGCCCCTTTCCCAATACTGTCTTTGACAAGAAAACTTAATAAATAATTGTGTCTCTCGAGTGTTGGAAGAGGAGCTTAATTGACAAGGCGTTAAACCTTCCTTCAAAGAATGCACCATGAGTCGTTCTCTGAGGAGACGCACATTAAGGCAGACAAAAGGAGGCGACTTCATTGAATCAAGCATCACCTTAAAATATCCTCCCGCAGGCATTGTAGACATGGGAGAATAATAATAAAAAAAACCTTCCGTTACATAAGAGAAAATAATAACCCCAGAGTCTTGACCTTGAGGCACTTTGTGAATTGCCCCTAAATTAAATTAGAGTGTTGCTTTTTTTTTTTGTTTTTCAGGACATCAGTGATGCGTGGTCATCCTCATGGTTATAAAGCAGCTTAATCTCTGCCGGCAATGTTATAGTCAAGAGACACTTCTGGAGCTTTAGCTGCTGCACAAGTAATATATGCAGACAATTAATTAGCCTTTTCTCTTTCTTTTTCTTCATCTCTAAAGATCTCACTGTTTCTGGTTTGGCAAATCCCAAACCAGTCCATTAACGCGTTCACCACAGTAGTTTTTTTTTTTTTTTTTCACAGTAATGTTGACATTTTTCCGTGAGAAGCCTCTCCCTGTGTGATGTCCGGCAGGGAATCTCACACCTACAAGACTAAAATACCCAAAATGTGCATGTGCAAAAACAGAGGCAACAAAAAAAACATCCCATGTCCCGTGGCACGAGCTGCTCCAACACTGTTGGTAAGTGCACATCATTTCCCAAACTTTCTGGATTGTTTTAGTTGGATTTATATGATGCAGTATTAGAGTAACACAATAGAGAATACAATTATGAGAATACTTTGTAAAGTTGCAGTCATGATGTTATAAGAAAGAGTTGTAAGTTTGTGAGAATAGGTCGTAGTGAGAGTAAAGTTATAAATTTACAGGATTAAAATCGTAAATTTAAAAAATATGTTTTAAGGGAGATGAAAGAAAAGACCAGTATCTAATAAAGTCCTCAGTATTGGGTTCACAAATATATGAAGATGCTTCATCTTTGGCTCATCATCTTCACATCGTAGGCATCAGGACATTTATACTAATATTATGACTTTATTCTCAAATATTTTTTGGCTTTTTTCTTATATATTTACATTTTAATTGTGTAGATTATTGGCTTTATTGTCAAAAAGTACTACCTTTTCTTGACTTTAGTCTCGTAATCATATGTTTTTATTTATTGTCAGTGTGGCTTAAATACTCAGTGGTAGTTTTGGACAAATCTAAGCTTACGTTACATGAAAAAAAAAAAAAGAAGGATAACTTGCGGGTTTACAGTACCAAGTATAATAAACAATCGCACACATAACATCACCTCAACATCGCAGGGCTGAGAGCATTTTAAGGAACAATTCTGAAGTCAAACAAATATTTTTAATAGACCAATCTGTCCTGTAAATCAGATTTGTTTAGGGGTTTTAAAAAAATGTGAAACTCAAAGGAAATATTCTTAAAAGAACAACTTTCCCTTTTACCCTGCATGAAAGGATATCAGCGCTCACTTCATCTGCTTGGTGAAGACATCTGTGACAGGTTCAGGCTGTAGCTGACCCAGAGTCAGCCTTGGCTGCTGTCTAAACCAGGGTGAGATTGAAAAAGAGGGAGCCAGCGCCTCGGTTAATGATCATCTTTTTCCATTTTTTTTCTTTCTTCGTTCTTTTTATGTGGCTCGGATACTGCTGCAGTCTCTGGATTTTTGATGAGGGTTTACCACGCTGGGCACTTCCTTAAACTTCATTTAGTATTATTTGAGACTTATATTACAATCTAACAGTATATACATTATATTTATGCATCCACAGCATCTTTCTTTCTTTGCAAGTACACTCTAAACGACATTTTTGATTTCTATTTACCTTAAAATTCAACCAATCAACAGTTTCAGCTCATGGCGTTACCTCGTTTATAATTTGCATTATTTATCTTTGCATTTGTTAATCTTACATCTTGCAAGTTTGTTTGATGGATCTTCTATTATACAGCCTCTATTACAAATGTGATTAATTTAATCACTCAATTGCACTTAAAAATGTCATAGTTAGTAAATATTATCAAGTAAAATTACAGTAAATCAAGATAAACAATGGGAAATTGTGAAATAATAGTTTTTTGTGCACATTTTTCACTTCCCTAATGGTCACAAATGTCTTAGCCCACCTTTACTGCACGGCTCCACCAAACTGAAATGGTCATCTGGGAACAGTATGATAATATATCCCAATGATTAGGAAACAGACGGCTTGGAAAATCAGTCACTGTGTGACAGTGGACCAGCTGTGTGGTTGTTTCCTGATATAAAACCAGCAGTTTGTTTCCAGCAGGGAAACAGAAAAAGGCAAGAGGAGGCGTGAAAGGGTGAAATGGAGGATGGAAACGTTGCTGTTTTGGCTTTTTAGCCCAGCTGCCTCCGCCAGCTGCTACGTGCTCGGTCTAAGCCTATTATTATTTTGAGACTTGTTTTCAGGAAGCAAACACAAACAAAGGCCCGACTACGTAATGGCCCTGTCACATTTGTGTAACCTGGTTGGTGGTTTGAAGAGAAGTGATGTCAATTTGAAAAGTTGTGTGAATTGGCCATGTCAGGGGGTCCAGGGTGTCCTTACCTGTGTCACTCGCCTACGCTTACACGGTTGGAAACCATAACCATAACCAAAACTAGATTTTTACCACAGGTCATAATGTTCATAATGTATGAACAATGATGAGCTAATGTAACCAGTTGTTGAGAGGAGTTTTGATGTGAGGCGAGAGTCCGAAGTGTATGCTAACTGGCTAATGCTAAGCTGACCTGAAAAGTAGCCAGAGTTCGAAGCCAATGTATTAATAAATAATACGTCTGGAGTACCCTTCTGGTAATTAAGGCTGGCAAAAGTAACAATAGTGGATTAGTATATTAGACACCCAGTATTTATGTAGATAATATATAGACATATATTCAGGCATGGAAAGTTAGTAAATATATATAATATATATATATATATATTAAAGAAAATTAATTTGTTAGCTCAAATTTCTTTATTGAAAACTGAACATGGAATTATGTAATATTAATAATATTTTAATTTTTTTTTTTTTTTAATAGTGCCATGCTGTGAAATGGCCAGGTTATATAAAAGGCCTTTCATTTAATAGCAGAGATTTTGGAGATACTTTGGAGATAATACTGTTAAACAAAAAGAGGAAGAATAAATCCTGCTGCCGTGATGATAACACCAGTACAACATGTATTTTCTTTTATTCTTACCACTGGCAACAAAATAATTCACAGCACCGTGGCTATCAAGCTAGGAAGCCAACAGTAACATCATAATGTAGGACATAAAAACATCAGAAGAGTCTGACCAACCCTTGGGAGCCATGATGAAGGGCAAAAATTTCCCAAAACTAAAAAAAATCAAAGTAGCGGAGAATTCCTCAGATGACGTTGTCAGGTGATGCTGCTTAACGCCGTGCTGCCACGTGGCATTGAAATATTAACAGAAACAACGTTATAATAAGACGCTGTCATTGCCGACTACTTAATTGCAATCTGTCCTCATTTCACCCTCGGTGCTTTGCATAGAAATTGTAATTTCGGTGCATGGAAATTCCCTATGTGATATTCAATTAGAGGAGATGATAGAAAAGAGTTTAAATGTAGTCCCAGGGTTACAACTGAAGTCTCG
The DNA here is from genome assembly GCF_000523025.1 of Cynoglossus semilaevis. Taxonomy (NCBI): domain Eukaryota; kingdom Metazoa; phylum Chordata; class Actinopteri; order Pleuronectiformes; family Cynoglossidae; genus Cynoglossus; species Cynoglossus semilaevis. The sequence continues at coordinate 14,124,602 of NC_024320.1, forward strand.
TGACATGATTTGCTGAGGCCCGTTGAGGAAAAAAGTGTATTTCCCATGTAATCATGAATTAATCCTCTTTTTTTATTTTTTGGCTCAGAATTACTTTCTTCCATTTCATCTACATCAGACAAAGACATTATGTATATTATTTATTATTGTACCCGGGGCGGGTGCAACATCATTACAGAAACGGCATTGACTGCCACACTGCCTGCAAAAGTCTTAATCTGAGATTAAATTGAGGTAAATCAAATAATATTTTTTTCTGCATTTGTTCTGCAAATTTCATTCAAGACTCACTGGCTGTTATTGTGACCTCCTCCAAAGTTGCACTTATCTGTCAACTCTTGCTCAAACTCTTTTTTTAATTTAATTTAATTTTTTGTAATGGGCTCTAGAGGTGTACTCACTCACTAATGAAAAACACTCCAGACTCACAATAGTGCAGCATTTGAAGGCCATTTTCATTCTGTGCTTTTGTGCACCGTCTTTGTCTTCCTACCTTTTATGTTCCTTCCTGAATTCCTTACATGCTCTCAGGAGCACAATCAACGGAGCCTTCTGGACATCACAGAATGATGTATAGTCCTGGGGAAGTGCAGAGGCGAGGTATCTATAATGCGTGATGTGGTGTTGTGATAGGACTAAACAAGTCCAAGGTCGTTCTTTCGGTGATTAAGAGACGCCGTCGGCTAAAGCTTGGGATTGTATGCAAGGGTTGCTTTAAATAGTTTTCCCACTAATGGCAAATCAATAAGCCCGTGGAGGAATGATTAAACATTCCTTTTCTGGCTAATGACACTCATGCTTCATATTCCTTGCAGATATGCTCATCGAACGCGTAGATATACACAGGGCCTTTTTTGGTGGTGCTTCCGCTGTTGTATTGTGCAACAAAAACAGGGCTAAATGTGCAGCAGATTGGGCTGCATATTAAATGCTTCATCTCTAACCAATTAAAAGATGCCATTGATTTGGAGCCATTGGTATGCCATGATCACAGCAGATGAGCGAGGAGAGTTATGAGTTGTTTTTGTCCCTGGAAGACAAAGTGAAGGGCATCGACAAAGATTTGTTTACACAGTTCTTAACACAAATTAACTGAAATATAAATACATTTGTCATACCCGGGGTTGGGAGGCTGGATGAAGGGAGATTAAAGGTAGCAACAAGGTAAACAAAGATAATCCCAAAGCTCAATGAAGCAATTCACTTCACTCTCAGTGGACGGCATTTATTTGTCCCCACTTGTGTACAAACGATCTTGAGAGTCGGTGGCTGCCAGTGAGTCAGTACTGCAGGTAAGACTACTGCCTCCAAATCATTGCTTCTTTATGCTAGGACATGTAATCAGAAAAAGATTCTCCTTCTATTTACTTTCC
>NC_024320.1:14126017-14150666 GCF_000523025.1 Cynoglossus semilaevis
GCCAACGCAGACTTCTCTCATCTCAGTTGCCCAGGATAATCATCATTTTCTAAAAGCAATTAGTTTGGTTATACTACTAAACAACTGCTTTACATCACCATTAGGCCTCATGTCACGACGCGGTCTATCACTTCCCCTCGCCCTCTCACTGTGCAGTGCGACCACTGCAGTGTGGTATCTAAACAGCATCAATTTCACTGAGGCAAAGCAGCCGACTGTGTTTCCCAGCAGGCAGGTTGTTCCAAACATCTTGGAGAAATAACCACAGATCTTCTGTGGACGTAGACTGGCTTAAAGCCCTGTGGCTCTTTACGACCTGCTTCACGCACCCTGTGAGGTTGAGATTAGGACTCTGCGGAGGCCGTTCCCTGACTTTCAGGTCGCTTTATTTTCCCTTGCACTGGAGATGAATCTAAATGGCCTTAGTTGTGTGTTTGAGTTGTTTGACCCAATAATACGGTGACCCTGCCTGCTTGTACTTTTTACAGTAGAATAACACGCACATCTATAACCTATAATCCATCTCTAATTCAGCAAAATCTCTGACTTTGGCCAAATGTACCAATAAGAACAGATGCCTGTCATTACAAATATTAATATTTAATGATTAATAATCATTGAAAATAATTTTACTAGATCTATCAGAACTGCCTAAAATTTTAGAATGGACAGTGTTCAGGACTTTTAAACTTTTATCCCAACCCCTTTTTGTATCACACATTTATCCTTTTTAATTTGCTAATTATTATTCATGCCATCCAAACAAAACATAATTAAGGGCCTAATTATATATCCAAATTAATTTATGTTGATATTTAACTCCACTGCAATGCAATTACATTTCCAAGGGATTTTTTTTTTTTTTTAATTTACTAGTGTAATGTGATTGTGTTAAAGATGAAACTCATATGGATTGTTCGCTTTGATGGCCACAGTGATTTGTGCACCTGCCTACACACACGAAATTCCACTGTGTAAATTATATTGGATTATGGAAGTGATCAATTTACTTTTATTTTTTTTTATAAGGACTTAACTTAGTATGTAAAATATGTGACAACAAAGAGTTATTGATGTTACTGTTCACTGTCGTAAAGCCTTTATTTCTAGTAGCTATAGGAAACTGGAAATGTAGCAGCCTGATGAGGGAAATGTTTTGTTGCTAAAAAGTGTCAGATATGCTGTTGGAATAAGAAAACTCTCCCAGAGCCTTGTTAACCCAGAGCTCTACTGCTCTAATGTCTTGATCCACTAATGGATTATTTTTAAAATTAGCATGAAGTGTGCATGCTGCTGCCAGTGGCAATTAGGCAGACAATGTATCATTTCTTGAGCATTTTCCTTGCACAAACAATATCTATCAGCGTTGACAGCTCGCTAACGACGGCACATGCTTTAATTGTTGTTCATGTTTTGTTTTCAACACGACATGAAAGTGTCATCTGTTCTGACTAGGTGTGGTTTGCCCAAGCCTGGGAGTCTGAAAGAAAAAAGAAAAGACAATTATCGAAGCCCATGACTATTAAAGTCATATTCATTTTCAGAAAAAAAGCTGCAAAACAGAGACATGGCTCACGAGGAAAATAGGACTAGGAGGTGGAGACTTGGCGTAGGATTAATAGCTGGTGTTGGAGGCCACTGAATCCCTATGACAAAGTAATGAAAGAAAGACGTATGGCTGGAGGTGAGCCTGGCCGAGCTCGGGGGCCACCATGCCTGACAAACACATTATGTGCCAGATGAAGTGACGGGAGCAGAATACTAAAAAAAGACTGTCAGTGGAAGGAGCGGACACAGTAGAAACTGCACAACATGAAAGGAGAGGAATCAGAGACTCAAAGAGACACACTGGGCTGTGTTCAGATAATGGTTAGAAGAAAGTTCAACCATTGCCCATTTGTTTCACCAACAACTCTGCATCCACTCTGTGCAACTGACACCATGCAAGTACGTCAATTTCTTTATTCTATTCTTCTGTAATTATTATGTGACTTTGTAATTTGGGAGTCAGTGTGATATGGCAGTGTTTTTGACCAAATGCTAGGCAAAGCAGGTATTGAATTTAGTCACACAGTAGAAGAAACAGATCAATGAATTCTGAGCTGATTTTGGGTTTAAATTCAACATACAATATGTTGCCTGTTGATGTATCAGGGAAATTATGTGACAGATGTCAAGAAAACAAAAAAAAAGTAAGAATTTGATTTCAATTATCCAAGTTATCTTGCTAATTCTATTCCCCTAGAAAACATTGTCAGCTAGGTGTATTTGTAGGTAGAAATGGCTCAACACAACATTTCATGTCTGATGCCGATACTGCAACTCCGATTTCAATTCAATATCCTCCTTTTTCCTCGACTACTGTTGAAGGTGATACTCTCCCCGTTTACGGCATGTCGCGCAAAGTTAAGTTAAGCATTGGGGCTTAGGTATCAAATCGCACGGGCTATGGATACCGATCCCGAATATTGGATTGAGCCATACCTAGGTGGTAGATGGATCATGTTTAATAATGTGAATAGTTCTTTGGGAGCATTTTGGAGGATTTTGTAATATTCAAGTTCATGTAGGAGCATTTTGGAGGATTTTGTAATATTTTATTTCAATTATGAACAAAGCAATTACTTTTGATGAGTTTTGAGTCATGAAATGTTCTGGAAACACTAAGCAAATAATAGCAAATAATAGCAAATCAATATGGACGCAGTTGTAGGAAGTGATTTGTATAACATTAAAGAAGAAAACATGACACTAGCGCCGATATTTCCTTTTCTTTTTCTCTCTCTCGTGGTGAACTAACTGCATCACTGCTTTGCCTCAAACTCCAGGAAGCAGACCTCACATACGTCTGTCACACTGAGGGACCACATTTTCAGGCTTGTGTTCTTCAATTAAAATTGCACGTGGCTGCAGCCTTTGGTCCAGTCATTTGTTTCTGCGTCTCCATGTTCTTTATTGATATTCATGGTTGGAACGTGTGACATTTGCAGTCGAATCTTAAAAGAAACATAATTACAGAGAAATAATGTACTCAATAAAGTACATATTGTGCAGGTCTTGGCACATGGTATCACTTCACTATTGCTTTTCTTACCTTCTGTTAGAGCCAATGCATCAAAACATCCATCTGGACGTGTGTGTGTATATTTTCTTGGCTTACTCACCTTGTAAAATTTTTCAGGAATCAGCATTTCTACCCACACATTACTGCACAAACTGAGGTTTTTAAACCTTTAAACAGTGGTTACAAGTGAACAGAATTGTGGTCTTTATTAAACTGTGAGTAAACTAGTGGATCAGACTTGTTGACGCATTCAAAGGTCATTTTGAAGAGATTATATCAGTTTGTTACGATAACATAGCGGATCAAAGAGGCTTCTTCAGTTCTGACTGACTACTGGCAAGTACTGAGTCATGTACAGGGGGTCCTCGGTTTACGATGTCCTCGACCTGTGAAGTTTCATGGTTACTTCACCCTTTTCTTATTAATTTATTAAGAAAGTCTTGTTTCATTATTCCAACATACGGTGTTAGATGTTGCCAACTAGGAAGACGGCTTCGCTTACATTCACCAGTTGTACGCCCTACATTGAATTGTGCTTTGTTTTTTTATGACTCCCAAGCCTAAGTCAGACTCCTCTAATGTTTATAATTCCTAGATTATGATGTTACCACTGTGTTAGTGTAGATGAGAGACATACAGTAGGTCCTGATGAACAGTAAATAGGTTCTGACTTACTCTTAATAACATAGTATAAAAAATTGTGACATTTATGTCTTTTATTTTTATGTATGGAAACAATCCATACAAGCACTGGGAGGGATTCAAAGAATGGAATATCTACCTTTTTTTGTTGAGAAGTACATTTTAGGATGAAAAAGAAGAAGAAAAGATCATCACATTAAATCACAGTTAGATGTCACGATCTACCATAGGTTGGACGGATCAGTGGATTTAGGAATAATGCCAGTTACCACATAGCTTGGCAGTTTTATATGCCTGGAAAAGTAGCAGTGTATTTTTTTTTTTTTCTTTTTTTGGCTTTCCCTCAGCCAAAAAAGAAAGTATTTTGCTTTACTAACTTTCAGAGACCGTATGGTTCCTTCTATTACATATTTCAGACTATTGCTTTGCTGCCAGAAACTGAAATCGTAATGTGAGTGTGTATCCAATATTAATCTTTCATTTGGCAGTGATGATACAACAATCTTTAAAACAGTTTGCCTTAGTTTGACTTTTTTGGCTGAAGGGGGTTTAAAAACACAAAACCCTTTTATAAGATGGGGAAAATTATGGCAAATGTAATATCTGTCATACTCCTGTCACTAATTTCAGATTGCTGGCACAGATTTTACCTTATGTGAGTAGTGCCTCATCATCACTCCCCCAAAGAATGGTGCTTTGGAAAATACAATTTAGTCAAAACACCTGCTAACGTCTAAGTCTAAGTGTCTTTTTTAATGGTAAACATTTCTAACCCTACAAAGTCATGACCACGTATTAATAATGGGAAATAAAATAAATAATAAATATCAGCAAACTCCTCAAAGATGTTGTGTTTCTCTAAATATGCACATATACTGATAGAGAACAATAAAACAAAAATGAGTCATTGGAGGTCCAACCATCTTCGAATAATTATTATGGAGAGGCTGTGAAATGTTTATTTCAATGTCATTTACCCACATTCACAAACCCGGCCATTCACAGATGAAAAATACCTCTCCTTCTAGCAAACGACAGTGACGCCTGGTTGCCTAACAATATGGAAGAAAACCAATTGTGTGAGTGGCAGTCCGGCATCACAGGAGAAATAAATAAATGAATGAATGAATTGAAATCTGAAAATAATACTTCTATTTGGCCCAGCTGGTGGGAGCAGATTCATTTTCTTGTTTTGACAATCTGTTATTTGGAGGCAAAACTATATGACTTCATTTCACTGTTTGGTAATCACTGTAATCACAAATGTCACTAATGTGCGAGCATTTTCTTGTTATACTGTAGACAAGGAGAAGACGAGAAGAGAGAGAGAGAGAGAGAGAGAGAGAGAGAGAGGTGGCCTGAGGTTTCACCCATCACAGAAAAAAACTGACCAGAATGATAACTTAAATCTCAAAACAGCCTTTTTTCCTACAAAACTCCACCACATCCATGCGGCTTCTGCAGGTATTTTGAAGTGTAGGGACTTTTAAGGCAGAAGTAATATTCTGACAGTGCTAAATAAATGTGCAGCAATGCAAACCTGAAGACTAATGGCATCAAAATAGCTCAAGACACGCTTGAAATGACATTACGACAACAACCAAAGCGTAGAACTGTCCAACTGCTGAAACATACATAACATGTACAATCGGTTTAGCGATGCATGTAATGTACATTTATCATAAATGAACAATGTTGGCCCACCCACTGAACACAGCTGCTTCCAACCTCACAAGACACATTAGTTTATTTTTATTTTCCTTTTTCTATTTTAGTTTTCATGTTACTACACTTTACAGTAGCATTTCAAAGTTTATGTTCAATTAAAATATCACTGAAAAACTTCACTGATTTGTAAAATAGTTTTTGGAAGAACATGGTCTTTTTTGTGCCACGGACCACTTAAATGTCTGATTTTTTTTTTGACCGATCGGCATTTAATAAAACAATAGCACCGGCATAAAAACTAGTATTATCATTAAACATTATATATATATAAATATATATATATAAACATTAACAGACCGGTGCCAGTTTGCGGCCCGGGGGTTGGGGACCACTGCTCTCAATCGACCACAGGTATGTTCGTCTGTGTGTCTCTATATGTGATGTACTGGTGAACTATTCAGGGTACACCTCGCCCTCACCCGTTGCCAGTTGGGATTGGCTCTTGTCCTCCATGACCCTGCAAAAGATCTAAGAAGTAAGCAATAGATAATGGAAATATTAAGTATGCTTAGTTCGTTTAATTTATTTGAGCACCAGAAGCGTAATCTTCACATTATAAAAGAATAATCTCCATTTTTCAAGAATGATTTACATCCACAGCTTTCATATTAAAGCATAGTGTGTTGTACATTTAAATTGATGTTTCATCTATAGATCAAAGAAATCACGTACAAGAGAGGATGGGATCATTTTGATGATATTCCCCTTCCGGCTTCCAGGATTCCACTTTTACAGTATAAGCATTATAACCATGCTGGGCTCCACAGCAGCCTGGAGCTGCAGTAGGCACCTGGTAATGTCTTATCTTCAGCTGCGTTACCATAGAATGTTGAGCTATGAATTTGTTGGGATAGCTTGCAGCGTGTTGTTAAACGAATCAAAAGACATTGTGTGGATATGGCTTAGTTCGTTTACTTAACGTTTGAGAACATACCATTTTCTGGACTCTTTCTGGACCCAAAGCATATTCTGTCATCGATGCACCTGTTTTTTAGATTTTGTGTAAAACCTATTGTTTTGTTTCAATGTTCGATCCGTAGTGTATTAGCTGCTAAACCTCTATAAAGAATACAAGTGGCTGTTTTTAGTAAATGATAGTTTTAGTCCACATAGACAATAGTGATCGCTTATTTTATACGTCATTTATTTTGGTCAAATATACACTTGAACACAAAAAACCAGTACAAAATCTATTGCTTTACTATGAAGTGCTTGAATACACCTGCAGGTGCAACCTACACATGTCTCCAGGAGTCTCGAGGGATTAATTATCCTACATCCTCACCTTGGAGACCCAGCTGAGAGTCCTCCATCCTCTGCCTACTCCCAGGTTTCCCATTTCTCCACCTTTCCCACCCTACAGATCCAAACCACTGCAGGGTCTCTTCTCCAGCTTCAAAGATGATCCTGTTGGCTCTTCTGGGATGCAGCCCTCTTATTTGAAGGAGTCCCAGCGTTCACTGCGGTATGTACCCAGGGAAGCCTGGCTCACAGCGGTCTTTCCAATCATTGCTCAAACACTCTGAGATTAGCCAAGCATATTTATCCCTCTTACGTTCACGGTCTCTTCAATTCAATCCTCCCAAGGGATGGTGCGTTCCAAGAAAAGCACTTGTCTGGTGGAATCTGATTTTATCACCACTTCTGGGCAGAGGGCAGTGGTTGCAAGTTGGCAGAGAACCTAAGCTGTCTTCCCATGTCGACTTAAGTTGCTGGTCACGAGGGCCCTCCAAAGAAGCTAACCTGATGTTGCGCTTCCTGCCCTTCTGAAAGCAGACGACTGTTTGAGATGGTTCCATCGATGTTCCTGAGTACTGATTTGTACACTCAATCCCGACTCCAATCATTTTGTTCACACTGACTTTAATGATGGATTCACTGCACACCTGACGTTTAATGGGTTTGCACCCAAATTAGCTAATTTGTGATTGAAAATCCTCCAATTTTAGGTGGATTAGTGAATGCACATGAGTTGAGAAGCAGTTGCCAACTACTATGCAGTGTTCGCGCAAACGCCACGTGCTGGTGTGAAAACGGCATAGGTCACTCCTGCGACTGGCCCCATTTGGAGTTTAGGTACTGGACTGCTTGTTAAAACCCACCACACCGTATCTTCGGCTTTCCTTAAAAGGAGCTTGAAAAGAAACAACACAGCTGTCGTGATATTTCACTTCAGCAAGACGTTAGGAAAGGTGAAGACTGCGGAGTTCAGGAGACCCATAAAAGAGCAGCTTATTTCCCTTATCCATCATTTTATTGAAAGAATAAAAAGCTCTTGCTGAATCAGTTTGGAAGAATAACAGTCTTTGCTAATGGAGGGTTAATACTGCAACAAAACATATGACAAAGTTAATATTGTCTCCGCACAACTTGGCAAGCATGACAACAAATGTCGCTGTTCTCATAGTAACACTAATGCAAACTGTGGGCTATTATGTTGTGTTAATTAAAGTTTACTGTCACTGTGAAGAAACAAAATGCAAGGTTTAGCACTGAGACCAAAGTGGTAATTATCAGCAATGTGACACATTTTAATTTGTCTTAACACTCACTCTGCATAAAACACACACAAGTGTATGTTTGAAAGTATATATGTGCTATATACTTATATTTATATATATCCACATATTATTTTTTCCTCTTTTTTTACTATTTGATTTAATTTGTTTTTATTGATTCTTAATATAGTTTCAAATCTATGTTTGAAATGGATTCCAGTACAAACTATTCAGTCACATATGAATGTCGTTAGATAAAATCTGTATTTTTTGGCTGTGCTCCTCCTTTTAGCTAACTTTGTTAAAAAACAAACTTGAAAACACATTTCTGTATGTGAGGTCTGTCTGTCTCTCTTCCCCTGCTTCTGTCTGCTGCGCAATCAGTGTCATCACACTCACCTGTATCCTGTGATTACCTGTTCATTATCCTCACTGGTCTCACCTGGTGCTCTGGGTATATATACCTCCGTCTCTCACTCAGTCTTGGTGTTCCTGGTATGTGCTCCTATTTTATTCTGCATGGTTCCAAATGTTACAAAAAGCAACAGCATATCTTATACTTGACAGTACTTTAAGTAAATTCTGAAAACCTTTTAGCTAACTGTTGCTAATTGTTAGGTGACATATGACCTGTGTAGCTAATATTTAGTTAGATCATTGTAACACTAACATACCATATTAGAATACAACCAGATTAGGTTTCAACTATGTTTTGTACACTTATAAAGTGTATTGGTTACTATAATACTTCTATATTCATTTTTTTCTTTCTCTCTACTTCGACTACACACTTTGTCCCACATGAATGATGAAGTTGCTTCATGTACTCCCGCTCCCTAATCGTAACACCTGGATGATAAATGACATGCATGAAATTAAACTGCAAATGAACACAGTAGGTATCATGGAGAATCAAACTGAACTCATCAGGTATTCAGGTAATGAACACGTAAAGGCAGAGTGAACAATGTTATCATCAGTATTAAAAAAAATAACCTCCACATTTGAGATGGTGTGCTGTAAAATCATTTAATTTATAGGTGGATATTAAATACTAAAAAAACAAAACACAATATGCACTTAAAAAAAAAAAAAAAACACTGCTAAATCTTAAGCAATTTTTGATGCACTGCCTGAAGGACCATAACAGCTAACGTATTCAAAGGTTTATGTTGATGAGTTCAGGGAAATTAAGGGCAGTGTTTTGTGCTTTTCTTTTTTTTACCCCTTGAACCTCACCTTGTATATACAGTATATATTTTTTTTTTATCAGTAGCAAATTTATGAGTTCATGTCAGCAACACACTCCTTAATAAGCAGATATGCTGAAACCTGCTGGTTTAGTTAATAAAGTGGTGTAATAAAAGAGCATCCATTGAATGTTTTGGCCAAAAATAATTCAACAAAATGACTGTAAATTTCTCAGTAGAGAAGATCTAAGATTATATTCTTGTCCTAATGTAAGTTTATAATTTTGGTATATTTTATATTAAAAATATGACAAACTGCAACTCTGTGTGTGTTCCAGCCTGCCTCATCCTCCATGTTGGCACTTTTAATTCAAGCATAAATAAAAAAGTATAACAATGTTTATTTCAGGGAAACCTGAGGCATCAAAACATTCATCTGTTCCATTTTCCCCATGCCAATCCCTTCTTTACTGGGCTGCTGTTTTAGCATACGCTGATGATTCTCCTATTTACATTGAGTATACTGATTTAAAACCTTTATTCCTTTTCTCACACATTACTTCACCACATCGTTGTGTCTTCTGGTCTGGTTAAAAAAAAAAGAAAAAAGTGCAAAATAGTCCTGTTTACCTCTGAGCCTTAAAATGTTTTAAAATACTCACAAGACTTTACTTTTGATTTTGGAATAGTTAAATCCTATTATTTGCCAAAACACACCACATACAGTAGCTGCATTGGAGTAGCCCAAGACCTGAGTGCTTGAATTGTAAATCCTCTTTTGCAGTATTAAAGCTTTTGTCAAAACAGATTCTGATGTAGGTGTAAGATGGAAAGCCTGTGTTCGACTAACATACATTAGAAACATTTACACACACACATGCCAATACTGGTGGCAGCACTTCCCATATATAATGTGATTTTTTTTTTCCTTTGCCGGTGGGACCTCTCTCTCACTTGTTTACCCCCGGAGCATGAAAAATAAAGACAGAAGAAAAAGGAAAAGTCAAAAGGAAAAAACAGAGAGTGGCTGAAAAGTTGGCTAAAGACCTTTGCAGCGGTCTTGTACCTTCTGGCATTTGCAGTTAGAACAAGGCGGCTGACCGACATGGGGAAACAGATGCTGTCCGTCCATTTGTCAGTGACTCCTATTTCTCTTTTGTCGAGTGGAGATTGTGCCCTCATGCACTATGTGTGTGCGCACTTGTGTGTTCTTAAGAGAGACGGAGCTGCAGTTTAATGGTCTAGTTTCTTGTCTTGAATCCCGTACTGATAATTATTCTTCTAAATATGTTGTGTGTGTGTGTACAGAATAGGATTAAAGGAAAACTGGAACAAAGTTTCCATAGGCATCAAAAAGGTCAGAGTTTGCAGAAAAAGTAGAAATTTGCAGAAAGCCTAGTTGGCCATGTTTTCTTTTTGTGCACATGGTGTTAAAATTAATTGCAAATTAACAAAATGTTGACGACACAGCAGGGTTAAGATTTGTGCTCTACTTGTTTTGTTTGTGTGTTATGTTTTTTTTTTCCTCTCTCCCTAGAACATTTGGAATCTGGTTTTAATTGGCTCCATTCTTCCACCCAAATCTGCATTTATTTTGTATTTTTTGGAAAGCGGCTAAGCAGCATGTGGGGGTTTGGGAGCGTGAATGATTCTGTAGTCAACGAACGCAGTTCCAAACCAGATGCTTCGTGGTCCGCAGATGGCGATCGAAACTTCTTGGTCATTAATCAAGGGCTCAAGGCTATTTATTGGATAATACTAAATCTGAATTCACAACGCTTTCATTTGGGGCAGGACTGTGGACATGACATGAGGGGCTCTGTTTCACAAAACATATCACAGCAAATCAGTTAATTTTATGAATTATTGTGGCAGCCTAACTTTTTACTGCATTGGGTTGAGATAAAGACCTAATGTTTTTACTGAAGATATGTATATTTTTACTACTACTTAGAATAATAATAGTTTTAAAATGGTCAGCAGGGACATGTCTCGGAAGTGTTCAAAAATGTTCAAAAGTGCTATAATGTGTCATCAAGGTGAACAAACATTAATGTGATTTTCTTGGTTACCTCACCATCTCCCACAGTAGTATCTGAGCCCTCTATGGATTTTTATTAGCGATATAATTCTTCTTTATGTTCCTCAGTTGTGTTCAACTATGTTTTTCTGCCATGGTACCTGATTTGACGATGTACTTCTTTGTAAACCCTTATATACCATTAATTTAGTGTCAGCGGAGATTCCTTCATCCTTCATCTTCCCACCATCTAGTAATTAACAACATTCACCAGCTCTGTCATTCCTAGAGCTTCAGCTTCTTTGCCATGGTAACATTTAAATGACCTGTTTAATTTATTCTGCTGAAATGTACTGTATGCATTTTTTTTTCAGAAAATAGCTGGCTCATATGCTAGTTCATATGCAAATGGATTTGCTGCTGAGCAGGACGATGAAGTCTAGACCTCAAGGAGACTGAAAGCAGTCTGCTAAGTGCATGGACAATGTTTTGGTTTGAGTTACATTAGGAGCCAACAAAAGCCTAGACATTATAGAATGCAAATCTTTCAGCAACCGATAACACTGTGCACCATGAGATTGTTTGTTCAGTCATCATTTCTGATTGTCCTGATAAAAACCCAAACTTGTTCAGTATGGGACAAATGGACAGCAGGTAAGACAGTCAAGCACAAATTCTACCTCCATGAAACTGTTCCGTCAAATGATTCCAGTTCACACAGTCTTGTTTGAGTCTCTGCATAATTGCAAATAATCTTCAATGTAATTTTTACTAACAAAAATGCATCCAAACTATGACAAACGTTGGTTTTTTGACTTGTTCATATTGGTCTGAAGTGTGTTTGTGGAGTTTGACGTCTGTATTTTAAACATAAAATATGCATTAATCAGATCACAGTACTCTGTCGTCTGGTAATCAATCTCTGGTAGGTTTTTGCTAAATTATTGCTGAGTTATTGCTTGTTTCACCTTTATGAGTTAGTTATTACAACAATTATAATAACAACAAGATTGTTATGCATAATTTATTTGATGTAAACTTGGTGATTAATAGAGTGTTGTTCGGCACTTCACTACAACACAAGCTGAACAACACTTCCTGGACTTTGTTCTAATAATTTGGCCCAGCAATCTTAAGCTGGATGTATTTCTTTTTATATTATATTCTACAGCCAACAGTTATGTTCACTTACAAAAGCCACTTTTTTTCCCATAAGTCACCAGCAGGACTCATATTGTAAGGCTTCAGCTTCAGACCAAGGGACCAATTCTGGGGCCACTGCGCCGTAGTGAAAGATTAACAAAGTGTAAATCAAAGCACTTTTACACATGAGTCCTGATGGCTGAGATCAATCACCGCTGGACATTGTGGACAAGCCTATTACAGCAAGTGCCACAAGTTGTAAATCTTTTCTGAGACATAGGTGGTGCTGGTGCAGGTGCTGAGCTCTGGGGTGTGGATGGGGGGAAAAAATGGAAAACCAGCGGTGAATTATGACATAATTATGATGTTACACAGAGAGAAGATCTCTGATTAATGTGCATGAGGTGCTTACATACGCCAAACTATTTGAATTTTTGATGATTTAAATCTTGGTTCCTGCTGTGAAATCACTCAGTTTTGTTATTTGAGCGAGATGTGAAGTCTCTTTGCGTTTGACTGCACCTTTTTTTTTCACTCAACATTTCCAGCTCTTCACAAAAGCTTGGTTCCATTATGACTCTACAGACAGTTTCCCAGAACTACGAGGACGTGCTGGACAGTGGAAACACTTTTGGGTTCATTATTCTCTGTCTGCTTCTCCCATCAACGATGCCACTGGAAAAATGGAAAATTATATGCTTGTGTAGTTCAGCGTAGTGATACTGCACTGGCCCATAACATGTCATAATGAAACACAAGAAAGGTGGGATCAGAAAGTGGAGAAAATGTGTCTTCTTTTTAGTTCTACCATCATACAGGAGAAAATTAAAATTGCTGATACGTCGGTAAACTTGGAATACACAAACTTTCTGATGATATTTTGACTATGTTAGTAGTTTCCATTTTTGGCTTGTGACCCCATTTTGACATAAACTTTTTTTTTTCTTTTCTAGAAATTCATTTTCGAGGTTTCATTAATTAAAGTGAAGAAATACAGTTGTTTAAGATTATAATAATAATAAAATGAATATTCATATATTCATTAAAATAGTCACAAACAGCCTTTTTTTTATGTTTTACCAGACATTTACCAGTCTTTTATCAAATACCAGACATTTCACGTGACCCTATTTTGCAACCCTGAGGTTGAAAAACACTGGAACATGTGGTTACAATGTAAGACAGATATGTCATACAGTAGCTTAATTTTCCTGTAATAAGAGTAAACATTGCCCAGTCGTGGAACACTGTCCAAATACATCCTTGGGGAAAACAAGTCTCCAAATTATTGATTGGCCTCTTTAAGAGCTGTTGTACAATTGTGTGTAGGGATTGTGTTTTTTAGTGGCGTCTACCCGTGGAGACTGAGAGCACTTTGGGAAATCAGTGTATGCTTTTGACCTACAGCACACACTCGTTCATATTTACTACCACAGCAAAACACTGAGTGGTGTGTAAGGTAAAAACGACAGGATAGTGCTTAAAGTGAGCAGCCTCTCACAGACAAGAGGAACAAACTGGCAAGGTATGACTAATGATGGTGCAGGGAGAAGCAGCATAACAACCCCCCACCCCCCTTCCTCCATCCCCTAGACTGAGAGGTACTGTATATACACCAGGTTTAAAATGAGGGAGTAATGTTGAATAGCCATTTGATGACGAGTGATCTTTGAGTGAGTTGTTCTTCTTTAAAAATGCTTAACCATAACAACTTTTACATTTAGGTGTGAAATCCATCTCCTTTTTATGTGTAATATGTGCAAAAAGAAAATGCATCCTCAGATGGAATGTGGATCTGCGTCGTTACCAGGAGTTTTCAAACTTATAATAAACTGATTAGAAAAAGAGGAAGAAATCAATGTAATTTGCACATGCTGTTGGG
Organism: Cynoglossus semilaevis; assembly: GCF_000523025.1. Classification (NCBI taxonomy): domain Eukaryota; kingdom Metazoa; phylum Chordata; class Actinopteri; order Pleuronectiformes; family Cynoglossidae; genus Cynoglossus; species Cynoglossus semilaevis. Next base: position 14,140,185 of record NC_024320.1, read on the forward strand.
AAACTTTTTTCACAGGAAGATTCCAAGCTTGTATCACAACTCACTGAGCATAGGGCAGCGACTCTACATCTGACGGCTGACTGTCAATTGCCACATGGTTTGTGAGAGACTGCAGCCTGATTAATATTGTTCAGGTCAAGGCATTCACTGAAGCTGCAAAGTAATGACTTGAATCAACCAACTCTGTGAAGCTCAATTTGATTAATTAATTCTATTTTTGTATATTTGTATTAATCATTCTGTCATTGGTGTCATTTATTTTTTATATTTATTACATTTATTATTTATTTTTATAGTATTAATCATTCTGTCATTGGTGTCATAATGTGAAGCCCATTGATTTATTTGCTGCTATTTGTCTGTTCCTTCCAACATTATATGAATGTTTATATTTATCTCAGTTAATTATGATTTATTCTGATCAAATACAACATTTTTTGTTTGTTTGATAGCCCTAGAATTATTGTTCTGTGTTTCTGCTGATGTCCACTGAGGGTCCACTGAGGGTCCACTCAGAATTTTTAAAATGATTACATTTCATGATCAAAATAATCATTTTTGTATCCAGATCACAACATGTCAGAATTAATTCACTTTTCTTAAACCATTGCCAAAAAGTAAAACTAGGTAGTTTTTCTTTTGGATAGAAAAGGACTCCCTAATGTGTTTATGGCAGCTAATAAATGCCCTCGTCACACATATTTCAGCCACTTTGACACCACCTCTGTCTGACATGCATTTTCTGTTTTAAATCGACACTTCTCGGAGCCACTGTAGCTGAATCATTACAGTTTTAAACAAGTTGCTTAATGACCATCACCAGACGCGACTGAAACAAGTGATAAAGCTTGGATATTGTAACAGCAGCTCTTTGTTATTATACCCTATTTACAGGTTTGCTAATGAGTCTTCATTAGTGTTTGAAGTAAACAATGTTCTTATTTGTAGAGAAGGATAAAGGATTTTTTTAGACAAGGTTACTTTCAAAGTGTGTTGTGCAAACACAGTTCCACAGGATCATTTTGACATTTTTTTTTTTCATATTAGAAGTCATTATTAGAGAGACATGCATTTTTTATTAATTTTTATACTGAAATATTAAATGTCATTTTCTTATAAAAATCATGGAAAATTCTACTAAATGGTTGCTTCAAGGTGATTTTCTTAGAAGATCAGTTATTTGTTTTTTTTTTTTTGTTTTGTTTTGTTTTTTTCTCATACAATAACAGCTTGTATTTTATAGTATTTAAAAGGCATGATTCGTCTTAATTCCTGCTCCAATCGCTGCAATATCAGTGCAGTCTTAAAGTCTGAGTAAAGCCTATGGATCTCGACTGGAAAAGAGTGTTTCTTTATGTTCATAAGTAATTGATGGCTCGTCCTTGGCCAAACGGAATAAATTCAGGGAAGTATTAAATTAAATTGTATTCTTTTTTTTTTTTTTAAATAACTCAAAGCTTTTTTCAGAAAACACTGTCAGTGTCGCTCTAAAAAAAGGAGCCTGTGAGGTATTACAGAGTGTATGCTGCAATTATTCAAATGGGTACAAACCACATTATCCTCGGGATGTTGGCAAAGGAGTGAGGATACATAAAAAATAGGAAAGTTTAATAGTGCAGCGCTGCTCAGATACTCGCTTCATGTCGAAGAATATATTAAATGTGCAACTCCCTAACTGAAATCATGAACTCTTCAAAGCTCATAAGCAATCCTCCAAGTTAAATAAACTCTGGAAATGTCTATAAAATATACGCCCTGTCGTGGAAAATGCAGCCTATACTGTACTGTGTGCTTGATTAAATTGTAATTCATCCTCCCTGGAGGCCAGATGTGCTATTGCGCAAGTGTGATATTAATAACCAGCTATGTAAGTAATTCAATTCAGTTCAAAGAAAAGCACATACTTTTTACTTCTCTGACAAACAAGTGGAAAAAGCACGCATAAAGACAAGGGTGAAAAATCTGCTGGAGTTTGTAGATTTTTTTTCAACACCAGGAAGTCCCTGATTCACTATTTGAATATTGATGAAGCAGCAAAAAGGGGGCAGCCAAGTGGCAGGCAGATCTGGATGGAAACAGAGTGATTTACATTCTGGGCCTGAGAGCGGTTTTAGTCAAACACACTACATTGTCCCTCCATATTTTTTTTCCCTCGCAGTCTTTTAATGACTTGGGGATTTGAAGATTGGAAACAAACACCAGGTATAAAACTCCATCATGCATCTATAATTGTATTTGCACTGCTTCAAATTGTTTGTTCAAAAGGCTCCAATGTGGTCGTATTAAAAATTCACTATAAATCGTGGAGTGAGGACGAACATAAATCTGGGTTAAACACTTTATCTTCAGCCGTGCTCGACATGTAGTGCAAACATAAGGAAAGACACACATCTATAATATATCAGCAGACGCCATGCTGCTTCAAAAAGCCCTCTGCATGAAGGCCTTTTATCACTGAAATGTCACATTTGATTTTATACACTGTAAAAACAGTAACGAGACTGTCGCTCTGGCATCTTCAGTTGTAAATAATTTTCCTCCCATGCTTTTGATGAGAGATATTGATGCATTTTGTGTACTGCATGCTATGTAGACATATGTACTTTGGTGGGTGTGAGGGGTTCAAAAGCAAAGACCTTGCCATTTACATTTGTCCAGAATATGAGTCATGTGAAAAGTAGTGTGCAATTTTTAACTACGTAAGACTACTGTTTCCAAAACTTTTTTTCTGGGGACCCATATTTTAAAAGTCACAAACCTTTGCGACCCAAGTCAATAGACATTATTCGTAAACTCCTGGGTCACATGATGCGAGACAACCCGAAAAAATCTCTTGCGACTGACCTGAGGGTCGTGACCCAGTCTTTGGGAAACAATGCCATAGACCCAATTTATCATGAGGAACCTCTTTGAAATGTACAGCACGGGTTCCTTGGACAATAGAACTTTTTTTTTCAGGCTTTGAAGACTGCCAATCATCCACTTCAATAAAAAAAATGCTCCTAATTTCTAAATTTCATGAATGTTTAGGCTTGACACCTTTCTTTTTGATAAATCTTATAGTGACATCTGGCTCAGGTGAACCTGAACTACAGCTCAATCGTACTGTGAATGGACTAGAATGTTGGGCACCCTGAACTCTGCCTCTGTTAATGCCCTCCCCTCCGCCCCCCCCGCTTTTTCATCCATGAATTCTCGTGTTGTTGTTGTTGTTGTTGACGACAATATTACTACACCTCGTTCCTGTTGAAGTACCCTCGGTGGGAGTTGTTGTTTTTGCGTTCACATTAAAAGATGTTTGTGTCTGTCACTTAAACCAACAATCGTCACAGGCCAGACTGCAGCGTTGCAGCCAACCCTGTCCTCATTATAACATTCCATTACCAACCAAGTCATTTGCTGACACTACATCGTTTTGGTTTAGAGGTACTTCTAAATATTCACTCACCATCTGTGGGTTGTATCTATTAAAAAGAAGTACTTCTGTTTTCCATCTTAACTTAATATTTTATAAATCTACTAGAATCTGGAAATGTGTCTGAAAAACAGCCTTCCAGGAAGATTTTAATGATCCCACCCTTTGAACTGGGTGACCTTACCCATACTAACGTGTGAGGTTTCCCAGTTTGCTTTTCTGGTGCACAACTGACTACCCACTATAAAAACCTATGCAAAACATTAGCACAGCTGCTCAATCATAGTTAAATTATTGCTTACCTTTTTTAAAGTATACACGCATCATACCTTTTAGGAGTCAGTCTTTATTCAACTGTATAAATAACAGAAATTAAGATTACGTTTGTGTTGTTAATTTAAATATGTACCAACAACTTGTTTTCTCTTTAGCCTTCAGCCTTCTGTTTACTGTGTCACTCAAATACACGGTGTGCTTTCAAAATATGAACCTATTACCCATGTGGACATGCAGGATTTGCAACCATGCAGATAACACACCATCCTCTTCACTTACCACCTCTTTTAAATCAGCCCATTAACTTAAAGACACACACACGCGCACACCTGTCTGCCTAATTGTGTCCCCAGTGCTTAATTATTTGTAAGCATTTAGGCAGATACAACCTGAATTTGTAAGATGGGACACAAAAAAAGTCTGCCAGAGCCTGGAAGTGCCTCAGTATTAAAAAAGTGTTGATCTGTGAAGGAGTTGTGAAGTTTTATTATGCTTATTCTAAAACTCTAATTTTAGAATCACACTGGGGATTGGTAAAGATCAAAGCCTTAAAGATACATGCACATAACAAGCAAATGGTTTAGTATGATTTACTGCTATGTGAAAACATGTGTTGGTGTGTTATCTATCTATCTATCTATCTATCTATCTATCTATCTATCTATCTATCTATCTATCTATCTATCTATCTATCTATCTATCTATCTATCTATCTATCTATCTATCCATCCATCTATCTCAGCCAATAGAAATCCAGCTTTGTACTTTTCATCAAGGAAAGAACAAACCTCCTAAATGACAAAAATCACCAACAAATCTTTCACGTTAAAGTTTTGTCCAAGACAGAGTCTTCTAACAGAGTTGCGGAAGTTTAATCAAACTTCTCAGGTGCAGACTGTGTTACAAATAGGCCCATATTTTCCTATTCTGAATGACAGGATGCAAAATGCAGCCAGGATCAGCAAATCTGTGATAAATGTGACCTTGAAGGCTTAAGGTCAATCTTACAGGGACCTCTTGGTTTGGGTAGGGATGAACCTGCGAATACGTTGTTGAACTATCACGTCCTGCACAATTCAATTCAACCAACATGCCTGAAGTAGATTTGATAGACAGATACAAATGCAGTACAAATGAGGTAAAAAAAAATTGAGCAGCTCTGTGTAAAACCCCATGTATCGGAACGAAGCACAAACAACAGTATTGTGTCAGAGAAGCTTCGCAGGACAAACGGGTTCAATATACAAAGTTGGTTTCTAGAAGAAACATTTTTATAAAACGAAATGTCTATGTGTCTGTGTGTTGTGCATATGCGCCACAACTAAGCTAAGTCTTTTAATTCACCTGATTTGGGTGTAATGTTTAGTGTCTTAAATATCAGTTCAGTGAGATTATTCTGCAGGCCTGTGCAGTTTTTGAATAGAGTCTGAGGAAATCTAAGAACGAATGCAAACTGTTTAATAATACACACTAATTCATTTTTCTCATTTTGCGGCTCTAAATAATATGTACAACTTTTTCTATCGTCCAACCTGTGTCCAGCACTGGGTGCATGACTTGAGGGACTGCAACAACATCCAATCTATGACATTTTTGCTAATCCAACAGTGTCAGACAAATAGATAGTCACGTCCTGAACAAGTCTGCCGATCAACATCAACCAACAAAATCCAAATATACACCTCTGGACCCTGTAGCCTAACGATTTTGTTTTGGTTATTTTGTGCTAAATAATTGCACAGAGACATTTTGAACATCCATGACACTAAAACAGTTTAATTTATTGACAAAGGTCAAAAGTTGTAGAGTTGTTTCCCAGTGTCTTGTCTACACTCACTCACACTGACTCCGCCAGTGCCGACACCACTGTTTCGTACACACTCCTCTCCGCTTGATTAGACTGCTCTTCATAGCCCTGATAATTAGCCTGTTAATTGCCCCTACTTTTGGGAATGCATTGAGCACTGGATTAATATTCAACACAAATGAGTCCTTGCAGGTTTGATTCAGTGGGTCCCAGCTGCTGGATAAATCAGCACCAATGAAGAAACACAATCAGAATTTTATGGGATTGTTCTTTCCCTCATTATTGTTAGAATTCAGCTCCTTGAATTTACTTTTAAAAAGTGGACAATTCCTGTACCCGGATGACGGATGTTGATCCATATAAAACTTGGTCATTAACCCTTTCTTTCAATTTTACTTCCTATTAATCCATATATTTTCCAACAATTTGATTGTATTTGTATATATTAGCCCTGTCTTCTGGCATTGGGTAAAAATAAATGAAACAGTCACTTAATCATGTGAACAATTTCATCTTAAGTCACCTGGAAACATGCAATAACACACATGCATGCACAAAGGAAAGAAACACATTTATTTTACCCTCTAACAGGGAATCTGTTCTCTTTTTTTATGCTGACTGCTCGTGCACATTCTTTTTGTGTTCTATTTGCATTGCATAGAAATACTTTGACAGTTTGAGGCTGGAAACCCATCAGGCAGCCCAGTTCTACGCATGAGAGAATTCCTGTTAAGGCTTCCACTGAGGAAAATGGGCCCTGCCCCTTAATTTACCACCAGAGTCAAGAGAAGAGGCTCCTGATGCAGTTAGAGCTAACTAGCTGTGCTCAAAGACCATTCCCTTTCATTTTTTTTCCAGCCTGCACTTTTTTCTAATAAATCTAATTTCTCTCTGTATTTTAAGCACATTTATGCGATTTATACAGCTTAAGAATTCATGCTGATTTTGTTTCCTTTGACTTATTTGAGGCTGTTGGAAAAGTAACCTTACTTGAATACCATGATCAGATCAAATTAATATATTTAAATTATGATAGATATTTATTCTTGTTGAAATATAAAACATTAATTACAGACTAAGAAAAACAACGTGATGTTTCCACATAAGGGTAAAATTCACAGGCGTCAGAGTTTTAGATTTATTCTCTACTCAGCCCAGCACGACCCTCAAAACTGGACTTTTGATACAAACTTTTCAATGTCCTCAGCTATTTTAATCTCAACTTGCCCAATCCCCTTATCTCCATCTCTCCCATCTTCTCTTATAGACAGCCAGAACCATGTTCAGCCCAATGTTTCCATGGTAACTTGCAATTATCCTAAGCATCAGCGATTCTCACTGAATAATCCTATCCGCAACCTGAAAGGCGTCTCCAACCATCCACCTCCTCCACCTCGTTTGGTGGCATTTATTAAGAGCATGTTTTTGGTGAAATACATCTTGAAAATGAATTAAATTCTAGCTCATGTGTTCATCTCTGTGAGGCTTCCCTCTGAATTCTCCTTATCTAGTCAGACTTGAGAAAGTTCTAATAAGATTTGTGATTTCACTGCCTACGTTTTTGCCTTTGATTGACCCAGAGCCAGGACATTATGATTGACTGATTTACTGTCAGAATGTCCTCTTCTCCAGTCTTAAAAAGACAGGAGACTGGACTTGAAAAAGAAAAAAAAAAGTGAGGAGATAATTGGGACACATGGCCACTGTCAGCACACACTGACAGGCAGGGTGGGAGACTGCTGTGGTGGAGCGGAGACGATGATAGCGGCTCAATAATCTTACAGAAACAGAACCAGATAGTTGTGCAAAATATGGAGGTTATAACAGCAGAAAAAAAAAAAAACTGAGATTGTTGTAATTCAGGCAGAGCTGTCCAGAGGCTAAAGAGGCTACTGTGCTTTTTTAATGTCGTGGCTAATGTTTTTATGACTGGTTATGGTTGGAAAACTGGTTCTTTAAACTCACGTATCTAGTAACTAGTATTTAGTTCAATTGTACAAGCTTAAGACCATTTTGTTTTGTTCTTTATTTAATGGGTAGTTTAATGTAAATCTGTATTAACTCAAAGGGTATGATTTTAAATGTGGAAAAGTATAACCAGATTCTCCAAAGTTGGTTTGATGGATGCATTCAAGAAGCCTTGATTTATTTAGGGCTGTTTCTGTGCATTTTATATAAGTATGGCCAGTGGATGGGAAGTGAATGTTTACCTGCCCTTCAAACACCGTAATAATTAAAACAAAACGTTTAATTAAAAAATATCACCTCCTGACCGAGCGGTTAAATTACATCTGTTCCATTTTCTAGGTACGTCAAAGGCAAAAGTAGACTAATTAAGTGATGCCAAACAAAAGTAATGAGTTTAAATCCTGAAAGTCATTTTATGTTTTAAATGTCTCACAAATGACAGATTTCCAAGAATTACATTTTAAGTTCACTGACTGTGGTATAGAGCTTGTGTGAAAAATGGAATGTGTATACTTGGAGATGCAAGGATTATGCAGAATTGGTATAAATAGAGGTATTTCTGAATAAATAAAAATATATACTGTGTGTTGTAGAAATGATCATTTCCATATTTTTTATACCTTCCAATAGGTAATTTAAACAAGAGTGGCTGTCATTGTTCACAATTTATTGGAAATACTTCACCTTTAACCATCAAATGCATACTTGAACCACAGTTTAAATAAAAAATAATAATAATAATAATAATTCAGCCTCCCAGAGAGAAATGTAATGTTGGACTGCTGCTCGTAACACAACGGAGAAGGTGAGGGGGATTCATTTTAATTGGGTGCACGAGGCCCATGAAGCAGCAGCTACTGAAGGTGCTGAGTCTCTACAAGCTCATAGATAATGGTGTAAAATACAGCAGGTGGTCTGCCGAACGCTGTGGCGATACTTCCCACTCAGTCTCAGCACTAACAAGGCATGGAAATAGGTCAAATTCACATGAGGGTTACTCAACTCCATATGTGACACATTTGAATGTTTGCACGTTTTATGCACTTCATAAAAAGATCAGTGAGAGCCTTTGGAATGACCCATTGTGCAATCTGTGAATGAGCTACATTGAAGTGCAGTCCAGAGTTGTTATGTATGGCTCATCTGTGTATCATTTGGTAAATTTGGGGTTTTTTTTCACTGCAGGAAATGTACATACTGTAAAACAGACATACTCAGGTGTGAGCTCCTACAGTGGCACCAATGTTCATTACTGTATACTGACATTAGTGCAGACCACCAATGAAAGGTGTAAATACGTCCAGAGAAATCAATTCTTAATATGACAAGAACGGACAGATAATAGCAGGTACCTGTTTTTATGTATTACTTAACCAAATGATGGAATAATTAAAATGGAAAAATATAATACAAAAAAAATTGAAACTGTGATGGCACCTCAACAATATTAATCAGTCTACAGTCAACCAACCTCAGTTTGACAGTCGTGTCAGTCAGCCTGTCAGTCGTAGACTCATTTACTGCTATGCACTCAGTTTGGCTGATCTGAGACAAACCAGGTGTCTGAATGTTGAAGCCTCCGCCAAAACTTGATACATGTTGAAATGGTATTTAAGGCTGTAGGTGTTTTGGCCTTTTATGAATTTTCTTTTCCCTGCACCACCTCAAGATCTCTCCATGGACAAAGTTTGTTTGACTAAAATTATGAATTAGCAGCCAACCTCATTTACATGTTCTTTTTTTGCCACAGCCTATACCTACAGCTGTTCCTTTGTTACCAACTCTTCTCCCTCATCTGGAGCTGACCTCTGGTTGAATGAGAACAAGAATGAATGGCACCATGTTCCTGACCTGTAGAAACCCATTAGCATCAGTGTCGATGCCTGGCCACTGTCTGTCTGCTCATTAAAGCCTAGATCCTTGTCTTGTAAATGGAGGATTCTGTCCCTTACACACACCCTGGTGGATACTGATGTTGAAATGTATTATTCGTTGAAAAGAATAGATTTTTTTTTTTCATGAATTCCTTTCTGTAAAGATTTTGATAGTTTTATATCTATCCTAAAACACAAAAACTAACTTTCTGGAGAGAGTCTGAGTCAATTCAACTTGATATTTGACACGCACACACACACACACACACACACACACACACGGTGTTATATAGTAATGCTACAATGGTCACCTCCTTAGCTAAGTGGCGATGCTGAACGTTTGAGCATAATTGATGCAAATTATTCCTATGTATTATGGTAAATATTCATTATATAAATGTCTTCACAATGGAGGAAATTACGACAAACATTAAGAAGGACACATTTCACATCTGACAAATAGTATCATGTACATGTTTCCCAAATGGTTATTTAGCATTTTTGCATTTAATACTTTGTAAATAAATCATAATGGAAGTGACAGCACAAAAACATCCAGTGATTGATCATTTGATGATGGAAAGCTATTTCTTCAGAGGTGGTTTTGAAAATATTCTTGCTTCTTTTTTTAAAAAAACAATGTATAAAAAATCAAGGAGCATGTGGATAAGTGTTCCTGCTCTACTGCTCTGTGCACAGACTGACCCTTTTGGTGAAAGACGGTGCTCTTATCATCCCTGTCTCAGAATCTCAGACCTGTAACTGACCAGTGACCCGTCCAGTATTAACAAATGTCCTCCAGCAGCTCCTCCTGTCCCTTGGGTAATAAAAATGTGTTGTGAGTAAACCTTTATGTACTAGGCATAATAAAGTTTTCCTAGTGCATTCAAGTTAGTACATGAATCTTCATTGGCATCTACCTCTGTTTTTACTGTCTGGCAGGTGCATCTGTAGAGTCCTCTGTCCATCATGTCCAGTACAGATGATCTCAACCTTGTATCTTTCAGTAAAGGTGTCATAAATGTCCTTCTGATCTCTAATTGAAAACATCACAGCACATCTCACAACATGTTTACAGTCGCTTTGCATCTCACTGCTGGTCTCACTGTATATTACACATTTCTCTGCAACCTCTTCCACCT
>NC_024320.1:14150692-14167708 GCF_000523025.1 Cynoglossus semilaevis
ATAGAAAAAGGAAATATTTATCTCATGTGCTCATCCACGAAGCCTCAGACAGTTTTGCATAAGAAATTCTGAGCTTAAATAAAAGATTATGTTTCAAATAGAGCCCGATAAGGAAAAAATAAATGAAACTACTTCCAATCCTGAGTTCAGCTTCAGCAGCGTGCCCTCCCTGATCTTTTCATTTAATTTGAAAGAACACTCGTATTCATTTAAGATAGTCACTCTCTTCATTTATTTACTGTTAATACATGTACATTATACTGTGTACTGTATTGTGTATTCTGGTTAGATAAAAAATTGAATTGAATTTTAATCAGACATATAGAGTTATTTCAGCAAAGCTACAGTTTCATTTGCAAATGTGTACAGAATACAAACCTTCTCCTGCCATTAAGAAGAAATACAGAAATATCTTGTATAGTTTTGGCAAACAAGATTGAGTACAATGTAAAACAAAAATAATATTTGGTCCGACATGTATTTTTATTGTGACTATAGTACAGAGCTCAGCTGTACCATAGAGCTGTGGAACCACAGTGTGAAAAAAAAAAAGGATCTACAACGGTGGCCACCTAAACTGCAAAATTAGAAAAGGTTCAAGTCATTTAGTGACCTTAAATGACATTTTAAGTTGCTTTGGTTAATTTTGCCTCTTACTGTCCCTTTTTGTTTCGCTCCTATTTACTGACAGTAAATACCAGGGATATTAACTGTCACAAGGATCTTATTGGGGAATATTACTGTCACTTCAATCTGAAATCATTTTCACCTTGTCACTTGATTTCTACAGTTTGTTTTTTCCCCATCTCCACATGAAAGCACAGTTTAAAAAAAGCAGATAATGAATTCTGATACTTCCAGTTTTACTATTATTTGTATTATCACTTTTCACTTCTTGTTACGTTCCCAACTCTGTGTTTGTTTTCTCTTCTTGTGTGTTTGAATATAAATCTGTGATTTTCCTCCCTGGCAAATTTATTTTTCCTCCTGTGTATTTTGATGACGGCATTGTTGCTTTTTGACTATTATTAGACGCCAGTGATGGAAACTGTTGCTTGCAAAAGGATATACCATAAATAAAACTTCGGGGAAAACACAGGCAAGAACGTGTAATCCTTATCACAATGAGACTTGAATGTACAATGTACATCACACTGTTAGTCACAGCTTTTTGACGAGGGCTGGGTGATGACTCATGTTTTCTCTCATGACATGACATGTCCCGTACATTCACCGTCCCATAATGAGCCTGTCTGTACCCAGAATGTGTCCAAAGCAAACGTCCATTACTGAGCAGTACCTGTATTGTTATTATATGTACATATAAACACAATTTTGTGTAGCAGTTAGAAATTAGCATCTTCTACCCAGCAGTCATGGGGAAATATTACAGAAATTTAAATATTTTTTTGATTAGCATATTTTTTCATCCAGGCTTCTTTTCTTTTGACTGCAGGAAGATAAAGCTGAAACCCTACACAGATTGTTAAATGACTGTGTCAGCGGATGAGCCTGCATTAGCCTTGATAATAGTCAAGATTTAAATACCCACCCCAGGTTCTTTTTTAGGAATAAATATATGGCTGCAATTCAGATGCATTTTCATCACAGGGCTTTTAAGGATTTATTTTTCTCTCTTCCTTCAGGTTTTCTTCTTTCACATTTAACAACCAGAAGGCACACACTGGCTGCAAGGGAAATCAGTAAAACAGCAAATCGAATGTAATGGACGTGCGTCTGCAAAGTTCCTAGGAAGGTTTCGTCTCTGTGTTTTTTTTTGTTTTGTTTTTTTTTTTATGAGTAGAAGGAAACTGTGAATTTTAAAAAAAGCTCTTTTCTTGTCATATTCGCCTTATTAGTCTATAAATGACTCACCAAACACCGCTTTTATTTTTATCTTCTGCTGCCAAAGAAATAAATCTGCATGCACATTATTTTTTTTTTGTATTAAATACCCATCTGTCTGAGCTTATTTGCACACTGCGAAACCCACTCATGTAGAACTGTAATTGCTTCAGATTTATCGGATTTTTTTCTTTTGTGTGTGTGTTTGTGTGTGTCTACACCATTTGCCTGACTTTCATCAGTGTTTGTCCCTTTAGCACATTTACGTGTCTGCTTTGTACACATTGCCATGTTGTGGCGTCTTTCAGTGTGGATATGACCATCATTACATGAAGCCATTTTACTGAGAATCCAGCTCTCACCGTCTGTTAGTCCCAGCATGTGCACGAGGAATATTTCACCACCACAGCCCATTAATCAGGTCTCATCTGCTGCACTGTAATTGAAACCTTTATTGAGATGAAGGGGGTAATAGTTGTAAATGCGTTAACCCCCGACTCAGACCTGGACGTGATGTAAAACAGTGCAAAGGCGTAAAAAATAAAAGAGCGCAGCACTCTTGTGTCATGTACCAAGCGGCACCATTAGGGCACTTAAGCCTCTGCGTGCAATCCTATAACATTTCATTTTATTAATTAGCTCTTAAGTGAGTAAGAGAGACAGAAAAGCATGGTGTTGTTCAAGAAGTACACACTGATGTGGCATTAGCAATAAAGAGAAACATGTCTTTCCTGTGCTTATCTACAGTTTACTCTGCTAAGTTTTGAAGACGAGAGCACTCTCCCTCCCTCAACCTCTTAGGTTTACGGTCACCAAGTGAATTGTAGGTCACTGTAGAAGGTGTGACTGTGGGCCACATTTTGAGGAGATGAAATGTTTCACAGGATGCTGAGTGCTGTGCACTGGCTCCATTTTATGACGTCTTATTTCTATTGAATAGCCTTTTTCAGCTGTTGCAGCACTAGGAGTAAATATTAAGTACAGCCTGAAGATCTGTAGCAGTACTGTTTTATATGAGGATCTGCAAAGTACTATGGTCCTTCACTTGGTGATTTTTTTTTTGTCACTGTCATTCTTTCACCCTCACCAGGTGACTTCTATATTTGGCCTCACCCTCCCTGCAACCCTGAAAATGATCAGAAGATAGACTTTATACATTTCCCCAGTTTTATTTATATGGTCGAAAGAAGCAACGTGTAGAACTTGGCATTGGATAAGGATTATTCTTTTTTTTTAATTTAGTGTAAAATTTCTACTGTTCAATAATAAATAAATCAATAGTGTAATTTAGGAGCAATAAAACTATAACAATGCACTTTTATATTTTAAATGTTTTAAAAATTTATGTAATAATTGCAATAATTTACCAACATATTCCAGTGTTGTTACTTTGTAAGAGTGAAGAATTAGAATTAGAAGCTTAATCAGTAAATACAACGTCAAAAAATCACCTGAAATTGCCAGGGTTTAACATTCCAAATCTGGGATCTCAACCACAGCTCCCGATCTTTCACATTGACCTACAGGCCACATCGATGGAAGGGTGATGTGATCCATGCTTTATTTGCTCTGAGGAGCCGTACCTGAGACTGTGCACAGTTTGCACAATCACAGCTTTATGAGGTCCAGAAACACCTCAGACATTTGATGGATGGCTCCCATGAAACCTTGTGGCCTCCAAATAAGCTGTATTGTAATTCCGCCTCTGCTGTGATTCCCCCATCCCCTCTGCGCTCCTCCCACACACCCTCCACCCCCATCTCCGTGGTGACCCTGTGCACAGAACAATCAGCAACTTTCGGTGGAACACGGTGCCAAGGTTCAAGTATCCCAACGGTTGGGACAAAAGACACAGCGAGCAGAAAAATGTGACCCCAAAACAGACATAATCCAAGGCTAGCCTTCCGGAACGAAAAATAAATTAATAAAAATGTAGTGTGCTGCAGGGGAAAAGACACTTAAAGGTGCCAGGACAATGTAAGAGACGGATGTAATACAAATAACGTGACTATTTTAATACTAACAGTTCTCACTAGGGCTTATGGGAAATGGCTTGAGCGCACATTGTAATTTTCTTGTAATGTTCTTCAGTGTAGGATCCATCAATCACTCGACAACAGAGAAGTACTGCGGAAAAATTACTCATTTGGCCAATGAGCGTGTTCTTCATCTATTTAACACTCGATTTTCACCATATGTGATTCCTTCAGTCGTGTCTAATGATGAGATGACTGTCGATGGTGGCACAAGATGTTTGAAGGAGTTCAGTGGTCCTGGAGCCCTATTGGCTTCATTAGTGGTGTGATTAGCTTCGTCGTATGCTCATCACTGCACGGCCATAATAGTGCCAGGATCTTTACTTTACACTGTCCATACACAGAATTAGGTTAAGGCAAGGGTGTCAGTCTCATTTTGGTTTAGGTGTTCGGGCTGTCTGTGTTTCCCCTTCCTGTCTTGTCTGCTGGGTGGAGTTAGTGTCATCACACTCACCTGTGCCTCTGATTAGCCTCACTCGTGTCACCTGGTGCCCTGGGTATATATACCTCCCTCACTCGCTGTCTTTGTGGGATCATTGTTCTGTAGTGTTGCTGGTGTGTTGCTGGTGTGTTGCTGGTGTGTTGCTGGTGTGTTGCTGGTGTGTTGCTGGTGTGTTGCTGGTGTGTTGCTGGTGTGTTGCTGGTGTGTTGCTGGTGTGTTGCTGGTGTGTTGCTGGTGTGTTGCTGGTGTGTTGCTGGTGTGTTGCTGGTGTGTTGCTGGTGTGTTGCTGGTGTGTTGCTGGTGTGTTGCTGGTGTGTTGCTGGTGTGTTGCTGGTGTGTTGCTGGTGTGTTGCTGGTGTGTTGCTGGTGTGTTGCTGGTGTGTTGCTGGTGTGTTGCTGGTGTGTTGCTGGTGTGTTGCTGGTGTGTTGCTGGTGTGTTGCTGGTGTGTTGCTGGTGTGTTGCTGGTGTGTTGCTGGTGTGTTGCTGGTGTGTTGCTGGTGTGTTGCTGGTGTGTTGCTGGTGTGTTGCTGGTGTGTTGCTGGTGTGTTGCTGGTGTGTTGCTGGTGTGTTGCTGGTGTGTTGCTGGTGTGTTGCTGGTGTGTTGCTGGTGTGTTGCTGGTGTGTTGCTGGTGTGTTGCTGGTGTGTTGCTGGTGTGTTGCTGGTGTGTTGCTGGTGTGTTGCTGGTGTGTTGCTGGTGTGTTGCTGGTGTGTTGCTGGTGTGTTGCTGGTGTGTTGCTGGTGTGTTGCTGGTGTGTTGCTGGTGTGTTGCTGGTGTGTTGCTGGTGTGTTGCTGGTGTGTTGCTGGTGTGTTGCTGGTGTGTTGCTGGTGTGTTGCTGGTGTGTTGCTGGTGTGTTGCTGGTGTGTTGCTGGTGTGTTGCTGGTGTGTTGCTGGTGTGTTGCTGGTGTGTTGCTGGTGTGTTGCTGGTGTGTTGCTGGTGTGTTGCTGGTGTGTTGCTGGTGTGTTGCTGGTGTGTTGCTGGTGTGTTGCTGGTGTGTTGCTGGTGTGTTGCTGGTGTGTTGCTGGTGTGTTGCTGGTGTGTTGCTGGTGTGTTGCTGGTGTGTTGCTGGTGTGTTGCTGGTGTGTTGCTGGTGTGTTGCTGGTGTGTTGCTGGTGTGTTGCTGGTGTGTTGCTGGTGTGTTGCTGGTGTGTTGCTGGTGTGTTGCTAACATTCCAAATCTGGGATCTCAACCACAGCTCCCGATCTTTCACATTGACCTACAGGCCACATCGATGGAAGGGTGATGTGATCCATGCTTTATTTGCTCTGAGGAGCCGTACCTGAGACTGTGCACAGTTTGCACAATCACAGCTTTATGAGGTCCAGAAACACCTCAGACATTTGATGGATGGCTCCCATGAAACCTTGTGGCCTCCAAATAAGCTGTATTGTAATTCCGCCTCTGCTGTGATTCCCCCATCCCCTCTGCGCTCCTCCCACACACCCTCCACCCCCATCTCCGTGGTGACCCTGTGCACAGAACAATCAGCAACTTTCGGTGGAACACGGTGCCAAGGTTCAAGTATCCCAACGGTTGGGACAAAAGACACAGCGAGCAGAAAAATGTGACCCCAAAACAGACATAATCCAAGGCTAGCCTTCCGGAACGAAAAATAAATTAATAAAAATGTAGTGTGCTGCAGGGGAAAAGACACTTAAAGGTGCCAGGACAATGTAAGAGACGGATGTAATACAAATAACGTGACTATTTTAATACTAACAGTTCTCACTAGGGCTTATGGGAAATGGCTTGAGCGCACATTGTAATTTTCTTGTAATGTTCTTCAGTGTAGGATCCATCAATCACTCGACAACAGAGAAGTACTGCGGAAAAATTACTCATTTGGCCAATGAGCGTGTTCTTCATCTATTTAACACTCGATTTTCACCATATGTGATTCCTTCAGTCGTGTCTAATGATGAGATGACTGTCGATGGTGGCACAAGATGTTTGAAGGAGTTCAGTGGTCCTGGAGCCCTATTGGCTTCATTAGTGGTGTGATTAGCTTCGTCGTATGCTCATCACTGCACGGCCATAATAGTGCCAGGATCTTTACTTTACACTGTCCATACACAGAATTAGGTTAAGGCAAGGGTGTCAGTCTCATTTTGGTTTAGGTGTTCGGGCTGTCTGTGTTTCCCCTTCCTGTCTTGTCTGCTGGGTGGAGTTAGTGTCATCACACTCACCTGTGCCTCTGATTAGCCTCACTCGTGTCACCTGGTGCCCTGGGTATATATACCTCCCTCACTCGCTGTCTTTGTGGGATCATTGTTCTGGTGTGTTCTGTGTGTTCTGTGTGTTCTGTGTGTGTGTTCCTGGTTGGTCACGTGTTGAAGATGTTCATGCCTTCTAGTTTATGTTTTGCTGCAGTCGATGCCTGGTAGTTTTAGCCCCGTCCTGTTTTGTTAATTTGCACTTTGTTAGTAAAGTTGCTACACCTGAAGAGTCTCCCTGGTATCACATTTGGGCCCTGCCTGCTTCCATGATGTCCACACATAACAGCAGGGGCTGCATACAACCTAGTTAGATGACAAGTGGGCCAGACCAGTACAATCATAACATATTTGTTATTTACCTATAAATAACAAAACATCTGTTTTTTTCCACCTTTGTTTAGGCATTAGTGCATTTTCTTTATTTTTTTTTAATTCATCAAGCAGGCCGGATTGAAACTCAGTGTGGGCTTTCTTAGGCCCATAGATCGTATGTTGGGCACACCTGGGTTAAGGTAATTAGGCATGCAGTTCTACATGCTTGAAATACAGCTTTAATGATTTGAAGATATCTTTAAATATTTTATTCCTGGCGTTTAAAAAAAATCAAAACAAAACAAAACGTTTTGTGCCTAAATATTCAAACTGCCTCTTCCTAAAATGTCCTAATAAATAAACTCAGTATTTTTGTTATTAAGTTACAATAGGAAAAAAAAAACCATTATCCAAAGATAATATAAAAAGTGTGGAATACTACACAGCGGAGCCTGTGTAGTGATGTATTGAGGTGCTCAACCTTGTACCTACTGTTACTGTTTGGCCTTATGCACTAGTTTTACCATTTAACTCAATTCAGCTGTAGCGGATCTTTCACCAATTAAGGAGAAAGAGGGAGCCCACAGAGTACCATGGTAGTTAGCACTCTTGACTGGAAAAAGAACAATAGTTCAAGCTATAGATGGCTTGTTACACCTTTTTTTATGTTCAATACGAGTACTGTAAGTTGGAGTATCTGCTGAGACCGATAGTAATGTGATACATTATTTTGCAGGCAGATAATGCTGAGGTAATGGTGTTTCTGTTTACGACGTATCACTTTAGTTAAGTTGAATGTTTGTTTTTTTTTTATTATTATGTTTGATCATAAAAATGTGATCTCAGTCGGACCCATACTAATCCTCAGTACTGACTAAGCTTTCCCTGGTTCAACCCAATGTTGTAAACGAAGTGGCTGCTTTTTCCCTGGTTGTGCGTGGTTCACTCCTGTAATCCAAAAACGAGATTAACAGGATACTTTAAATCAACCATGGTTCTATCTGTGCACATTAGTCATTGTTTCTTTTTCTGTACTTCTACAGTGAACTTATGAACTGTCCAGTGTATCATCGTTGGCCAACATTTGCATTGATAGTCTCCATCTCTCCCTAAGCATGAATGAATAATTGAATAAATGAAACACACTTCAAAGTTTTATGCTAACAGTTCTGTTTTCCAGAGATTTGGCAGATTCTCACACATCTTCCAGACTGTCAAAGATCAACTAGCTGCACATTAACCATCGATTCAATTGGAAAGAGCAATTCTCTGATGCAAATCTCTGAAAAAAACAACAAAAATGTTGCTATAGTGAGGCTCTCTTTTCATTCTTTTCAAGCAATAAACAAGCTTGGCCTTATATCAGAAAGGCAGAACATAGACTCTCTAAGGCAACATGTTAAAAGTGAAACTTTCCCTTGCCTTGCATCAACTCTCGGATGCAAACCAAAGCAGCTGCAAACATAATTACAGTCTGTTGATACATATGCCGAAAACATGTCCTGAACTTGGGTGAAAGTAACAAATAAAGGGTATAAAAAGACAGCCAGGAGAAAGTGAGTGCACATGTTTTTTTCACAATCGAGAACATCACAGCTGCAAGAGAGCAAAGAACCCACAATTGCTGTAAAATTGGATGTCATTTGGCAATCAGAGAGGAGAAGGCAGAGTGACAGAAAAAGTGACTTTAATAGACAAGAAGAAAGGGGATATGAAGGGTGAAGACAGGTAGGGAAGGAGACGATGCTGCTGTTTCGTTGGTTAGTGAATGTCAATATGTGATGGTGATCACAGGTTTTCTCAAGGCAACAACTCAACTTGTTTTAACTCTGTCTTTACTCTGCGTGTTCAATCAGAGCTTATTTAAAATCAACATATGACTGGGCCACTCTATTTACATTTTTTTCTCCAACCCTTATTTTTTTTTCTCGAACTCAATTTCAGTCTCCTGGAGTTTGAATTTCACACATGCATGCAGACTCATTATAACTACAGGCTGGAGCTGCTCGTATTTACACTGAGCTGAGAGCTTTGGTAGAATGCAGTAATTTCACATGTCATTATCTGTCATGCTTGTAAAGCTTTTTGGCCGATCCAACAGTATGGCGTGGCACCGGTGCTCCTGATCAGCAACTCATTAAGCACACTCAGGTCTGCTTTAAGTCCAATTTGGAGAAGATTTCCCAAGGTAACCAGATCCTTTTGACAAGAGTAGGTCAATACACACACACACACACACACACACACAGCATGAATAGCAGCTGTGCTTGCACTGGTCCATCATCTCCCAGGAACCCTGGGGGTGGGTGGTTCTTTTTATGAGACTTAAAGTGATAACATTCTTTCATTTGCCCAAGCCATGGAAATTCCTGCTCTGTGTTTGCACTTGTTTGATGGTCGGTCTGAAGCAAAATTGGTTTTCAGATGGATCCCATCAGGGGCATGATGATACATTAAAATCCAAGGAAGGCTTCACATTACAAATTGCGGCCCCACTGGTGAAATTTAGCTGCAGAAACTACCAGTTGATCTGCAGTACCTGTTTATCAGAATCCTACATTTAAAGGGTTCCAAATAACAAACATGCCGTCTCCCTCTACTAGGAGAAGGAAAACAAAGAAATAAAAAATGATAGTAATTAAAAAGCAACAGCTATAAAATTGTTTTTCTTCATGTTGTTTGATGATAATCTTACAAATTAGTCATCTCACATGAACAGATGGATGGGCTGACCAGCGTTTCACAGATTTTGTAAATAAAATTAAAAAACAAATGTTTCAAGTTTTCATAGCAAAGTAATATTCATTGTTATAATACAAGGCATTTGAATTTACGATTTAAAACTCTGAACTTGAATTTTGATAGAAGCAGCCACAGCTGGTGAAGAAAGACGTCCTTTCCTTTAGGGCATCTTTTAGATGTCATGGGGGCCGGACCTATAGAATCATAACATTATTAACTACAAATAACAAGTCCAGGTTTTTCCCCGTTTGTTTTCATGCAAAGAAGTACAACTATATTAGCTATTTATTATTATTTATTCATATTTGATTAAATGTAATTTTACAAAAAATATACTGAGCATGAAGTTTTTTTTTTGTTTTTTGTTTTTTTTTAAATACATTAATTTATTTTTTAAATTCATCAAATAGGCCAGCTGAACACCTCAGCATGCTGGTTTTGGCACGTGGGGCGTATGTTTTAGGGATTGTGCTGCATATAATGCTGAGGACACATAATATGCTGATAGAAAAAAAAAGATTTAAAATTAAAACGTTATCCTGAAAGATAAAATATTAAAAAAGAACTCCACATTGACTGACACCAAAAAAAAAAAAAAATAAATAAAAATCATTAAGTACACGGCGTACTTAACTTATATACAATAACAGAGTGGTAACATCGTAATCGAGGATGGTAAAACATCAAGAGTCTGACTTATGCCTGTGAGCCATAATGAAGTGCAAAAAGTTCCCAAAGAAACCACACAAACAAAAGAAAGAGAATGTAACACAGTCTAATGTATGGTAAACAACTAGCAAATGTAAACAAAGCCTTCAACGTATAGCATAATTCATAGATATTTATTTAGTTCTACCTCCCATACAGTACTTTGGATGAGTGATTGACTATAGAGATAACCAGAGAAAAGTCTGTAAAGTCACCATTATTTGTTACATTTTGAATTTAATTGTCAAAATGAAACATGCCAAAGGGCTGTCAGGCAGCAGGGGAACACCAGTGATTCATTCATTCACTCCTGGCCAAACCTCATCGTTGTAATTGCCTCCTATTTACTGCGATCTACCTCCACTGTGACAACTGGGGATTAATGGACGAGCATAGATACCATGTCATAGAGGATTTAGGGATAGATTTTTGATTTAGTAGCACTCGTCCTGTTTGCTTCTGGATGAGACACGCTGGAATTGACCTAGAGAAAACAATTGGATTTGGGTATCCTAGCAACAGCTGGAAAAATAGAGCAGTAATTGCGCAGGAAACAGTGACGACACAAATCTGTTACAACAAGCATCGTTTTTAGTGGTGTACTACCAACATAAATTATTTTATATAAATAAATAAAAAATACACTATTATGGTTATTTTCATAATAAAATGTAATCTTGTAGTGCTAGATTAGATGAGATAATCAAGGCTTATACATTAATGACCATAAAACCAGTTACTTTGTAAAAAAACAGGTATTTAGGGGGAAATGGTCTGGAAGTTAGTCTTGGATCTTTGAAAGTATGGAGGATGAACCAAACCAAACATTAGACATCTTTAGCCATGCTGGCTGTCTGAGTTCAGTCCCTTCTATTAATCTGGTCCCAACACTTTGTCAATCTCAGGGGCTATAAAGGGCCAAATCCCCTTAATGGATAAGCTTTTTTGTAGATTGTCAGGCAAAACTTCGAACAAATCCTCCTCTTTGCTTGTCCATCTGTCCTTAAAGAGTGTTTCTGAGCTCGCTGAACAGGACATCTTTCATTGTCACTGGGTTTGTAGTATGTGGAGGGCTGCAACAATATATTCTAAAAAGAGACTTAAAAAAACTTCAAAGATTAAATATTTACTGAAAAAAAAAAAAAACTTCAGGTTTAGTCTTGTACATTGAATGCTGTTTCAAATGTACATGACCTCATCTGCCAAAAGGTTTTTTTCACTTGTCAAATGTAATACAAACATTTATTCTTTTATACTTTAGTATCAAACCATTTAGGCCTAGACATGTCAAAATGTCATAACGAGTTTATATATTTTTACAAAATGTTATTCTTATTATTGTACAAAACTAAATATTTACTATATAATATAAATTTAACTGATGATGATTTGTTGGAGAGGTGAATTGTATGTAATGCTTTGGTAAGGTTATGTCATGTGATAGTAGAAGATGATGATTATGTGATGTGTAATTTTTTTACACTCAAAATTGTAAATTATACTGGGACTTGAGAGACTGAATTTGTTTCAATGTCTATCTTTCTAGATAACGTTTCTGTTCTGTTTGTTCAAATTATACACAAATGTTTTATTTAACAAATTTAGATGCTGACTATGTCTCAGCTTTTACTTTGTCCTCGTTGCCAATCCCCCTAGTTGTAGTCATGCTGACAATGAAGTGTGCTCTACAAAAGCTTTTTACAGCTTTTGCCCCAACAAGAAATATTTATCTGCAAAATTTCCTCTCCAATAAAACCTGTCCAGGTGTCACGATTATTCATTATTTACTTAATAAAATGTGTCAGTAAAGGTTTAAAGAAGTGCAGACCAGACGGGAGGATCTACCTGTTAAGATGAGATGAGACTTAATTAAAATTAATCTCACACTGGGGAAATTCATTTGTTACCACAGCAGGGTTGACACATGGTAACACAACAAAAACACACAAACCAGCGTGAGAAAAACATTTTAAGTGACAATTCCTGAATAGTCGCTTTAGCATATGAAAAGACAATGATAAAAAAAAATGGCAAAATTTCTTTATTAGACCAAATGCACACTTTTTAAATAAAACATAAAAATAGCATGCAATTACTGTTGATGAAGAAGTGCAGCCCAACACATTAGTGGGCACTCAGTGCTATAGTGAATAACCAGTGAAGCAATGTGTATTTTCATTACTTGACTCAAAAAGTTTTGGTTTTGATTTTTTTTCATACTTTCTGTAATGTGTTGCATACTCTATTTTATTTAAGTAAATACTACGATGTCCTATTGTTACAAACCTGATCACTATTTCTTGTTTTCATTATATTTTAAGACTACATTTTTTATTTAACATAAGTTCGCTGCCTCTTGCACCCATTTCTAACATGGGGAAACTCCCTTCAATGTTAATTAAAGACATAGAGATTAATCTGACAAGTGACAACTGGAAATTACTGACACAACTTGTCAATGAAGGTCGCCTCAAGGAGCCAAAAATAATTGATTAGGTTTCAGATGATGACAGAAGTACATGTCACCAGGCACATACACATATTTTTTTGTAATTAAGATCATTACGGATTAAAAAGAAAAAAAAAAAGGGGTTTTCAACTATGATCCATTATTTTATCAGCTAAAACGTGGCATGGTGTGTTTATGCAGCTGCAGACGTTGCAATATTCTGATGTGCAAAGAATGTTAACCCCTTCAGTTTATTCGTTTGTGTGGACTGAATTTATTCTCCCAGGCTTCTATAAATGATGATTTTCCTGAAAATGCCTTGTTTGTTGTATTTTATGTTTGGTATTACAGAGATGCCAGTACATAGAATTGATGGCAACACAGTTTTAACTCCAAAACCATGTGAATAAAATTTGTAATTTAGATTTCCATTTAAAAAAAAAAATCTAGTCATATATCATTTCTAACAGCTTACGTGTACTGTGGTTTGATTATACTGGGGTTTCTCAAATGATGTTGGAATTCCATTCATACGACACGTGTCACACGATTTTTTTTTTTTTTTGAAGTCTGAACTGAGCAACATGCACACAAGTACCACATTGCTCACCTACTCTAACACAAAACATCCAGCGTACACCTGGGAGCCCTAATGAAGGGAAAATAGTTTCCAAAAAAAGTACACAAACAAAAGAAAGTTAATGTAGCACAATCCAATCTATGGCGTACAATGATGGAACAAGACATTCTTAATAAAGTTATAATAGATGGCAATGTAACAACAAAAATTATTCGTAAACTATTCGCAAATTTGAGCAAACCAAAATATATGCATAATATGAAAAATTTAAAGATTTGAACTCAATTTGATTGATTTGATTGCAATTCCTGAAAAGGTTTCTCTAACTGACCTGAGCGTAAAATATTTAGCATATCAGAGATTAAATACCTTAGTTGATGTGGGAATCACCCCACAGTTAAACGTTAAACAGTAGCAAATATTACTTTCTGCTGCCTGAAATATAACAAATGTGGCATCTGTTGGTTTAGAGCATGATAAGAAGAGTAGATGATTTTTTAAAGACTTTAATAGATGTGTATTAGAGACATTAGCGAGGAGACAACTGTTCAAATAAAGTATATATATGTGTGTGTGTGTATGTGTGTGTGTGCCAAACCCTAAATTCCAGCATGACCCTGAGACCTTGATTTGTTCGCTATATAAAACAAATGTAAATATTTATCAGTGAAATCCTGGACTCTCCTTCATTTTTATCCCTTAAATAATGTAAACACCCTTCCACTAGGTTGCTTCTTTGTGCAGAAGAACTATGTTTTCAGTTGATGACAGGTTTTATGTTTAACAGCAGAAACAACAGACACAGAAAGGCTGTGTGACAGAGAAAAGAACACATCAGCTGCGGTCGATGATAAATAAGCTGTTTTCTAGTGTTCACAGTTTGATCGAGGTCAATCAGCAGCTGTCTTGTACACACAGAGAATATAATTAAAAACAACAAATTGATGTTTTTTTTTTGTTTGTTTTTTTTAACAACAGGGGAGAAACGAAAATTCAATTCATGACCTGTCACATGAATGGGCAGAAAATTGCAACTTGCAGCAAAATAAAAGAAATCAAAGCACGTTTGCCTCGGCTTTAACCTGTGTTTGTGTCATTATGAAATGGAAAAGAACAACGACCAGTGTGACACTTTTTTAAACAACTTCTCAGGGAACATTTTAACCTTATGTTGAGTACAAAACATTTCTATTATGAATAAACTATTACTTCCTGGCTTTTCATTGGTTGTTCAAAACTGCATTTTTTTTAAATCATCTAACATTTTCCCCTCAAACATGAGCCAGAATACAACCAGTTTTTTGATTTAATAAAGAAAATCCACTCTTTTTTATTATGACACTAAGAAATAAAACTGGCAGCATGACAACTTTGGAATTGAAACCACCAGTGAATGCTTGGCTGTTAATTATAGAATGCAAATTTCCTGTTTCTGGTCTCAGTCTGACACACACTCGATGCCCAGGGGTCTGTTAGAAAAGGGAGCGAATGCACACAACCAAATATTCAGGTGATCGCAATATAACTGTCATATTTGAAACACAAAACACACTTAACTGCAGGGACTCCTGTGTTTCTGATTCCATTTGTAAAAACAGACAATGGTGCAGAAAACCTTTATTGTGAAAATCTTAACACATTAATCTAAACTGTAAGTGTTGGTCTGTAATATGGAGTCGCCGTATCTGTGA
Source organism: Cynoglossus semilaevis (assembly GCF_000523025.1). Taxonomy (NCBI): domain Eukaryota; kingdom Metazoa; phylum Chordata; class Actinopteri; order Pleuronectiformes; family Cynoglossidae; genus Cynoglossus; species Cynoglossus semilaevis. The sequence goes on from NC_024320.1 coordinate 14,165,717, forward strand.
GGAGCTCCAATATCCTCACAAAAGCAGAATTTCTCCTTTCAGGACCATCTCTTCAACCAATCACAGACATACTTTAATCCCCTTACAATGCTCACCGTTGAGTCAGTACGACATACAGTGTCCTGAGGTGTGACACAAACAGCAACAGTGGCAGTCAGTAAGTTTCTATCAGCTGTCTACTTAACAGTTTTACTTTTCCCTTAGATTAAGAACTGATTGCCAGGCACTTAGCAGTTCTTCTTTTCTTCGCCAGTCTTTGAAACATCTTAGAATCTCATCTAAAAGTGCTGTCACGTTTATTATTCCCTCTCCAGATTCACCGGTTTATTTTTATTCCGCACATACTATTGAAATCAGTTCTTTAATTAAAGATAATCCTCTTATCATAAATTCTTTGAAAATCCAACCTGTGTCTGTGTAAATGTGTGTGTGTGTGTGTTCTTTATTTGACTTCATTCTACAAGTATAGACAGGTTTTCTTAGCCTTATATGGCCCTTGATTGTGCGCTGAGATTAACCTCATCACTTTACCACCTTGCATTGATTCAGCTAAACAAAGGTCAGCTGACCTGCATCAACTGAGGAATAGTTCGAATCCTGGATTTTAGTCATTATAAACGAAGGTCAATCTGTAGGATTTCTGTCAGAAGATGGGCAGAAATGACAGACCACACAGGAGGTCAGCAACAAAACGCACACGTCAGATGTAATGGAGAACCACAGGCGCCAATGGTCTCAAAAGACTCCACACAAAGAAGACTCATTCTACAACAGGAAGTACAAGTAGACACAAGATGTTGAGTGTATGTTGGCGACAGCTAATGTGTCATGTAAAGAAAAAAAAAAGAAAAAAAAAACAGGCTCAGACTATAAATGCATACCATTATAAGGATATCATTGGTGTCCAATCAGATGTGAAGAGCCAAGAAAAAAATATTAAAACTTTGATACAACCTGATGTCGTCATGTACAAATAATCATAAACATGTCGTTGAAATTTAGGCCACATCTTTTGTGAAAAAGTTGTTAATGTTTTGCCTTGTCTGTTTTATGGAGGACAGCTCTACTACCTGTGTACATGAGTTTCCACCAATCCAAAACATGGCAGGATTACTGTAAGTAACTGACCACAGACATGAGTGTGAGTGTGTGTGGTTGTTTGTCTTCCTATGTGGCCCAGTGATGGACTGAAGAACCACCAGGGCGTATCGCTGCCCTCACTCAATGACTGCTGGGATTGGCTGCAGCGCCCCCTGTCATCATGAAAAACATTAATCAGAAGGGTGGCAGACTCCACAGTGGTAGATTAGTCATGTCCTCTACATCACAGAGGAGTGGCTAGTGGCTCCTATCTTCAGGATACTTGGAGAGGAGGATATGCCTCAGAATACTGGCTAATTTCCAGACCCATTGTACTAAGTGCTGTTGTGACTAACTATCTGCACCTGTGTCTGCTTCACTTCTCATGTTCCTATTACATGTTCACCGCTAAGACGTTACAAGCTCTGTGCATAGCACTCTGAAAAAGCTCTTGTGCATGATGTGAAGTCAGAAATAATCTCCTGTGATGGTGTAATGTTTTATTATGTCGTTCTCTTCAGAAATTCCAAAAGTTGTAATTATGTTTCTTAGACATGACCTTTAAACTGATACATTTTTGGGACTGGGTGAAGTTGTGTTAAAGCTTTGCTCAAAGTGTAAATTTGAATGGCAGTTTTTGTCAAATGCCAAAGCAATCGTTGCACATGCCCAACAGCCCCAGGCAAGTGATATCAGATCTGGCAGGTGTTTGTATATATGTGCAGGTTGCTCATGCGTGTATATACGTACGTGCATGTGTGTGTGTGTGTGTGGATAAAGTTGAAGTCCTATATATTACATTATGTGTGTGTTCGGTTTCACAGCCTTTGCAGCATTGCATTACATGATGAAGTCCATCACTTTGCCCGAGGCACAAACATCTAATATAAATATTTTCTATTTCCTTCAAAA
>NC_024320.1:14167737-14184020 GCF_000523025.1 Cynoglossus semilaevis
GGTAAACACCACTTTACACTTGGAAATGTTGCTCAGGTATATGTATTGATGTTCCTGCATTGTAAAGCAGAGCAGACTTTCTGAAAGAACTGTAAAGATGTTTTCACATGTGCATAATGGATCGAAATGTCCCCCGCCCCCTTTAATCCATATATTGTATGTCCGTCGTGAATCGTGTAAAAAAAAAAAAAAAAAAATTCACAGAAATGTGTCAATGAATCAAAAAACCCATTAGTGCTAAAAAGAAGAAAAAAAGTTCTTTCAGTTTCACTGGGGTAAAGAAAGAAATGTGGACATGTTTTTTTTTTTTCTCATTATAATGGATCAGTATCTGCAGTAGAATATGCACACACACACACACACACACACACACCAATAATGTGTTGTTAGACATTTCGTATAGCAAATAAAAAATACACAATATAATGTGCAATGTTTACACCAATCGCAATCCACAAATTTCATTGTTTCAACTAAAAAACATATAACTAACAAAATATTTAAGTCTGTATTGTTTCTATTACTAACAACTGTGTATTGTATTACTATTAATTTATTTTCCTTTTAAAAATTCATTGTCAAAATATCTTTTTTTATAGAAACCATAATTTATTAAACAAAACACTGGAAAAGAAGCAGAGAACCATAGATGTAACATGTGATCATACTGAAATAAAAATAAGAAGAAGCCTGTGCTACATGGAATAAACAGTCAAACTTTACTTTTAATTCTGAGTGACACCTTCGGAAACTGTTTTCTATCAAAGCACTGCAGCTCAACATGACAGATGTGGAGAGAGTTATGCATCATTTAAATGTGATGTCTATCTTCTTAAGTTGAGTAAACTGCTTGCATTGCACAGCTCGTTTCTCCAAAGGCAAAGAAGTCTGAGCCTGCAGTGCTGCAGTGTTCCCTGCCTGAGTCATGTGGATGAGCATGAAGGACAACAGGCCGGATTTAACTGTCTGTAAAGACAGCACTCTGGGAATTTATGACCCCTGACCTTCAGTGTGTGTAGCAGGGTGTAGGAACTCAGTGCCTGTGGTGCACTCTGGGACGGAGGGGGGGCTTAATAACTCCTGACTCCACAGTCGGGCTTCACAAAACCCAGTCTGAAGTATATTAGTCTTCATATTTGTGTTCCTGTGAGTACACCTGATTGCTTGTAAATACCACAGGAGGGATGGCTATTTTTAGATTCTTTACCTTTCAGATACTATAAGTAATGCAAGGAAGTGTTGTCAAGTACTCCCTGAGTGTATACTAAAGATATACTGTATAATAAGTTTATGTGTATCAAAACAAAAATAAAACCAGTTTCAAGCAGCTAGGGTTTCTAGTTAGACAGAGACCTTGAAATGTCTGGAACTCTTAAGTAAAACAGTTCTTCTAGTCTTTTTATCTACCTTAGATGTAGTTCGGCAAATACAATGAGCTAGCAGAAGTAGAGAAGCTGTTTCTGTCTACATTATCACAAATAACAGCATTTCCAAGGTCTGGCCCAGGGGCCACTTGTGGCCCATGAAAAAACATGGCCCATAGCCCTGTCATAAAATGGATCACTGGTGAACCACCGCCCTATGTTTAAGTACACATGTAAAAATGCAATTTTAAGTTTCAACAAAAGATGGCAGAAGCTCTGCCTGGCCACCCTCTGGCACTCTGTGCACATGATTCAGGTCAGTTCCTAAAATGGCCGCTGTATATTAAAATGGAGAGGTGAGTGCAACAACTGTGTTCATCTGATTTGCCAAGAGACTGTGGCTGAATTTCATCATGACAGACCAGTTAACATGACTCAACTCAAATGACCAGTTGAGTCGGGCTAACATATACAAAAAGCTTAGATATATGACTACTGATAACATTATGTTTAAAATGCAGTTAATGAAATACACAATGTCGTTTGCAATAAAAAATGTCATTTGCATTTAAAATAAAGTTTCATAGAATGTCGAGGAGAATGGTTGACTCTCACAACCTTGAAAATATACTGAACTATGACTTTGGTCTTTATTTTTAATTATTAGTAAACTATATCCTCATCATGTCATCATAGCGGTGCATGTTAGCAGAATTAGCAGTAAAGTTGATGCTCACGTGATGGTGGTCGAGTCTGCTGGGGCTCAGTCTAAAGCATTTTGTGTTTTCGCCTCAGTAAATTTGACCGTATAATCAGAATGATGCTGCCACGATGACACACGCAACCTTTCACCACCCACTCATACATTTTTAAAATGCATTTTATTTGTTCTACTGTTTAGCAGGGGTCGTGACATGTCCACAACTCCACCTTCGCTTCATGACTTACTGCACATGGCTCTTCCTGCCGCAATATTATTTCCTTCCCTTCCTACCAATCATGGTGGCTTCAGAAAGATTATGGTAGCAGCAGAGGTGGATGGAAGCAACAAGACAGAGAGAATGATGAGAGGGAAAAATTAATATGAGTGGGAGGGGAGGCTTCACAGTGAGCGGGAGCAGCGGATATTAGTGTGGGAGTGATAAGGGGAAGCTTGAGATGAAGAGGACATAACAAGAAGCCTTTGCACACAAAAAACCAGCGCCCACATACAAACAAACAATTCCACTTTACCGTGTTGGTATCTACCAATCAATACTCATCCTTTTCTCTAGTGGCGAACAGGAGCAACTGAACTTCACTGTGTTTCTCCTTCAAGTAAAGTGCTTGGGCTGCATGTGCTTTGGTTCCCAGAAGGCCACACCACTACTGTGACCCTAAACAGAACAAATTTGACCTCAAGCCTTCTTGTTAGGGTCAGACACCCTAAACCATATTAGCTTCAGTCAGTTTCCACTGAATCAAAGGTCATTATCAACATGGTTAAAGGAGTCGGGGGACTGAGAGATGCTTTCTTGTGCAAGAATTTATAGCCATGAATAAAAGTATAACAACTTTTGAATGACACTGATTGTAAAGTCCAAGTTGAGTCAATTTGCATGAAGCGGCAAATAATTAATCTAAAGTGACACTAGAGTGAAAGCACAGTAATTATTAACTCGTTTTTTTCTACTAGTTGAAATATTGTTGTCCCTGAGCTCTAAAGACTGACATTCAAATGCAGAAATACTCCAACGTCATACAGACCTGTACATAACACCGGACTTATTGCATGTGTCCCATTTTGCTCCCATTACAAGGACAACATCCCCTGCTTCACATATTCTTGTCAACATTACTTCAGTATTTATGTTTCAGTCTGCAGAAAATGATAACACAAGGTCAGGCAAAGCAGCTCTGCAGAGTAAACAGCAATGGGTTTTGAATGTCTTGATTGATCCCAGGTGAGAGATATTTTTCTTGAGGTACAGCTGTGATGTTGCTCATGCATGATAAAGCGGGAGACTCGCCGTGGTTGTGACTGTGTTGTATCTGTTCAAAAATCACTGAATATGATATTTTATCAATGTGGAGGGATTTAGAAAAGCAGGCAGCTTGTGAATGGAAAAAACAGTATTTTCACATGACCTCTTACCATTGTATAACTCTTATATACTGTATAACAGTTCTAAATTCATTGCATCTATTAATTTACTAGGAGTCAAAACGCAAAAAACTGCATCAAATTAAATCATTAAAACATTGATTAACACTTAAAAGTCTGTAAATTACGTGTTTTAAACTAAGTTATTTCCAATTAAAAAAACATGTGAAAATTCAATTTGACATAGTGTTATCAGATAAGATTTTATTTAAATTTGTGTTTCATATGGAGACTGGTTTGAAAGTGGAGTGCAAGTGACGCAATGACACACACTTACCTCTCTGCAGTTTCACACTAGCTGACACCCCACCTCACCCCATAACCTTGAAGCTCATGTCATTGTTTCGTCATATTGTAGGAAGAAAAAAAAACTCATTATGTTTTACAATTTCCTACATGGATGACGATGTGATGAAAAACAAAAAAACTCAGATGCCGACTTCAGTACATACCCTCATCAGCCGCAGGTACAAGGAATTAATGAGCATTTCTGTGCTTCACCTGTGCATCATCATGCAGCAGAGTGGAGCAGCCAATTTTTGTGGAACTGCCACTACTCTTGCCAGTGTCAAAATCCCTCTAGGGCAATTTCCCCGGTTAATTGACATGGATCCAGTGTTATTCCAAGTATATTCATGTTCATCTTCAGCGATGGGGCTTACTTACTTTACAGGGATAGGGTTTCTCGTAGCCTAGTTTTGCATGTCTTGACCATGGAGGAGTAAATGTTATCCAGAAACTTATAAAAAATAAAGTACAGGCAAAAAACTTTATTTGCAGTTAGTTGTTTTATTTTACTCCAGGTTGTTTCTGCAGCTTTCTGCTCCATTCACATGCCACTGCTGTGTACATAATTCTTACAGTTGCTTGCTGGAGTTTAAACTAGGCCAGTATTAGGCGATCATGCTGGGGTGTTGCAAAATAACTGGATTTTCTTTCAGATAGAAGAAGATGGTAAGGTGAGCAAACAAACCACAGTGTTTGCAACTTCGGCCTAAATGTTTGCCAACTGCTCAACGGTAGTCTTACTACTCAAAGTTTTGTGGAAAATGCTCGGTGTACATGTTTTAAAACTGCACACACAATACTGCTGTGTTAATTAATGTGTTAATGCGATTGCACAAGAGTTCGATTTATTTTGGGAGTGAAAAGTGTATTCACAAATTTAATCCCTGACTTGTTCTTTTGCACATTCATGTGAAGATGACTGTAGAGCACAAATGGACCTGCAGACAGTAATGTGTGGATGGGTTCAAAGTTACAAAATTAGATCTACACTTAGAATGAAAATCACCAAGGCTACTTTCTTTCCCTCCGAGACCAAAAAAAAAAAATTCTATTTTTTCTATCCATTCTAAGTTTCTCAAAAGCCTGTTAAAGTGTCTAAGGTCTGAAATGATAAGGCTACCTTGTGTAAAAACCATTTATCTTTTTGTTGCTTCACAAAACTGCTCAAATGAAGATGAATAAACCAAGTTATATAAAAACATCTTTCAAGTGATCAGAAGTCCATAGCAATTAACCTTGGAAGAGGGCACTAATTTGGAAGAGTTTTCTTTGTAGACAGTGTTTGAGGAGCTTCAGTGAAGATCATGAAGTCCATAGCCTGGATTTCTCTGAAATATGTATGTATAAAAAAAAAAAAAAAAACTTTAACTAAGTATAATTGCACCGTAGCATTTTGTTCTTGCTTAGTTTCCCAATGCCTTTGGAATACAAAATACCTTGTTGCCATCTCTATTTCACTTACTTTCACGTCCAGCTCATGTTCATTAATTTTTTATTTCATTCATTCTTATTTTGCTTGACATGAATAATATGAATTTCATTTTTCCATCCATCCATCCATCCATTTTCATCCGCTTATCCGATACCGGGTCGCAGGGGCAGCAATCGCCACCCAAATCACATTGCACCGTACCAACCCCCCTGAACCTTCCTGCGGGTGGTGAGTCCACTGGAAGGTACCAACCGCCCTAACCGGGCTTCGATCTTGCCCAGGAGGCGAACCCTGGGGTTCCACACCAGTGACAGAGACATTGCCTCTGGGCCAAAGCACCACTGAATTTCAAATGTATATTTTTTTTAAGAAAAATATTTTGCATTCTGTTTAAATTCAATATTTTCGATTAAAGTATTTTTAGCAGTAAACAGTTACCATTTATTCCGGACTATAAGTCGCTCTGGAGTCGCACCAGCCAAACATTTTTAAAAGAGGAAATGGGTTGGAAGAAAACCTTAGTTTGAACATTTGGATAGTATATTTGGCCTCTCACATATACAGTATAAACCCATGTGAAATATGAACTTGTAGACAAGGATGCATTGGGTTGTGGTTCCAAACCGGTTATATTTGCTTCACTGCAGACTAGCTTGTGGTTGATGCTGTCAACTCATAGAGGTAAAGGGTGCAAGGGATAAGGCAACAGTGAGTCCATGTCCCCAGTACTGTACCTTGAACCCATTTTTCCTATTATTCGCAACATAATTGTAATTTGCCTGTCCTAGTGCTTTTTGGGGTAATATTCCATAAGTGTTCCTGTAAACTGGATATGTTCTCACAAAGACTTTATTTTCAGGTTATTAATGTAATAATGTTCTGACACTGTATTAATGAAACAACAAAAATATTCCGGTTGGAATTTTGAAGAAGAAAAAAAAAACCCTATTTATTCCCACAGCCAAACACACAGGAAAATAAACATGCTAGGATGAACACGTGAGCACAACACACATTCAACAGCAAAGGATTCCCCCCAGAGAAAATGTTGTGCACATAGTGTTTACTCCTCTCCTCAATTATTGATCAGTTGTTTTTCTTCACTTATGAGAGGCCACCCCATATGAATAGAAAGAAGGGCTATCTCATAAAAACTGCAGTAAGACTCCAGCACTTTATTGACCTCGTCCTCCCTCCTAAAGCAGGACACTGGTTTTTCCTGGCACTGTCCAGCTCACTTGGCTGCCTTTCCTTCTCTTACCATCACTATATCTTATTTGTCTCATTTGTTATCACAATTCTCTCTTTCTTTCTTTTGTCTCTATCTCTATCTGGCTTCTCAGCCAATTCTCTGTGGTCCAAATCTGGCCTCATAACCCAGACTGCAGACTACGCTCAGCAAAAAATGTGTGCAATTTATCAGTTAGCAGTGAATTATTAACAGTGAGGTGCAGTTCCAAGTAAAAAAAAAAAAAAAGTTGCTGTGACATGCAATATGTTTTCAATACGGCTTTCTGTTTACGTTGCAACCAATTATTTTGTGTCATCATTATTTAAGAAACAAATGAATCATCATGTGTTAGCAACTGGTGTTAGACTGATTTATAAACCGGGAATTAGAAAACATAATTTAGATATTTAATTATCAAACTATTAAATCTCATAGATCAGAGTATACTGAAGTTCCATCCATCCTTGGTCCACCTCTTTTTTTCTTTTCAGAGTGGATCTCAGCTGTCAACAGGCGAGAGTGGCGTACACCATGGGCAGTTCAATGGTCCATCGCACAAAGAGCCACATTTACTCTGTATAAAGACTGTATAGATGTAAATACTCCATAACATACTGATGAATGTTTCTGCAGTTTATTAATATTTATTTATATTATAGGTAAATTACAGTTTTATATTGTAAATCACCATGTGCAATTAAATAAACATTTTAAATAGGAAACACATTCAAATCAAATTTCAGACTTTTAAAGTATGATTCAAAAATCAAATCTAATGTTCTTCTTCAAACTCTTTTCCACACACTTTTTCTAGTACAAAATACAAAACTGTGACTTTGAATCATGACACGTGTCAGGCCACTGCTGCCTCTCTCTGAAAGTCTCATGTCATTTTATGATAAATTGCTGTCAAATCCTTTGTTGAGAAATGCTTGACAAATGAGCTTGCGGTAAAACAGACAGAACTTTAACTTGAGTTGCAAAATATGATTGAGTATTGTCAGGTTTTACACAAAATTCACTTTTATTATTTGATTTAAGTTGGTCAACTATCTTGGTATATTAGCTCCAATATTTCAATGCATGTGAAATTCCCCTCCAACTAATTCAACTAGTATTTTTCAAACAAATTTTCAAACAAATCAGACACATTTTTACCGCTGACAAGGAAAGACTGACTATCACTGGTCAAAGCAACACATGTTGTCCTCCAGTACTTCTTTGTTGAACTTTTGTACACTTACCTGTGCAATGTGGAAAAATATAACAACAACAACAACAACAGAAGATAGCAGTAATGGCAACTGGACGGCAGTGCCGCCGCTTCTGACAGCAGAAGATAAAATGCAGTAATGGAAAGGCAATCATGTTACAGGAGCCAGGGCTTGGGTGTCAACCAGAAGACAAACATTCAATACTGAAGAGGCAAAACAATGAGAAAATTGCTGCAGTTCCACTTGGCAGGGGGGAGGGAGCAATCTAAAATGGCATGCAAAATACTGCCAGCACTGGGGCTGTTGTTGTTTCCTGTAACCCTTTTGTCAAAAGAAAGGTGACATGTGTTATCTAAAAGGCTTTGCATGCAACACCACCTGTTCCGCTCCCGCTTTGATTGAGTCTTGAGGGTGAAGCAAAGAACAAGCTGAAGATCTGAGCTTTATATGACCTTTGAGGGTTTTCTTTTTTTTATCCATTAAAAAGAGCTCAGTAAAAGAAAATTCCCAACACCAAAGGTAACAGGGATTTTTGAGCACATTTTGAGTTTTGTTTTGAAGACAAAAAGCACAGATGCAGCACAATGACAAGTTTAGCATTAGTATGGATATGGTGTCTTTTTAAGGCCAGAAGCAGGGATGTTATATCCTTGAATCACAGGATTTGTTTTAATCCCACATGAATACTAACCCCACTGAGTATGAAACCATGAATACCCATGAAAAAGATTATTATAATGACTCATGATAGTGCTGCCGACACAAAAGGTTCAGCTTTTATAAACTGGAAAGAGAGTGTTCTGGTCATCCTGTTAGCCCACAGACACTGGTCTCTGCAATTAAAACCATAGTGTAACTCAGTTCAGTTGTACAGAGAGAGCCATTACTCCCCCGGGGAGCTGAGCCAACAGTGGAAAAGTATGAGAGAAGAAGAGAGGGACTGAAAGATGTATGTTCAGAAAGGAACATATTGTAGCTTCAGAGAGGATGAGATAGAAGAAGGGGGAGACAGATCACCCCGGGGCATACCCAACTTAGACATGGCCATCATAAATGATTAAATGCCCATTTCCCATTCTGACAACCCTACCTGTCTTTGCACAGCGTAATTGATGCCAAGGTAAAATGAACAGGGAGTACAGCATTTGCATCCAGCAATCACCAAAGAGATGTGATTTAAAAAGAATCAGGAGGTGCAGGATGTAGCATAGGTGGCACAAGGAGGTGTTTTAACTATGATAGTCAATTTTAAACTGGAAATATTACTTATGTGCTCAGCTGCGAAGGGCAACCCGCATTTCCTTTGAGGTCGCAGCAGTAAATATTCCTCCCACTAGTGCAGAGTTTGGAGATAGAAGATTATGATTGCCCTATAATCATTCCATGGTGGGATCTGATGGGAAAAGAAAGGGTCATGACCTTAAAGAAATGTGGGAAAAAACTCCCCCAGTGAGGAGGACAAAGAGAAAATTAAACATAGATTTAGGAAGAAGATGAAAATATTGAAGTCATTCATCAAACTTCAGGGACTTCAGTGTCTTGTGTGGTTTTCTGTACTTGCTAGAATTATATCAGTGTTGGTCCATTTCAGGTCAAAAAGCCCATACTAGCCCAACATTGGCTAAGTACTGTTCCAAATGTTGTTCTTATTATTTTGAGAAACAGCAAACTACTTGACAAAAACCTGCTAAATGTCTGCACGTCTATCTGTTTTTCACTAAGCCTGTCTTCTCATTAAATGAGATGCTCTGACCACTGTTTTAAAGGCAACATTTATAGATGATTTAATTATAATTAAAGTCTAAACGAAGGCCAACAATAAATAGTATATTTAAAATTTGCTACACAAAACAATTTGATAGTTTAAAATAAGAAAATAATTGCTTAATTCATCCCACGCTGAGCCTTGTTTTTATTATTCTTTATAAGAACTTTTTGCCTATGATCTCCCATTTTTAGAATTACGGAGTACGAATGACTAAGTGGCATTTGGAAAATTGTTGAAGTTGTTTTTGTATTCTGTGCCTGAGTTGACTCGACAAGTTTTCTTTGTTAGTATTTTCAAGGATCGACCGTTTGTGTCTGCTTAACAAGCTTCAAATTCTGTAACTCCAATGAACAGACAATTCACACTTTATTTTCGAATCTTTAACACCTTTGTCAAGTATAAAATAATTCTTATTTTCCCAGGAAAAAGACACAAGATAAACCAGTGTAAACGTATGAATATTTGATTTATAATATTCATAAGTTTTTGGTTGCTCATTTAGTATATTGTGCAAAGATAATAGTGCAGTACAGACCAACCAGTACAGAGGGTATAACATGATCACTGATGCTCCTCTGGACACACCAGGCATTGCAGCTGGTTTTAACGAGGCTGCTTAGAGAAGTTACTCATGACATTGTTGTTAATTACTCTGTTGTGGAGGATCACATCCTCAACAGGAACCAGTCAAGGACCAATCACCGTCCAATCATGGAAAGTAGGAACATTCTGAGTGGCTACATCTGTATATGACTTTATAACTGAAAAGATTTACAAGAAAAGCAACATAAACAACAATAATTATATCTTGTTTTTTGGGGAAAATGCACAAATGACCAGCTATGTTAGCACACAAAACCTATTATTTGGTTGTATCAGTCATATTTTGGCAAATTAAGTTAAGTTTTATTTGACTTTGCTTTAACTAGAATACAGAATAACACCCTTTTAGAAAAAGCTCGTTAACACAACTAAAAAATGATCTGCATTCATTAAAAATGTGGACTCCTGTTGTTGAACCACTGGGTAAAAAGTGTCATCATGCTCTCTTTGCATCAGTACAGTAGTGCTAAACTTTAATCCTGCTGCTGTTTGGAATGCTGGGAGGCATAAACGGCCTTACTGCTCTTCACAACATTACTGCTGACTGATGATACACTGGGGCCTGTACAGCTCTCACAGAAAACCTTAGTGCTAAGATATTCTTGACCTACAGTCCACCCCTATTCATTATGGAGTCCAAGGTTTCTGTTTAGTCCTCAATTTTACTTGTTCCTCGAAAGGATGTTAACGTTTTTTTTTTTTTTACCAACCTGAGAAGAGCACATCTTGTGTATTTAATTTCTAATAATTGCATATAAATCAAATAAATAATACCATCCATACAGCACAGGAAGTGGAAGACAGTGTCTCTATGTGACATTTAGGATTTAACCTGATGGTGACACAAATCAGTCATCCTAAGTGCTCCTCTGTATGTCATTCATGTAACAACCTCCAAACGACCAGTCAGACATGACATGATTCATTATTCAACACTGGTCTTTGGGTTCAAGACCAGGCCACACACTTGAACACAGAGCAGCAAACACAAGGTTGAGCCACAACATGACTAAAAAGGGTCCTGCTGTCAGCTGTGTCCTTTCTGTATCCTTAAACATAATACATAATAGCGCACACTAAAGTCAAGATGATGAAAATGTAAAAAGAGACAGAGCCTCCTCAACTCGTGAAAAAAACAGAGCCATAAAGGTAAAGTACAGTAAATATTACCTAATAGATAGAACCAATGACAAGATGATGATGGGTCAACCGTGATTCTACTCGGGGGCTATAATCAGGCAATATATGATCAGACACACACCACAAACAACACTGTGTGTGTATGGCTGTATGTTGTCGTATATGATGTGTGGGGCAATTATCCTGGTACCTAGGAGCATCGTTGCAGAGATATTGCCTTTTGTCCCAGGTTAAATTAAGTGCAAGCCATGAGTCCACGTGCCTTTAACATCACTGTCCAGGGATAAAACCCTAATTAGGATTTGTCCGTGTGATCTCACCACGCTGGCTTGTGTTCACCCTGCGGGTATAAGTCAGCGTTGGGCCCATTCCAGTTGTGTCTCTGTTTGAAATGCTTAGGAGTGTGTGCGTGGAAGAAGTCACGTGTAGCAGCACAGAGCAAGGGCATTAACCTGGGGCAGATTCATATTGTCCTGCTAAGGTAGTTGCTGTTCTCATAATGCCAAAACGAGACAGATTCGTCATAATGGATATGACCCAGGCAAGACAGAGTCCAGAAAGAAATAAAGTACCTGAAAGACTGTGACTTCTTTTATCTTTTTTTTTCTTTTCTTCATTACAGGCGCCGTAATAGTGCTCCTGCACAGTCCATTTGTGTGTGTCTTCTTTTATGCCTTGTTTTCTCTTCCGCCTCTCTGTCTCCTGCAGTCCTCAACCCTCAGGCCTTTCTTACTGCCCTGGCCGTAAACTTTTTTCTATGACTGTCCTAAATCTGCGTTACACACATACAACTTCAACAATTCTAAAGAAACATAGACTGTGTATATTTAGAAACACACACACATATATATATATACATATACTGTATATATATAAATATGCAGGGAAAACAGGGAAAAGGAGAGGAAGACATTAATTTTAAAATACCATCTTCCTGACCAGCATGCATTTGCAGTTGTTTTAATCGACAACATTGTGTCATTCATGCAGCGCAGTAATCCAGTGTACAGCACAATGGATTGTGATCAACTGTAGACGGATTAACGTTGTTGAGGACAAGTCTCGAAAGCAACATTTTTTACTTTTTACATGTCTTCGCCTCGATGCATGGTAATGACTAAGTCCATGAACATTTTTCAAGTATCAAGGTTTTTAGGTAATCAACAGTAGCCCTGTGATGAATCACACTGAAAGTAGTAATCGTTTGACAGCCTTGGAAAACAGTTTAGGATCTGCTGATCAAGTCTGTAACATATGCAGGTTTGGGACTGAATTTCCAAGATTTCTGATTGGACGTGACAACTGGTATAATCCCCACATGGAACACTGACTTATTGTTAATCTTCCGAAAATGTGTCAGGTCTGTCTGTCTCTATGACCTTCTGTTGGGCTACCCTGGGTTAATTAGTTCCATCACTCTCACATGTGTCCAGTGATTCCCTGCTCATCAGTCTCACTCGTCTCACCTGGTTTCCTGGGTATATATACCTCTGTTCCTCGTGCTGTCGTTGTTGGCTTGTTGTGGTTCTGGACGTTACTGCTGTTGCTGTCTTGATGTGCATGGTTTTCACTGTCTTTTCCATTCTGTTGCTGCCTGAAGTTTACTTTGGTTTAGACCCAGTTGATTTTTCTGTTGGATTTAATGCCAGATTAAAGTATTGGACTCATTTAATAAACTTTCTGCACCTGATTCCTCCCTTCTGAGTGCTGCGATTTGGTCCTACCTGTGAGGCTGTATGTAACAAAATGTCAACAATACAATATAATATAGGTTTAGGAAGTCAAGATGAAGTAAAATTATCATATTAATAGTGAAAAAAATATTAAGTCACTAAATGCGCTCCACAAATTGCTAAACTGTTCCTGGTGGTACCATGGCTGCTATCTGCTATACAACACTTAGCATCCAAACCTAAAGGTGCTTCTTCTATTGTGGACCAAGTTAGATATGAAGATTTACCATGTATCAACATCGTAAGAGAATTATTAGGTTTCAGTTTGTATAGTATTTAACATTTTTGCTTGTTGCAATGCAATTGGTGACTTCTAGATCAAAATAAAACATGAGGAAAATGAGAACCTTAGGTAGGTGCAGCGATGCAGTCAGTGAAATCGGCTTAAAGCTTTATTGATCAATTAAAGTGAGTAAAGTAAAGGAAAGTGTTGCCTGAACTGGACGGGTTTGTTTTCATCGACCATGCAATGACTACGATTCTTGTTCTATTATGTATTTAAGTGGCAAATGGGGTCACTGTGAAAACTGTGGGCCCTCTTGTAAAACAACATGCTGTTTTATGGTCAATTTCAATCTAAATGAGGTCATCGTTTATGAAATGGACAATCATTATATTGAATAAGACCCAGGACTAGGGATCAAGACCATAGGTTCTTCTTATTGACCTAATGAATCCATTGATAAATACCTTGGTTTGTGACTAGACTGTCACATAATCTAGTAGCTTTACCCAGATAGGGAAGTGCAGAGAACTGATCAGACAGTGATTATTGCTTCATCGCTGATGCTCCGTAAACTATTTCAGTACATTTTTATATTTGAGAGTTTAGATTTTTGCATTAAAATACATATTTGTCAGTGATCCTACTTGTTTTTATTTTTTTTAACATTTCAAAGATACACCAAGAAACACGACCCTAGAAAAATATTATACTCTCTCTGGAATGTAATTGATTAAATATTTAAATAAATGTAATTAAATTAATTAAACATATAATTTTACATGTCCTTAAGCCTTTTACGATATATATAATTTAAATGGTACACCTGATAACAGAACACAGATGCAGCATAGTGGTTGACTCTAAATATACTATATAACTCAATAGTCTGTACTTTATTTGAAATTGATACTGCAGTAAATATACTATATGACTTATGTATATACTTATATATAGTTTATAGTTTTCTTAATGGTAGCCAAGAAGCCCCATTGATAAAAACTGTAAAATGTGAGTACAAACCTTTCTTTTTCATTTTCACTCTGTCTACCAAAACCAATTGGATCTTTACAGGTTGTAAGAAAGGATCTAGTTAATGCCTTAATTGTGATAATAATTTTTTTTCTTCCCCACTCTGAGCTCTTAACTTGCATGCACACGTTTAGACAAACTTCCTCTCAGCCTCCATTCACTGGATTCAGTCTTATTTCTCATCAGGGAAACAAGGGCAGGGCATTCATGCAGTGTCATTATTTAACCTAATAGCACTGAAGACAAGTGGAAGGTGAGATGGTGACTACATAGATGCATTCATCATGTTAGTACATGTATCTCATATGTATTACTGTGTATTTCGCAGCTTGCTCAGAACTGTCGATAACATAAAGGATACTCTAGGCAAAGCAAGGCATCAATGACCTTGCGTGAAGTACGCGTGTGCACAAACACACGCAAGTCGTACACAGACTGAGTTGTGACATATTTCATCTTTCGTTTTTATTTTTCCCTTATCTCCCCATCTCCAAGCCAGCCTCCAACATATATGTAAACACACATGTGCACGTGCGTGACCGTGCACAGCAAGGAGACATTTGTCCTCCATCTGTTAATGTTATTCATGAGGAAATGAATATCACGGCAATGAGTGATGAGTTCCTCCTACAGAAATGGCCCTAGCCAAAACCTTTGGAAAAAAAAAAAAAAAAATCTGACCTATTTATGCAGATAAAAATGCGGATGGAAATGTGCGTGCGTGTGTGTGTGTATATATATATATATATATATATATAATACACACACATACATATGTATGTACAGTGGAACCTCGAGATATGAGCACCTCGACATACGGGTATTTTGAGATACGAGCAAGCCGTTGAACAAATGTTTGCTTTGAGATACAAGTAAAGACTCGAGAGCCAACATTAGGTGGCCGAGGTGGCTGAGACCTGGAACGGATTATGCTGGTATCTCAAGATTCCACTGTATATGTATGTGTGTGAGTTTGTAAAACCAGTAACAATTTAGTAATAACTACATTTTAATTGCACAAATATTAAAGCAGTATAAGGTAAAAAAGAATGTAACACAAAAGATACATTCACAAGACAAGTGTAATATTTGTTGATTGATTTGTACAGTAGCCTCAAAAAGGTCAACATTCATTTCAGGTTTTCCAGCAACTTCATCAAGTGAATGAAAATTGCTGTTGTTGGAAGTAAAACACTTTCTTCTTGTAATAGCAGGTGGCGCGGCTGTGTAGATGACTTTAGTGAAACGTCACCTTCTCAGACACATCCATATGGCTAACTACTGTATAATTACTATTCCAACTGGGCAATTGTACATTTTGATGATGATAATGTCAGCCAGGGTTTCATAAAATGCTGCCATGATTGCCTCCATCCCAGGTTGACTCTATTTGATGACAAGCAAGAGGGCTGAGTGGGATGGCAGGTTAAAAAAGCCGCCATGCATCTGCCAGTCACGCCATAAAGTGGGAGGATGTTATCTTCCCCCAGTGCCTCACTCATCGATTCTTCTTTCTCCCTCCCTCTTGCTGCCTGTCTCTCTAACTCCCCTTCATTGTATGTGAGGGTTTCACCATAAAACAACTGACACACTGTCACCTCACTTTCCTCCTGCAACCTGGACACTGCCATTACACAGATGTCCCACTGCGGCATGATATCATCGTAAAAAAAAATAAAAATAAAACTGCCATGATTTTTTTTTTCATTCTGCACAAACACACACATATTTTAACCAGTGCTTATAAGTGATGCAGGAGATGGAAGAAGGAGGGAAGGAGGGGTTCAGTTAGGGAGTCAGGCAGACAGTGCAATTACACTTACTGATGTGCTTGGGCCCATATTATGATGGTGGGAATGATAAGATGGCAGTAGCACATGCTGCATGGAAACACACACGTACACACAAACACGTAAAAGTCATAAAAAAGCCCGGGCTATGATGGATGTGCAGATGCAGACCTGTTCTGGAGCAGAAAACAGATGAGTTCTCCTTCCACATTCTACACGGTTGCAGGACATCACACACCACATGAGCTCGTGACTACAGCGTCGTGGGCAGAACCACTGATAATATTGCCCCAGTGGAAACAGATCGTAAAATCAGACAAGG
>NC_024320.1:14184069-14253230 GCF_000523025.1 Cynoglossus semilaevis
CCCAGGATCATTTGTCAGGTACAGAGCATAGATTGACCTTCAGCACAGATATTTTCAAGGGACTTCTTGTTTGTTACAATTTAATTTAATTCATGCTGTCGTTAACCACAAAAAACTCAGGGATCTTTTCATTAAACTTTGTTTTGTTCTTCCCACCAGCTGTCTTTAAAACAAAGCAGGTTTCTGACATTGCATTACAAGAGTCAATTGTACCTGAGTTTATTTAATTTCTAACTTTCACACTTTTTACCTTTGTTTGCCTTAGGTTCTACTTTAAACATTCCGTCTTAGACTCTGCTCTAACAGATAATGAACACATTCCAAGAATAATTGGAATCTGAAGTATTTACTCTCAGACACAGCTGCCTTTAAATCTGCGTTATTAAAAAAGTAGAGAGGCTAATGAGTCATCCCTCTTGCCTTACAGCCAAAAGGTCAGCAGTTCAAGCCCCAACTCTGATTGCCAAGTTTGTATGCTTTTGTTTTTTTGTTTTTTTTTTTTTTTTTTTTTTTTCAGTGTATGCTTGGCTTTTCAATTGGCATTCTGTTCAAATAGGATTACATCAAGTGATTATACTGTAGGTGTGTGTAAGTGTAAATGATTGTTTGCTCTATGTGTGACCCTCTGATTGGCAAGCACATTTTCCCTCACCACGATGACGGTTGGAATCGTTAGAGAACAAACCAATGAATGAATAAATAAAGGATTAACGGTAGAATTAAGGATTTGTTCTTCCCCACCTTTTTGTGTTTCTCCCACTTCCTGTCCTCCTGTGTGCTGCACCGTTGTGTGTACTGTATGTATCCCTTGTGCATTTTTCTTTTTCTCTTTTTCTTCATTTCTCTTATTTTGATGCAAGCTTCCAGTTATATCATCTGGTCTTATTGTATTCAGACTGTTTTTTAAACACTGACTTAGCATCCTCTCTAATTTCCTAACAAACTCATAATTAACTATTAACTATAACTATTTTTTTTTTCTTTATTAACAGCCTCCTGTGATGGGTTTTTACAATATCCTTAATGTTCAACCTGTTCACATTTTTTTTTTTTATTTAACAAGAAACAAATTTAGAAGTCTGTACTGTATTTGTTCATCCCTAAACTTCTTATTTCTGACTTAAAGTAAAATTACTCAATAAGGAGAGAAAATAATCTGGGAAATGTAAGAAAATGGGCAATTTTCAAAAAAAGTGATAAGGAAAAAAGAGCCCAGGGACAACACAGGCCCACAATGGCTGAACATCTTCTGCTTTTTTCCCAGCAGGGTTCGATATGAATCAAGTTAACACGGATACGTTCTGCCTGAAGGAAGCAGCCACATAAGTCTAACCACGAGACAAAAGCTTTGGTCTCTGCAGCTTTTTATGATATCAGACTTACTGCCGACCATATAACCCCCACCTAAATGTGTTCAAATCTCACTTTACTGCTGCGTGACAAAGTGCAACCGACTAGAACAGTGCTTGAATGACACATTTTGTTTTTTTCCCCCTGGGGTTAACTGTACTGTCTGTCTCCACTGCTACCACTGCAAACCTGTTCACTTGACCTGACTGCCGCTGACAACAGCTTTAACACACTTTTACTTTTTGGCGAAAAAGTAAACAACTCAACATTACTGTTGGAGGTGAAGGAGCTGATGAGCTGAGCAGATTTTCCAGGTCTTTAACCCTGGACATCTGCTAACAGATAGTGGAGGGTCTGTTTAAATGTACAGCCGCGTGTCCTTTGTTTAAAAAGTTACTTCAAAGTAATTTAGGGGAGGTTTAAAAGTAATGTACACTGGTATGCTGTAGTAGGTACTGTAGCATTACCACATTCCTGCAATGAAAAAAATCACAGTGCGTAATTTACATTTTTTTTTCCAAACTGATAGAAAATTGAGAAATTAATACTGTAAATAATCATAATTAATTGTGATAAAATATGATTAATCATTTGCTACGACGTGGCTTGGAGTTAGCCCACACTGAAAGTCTACTGTTGAATTTTTATTTTGTCCTCTTCAATTTAGTCTTACCAAAAAGTTTCCAAAAATATGGGGTAGCACCAGCAGATGTAAACAGAGCTGTCTGCCTTGTCGGAATGAGAAAACAGGAGTTTTCTAACCAGTGTATACGTAGGGCCTCTGGTGATGTAACTGCGAAACGTTGTTGACTCTAGTTTTCAGTCTAGTTTGTTTTTTTTTTTAATGCTTTGGATTCGGGCTTTCAGAAGATAATACAGTGTAGCATTGCAATGTGGCCAACATTTAAAAGAAAACCGTTTTAATCTTGACAACAATACTTGGCACCTTCAGGTTTTACTATGGCTGACAGCCAAGACTGCCAGAAAAGGAGTCTGTCAGACATCATCTGTGGTCACTGGATTCAGTTATGCATTTACAGATGGAGCTACTTTATAAGAGACTGAGATCGAAATGGAGGGGGAAAAAAATCTTTTGCATTGTGTGCACTAAACACCAGCAGTAATTGGCTGAGACTGAAACTACTGAAAAACCACATCACTGCTCTTTAACTACCACCTAAAAAATAAATAAATAAATAATAATACATGGTGGGGTGAATTAAAATGTTCTTTTTCACGCTCATAATGAATTTAATATTTGACATCTTGACAGACAAATAATGATATTCTTTGAAACGTAATGGTTTTTGGCATTTAAATCTTATTTATCAATTAATGTATCAAGGTTGTCAAAGTTAAAGAATTAATCAAGTTAATTGATCTGTGAAGTTTCATCAGATTTTAATGCACAGGCTGAATGAGTCGCACTCTATATCCATCAATGTCTGTCCACTGACACAGCCAATAAAGACGAGAGATAGAACGTAGAGCTTCAAGTGTCATCTCATCATCCAGCATGCTTTTCTGAAGACATCAGCTTAGTGTCAGACCAATCAGATAGACCTGCTCTCTGAGGTCATGAGCTGAAAATATAAATTGTCAACTGAAAAGCTGATTAATACTAACTATTAGTACCAATACTTTAACCTCTACCTGCTGTTATTTAATTTAAACAGATTTATCATGTTGTAGCATTTTTTCCAGTGATTAATCATTCATTAATCAGGTTAAAGTAGTAGTAGTAGTAGTAGTAGTAGTAGTAGTCATTGTTTGACAGTCATTAGATTACACATGAAGTAATGTATTTCAAAAGTGTACTTCAGGTCAAATGAATCATGTTGGTTTGTCTGACGTGCTGACAGATATTAAGGACTGAACGTTGACGCTAAAATGAAAACAGATTTTTATTTCAGTTTTACAGGGTACATTTTATTTACGGGCAGATCTAGGTAAAGATACAGGTAAAGATACAGTAGTGTGAGTAGATAATGTTTGTGAAAGATTGACCCTTGAGGATAAATGTCACCTTTTTAAAATCACAGCTGCAGCTTCATCCACTATACATCAGTCTGGTGCCACACCCATACGATCTGATGTCACTGAGGAGATGAAATACCAGGAATCAGTGAGTGGTACCTGCCCACTTCCTGGAGAACACACCGTACATGCAGCAGTGGCTGCATGATGATGTCACCAGCTGTCAGAGTCCTTGTGACTCACATAGGATCTGATGAGGAAGACTGCTTTCACTTTTCACCCTCCTATGATTAATTCACACATGCACTGTTTCAACTCACAGTTAAGACCAGACGGGCGTTCAGTGGTGTGCTGTGGTGAGGTGTGTGCACTTGTCCAACCTCCACTACCATATGGACCACATTTAATATTTTTCCCCCACCTGAAGAGCTTGCCTCTGTCTTCAGCACCATGTCATACATTACAGGGACTCACCAGTGTCACAAGGACGAGGCAGCGCATCCAGGTGATGGATACCTGCCTACGTTTGGTTAATAGCGCCATTCTGATGACATACGACCGCAGGGGACGGCTGTTATGCGGCTTCATCTTCTGCTGGTGTCATTACACAACACTGAACACAAATCAAGGCCTTCCCATGCCTTGATGAGCCGAAGGAGAGTAATTCAGGATGAAATATTTAATTAAAAAGCATCAGGTATTAATAGAAAAAAAAAAGAAAGAAAAAAAAGGTGAAAATTGTGTGGAGTGCAGGAGCACTTTTTGGCTTGTGACCCTATTTTGACATCACACATTTTTGGCAACCCCAGAGCCGGTACTGTACAAGAATCACTGCAGGAATCTGTTCTTGATTACCATTGCTACTTGTTAATTTCATTTAACCCATGGCTTGGGGTGACGACCATCTTAAAGATGTGCTGAAAAAACGGACCTGCTGCTATTTTGACGTCAAAGCTGGGAAATTAAAAACATTTGAGTGTAAATATATATGTCTGTGTGTGTATGTGTCTACTCATCTCTGTACTGTGGACAAGAATAGGCCCTGATTGTTGACAATCAGTCAGCATTCAGGGCTTCTAAATAGAGCTGATAAAGAGTGAAATGCACACATTGATCATTACAAGTTTCGACAAATTCTACGCTTTGTGAATTGAATAAGGGACAATTTTTGACGATGATGATAATGATGATAATATTATGCATGATAATATTAAGCGGTAAGGGTAAAGGTTGAGGTATAAGGTCCAGTAAACTTGAGTTTCTGATGCACAGTCTGTAGATTTATAATGGTCCCAAGCTAAGAGTCAAGTTTGAAAGTGTTAGAATTAAAACATTTACATTTTTTTTCTTCCTTTTTTTTATTTTATTCATGTCCTGATCCTTAAACATTGCAGGTCACAATTGGTTTAGTTGGTTTTAGACTTTAAAAAAGTTGGAAGTTTGCTGTTTTTAAATTGACAGTTAAATTGTACCCTGTAATGCCTGACACAAAAACAAAATATTCAAAATTTTTGTAACATTTCATTACAGAAATAAAAAAGTCACATAGTTTTGTTTGTGAGATATGTTTGGTTTATTTTAGAAATAAAAACAAAATTTACCAATAACAATTATAAAACCTTGAACATTTTCTTATTTTTTTATTCTCTGAATCTTGTGCAGCACAGATGATACAAATGGTTTTACATGGTTAAACATGTCCTCCATCATCCACGGTCATGAAATGAATTTAAGTTTAAATTTCAACGCACCTGAATGTTGGTCATTTCTTCTTTATTTTCCCCGTTGTTTCTGTCACATTGTTTGAAAAAGTTAGGCTCCACTCTGCACTCTCCGTGGCAAATATAATTACAGTCTTGTAAACCTTTCAACTCAATAATTCTTACATATAAAAACCATCCCGCCAGAATGAAACATAAACCAGGCTTAGGCGGGTTAAGAAGCAGCCAGTGATTTTATTTTACTTGGAGCACCACACTTTATATGCAAAGAAAAATAAATTACCTGAAGGAAGCCGTGTTGACAGACAGATGGTGTAATTTTTCTTTTTTTTTTTCTTTTTGCCTAGATGGACCAGACTCTTCTGCTTTTGTTACAATTTATTCACCATAACATCACAAGGATTCAAGTCACACTGGGTTTTCACAGTGGAGTCTTACAGAGGGCAAATGGAAAACCGCCCTTGGCTTTTTAAGGATTTCAACTGTTTTTGTAGGTGGATACATTTGTAAGTTAAATTTTTTAAAACATTTCCTTACATTTGTAGCACCATTTTTGAGCAACTCTCTCAGCGCAGAGCAAAAATGTCCTGCAACACGAAAGATTCTCCTTTTTTTGCCAATCATTGCAGCAAAATCCTCCACTACCTTCTTATAATTAGGCTTCACACCACTGATTCAACTGAATAGTTCTTCCCAGTTCTGGTTCTTCCCTCCTGTGGAACAGATCTAATGGCAGTAACAGGAATAAAACCCCCAAAACTTTTTCCTCATCCCTATTTTCATCACAAAGTTATAAGGGCCCAGATATGGGCCAATGCTTTTGGCTTATATCTGAGCTGTTTGCAATTGCAATCCTGAAGTCAAGTGCAATTTCCATAACTGCCTTGTTCATCATTCACATGACACCAGCGTCACATTTTCATTGCAGCTTGGCTTAAATCCCAGACATGGCGATGAGGAAAGTACATAACAGTAGCCGTTACTGTCCTTCCTTTCTTGTTAGGGACATTTTTCTCTGGCTCATAATTAAA
Organism: Cynoglossus semilaevis; assembly: GCF_000523025.1. Taxonomy (NCBI): domain Eukaryota; kingdom Metazoa; phylum Chordata; class Actinopteri; order Pleuronectiformes; family Cynoglossidae; genus Cynoglossus; species Cynoglossus semilaevis. The sequence goes on from NC_024320.1 coordinate 14,190,149, forward strand.
GCATTCATACGTCAGAGTCAATTCAGGGGTTGATTTAGAGGCCTAGAATCAAGTGCATGAAAAAAATATATTATATTATATATAAAGTATAGCATATTTTCTGTGTTTTGCGGTTTTGTTGTGCTTTGCCAACACGCTACAGCTTTCTAATTTAGTTTATGTTTAGTGATCATCTACAAATCGTGTTGCCAATTTGACCCCTCTGTTTGTTTTTAAAAGAAACATTTTGCTACAAATAATATTGTTATTTTAAGGCTTTCTTGGATTCAATTATCAATTGAATGGTATTTCTTATGTTTGACTTATTTTTGCTACTTTCTTGGCTATTTTGTTAGCTCTATTTACTAACTTTACTAACCCTTAATAAGTATATTCAAATTTGCTCTCTTTCATTACTTTTTTTCTCAGGATGAATTTAATTAAGATTTGGGCCAAAACTATATTTAAGATAAATCGTATTGCTGTGAATGCTGTCTTTTTTTTTTTTTTTGTAGCAAAATTAAATATAAATAGAACAACATGCATACACAGTAAAGTAGACTTTCTGACTCCACCCTCCACCTCTTTGTGCTTGTTGTCTCTGAGATGATAAATTGGCCAAGAATTGATAAGTCATATGACTTTATGTGACAGGGATTTCAACCAACACTGACGACACGGATGTCATTCCTTATTGACTAACAATCCTCGTTGGCATTTGGCCGTTTGTGTGTCTGAGTCTTGCAGGGTCCGCCCTCCGTGCACAGTATTCTAATATGGAATTTAGCCACAAAGCAGCAAAGATGTAAAGTTGGAGTTCATAATTCACAAACCCTGAAATATACCTGCTCCCACCTCAGCAACAGCCCGCAGCTTAACCGCTTATATTCTTTTTCCAACTGCAGTCAGTCTTTTCCTGGAATGTACAGAGATTTATACTCTGTCAGAGATAAATTGGACGCGGCCTGCAGCATTAACAACAGGTTTTATGCTTCCCAGGAAATTCTGCAGCAGTTACCATCAACATTTCACATGTGCCATAAAACCCATAAAGTCAGACCTTGCACCTGAGGATGCAGAAAATTAACATATGAAGAAGAGAGAAAGAGAGCAACTAAAAGCAATCCCTCATGGGGAATTGTCCCAAAAATATTTAAAAGAATCAAAACAAAAATCTAACATCTTTAAAATCCAAACCATTTTGCCTTTTTTTACCTTTTAGTGATTCACTTCTTTATAATTAAATTGTTTCTTAATTTTGTATAAAAACTGAATAACGATCTCCAGAATAGTTGACGTAGCGCAGCTAGATCTATTCTGATCTGCACATCTTGACCTGATTTGTTGCACATACTGTACGCTGAGCCTGGACGTGGAGGCGAGGCTATGTCAAGTCAGGTGTAGATATCCTGGATAACTGCCTGTTCAGAGTGTACTCAAAAAGACCTCGGAATCATCCACAGAATCACCAATGGGAAAATGGAAAAGAGGCGCTTCGTACTTCACGGCCGCTGAACGACTGCCCCTGATGGAGTTGTATGAAGAGGTTAAACACATCACAAGAAAAAAGACAATCCTAGTTAAATAATTCAGTGTCAGAACAAGGTGTGTTATTTCACTGAAAAACTGAATTGGACTTCCTACGTAGGTATATTTTAGTGTTAAGGAAAATAAAGTAGGAGCCTACTACTTGCTCGGTTAAAAAATATGATTTTTTCAAATATATATATATGTCCACCAGCTGCCAAGTTAACACTAAGTAATCTGACCTACTGTTGAAGCAGTTGGAACAGAGAGTCAGAGGTCAGTCAAATGTGTCTTCACCAAGTCTAAACACTGTCTCCCGTGCACATTGTTTCCTTCATGTTCAATGAGTGTGAATGTTTACATTAATTAATAATTTGTTTGTGTTCAACTGAAATCAGGCCAATTTCACCTCCACGAACAGACTGAACAAAAAATACTGAACAAAATACTTTTATAGGCTTCTATGATGTTCAAGTCATAGCCAAAACATTATGAGAGAAAAGACTTACAAGATTGAAGATATAAATTTGTAAATTTAGATGATTTATTTTGGAGGAAACAAGAGAAAAGCACACAGTGTTAACCATGCGTGCCTCAAAATGAAAAATGGAGATTGTTGTAAAGTTAAACTTTAGTATTTTGTTCACAAATAAGGAGAAATTTCATCTTCTGGCTCATCAGCATTCTATCATCACAAGCATCAGGACATTGAGAAGGTAATCTGTACTGATGAAAGACCCACGCAGACCTGGAGGAAATTTGTGATTGCAAATTCACCAAGCTAAACATCAGACATTTTTGATGAAGTGGTGTAAAAATGGGTTCCTTCAGACACTTCAGGACATGTCGCGAGATATGGGGATGTATGGGGCGACACTTTTATGATAATGTTATGATTTTATTCTCATTTTTTTTTCTTCAAAATGTTACAACTTTTATCATGATGTAAAATGGCCAAATATACTTGTTGAACTTGTATGCAGGGTGTATGGTCCTTTTTTGTGTGAAATCATTGGGGAAAACACTAAACATGAAAATTAAACAGTGTTTTTTTTGTTTGTTTTTTTTTACTTTTATTATTTGAACCCTTTTATTGAAGCAACAAGACCCAAACTTTCATCAATTTCCATCTTCAAGTGTTTAGAAAAAGATGTTCTTTTTCTTCCCACCATCTGCCAACCTGAAGGTAGCATGTGTTCATTTGCATTTCCAATATATCAAGAAAAGGGCCTCAGACTTGCAGACAGAACACACACACGCACATAAACACAGGGACACTTGTTTTTTTTTTTTTTGTTATCTGCACAGCATGCGCCCTGATTGCATGTCCGATTCATTATTCACTTTGCATGAAACAGTGTCTGTGACCTACTTTACCGACCAAAGTCAGGGCAGCTTTCACTGGGGGTATTGTGAGTCATTATTGACTTAAAGCCCACCCCGCACTTTCTCAGTCAATAATCTCACCCGAGTCACACATTTTCAGAATAACACATCTATATTTTCCTACCAAGCACGTGGAACGGTTCGGAATTGACATGACTGCTATTGGCTTTGACTTTCAGCTGGTCAGTGAGCTGCGTCAGTCAGTCGCTGTTACAATGGATCAAGAGGTTTGCCTTGAAGGGCGATGGGAATACTCGTCGAGGAGTTAGTGGAGCAGGCAGTGATGAATAGATTTGATATAATTTGCCACGTGAGGTCTATAAGTGAAGTGTGAACCAGTCCGCTGCTGCTGTCAAGAGTGGTTTGTTTACCACTAGCAGTTTTGACGCTCCATTAAGATAGATTCTGAAATAAAATTTAAGAGCTGCTATTTTAGGTCAAGCTTCTTCTCCAGGTCTGCTTATGGAAATATAAAGACATCAGATCAGATAATGTGAGTGATGGATTTATTGATAAAGTCTACATACAATAAGCCAATAACTGGTGCAGAAATGTTCAAAGGTTACCTAATGAGAGCTACAAAGTACAAATAAAACATGGATTGTTGTAAATTGGATAATTTATGGCAAAAGTTAGCACTGATAGTTAGCCCTAAACAAACAAATACAGCAATAGTTTGAGATACAAGCATCCTGAATTACGAGTATTGAGTGTCCAGAAAGGCGCCTATAAATAAAATTTATTATTATTATTATTATTATTCCGAGATACGAACCAGCCTTCGAGCTAATTTTTGCTTTGAGATACAAGTAAAGATTTGAGGTATGAGCACGCTTACACGCTAGGTGGCCGAGCACACGGAGCAGCCCACGCAGACTCAGTTGTTCAATTCTTGAATGGTAAGGATGGTAGTGAGAAGAAATGCATGATGAAGGAAATAAAGAATGAAATTGTTGATAAATATGAGTGCGGTACCCGCTAAAAAAAAAAAAACAAATCGAAAAAGGAAAAAAAAAAGATCAAAAAGAAAGTTACGTAGTGTAAGGTACAGTACGGAATCAAGTGTCTGCGTATGGGCCAACTCTCTTCCCTGCCTTCCTCCCTCCCTCCTCCTAAAGGTTAGCCAAGCAATAGTTAAAGTTATCCACAAAGTATCAGGAACCTCATTTTACTGTTGAAAAAACTGACGCTAAACAATATAGAAGAACATGGCTTAAAATCCCTACTGTAATAGCTACTCATTTTCTGGGTAAAAAGCTGAAGGCTTTTCCAAAAATAATCTAATTACAAATCTAACCTAATTCTAATTTCAAAAGCCTGAGGAAACCGGAAAATGTACAGCAAAAAAAAAAAACAAAAAAAAAAAAAAAATCAAGAAATTACTATAAAAGACTGAAACGATTTTACTAGAATTTCCTGGAAATGTACATTTACTAGGGTTAGTGTTGCAGAGATGATTCATGAGGCTGAACTTGAGCTTATTTTGGTGACGGACTTTACTGTACTGATTTATGAAAGGAAAGTCAGGTCATTTAAATAATTTACACTTGTTTTCTAACCATCCAAAATGGTTAGAAATCTTTATTTGCTGTCACCTCTGAAGGATAACACAGAGATTTCAGAAAAAATATTCACAATGTTTCTGCTTAATATGACCAGACATTCATTCATAGGCCACAGGGCTACAGACTTCACCATTAGCTAATGCAATATTCAGAGCAGCAGTGCTACTACGAGAGCCAGTCAGATTATTGATTATATACAATAGCAGTTTTTATATTGCATCTTCTAAATTACCCTAAATGATGGTGCACTCGCTCCAGGGTTAACAGTGTTTTATTACTTCTGGTTTAGTGGAGTGGCCAGAAGGTTGGAACGGAGATCATGTTGTCAAGCACAAGCATGATGCATGATGTAAATATAAATTCTTGGAGACAGAGTTGTACCTCAGATGGAACGTCATAGTTCTTGTTACATCAGCGACATCATCAGTGTTTCACCACTTTAATTTTCAATTTTATATTGTGCAAATGAGCAAATGTATTCTTTTGAAACATATGAAAAAAAAAGACATGACTTTAGCGCAATGAAATGTGAGACTTACACCTGCTAAATATATAGGAAACACAAATACATCACATATACATATATACAGTATGCTTTTCTGTCCATATGAGCCATAAATTCCATGTTCAGGGTTGTATGAGGGGCCAGATTTGCAGATCTATGAGACGATCCCTAATGAGAAATGCAGCCTGTGTCAGGCAGCTCATTAACATGAAAGAACGGCACACATCAATGCATACACGGCCTTGGCTGCACACTGTCACTGTAATATTATGGAAATGACATCCAGTTGACATTAGGCATCAGTATATCCCACTGGTCTGCCTTTCCACTCATTTTCTTCATCATTAATTGTCAGTTAAACTCTCCAGCGCCACACAGAAAACAAAAAATGTAACAGAATTATGCATGCATGTATTCTGTATAATTACAGAATATTTAAGTAGTTGTCACTGGGCATCAAGAACAGGATTTGATTGTTTCTTTGTTTTAGTTTTCTGCAAAAAAAGGAATGTCCATTGACTGAGAATTAAAGACCTGTGTTGTTCAATCTTCTGTTGTCAGTTTCGTAGGTGATGTTTGTCTGTGTGAGACACGGCATTTTCATCGGTAAGAACTCTGGACTGCAGGTAGGCCAGTTAAACACACATTTATTGAATAATGGATGACATTGCGCTGCTATAAAGTAAAGTGCCTTTACATTCATATTCATATTCTTTATGCCAGGGGTCAATGACCTTTTTGAAACTGTGATCTACTTCAAAGTAATACAAAAACCTACTCGTTGGATACCCACTTTCCAAATAGTGTAAAAATTATACTCTGTCAAGTTCTGGGACATACAATGACAGACACTCTCACACCAGTGTAATTACACCCACCTGAACGTCACTGCAAATGTACCTGATTCATTCACAAAGAACAGCTAAGCATTTAATTGTGTGTAAACAGTGTACAGTATGATTCAGTTCTTACAGTATATGGTCAGTACTACACACCATAGAATTATAGATTTATTGTACCGTTTTTGTCTTAATTGTGTGAGGTCCGTCTGTGTCTCTTTTCCTCCTGTGTGTGGAGTTGATTAGTGTGATCACACTCACCCGTGTCTCTGTCGTCAGGCTCACTCGTCTCACCTGGTGCCCTTGGTATATATACCTCTCTGACACACGCTCTCTTCATGGAGTCATTGGTCTGTGGATGTGTGATGGTGGTGCTGTACATGCTTGTTCTTGATAGTTGTTTCTAGTTCCTGGTTGATGTCAGTACTTGTGTTGCTCCTGCCTTGTGATGTTTTCAGTGAGATTTTGCTATTTGAATTTTAGAAAAAACAAACAAAAACAAAAAAAACTTCCTGCACGAGAAGAGAGTCTCCCACGTGTTGCCTTTGGTTCACACCTGCTTCCTCCATATTGCTTCATGTGACAAATTGCTTGTGATCTGCCACAGGTGTGTCCACACTTTTCTATTTTGGCTTCAGAGCTACTGTTCAAATGACCAGGCTAAAGTCATGTAGCTAATGAAAGTGTGAAGTATATATTTACTCATATGTACTTTATATATGCAATATGTTGGGGTACTGATTAAATGCATGTAGCTCTAAGGCACAGTATTGTTCAATTACAATACAGTATATGGTCACTCCTACACACTATAGACCTATCTTTATATTCTTTATATATATTATTTTTCTTTTATTTGCTCATGATCTACTAGCACCCCGATTGCCAATATTGGTTTTCTAACAACTTAACTCTGTTGGTTGCAACTGAGAAACATAGGATTCAAGGGAACTACAAGGAAAAAAACAACTTGTTTAATCTTTGGTTAGATCACAGTTCAAGTGCTTTACAGTCTATGGACCTTGGTCCTTCCATATGTAATACATGCTTATACCGTTTGGGCCCAGACAACTGATGGGTACTTTCTGAAGGCATGTCAAGGTAGCTGTTACTCAAGGGCATGAGGACCACCATCAGCTAACACATTGCACGCATTGTGTAGAGCAATTTTCTGCTAGTGCCATATGTGCATCAGAGGCCTGTGTTAAAATGCCTTTAATAAATACACAAGTGGGGCAGTGCGTCAATCTCACAGGCCCTCGCCTGGCCTGTCTGTGATATAATAAAACATTCATAATTCCCAATTATGTTTTAATTTAAAACGGAGATTAGTGCTTGTTTAGGGGGCAGACACTGCAGTGGTGATGGGGGGGGGGGGAGAGGGCCGGCCGTTGGCAGCAGCCAGCGAGATAAGGCTGCATCTGTCTGTAACACCAGGCCAAGAGAGCGATGGGTGGCACCGAGGCATCTGGTCTGATGATTAATGGCAAACCGCACATTTCACATGCATATGAGTTGAGCTCACACACAGCCTTGGGTTTCTGAAGTGGCTGCACACGGCTACAGACATGACTTTTTATGGAGACAAGTAAAAGAGATAAAACGATTTTTACTTTGTCTGGCAATTTGTTTCCTGGCAGGATTTTTTCCTAATCGCTCAATGCAATCTTACTAAGAGTTTTCATTTATCAGTGCTTTTCTCTCCCTCCATCTTTTTTTTTCTTTCTAATTCTGTACCCGCACCATCTCTTCTTATTTTCTTCCGAAAGCTTCAGAACAAGAGAGCCTTCGTTCATTAATGAAAGGCATCCATTACTGTCGAATGGCGAAACAGTTAATGTAAATGAATGAATGCTCCAACCCACTTAGCTGTGGTTTATTATGAGCGAGCAAGCCATAATTGTGTTTCTGATCAGTTCAGATAAATTCAGAAGCACAACCACCCATGCCCCCCCCACCACCCACCCACTACTGCTGCTGCCACATCTCATCTGCGGGCCAAAGTCTCTAACTGGTAAATCACAAGGCTTATTACTCGTGCTGCAGATAATAACACTGGAATGTAAGAAAAAAAAAAAAGGAGATACTGCACATACTCGCATATAAGTCAAATTTAAAACACCAAAAAATAGAGATCAAATCAGGAGGTCAGCTTATATGCGCATAAATACGTGGGACAGCATTTTTCCATCACATTCTCACCGATAATAAACACCAAGTCAAACGTATGGTCAAAAATATCATTACACTCATTAATTTTATCCACACAATCTACTCTACCACCTTTAGTGGTAAAGGAAGCGGACTTCGGTCCGGAAGGCCCCAGGTTCGAATCCACCAACTGCCAGGTTGCCACTGAGATGCACTGAGCATCCCCGGGCGCTGACCACGGCTGCCCACTGTTCACTTGGTGATGGGTTAAATGTAGAGGTTTAAGTTCGGTGTGCTGTGCTGTGTCACAATGACAAATAAAGATAAGTTTAAAGTTTACAACTGATATTTAATAATAATTTTAACTGTACCACTGATGGTGCTTCTATTCTGAATTTCACAACAAATCTTTTAATGTAAACAGTGTTTACCAAGATACAACAAAGACCAAGAAGTCTTTGTTGATGCATGCACAAGGAGTAAGACATCTTTACAACGGCAAAGAAATGAAAATATTACGGTCGGCTTAATTCACTTTTCTTCTTTATATACAAGTTTCTGTAAAAATCACCATTTTGCGATCAGTTTTCAAGTATCGGCTTGTACACGAATCGACTAATATGCAAGTATGTACGGTATTTGAATCCTGGCCTCAGCTAATACTGCTGCTGTAACTTTGTTTTAGAAAACACCAATCAAGTCACACCAAATATAAGCCTCATCCTTGTAGTCCTATTCATTTATTATACACAGTTTTAAAGTATGTATTGTTGGAGGAGGGAATAAACAGGTACAACTTGACTGAATGAAACGTCTCCTGTTGAAACTGCTGCCTGCTACTTTAGAGCAAAGCTGTTGAAGGCAAATGTTTGACAATGATTCCCTAAACTGTAGTAACTTTGCCAGCCGCATGTGTCCAATCACGCCTCCACTACACTTCACCGTCCCCCCCCCCCCCCCCCCCACCGAACATCTTTTTAAAAAACAGGGCTTTTTTAAAATTATGTTTTGTTCGTTGCCTTGTTTCTTCACATTTGCTGAAAAATATTGACACACTCATGTGACCCCCGTCAGAGTAAGCATCACCCAGAGTGTTCTTATTGCTTGAAGTCAGTATTTACTGTTAGTGCCCCCTGTTCTTGCATTTACCCAGTAGAGCTTTAGAGAGGGAGGTGTTTCACACAAAGAACAGCTGTGCTTGGAAAACTCTTTTGAATTTAGTCTTTTTATTATTATTTGTATTTGTTTGTCGTGGCCAGCCTTTACAGTGCGTGCCTCCCTCTTGTACCATTCACATCCTCATGCACGAAATAACAAATGCAGCCGAACCTCAGTTCTTTTCCCTCCAACAGATGCTTAACCCTGCGATATCTCAAAGATAGCATTGAAGGATAATATCTTTATCAAATTACTGAATATTTTATTTAATCTAATTAATAAACAAAAAACTTTAGGATCTCAGGTTGAAGTTTGAAATGTAATTTCATCATGTGTTCACTTTAATTTAGGCACAAAGTTCAGTTTTCACGGGTCAAATTCAGTAAAAATTTTGATTCTACCAACCTCAACATTTGTAGCAATTTATTTCTGTATTTTAAATGTGTAAAAAAAGTGAATAAATAAACTAACACATAGCTCAGCCTGAACCACAGGAATTGGAGGAATCGTCCAATGGAACAGTGGCTGCAGATGGAAGACAGAAACCAGTCATATTTGTACATTTACAGCACAAACACGACTGGATCATAATCCGATGCTACATCCCAGTAATTCATCTCCAACAACATAAAATTAAATGTAATCTATGGCAGAAAAATCTAATGAATTCTCATTAAAGATGCCGCGCTTGTTTGTCCTCTTCCCTCCTGCTGCGTTTGTTTTGTATTTACACTCACCCTTTAAATCCAGAGTTTTTTTCTCCCCTCCACTGTTGGCTGCTGTTCATCTGTAATAGAGCATGAAAAGCCGCTCTAGCTTTTTTCTAATGGGCGCCAACTCAGTCGTTAAGTATTACTCATTCGCGTCCTCGAGCCAAATCAGACTTGGATTCAAAAATATTGTGGCTGTTAATATCTCAGTTGAACAAATAAGTCTGTGAAAAGACTTGGACTAAAACGTTCCTTGTTTATGGGCAGAATAGCTCTCTGCTTCACGACTGTCCTTATCTTTTTAATTTATATTCCACTCATTCTGCATTGAGGAACATTTTGTTACTCTGCAACAGTGATCATAATTCATATTTGTCCTTTGTCTTGTCGTTCCCCAGGTCTGGAACCTAATTTTGCTCCTCACATTTAAGTGTGTGAAGAGATTCCACTGCAGGAATATGTGAACAATAAAAGAAGAAACAATAACTGTTCAGAGGTCGTTTGGAATCTAAGTGTCTTCTCAATCATCAGTCCTGATGACTTCGAGGTGACTCCCAAAGAGGAAACATTCTGCCCATTTGTCAGACATTGCCTAGCTTCATTTTCAGTCACTGCAAGCCATAACTGTTGAAATTCAATTTGTGAAAGTGTTGCAAGAAACATTTTTTTCTTTTAAGATCCTCACTCTCACCTTTCCATTTCATCAACTGGCTAAAACTATTTAAAAAGTGTATAATACCATGTTATTAACACAGTCAAAAGCAGATCCTGAAAAAATAAACGTAAAAAAGTATTTGATTAAATCAAGGTGTGATTAAGTTAAAATCTGTCATGGTCAAATGCAGGTAACGTCCTGGGGGCCAATTGCGGCCCGTGGTCAAATTTCATTAATCCACTGCCTCTGTCAGAAAAAGGCGTGACGTGGCCTGCCAGCAAACACCATACACACACATTTCTGGTTCCTACTGAGATCCACATCTTACCACATCTTATACAGTAGGGTCTTCAGATATGAAAGCTAGTGTTTTTGGTAAGTTTAGATTTGAAATCCATGTGATGAAATTAAAAATAATGGTTAACATCCTTACCTGAGAGCAAAGCGATCTCAGGTTTGCTGGTACAAAGTTTGTAGTTTTTTATTTCCTCCCATCCATTTGGGGGATGAGCTTAGTTAGACTTGTTTTACTGCAAATGCCCATATATATAGATTTGACTGTAAATGGTGGTTTATGTCTATACTGTATGTTATGGAATGCAGCATGCCCAACAGCAAACCCATTAGCAATTGACATGAAAGAATGGAACCATGCAGCTGACACTCAAATGGCAGCGAATAAGGAGAGTAAACAACGGACCTAATAACTTAGAAGGACGTCTTTGTGCTACGTCTCATTTTTCATTTGGAGGAAGCAAATTATTTTTTTCATTATCACTTATTATCACTACTTATTTCTGGCCGTTTGCTTTATGTCCATGAAGAAGAAGCTGGAGACGGTGTAATCAATATAAATGCTGTTTAAAACATATGCCATTCAAAATAAACTGAAACTGATCTATCCACTGTTTCAATACTAAAAAAATATTTAATTCAACAATTTTATTTTTATTTTATAAAGGCTGTTTAGACTGTAACATTACCTTACTTTGTGTTCTAGCCATGACTCTGTTTAGCAATGCAGCACCACTTAAATTATTACTTATAATACAACTCACAGATCGAACCGCATGACAAACCATCCCACATGTAAACATTGTTTTCTCTTTTTGGCAGTGTGTGAACACACGTGTGCCTGCAATCGTGTGTACAAGTGAGATTGCATGCTAAGTGCTGTCATTTTACTTATTTATGCTGAGGGGTGATCTTTAACGCAGAGGGGAGGAGGATGCCTGGGGTTCCCTCCTGTGCATTCAGAGTTATTGCGTCAGAACATGTTGAAGGATGGTCTCTGTTTGAGTGAAGAAAAAGAAAGATAACTCCGTACATACTGTACTGAGAAAGTTAAGGGTGGCATATTTAGCTCAGAATCCTGACTCTTGTAAACAAGTAAAACAGCAAAAGTCAGTAGCACTTGCATATTTATGAGGGAGCAATAAATCACGTGTGGCATCATTAAGGGGTAACTGTAGGAGGGATGCAGGCAATAAAATAACGACTGTATGTGAAACGTTGTCATTGTAATTATGAATTATTCAGTGCTTGTGAAATATAATGAAGTCGTAGATGGCAGCGGTTCCTTTTTTGGAGCAAGGCTACAATGAAAATGGTTAATAAATAGTTGATTTAAAAAAAAACAAAAAACTTTCTTCTTTGCTAAAAGTCTCCTAAAATGTTGGAGTTAAAATCAACACATTTTCCAAATTCCTGTTGTGGCTCCATGTATGTATAATGTATATGCTTCGTGTCCTCAGTCCTAACTACCATGAGGACTTCAGCACTGGTGCTGTGTGGACAGCTCCTGAATCTTAATGAAACAGTAAAATGTGCTGGAACAACAGTCAGATATAAACTTTGTCCTTCTGAGTAGGTCAAGCAACCTTAAATGTGGTGGTGCAGTTTATTTTTTCTGAAAGAGGGTGTAGACAAAGACCAGAGGTTTAATATATATATATATATATACATATATATATATATATATATATATACACTGTATATTTGGACAGTTAACACTTTCTTCAGAGCAACTGATTCATTCCAACTCTGCCTGCATTTGGGTAGATCACCCTCTTGCTTTCCTCATCTCCTGGGTGACGAGCAGGCACCGAGGTTATCTCTTCAAATGGCAGTTTGCACTATCTGTGCTGTGTTTGCATTCAGTTGTAATAAATAGGCAGAGGCAGAGGGATGATGAAGAGGCAATAAAAGTGACATATAACAGAGACAATTATCATGGGGCTCGTCAAGACACACTTTATATTTAGCAGCTTGATAAGGTCTGCATAACCCGAGCTTGGAGCAGAAGTTTTTAACTGCGAACTCGTCAAGTTATGCAGCAATTGTGAAAAATGGCTTTGAAAATACGGTAATTATTACTGCAGAGGCTGAGAATATTTTAATTCTCAACTATGACCTTCAGATTTATTGGCCTGTGGAGTATTGACTTACCAGTATACCTTCAAAGTAAACACTGTGAAATATATTTATTTTATGCCAATAGATCTTTACTCCCAATCACTGCTTGTATACGTGCCAATCCTGAAAAATTTGATTTGAAGAAGTCATTAAGTTAAAATCCAAACATTGTAAACCTTTGTCATGGTCTAATGCAAGTACAGTATGTTCAAAGTCCAGCCCGTGGGCCAATTAAAGGCCATGGTCAAATTCGATTCGGACCAGAGTCTTTACGTGTAGCCTGCTAGCACAAATGATACACACACATTTTAGCTTTCTCTCAAACACATTGACTTCATCTTCATCATGGGCCATGTGATGTAATTAATAATATGCCATTTGTCGTAAAACTTCCATGAAATAGTTAATTTGCATTTAATTTTAATAGTTCAAAACTATTCCTAGGTTTCTCTAGATGTGTGTTTTAGCTTCTTCTGGGAGATCCTGAGGTATCTGCTGACCAGATGGAATGTGCAATCCCTATACTCTGATGTGTAGAGTTGGACAGCAAATAGGCAACTAGAAGGATGCTTTTATTTGGTCCTTGGCCTGGAGTTTAGTGCTGGACAGAAGGGAGTGGATATGTTTATTCTGTATATTATTTCCTACAGCAGAGTTTCCCAAACTTTTTTTTTCTTCTGGGGACCCGTATTTTAAAAGTCACAAACTTTCGTGATCCAAGTCAGTAGACATTATTCGTAAACTGGGAAACATGATGCGAGATGACCCAAAAGAAAAAAATCTCCTGCGACCCACATGAGAGTCCCGACCCAGTCTTTGGGAAACAGAGCTTCATTTTTTAAACATGTAATAAATCATGAATTAATGTTAGATTTTATTCCTCATTCCTGGTTCACCCCCCCCTCCCCCCATCCTGCACGTTGTGTCAAACTGTAGCTGTGTATGTGTGTACATTTATGCATTCTATCTCCCATGCATGCATACTTAAGAACTCCAATAGTCCTGGTGACCACAAATGTCAGTGAAGGATTAATCAAAGCCACCCGGCTGATAAGTGTGCACATATATAAACCCACTAAGAGTGTTTCCCTTTGCCATTTCACACAACTATAAATGCCAACTTAATTAATTAGCACCATTATTTTTTAACTGTGAAAAGAGATCTGTGACTTAAGGCTGAGTCTGCAAACAAAAGGGCAACGAGCAAGAAGCAAAGGGATGCAGTCGAGTTTTCTAATGTGCCCATTGCCTTGTAACGACAGCATTACTGTTGACAGTAGCAACTTTTCGTGGCTGCTCTCATATCTGTGCCCTTCTGTGGACCATAATCACCGCGTTTGTGTGGTGCAGAACTTGTGAGTTAACAGTTACAACCCCTGTAAACAAGAGAAAGCTGACTGCCAGAAAGGTCTGCACATTACCTAATATCAGAAGACAGAATGGGCGGGAGTGTCGAGTGGGGAAGTGTTTACTTTACATGAGCTCCTTTTAAATCTATAGTTTACTGGGGTCAAGGTTTAGGGTCATTGATGTGCATCCACACAGATGTATTGGTAAATAATAAAGATTTATTACTGACCTCAGGGGACAAGGGAACTAACCTATGAAAACTATAAAACAATTCAATATGAGGCAGCAATTGTGACGCTTCTATTATATTGATTTTTTTTTTTTTGTATTTATTTAAATGGTACTATGTTATAAGATGTTATAAGATACGGTATAATAGGCACAAACAACTTGACACACAGGATTTTAGAAAATTACAGATGCTTTAAATCAGTAAATTAGCAACTGGTCTCCAGGCTGTGGCAGAGTCGTTACGAATTTAACATTAATATGTTGTCAGGTGTTTGAATGAACAGTTATGAATGGGCTGTTAAGAGGATATGTGTTCTGTTCAAACCAGTGCTGGTCTGCAGCCAGCAGTTTCAAATACGCATTTTCCACTCATACACATGTTTTGAGTAAACATATATGTGAAGTGAGATCATTTTAGTCCGGTGAGCTGAATAGTAGCTCCCATTCCAAAAAAGTGTGGACACCCCTGTTTTTAGGTCATACTGACTCAGAAACGTTGTCATAATAATGACCTAAAATACCACAGCTCTAACACAAACGCCTTTTATTATCAAGAACTGTTTCAAGGCCCCCATTAAACAATTGTGCATTGAAGAATCCTGTAGCTTTTTTTTTTGTTTGTTTGTTTTAGGGTTTTTTTCTGCTTCATTCAGCTGCAGAAGTTGTCTGTCTTAAGGGATCATGAAAAACAGAAATCTATATGTTGCAAAAAACAAAAATTCTATCTTTACAAACTGACATGAGTATCAACTACAGTTGAGAAAAAAAAAAGCTGGAAAATATTCAGTAGAGAGTACTAGAAAGAATAAGAGATTTTCTATATATATATTTTTTCTACTTTTCCTGTCAGACTCAATTGCCTTCTTTGGCAGAAATCGACAGACGTGTTGTACACACACACCAACACACACACACCCATATACACACCTCAGAGGAGGCTTCATTCATCATCTGGCTCGTCCTCCTGACACCAGCACATGCAGATTTCCACCTGACTGACAACCGACGGGGGCTGTTTGTGTTTTGATTTTCGACTCGCTCAGTGTGTGTCAGACACAAACATGTGAGCAGTTGTCCTGGAGGCAGATGATTTTCTTTGGGCTCATTAATTAACTCATCTACAGCCTTTATTAGCCTCCTAATGGATGTGGTTAGTGCATGTCAGGGCTTTGATTACCTCCCACCGGCCATGTGGAAAGTTTTACTGCACGTGTGTATGTGTTCGTGAAGCCGGGTATGGTTTCATGTGCACACTGTGTGCATGGTTATTGTGCTATTAGAGTAATTAAAAGAAGAAGATTTTTTATATTGCTAATTAATTGAATTAAAAGAAAACTGTTTTAAAGATCAAATCATAATATTCCATTTGTTGTTATACTGATTCTATTATATAATAATAAACCACAGGGAGATCATCAAAGTGATGAGAAGAATTTAAACAGACTTACAAACGTTATCAGTGAAAAATGTGCTGAGGAAAACAGTGGCTGAGGTTGCTGATGTCTCATATTGGTTCTGATGCATGAAGATGAAGAGATGCAGCTCTTAAGGAATTTAAGACCTTGGGACCATCTATCTGTTCAACTACAGAAAAAGAAAATAGTTTGGCAAAACAAATTTTTTTAAAACAAACTGTAATGAAGAACTGTTCAAAAAGAAGACTTGAATGAAAAAAAAAAACTTGACTCTTGCCTCTTTTGACAAGGAAAAAGAAATAGCTTTAGACCTGATGCATTAGACATTACCCAGAATCCTAACGAAAAAAACATTTCAGTTAAAAAAGTATGTTTTTTTTTTTTATTGTTCTCGAACATTTTGACATTGTCCTTACATAAAATAGTGGGGGCAGATAAAAGGGCAACAGAATTAGTCAATTTATTATTGATTTAACTCTTCTCCTACAAACCTGACCCTGACGTGACCTCTTGCAATTACAGTCCATTTACTTTGTCCATCCGTCCTCCATTCAACAGGATGTCTCTGAAGAGATAAAAAGTCAATGCACTGCACTTGTTACCAGCATTCTCATCATAACATTTAACTGTTATTTAACTTAATCCGGCACCTTCTTGACTAAAAGCTGCTGCGGAGGGTGCCAGATTGATTGGAGGTCCTTGAGTCAGTGAGGAGGCACGAGAGGTGACAAGATGATTCATGAGTAGGACATGATGCGGAGCGACATTTTCACGTGCTTCAACCTTATACTATTTACCCCAAAGCGCACGCCTGATTATTCCGTGTGCTTGTGAATGCATGGAGAACCGCAGATTAGTGAGAAAAAAGGGGGAAAAAAGAGGATGATCTCACGGTTGGGAAGTGAAGTACGGCGACGCTGGTTGAACGGCTGCGTTAGTGAAGTGAAGTAAACGAGGTCTGTTTGATGGATGAATATGTGAGAGGGTGTGAGTGAGGCTGTGCTCTGGGAGCTGGTGGTTTTATATATATATAGGTCCAAAAGACATTTGCATATTCATATGAATCAAATGTATTGGGACAGACAGTAGGTTAATGTAATGTGTGAAGTGATACATGCAGGAACAGTGATTGCAGCTCGCTAGTAGACGCTCATGTAGCCGTCGTTTCGTGTTAGACGTTTATTCAGATGATGTGTTGCATGTGTTTCACTTTTGATTTGTGAAATATAGAAGATGGCGAGTGTAGCTTGCATCAAATCTGTGAGAGGCGTTGACATCCTCGGCTTAAGTTTGCACAACAAGCTTTCTGTAATTCTAATCTCGGACAGGGACTTCTACTACACATAACTTCCTGTACAATCAATTTTTTTTTTTCAACTAAAAAGCAGCTAGTTACTGCTGTCAAACTACAGTATATTGTTGCAGCATAAAGTTTACCAGCATAAAGCATATGGTTTCCATAGTCGTGGTCCGATTTTCCTCAGATGTGCATGGGATGACATGTTTGTATAGAAAGGAAAGTGAACTCCTTGTCATTGTGACACAGCACACCACTGCACACAACCAAATGTGACCTCTGCTTTTAACTCATCACCAAAGTGAACAGTGGGCAGCTTTAAGTGCCCACTGTTCACTGTTCATAGGTTTGTTATTTTTCTGATTCCTCACTTTGTATGTTGTGAGCTGCAATTGTAGAAAGTCATAATATAATATGCCTCCACTATTTAAACTTTATGAATGCAAATCAAACCCTGCTGTTGTTTTGTGTTGAACTAAGTCATAATGCTCCATATGCATTTGCATGGATGAGTGGCTACAGGCAAGTCAACAATATCCAACTCCAGGAACATTGTAAAATACCGAATATTATTGTTGTGGTAAAAATCCGTGTACTTTAGTCTACAGTCTAATGGAAGTGAAGCTGAAGCTGAAGAACTTGAACTTGTTTAACAATGTTAATCTCCATGTGCTCTCATGCTAAAGTCAGAGACTTCAAGTGTTCCTTAACAAAATGTCATCATGTCTTGGGCTTCACTTCAACTTCAATTATACCAGGGTTCAGTTTCTAGAGGCGACATAACTTGAATTTACACACAATTACATATCACAAAATATGTAGGAAAACAAACCTGTTGTCTGGAAAACTATTGCTCTTACAAGGGAATTAGTCACAGGAAACAGCAATGAAGACCACATAAAAATGTGCCGCTGAATACTTTATTGCCCTCTACAATAAGATCTGACAAGCAATGCCATCAGAAGACTCAAAAAGAGCAAAAAATATATAAACAGAGCCATCGTCCCTTTCTCAATGAGAGAATAAGTTTTTAATAAATGTTTCCGTAGGGGAAAAGTCGAGAAGGTCGTAAACCAAGGACCCCCTGTACTAACCTGGTCATCCAACATATTCCACCAACTGGGGGGTGTTTCTTCAAGTGTTTCTTAAGTTTCCAAATAAGAATTTGTTTTTAAACGTTCCTTTATTTATTTAAAGGCATGTGCTGTTTGTCACTCACAAATGTCAAACTCATTGAAAAATGAAGCACTAAACCGAGCAAGAAGAAGAAAAAAAATCTTTCTCCATCAGTGGAATGACATGATAAACTGTGACACATTCTCACCAAGAAACAACACTCTGGGCCAGTATTGCAGTAAGTGTACATCACCTTCTTTTAGAGTGACAGTGTCTGACTCTGTGGGAACATGAATTTCACATGAACGCTCACAGCAGCCAGTGCAACAGTTTCCACTGACACGTATGTAACCCCTGTGAATTTCACACCTCCACCTCTGGGTTCACACACCTGTCCACATAGTGTGTGTTTACTTGCTGTGTGTTTACTTACTTATGTCAAGCACATATCAAATCGCGGCAAGGCTAAGCTCAATGTGCAGGTTAACGCCTGCAAATAATCTTATTTTATTATTATAATAATCCAATAGTATTCAAAGACAACTTAGAAAATGCAAAAGAGTCCTCTGTTTAACCAGCGACCCTAGCTGTACTCACTCCTTGATGTTTATCGTCCAATCAGCACCGTTTCTAGTTACTTCCACTTCTCTGCCAAGTTCACCTTTGATACACAGGTTTCCATGCAAATCATCATCTTCGTATTGTTATTCAGGTGAATTAACATTTGCCTTTATTTTTTTTTCCTCTGCCACATTATCTCACTTTGAGTTTACATAAATGCTCCTCGTCAGCCTGTATCCGCGGCTCTGTGAATTATGCATGAGGCCCCGACTCGTAACTTGACATCAGCACATTTTAGATATTCACCCATTTCCTCTCCAGATTTTGACATTAATTTATTTCTCATCTAAAACGATCACTCTGTGTGTACACAGCCAGCACCCCCCCCCCCCCCCCACAGCCCTGGGGCATCGCCTTAAAAAAATCTGCAAAATACACAAGATAAAACTTCCATGTGTGTCAAAACAAATGCTTTAACACTTTGTATCTTTGTGCTGTGACAAAGAGCAGATGATGTACTGCCGCACTGCTATGAGAGCAGAGAGATTGTAGAGCATAACTTTTGGTTTGGACTGTGAGGTTTACGTTTCCTTCCCCTTATCTTTCTGCGGAGTTGCACACACAATAACAATAGTCGGGTTTTAGAAGTAAAACAAATCCAAACACAAAGTGGAGATGACTCACAGCTGGACGCTTCTGAAGTTTTTTTTTTTAAAAAGGGATCAGATGCTCAGATCGACTTGCTGAATTATGTCGCAGCAGAACCAAATTTAATAGTGCAGAATGTGAATAACATTCAATATTGTTTCATTTTGATTGGCTGTTAGTTAACTCAATTTTGATGAGCTTATTACATGGTAATTTAGACTCTTAACTACTTTTTTGTTTTTGTTTTTTATGTCTTCAATTAAAACAGCTTTTTCTCATGGACTCATTCCTGTCCACCAGTCCCTATTTCAAGAAAACATTTTCAAATCCTGGCAGACATTGATCATTAAAAATCCCACACTGCATCATTTGCATACATCGTTTATTAAAGCATAAATCTGTACACGGTCCATTAATGTTTAAATGCACAAAGTTAATTGATCCAAGGATGCATCAAAAAGTCATTAGTTTAGACTTGTCTTAATGAAGAAGTTTGTTTTTACCTAATGTACAGCCCACCTACATGAAGTCTATCATTGTAACTGACATATAATGATACAGAGATTTTTAAGGTTGTGTTGTAATAATTAAATAAATAAATACCAAAAAAGACTTGTAAATAAACATATATAAACATAAAAACATATATTATAAATAAACATATATTTTGTAATTTTTAAAAAAAATTGTATTAATCAATAAATGCAGGTTATATATATATATATATATATATATATATATGTATATTCATGTGAACGGTTAGTTTTTTGTTTGTTTGTTTACAATCAAGTTTAAGTATTTGATATTTGCAATATGTACATGTTGGTATAGTGAAACTGAAAAAGGTCATGAGGAACATTTGAGGAGGTTCTTCAATTATCAAGTTAAAAGGTGCCAGAATGCAGAATACTGGATTTCAATAGCATGGAGGAGCTGCAGGTTGTGTATGTGAACAATCCATTGATCATAATCTGAGATGGGATTTGGGAGACAATTGTATCAAGATGACATCTTTAAGTTGCGTTTAGCTTTCAATTCACAGGCTCCTATTGTCTGCACTGAGTGTCAACTGACACTTCACCCACTCTGAATAAATGTCTGTGAATTAATAAAGGGCAAAGCTGAAAAGTGAGTCAGTGTTGACATTAAAATGACAAGAATTACATTTTGTGCTATTAAGGTAAACAATTTTTCTTTTTTCTTTTTTTGTAAATTACAATTAAATTATTATTTTTCTATTATTTTTTCTTTTTCTTTCAATCAAAATTTTACTAATGAACAACACCCAGCACTAGGTGGTAGTAAAGCAACCCACACAATTGAGCTTTGCTCATCATGCCCAGAAGCTGCAAGGCTGAGAGTTTGCAATGTTAGCTTAGCCTAGCCTTGGTGTAAAAGGACCGTTTCATAAATATTTTAAAAACCAAATGTAATTTTCCAGAACGGTGCTAACGTGCTATGTAATAGAACATTGCTAACTTAATTTGTCACATTCTACAGATGCATGCTAACTAACTGTTGACACGCTAGGTGCTACCTCTCTGTATTGACTCGCTGTTCTTACAATTACTGAACATTTAGACATTAGCCTTCTTGTTTCTAATGGGACAGGGTCTGACTGGAAAGACACAATTAGACTTATCTAAAATACACAAAGCGTACTTTTTATTAATCTCACTTACAAACCTGGGTACGTGCATGACTCCTGCAGACAAACACAAAATCTACTAAATTCTTTAATAACACACTGTTCAAAGACTAGCAGTGGTGTCCAACTTGGACTCTAGAAAGGTCACTCGTGTATTTTTCTTTTATTATCTTTCGTTATTAAATGGTAATCCATACTAACACCCTCTGTACCCTAAGTCTAAGCTTAGTTTTATGACAAAGATTTGCTACAGTATCGTCGATGTAAACACGGATTAGATCAGAATCCATAACCCGCTAGCTTCCAACTGAACTCGGTGTTTTTTTTGTTTTTTTTTTATTCCCTGAGTCTCAGGAACCACAAAAAATATTGCAAATATTCCTGCACTTTGAGGTGTTTCCTGGCAGAAGGCTATGTGTACAGTACAAACTTATTGATAAGGTAAGAAGGCTTACTGAGTCTTTTTATTTATTTATTTGTTTATTTTCTGAAATAACAATGTCTTTAACTGGTGTTTAATGGAAACATGTGTCCGCATCCTGACCCTTGTAATCAAAGGTACAGGGAGGTTTGCTTTTGTTATGTTGTTTTTTTCTTTTCTACTTCTGCAAATTTTACACAATATTGTACTAAAAAAAAGCTGAAGAAAACACAACTTCTTGCAGCAAAAACTGTTGCAAGATGCCTTCACTTTCATGTTTTTCCTGGAAAGTCACCAGAGAATGTTTCAATAATAAAAAAACAAAAAACAAAACATAGAATTCTGCTGCCAAACTCCAAAGTTATCCAATGTTGAAACACATAGTTGGATTTAGGCCCTCATGTATTTTTTTTTTTTTTTTGTCTTTAAGGCAAAAGAAAACTTTCTGATTTTATTGCAGAAAGCAAGGATTTTGTAACTATGGGCTACTGCTTGTTGTTAAATGTCAATGATTAGGGCTATCACCAGAAACTAACTATGTGGATATACGCGGTGAGTCAGATGACTTCAGAAAAGCAAGAGAATCTCAAAAGGATCTCGACATGTCTGGCTTGAACCTGCACAAAGCAGGACCTTTTTAGATTGATTTACTGTGGAGTTGTCCAAGTCTTAAGCTCTGCCATCTCATATCATCTCCCGATCTGACATTAACTAAAACCTCAGACAGCTGGCAGTTTCTTTCTTCCCAGAGATTAGTATTTCCATATTTAGACTGGCAGTTTCTTTCTTCCCAGAGATTAGCATTTCCATATTTAGACATACCATTGAGTTATTTGGAGTTCAGTGCTTGTCTCAAAGCAGCTATAATGACTTTTGGTAGAAGTGCCGAAACTACTATTTATAGAGGAACTGTTAATATTTGCCACCAACTGCAGACAGGGACTTTGAAGAGTCCCTTATCAGACTAAAGTCCATGTCTGTCTTATTCACAGTTTGACAAACATTAGCTTAACCTCCTCGTCAATATGCAATTACCCATGGCCAAGTGCTTACAATGGTCCAAAGCTACACCAAATTGAATTTGATAGTGATCTATTATTCATTTGAGGCATGCAATATTTATATCCAGATAAGGGTAAATAATTCAGACCATAATGATTAATTATGTATAGATTTGGAATAACTAAATGCTTTGTTTCTATAGCTTTTATCCACACAGAGCCCAAAGGAAAGGCAATAATTAAGCGACAGACAGGGATTTTGTTTGTGTCAGGGTTTTAACCATCAATCACCAGGCATTCAGTCGATAGAAACTCATTTGACTCTATAGATTCAGGGCCGCTTAATCTATGCAACGTAAAACTCCCACTCCCGCATTGGCTTCCTCTCATACATTCCACAGCTGTAGCCATTGTGCAACTCCTTTGGTTAAACGCTATGTGCGCTGCATGCCGCTGCAATTTAAAACTTCTTAATTGCACTATCGCTGGGATTAATTATGCAGAAAATTCCCCATTTTCTGCCCTTCAACCTTCTTAAGGCTTAAGCTGCAACATGACAAGTGGAAGACAAAAACGAGTGATGTGTTAAAGCAGCAGCAGGAAAACATGGGAAAATGGCGTCAGTGCTGACCTCCAAGCATGTTACATGCAGTTTACATATGCATCTAAAAAGATATGGATTAATACTTTCCTATGTGTGTAAAGAAGTAATACAGGTCCTACTTTACTGATTTTGGACTAAAATGTTGTGTTGAATGGTTATAAACCAAATAGGAGCCACTGGTGTGCAGTTCTTTCCAGTTATCAGTTTTTTTACAGTGTTGGTCTTTTTTTTTTTAATTGTCAACAATTGTTGATTGTTGCTTTAAAAAAGACACTGATGTATTATTTAGCATTAGTATTTTGTTTACATATATTTTTTGTCATGGAAAAAATGTTTTTCTTCTTGGTTTCTTGTTTTTGTTTAAACAATCTCCTAATCTCAAATTGCATGTTATTTTTTCATATAAGAAAAACAAAACAACAAACATTTTGGTGTACCGACTTTATTTGCCTTTTTGCCAGTTATTAGGTGCAAAATTTGTATTTTTTTTCTACAGCTCCATGAGCTGTAGAATCTGTATTTTTTTTCTACAGCTCCATGAGCTAAATGGAAAAAAACCTTTTTTTTTTTTTGTCTTTCTTTCTTTTATTCCATAGCTATAATCATTTTGATGTATTCGTCTTCATTGTCAGTGTCTGGTTAAAGGCTGAAGGTTGCAGTACGCAGCGATGTACTGAAGAAAAAAAATGAAAAAGGGAATTATCCCAGTGCTTCAGACATAATCACAGTCGACTAGAAAACTATGATTCAGAATTTATTTTCCCCTGCTGTCTATAATTTTCTTTGTTTCCCATTTATTTGGGGTAATTCATAGGACAAAACTGTGATAACTGATTGAGAAAAAGAGAACTAGAACGTGACGTTAATAACTAATGACCTGGACTTACCACAAGCCAGCTGCTACTGCATCAAAAAAACCTGAAGTGAGCTTGGAGGATGAATAAAATTTAAATTCAGGTTATAAACATTTAAATAAAACATTTCTTATATTTCAGTATTAAAGTGTGCACTGTGTTGCAATCCCTGGAATGTCAATGATGAGAATGTACTTGAAATATTTTTGTATACATATTTGTTGTGAATATACAGAAATACTGCACTGCATTAGGTCTGTTGAATCACACAGTTGAGCTGCTAATTAGCATTAGCTTACATAGCCTGCCAGATTTTAGGCATGGTTTAGGCATGCCTGTTGACATGCAGTTTATAAATACAGCTCTAAATGATTCTCTGTTCCTGAACTCTATTCTTTACTGCCTGTCTCGGCTTCATTTATGTTTCATTGTTCTAAGCAGGTCATCCTCTTGTTTGAGTGTTTATTGTAGATACTCAGACTCAAGGCAATGTTGTGCAGCAGGTAAGACATTGAAGATGTGCAAACATGGCGGCTGTAGCAGTTAGCTTTTAGGTCACGTTAAACGTGTTCATGAAGTATTGATGTGTGAGGTAGAAGAACCTGATGGTGTTCATTCAAGCTGGATTCTAACACACATTAACGTCGATTCAGTCTTTACCCTGTGTCACTGCAGTACCATCAAACACACTGAGTCGTCTACTAGAGATAAAGCTGGACAGCTGCATTGATGCTTAGGTAAACAAATATTCCATCCAGTAAATAATTCAGTAAAAGGACAACATTTATGATGAATACCTTGGATTGAATGTATTACTACACACAGATAAGGACACAGCAGTGACTCAACAAAAATGTACTGAATAAACAGTTTAACAACATTCAAGGTTTTATAAAATAATACAGAGACCATTTAGTACTGCAAAACACTCACTGTTTTCACCCAGAAAATACTGCACTCATTCTAGTAAATAAAAAGTAAAACATTATTTCATTTACAAGGAAAAATTGAATATACTGTATATTATTAATATATATATTAATAAACCACCAGTGGACAATTACTTGTCTTTCAACTCCAGTATTTATCAAGTTCCATTGCTAAATATTATAATATACTTGGATGACATCAGATTATCCTTTATTCATGAAGATAATTATTAATTGTCATCAAACTAGGAAATATGAAACTATTCACAATTGTAAGTTAACGGGAAGACGCAAAGATGGAGACAGAAAGAAAAGAAAATTATCCCAGAGATGTGAGGGGAATCAACAGTAACATTAACAGTAAATCTGGTTGATATGAAGATGAATCTGAACCTATTTTTACACTAAAGACTCTTCAGCTGCACGATGACTAATGACTCTCAGTGTCGCAGCAAACAAAGGGCTCCACCGAGCGTTCTGTGCCATTTCATGATTGCTCCTCCTCCTGCAGCGACAAAGTGGAAGTGAAGAGACCCGTCTAATTTGGTTGAAGACACCTTTTGGGCTCAAACATTAAGTTCTAGAAAAGACGGTGTCCTTTTCAGCATGGTCGATGTGACACTGTGACCCCTTTGAGGCTGTTTCAAAAGTGCTTCTAGGAAAAAAGAACATAAAAAACATAAACACACATGTTGTTCTTTGAACAGCCAGGTACAGTCCCAAGGAACCGAACAGAAGGTGTAATCATTGCTCTTAGCTCTCAGTAGAAAGGAAAGGTATTAACGTCAGGAGCTGTGCCTCGCGTTTGACATTGTTGACTCTAAATACAGCCCTCATTTTTTTCAAGGGCTCAACTTGTTCTAGAAATACCTGACCTGACCTTTTTCACAAATGCTTTTGAATTTTTCAACATTCCCATTGATTAGTCCAACATAAATGAAATAGTTTACCATCCATGAGATATTCGATTTAGTATTACTAAAAACCTTGACTGACTTCCTGCATTTTATAATTTATTTTCATCATTTTTTTATTATTTTTTTTTATATTTGTCCACCATAACTTAATTTATCTGGAGTTTTTCTTCAACTATCTAAAAAACTTCTTCTGCCTCGGAATTATGTTAATTAAAAATGAATTAATTAAAAAGGTCTCACTAATATCATATCCCTCATTTTCCCCCTCTGCAGTTCCATTGTTTAAATGTATATTTTTTGATTATCCTCCTTGCATCATTTTATCCCAACTCAAGATCATTTAGATGCTGAAAATTCCACTAATATTAACACATTCCCAAAGCCTTTTACAGAACATTTTAGGTTGAAATACGCAAAGGTGAAATAAATATAAACAAAAAACTCTTTTTGTCATTGGAACAGAACAATGTTGATGCAGCTTATCAGTAATGCTACAGATGCTTTTGTTGTTTGTATTGGGATTTGATATTTGATTAATATGATACAGACCTACAGCAGTACAAGAACAATAAGGAAAACAAATAGATACGAGTAAGTAAACACCTGTACCTACAGTACAGTAGATGCAACAAATAAACCAATTCTAATTACAATTATTTAATTTTATGAATAATTTAATTTAAAAGTTTGATGCATGCAAGCAAATTGACTTTATAATGACAGAAAATTATGGGATAACTGTTTTTTTTCTGTTGCTCATTAGATTACAGGTTATTTAAAGTCAAAGTCTGTGACCTGCCAGAAGATCCACACCATAGAAAAATGATAGATGATTAGGAAAAAACCCTTATCATTTCCCAGTTATTTGTTTATATCCATGTTAATTTGGGCCTTGATTGGTTGACTGCAAAACAGAATAAATGCATAATTATCTAATTAGAAATGATTGAGTAAAACTCAGATGTGAAATGATTTTGGTGTGTTTGGGGAGGTGTTTAATTCAAGGCACTTGGTTGGGGTTAAATGAATTAATAGGAGGATTACCTTCCATGATTAGGTGTTTAAAAAAGCCCTTCACTTTGCCAACAGGCAGGAAATTGGGGCTTAGTCTGGGGGGAAATCAACCTGGATGTACGGTGATCATGGCGTCCTCACACTGAGACCAGAATTGCAGGAACTCAGCAGCAGCAGAAGCGCTGGTGAGATGGAAATGTCCTACAAGGAGCAGGTGGTTAGAAAGCTTCATCCCACCTTTTTAAACCAGAATATACCAGTGCAGTCGCAATGCACACAAAAATGACATTTATCTTTCTCTGATGCTGTCCTATTGGCAAAAGCCTCAAGCAAACATCTTCCTATATTGTGATCGATAAAATCAATATCCTCTTTAAATCTTTCTTTAACTTTTGAAAAAATCTAAGTCAATGTTTTATTGCAATTTTGGAATTTGTTGTCTTTAACACACGAGGTTTTGTTATTTATTTAACTTTAAGTTCCTCGACAGCCAACAACACAGCGCCATCTGGCGAATGATTCTTAATCCCTGCTGGATGGACAGAACTTCCAGAAAAACGGGTTAGAAATGAAAGCAAACATTTAAAAAATGTCGGGGGGTGGCAGAGGAGAGGACTTAATTGTTCCCACACTGGAAAAATTCCGTCGTTACAGCAGCAAGTTAAACATATTGACATTTTTGATATTATTATTTTAAGTAACAAGTCTTTAATGCTCACTCACATTGGAATAAAATTTAATAATTTGGTAAAAATTTCAATGAGTTTAATGAATTAAATGAAAACAGATTTTAAAGATTCTATGATTTTAAAACGTGTCCATTCAAGTTTGGTTATAAATTCAGCATAGTTAAATAGTTGTAAAGATGTAAAGATATAAAGATGTAACGATATAACTTTTCAAATCTGGGAGACATGTCATTACATGTTTCATGAGTTTTTTTGTTATTTCTTTAAGAATAAAAACCTTAAGAAAACACTTGCTGGTTGTTTTCAAGGCCTTTATGATCATTAATTTAAAGTTAAGCTAATGTATAACTTAGTTTCAGTCTCACTGAATAAAACTGGTACAATGACATCAAAAGATGAGCCTGTATAACAAGTCACTGAGGAAAATGCCACCGTGTTAATTCCTGGCTCGCCCTTGATGAGCATCAAAGCAATTTAAACGTCCTTGCTCATTTGAAAATTTTTTCTTTAATCATTTTATTTATCAAAACGCAGAGAGACGGACAAACGAAAGGAATCAGGTTCAATGACAAACCGTTTGTAAATGAGGTTGTACAGTATTGATCTCCACTCGACTTTGGAAGTGTTTTCTGCAAAGAAAACATGATTGTCTCCCCTGGGACACAGTCAGAGCTGCAATTTCAGAGGCAGGAGGACCACAGTTTGTGGCAACAGGAATTACACTTTCAAATGAGAAGATGCTGCTTTTATTTTTCACTCTGTAACACGCAGACTTTTTTCTTCTTCCCTGAAACCACTTATTGATCTTGGAAATTAAGCCCAAGCATAATTATTTAGCAGCCAGACTCTAACCACTCAAGTCGCCTCCACATTTGTTTTCCTGCTTGTCACCATATCTCCAGGGAACAGAGCGCCACCTGTTCTTTCTCTCGCTGGAAAATTGTGATGGGAAAACAGGACTGGAGGGTCGAATTTCCTTTTCATCGCCTGTAGGTCTTCACAGAGACTCGGTGATGGCATATTAGCCTGTAGCTCTAACTCTCGCCACACGGTGAACCAGCCGTGACTCCTTTACAGGGAAAATGATTGATGAGAAGCACTCTGCATAAAATACTCAGGGGTTTGTTGTGGAAAAAAGTAAACTTTTGGGAAAAACAAGTTCCCATTCGACAGCTTGGTTAATTGTGTGTGTAAGCAAATAATGGAATGTATGCATTTTCAATAATGACTGAGTAATTATTATTAATTATCAATAAACCACAATGAAATGTAGAAAATATGTTTTTCTAAAAAATAAATGAAACCTTACCTTTAAACATAAACGTATAATTTATAAGAGGGCAGTGCAGCAGTGGGATTTTGCCTGCCATTTAGAAGGTTGTGGGTTTGATTCTACCTTGGCCGTGATCTCAGGTCATGTTGCATCATCAGTAAGAGCAATGGCCGCAGACCAGATAGTTTGGTGGTCCAGCTCCGACCCATGGGCCACAGGTTGATGACCATTGTATTAGATTGTGAACCAGTTAAACATCACTGTATCTAAAAAAATGTTATTTTTTTTTCTGTTTGCTGATAATGCTAGTGCAATAATCATAACAAACTAATGACGACAAAAGCTGATCATGTCTTGGTGATGTATGTTTAATAAATGAAGTAACAGAGGGCCAGAATTTCAACTTTCCCTTTACTGTGACTCAAGATTTGAAGCGAGAACAATAACAGACCATGGGGTATTGGGAGGTTGTTTACTGGCTGTGTGTCAGCCCTAAAGTCCATTGGGGCATTTACAGCCTGTGCAGTTCTTTTTGACGTTTTAAGTGCACAACAGTACGCACTAAGGCTTCCTGACTTGTTGTCTGTATATCAAACGTCAAAAACAAACCCTGTTTGTCTGGTGGAGACACCAAAAAAGGCTGGAATTTAAGTAGATTCCACAAATTACTATCTGACATCTTTTTTTTACTAAGCCTGTGTGGAAAAGGTCGTACTTGATTGCACTAGTTTTTCTGTAAATAATGAGGCTCCACATCGAGACTCCCCCTCTCCTGTTTGGTGCTAGACAAGGATACATCTTTTCTAAAAACACCCACACAGGAACAGGAAGATCAAAAGGTGAGTTCAAGGTCCGGGTTTCTCTAACAAACATTTGAGGTGTGAGGTCAGAGCCAAGCATAGCAAGGTCGAAAAAGTCGCTGTCGTTCCCGGGCATGAGGCGTCATCATTTTTGTTAACAAGAGAGAAAAAAAGGAAAAGTTGGAAACCAGGAGGAAACATCAGGAAGAACAGGTACAGCACAGACCGCAGACAAACTGCAGGAAAAAAAAGAAAACAACATGACACACATACACACAAACACGCACAGAAATTACAGAAAAAAGCAGGAGAAAAGGCAAGGGAGAGAGCATAGCCACCCAGTAATGAGCCCCTGGTAAAAGAAGCAGCATTAAACCATCCATGAAGTTTCATTTTGTATTGATGCCGCCGCTGCTGTGCATTTTCTCTTTCAGTGCCTGAGCTGTAATCATATTGTCTCGTCGAACTTTTACAAAGAAGTGAGCACAAAAAAGAAGAGATCTGTGTTCTGTTTGACTCCCGAAGCTGGAGTCTCTTTTATACTACCCCATTTCAGAAATTCTTACATTAAAAAAATGTGCACAATGTTTCAACTTCATCTCTTCATGGACAAGTTTTCTCGTCTTGGCATGATCAGAGACTTTGAGTCTGGATCCTGCAGCGCAGGAGTACACGTCTCTGCCCTTGGACATCCTCAATGCAGATGCAAATTGGCCGGGATGCAGTGCGGGCATTTGGAGTTTGGTTCTTCCCTCTTGTTAGAGCTTTTTTTATCTTCAGTGTGGCAAAACAGTGCAGTTATTTTTATATATAGACAATGTTCAGGAAGGTTGGGTCCAAAGTCCCACAGAGCTCCACAGTGTTAAAGGCACTAGGAGTGCTTTAGAACTACGAATTTGCCATTGGCAAAAAAAGTTTGGGTAAAAAAGTGACTGCTCGTCTAACTGACTGCATTGAGAGAGATGTGAAGCTTTAACATCGGTACCGACTCCACATTTGCACTAAAGAGGTTGTTCAATTTGTAGGTTTTAAGTGTCTCCAAACACAACAATATTTGCAAATAGTCAGAGAAACATTTAATTAAAATTAAGTTTTCTCTAATTATCCCCAAAGCCAGGAGAGCAGTCTGACATTTATGCACAGCCTGTGCCTTATTTATCCATATTAAAAATGCAGCACAGACATCAGACGCTTTGCGGCTCTCTGAGGTATATTTTACCTCACACACCATCCTGTTTACATGCTTCTCTTGGAGGGTCAAAAAAGGAAAGTTATTTTGATTTGTCTGCTTGCTCCATCTTTTTATCACTGAGCTGTTTGTACTGACACAGACAAAATGGGACTCCCCGCGGACCAATTATTTCAGCATTCTCATTGGAGGTGAAGCGCCAGTGTGAGTACTACAGATACATGTGAAGCACTATATGATGTCGCTCAGTGCGTGTGTGTAGCTGTTACTGCTGACAGGGCGTAGCGCCAGAGAGCTTCTACCACGAGTCCTTCTTCAGTGTCCTCACAATGAGAGCTCTGTCTCTGAAGGGGAGCCTGTCCAGCTCCACCAGAGAAACCAACTAAATAAAATAGAGCTGGAAAAAAATGTTAGTCTGTCAAAAAGAAAAGAGATAGAGTTCGAGTCCAGCCCCAATAAAATTGGCAGCACAAACAAAGAAAGTGTTTCATCGTGATCACTTGGTGCTGTAATGATTGTTTGCTCGGATTGCGCCAATTGAAACCCATTTCAGACAGGTGTTTACTCCGACTGAGTGGCCACTGCCCACGGCGGTCTGCACAACAACACATTTCATTTAGATTGGTGGGAGCTATCNGTCTTAGGAGCACTGGCTGCTATGGTACATTCAAGTCTGCCTGAAAGATTCCATGCACTGGAAGCCAGCAGGCAGAATCTCAACCAGGCAGCTGTTTGTTTGTTGTTTTTTTATTGAAAACACCATAATACAACTTAACAGGGAACAAGTTTCTCAAAACACTGAAGTTTTGAAACATTTTAAGACAGACCTTGGGACACATCTCCAACCAAACAACAATCCAACAGAACCTCAAGTAGTGTACTAGAATGTTCTGGTATTTCTTTTTCAGAAATAGAGATAAAAGGCAGAGCTATGGCTTCTGTGTAGTTGATCTGAAACTGATCTGCCTAATGTGCAGAAGCATCAACATTGTAAGAGAAGAAAATTGTAAGAAGGATCTAGAGGAGCAACACATTTACTGTAAATCAAAAAATAATGGATGTGCAATAGAGTTGCAAATTCATAAATGGCAGTGAAGTACATGATGGTGGTAAAGGCATCGGCAAACTAAGTTTGACATGAGGGTGTGGAGGATATTACGCCTGCCTTACACATAGATAATTTTCCCATCGTGGGACGAATACAAAACTTCAATATCTACGCTACAAACATTCCAATGTGATAACGATTTTTCTTCCCAAGCTCCATAACATGCAGGTAATTGGCCATTCTAGATTGACAATAGATCTGAGTCTGACTGGTATTTATTCCATATGTGTAGCCCTGTGATGGAATAGCAGATTGCCTAGGGTGTGACTATACCTGTCAGTGGGATTGTCTAGATCCCACCTCGTCTGCCAACACTCACCCACGCCCACCCTGAATAAATGATTTGACCAATCAAGAGAGCAAAACAGTTTTACACTAACAACGTGCATATACTTCTGCATGTAATGTTAGCCTAATGTGCAGAAGCATCAACAATAAATCATAAAAAAACCTATGCTCTAAATTTACACCAAATATTACCAAGGCTACCACTCTGAAGTTTCCTCAACCTTTAACATCAACAGCTGCAAGGTGCACGAGAGAGAGTTTCAGGTGTAAGCATGCTTTTCTGTGAAGTGTTCCAATAAAACACCACAGAGAGGCTGACAATAACAAAGCATACATTTTTCACTTGCACACATTCCTGTGGTATCCGGGATGGGGCATGCGGGGAGGGGTTGAAGTGGACGCTTTGACAAGGCACACACTCAGGGACAAGGGCCTGATGTAGAGCGCTATTCACCCCCAATGAGTCATAAAACACTCAAGTAACAGCCTCTCTCTTTTCTCTTTGCCTCACTAACAAACGTCCGTATGGGTTACGGCTTGTGTGAGACCGGACGTGGCAGCGGTAAAAGATGAAACCTGAAGACGGAGGTCAATTATATTGGAAGTTATCCACGGCTCAGAGCAGGGACATTGCTGTCGTCACGCAAGATAATAGCCATTACTGACAGGTTGGTAAAAGTCATGGAGTGCAGCATGAGCTATAATTTCTTGGAAGCTATATGCCAGAGGTGTCAGCTCCAGTCTGAGGTATTATTTTCTGCAACAAATAAAAATGGAGGGAGAAGGTTGTTCTCTAAGACTGGAAACAAAATGATGCTGGATTTTTTTTTTTTTTTTTTTTTGACAAATGCTTTTGGCAAGTCTTTGTGCTGTGCCCTTCTCTTTAATTTGTTTATTTGCTTGAGCCTGTTGTGAAGCATTACAGATCTGTGCTGTTCCTGTGATTTTCTGCGGCAGCAGCTCTGACAGCCAGCGATGGCAGACGAAGCAGCAAATTTCCTTTTTTTTTTTTTTTTTTGTCTTGCACAGAATCCTAAAACTGGGCCAGAAAGACTCTGCAGATGTGTGTTTGTCAACAGGACAATAAACAAAAATCAATCTCCGAATCAGGAGTGAGTGTGTGTCTGTCTAACTATAAATAGTGTTGTAAAGTTTACATTCTGTTCTTCCCTGTGTCTCGGAGGCATCATAAAATTTACAGCTACAGTCAATCATGTGAACGGAGGATAATCCAAAACTACAAATAAAGCTCACCCTGCACAGGGGAAGTGTCTTTTTACTACATTTATCTTTTTTTATCTCTTTCACCCTCCTTGCATCTTTTACATGCACTTCATTCCAACTCAGCCTTGCTCGTCCTTCTCCTTGTTTTCTAATGGACTTCAGTTCCTGTTTCCTTACTGCCTACTATGTCTCACACCTCCCTTTATCCTCCATCTAAAGTTGGCCTTCACACAGAGTGAAGGCTAGGAAACGAGGCTTGCTGCGAGGCCAGGGCGGCGTAGTAGTCAAACAAAGAGATGAGCTGCAAACTGACAGTTCAAACACACACACTCTGACACACACACACACACACGCACACATGTATGTATATATATATATATATATATACTGTATATATATATATATAAGCTCCTAGGGCTACACATAATTGAGGGATGCCTGGCAGGTGTGCGCAGAAAGCACTGTCCGCTGTGGGGAAGTGCTGAAGCTTCAAAAATGACCACCGTTGGCAGTAATACTCCTGTCATGGATCAGGCGCTGGTGCAGCCATCATTTTAGGCTAGAAGGGAAAGCAAAGACGCTGACTGGTGGGAGCTGACTTATGAATAAGGCACTTCACTGCCGGAGAGAATAAATCACTCCTGATGTACCATCAGCAGTACAATCTTTGAATTTGGTTAAAGAATATATATTTTTTCAATGAAACTAAACCGTTTTACTAAACACTCAGGTCCCAATCGTTATGATATGAATGTGGTTTACGATTTTTCTGACAAGTGTAAAAACTATCAGGGTTTGGAGATTTTATTCTTTAATGTCAGCATTTTAATTTGCAAACTGAACATGTGCACAAAAACAGGTGAATAAAATCCCACCTGACGGGATAATATAAAACATGTCTTATTGCTTGTGTTATATGGGCTGATGTTGTGGTGTTTGGAGCCCAGATGCTCGATGTTTGATTTCCACACTTACTGATTAATGCTGCTCATAAATGAGGAGTTTTTGATGGTATGTTGGCAAGCTATGATTGGGAACAATCAGGAAGTCGCTCAGAAAAAAAACAAAAAAAACTTTTTTGCACAGGTGCAGTATTGTTATGGCCTTTGCATTTATTAAATAAAATGAAAAAAAATGTGTTTGTTTGTTGCCTCCTTTACCATGGTATGTTTAAATTACCAATTTAGAATTTAAAGCCTGCAATGGCTTCAATAACGTTCAACCCAAACACGTGTACAAATACCTCTGACCACTGAGCTGTTCCTCAAAGAGCATGTTTTAATGATAACAGGTGTGACGATCAAGATTGTTTTTTAAAGGACCAGGCTGTTGTCCTTCCTTGTGTGTTTGAGTTCCCTCAGTTTGTAAACATAATTGGTTGCAGCTGTGTGTGATTGACTGGTGAGGCGTGTGGCAAATCCTTTAATCTGATAGGTCCACTGGTAATGGCTCCAGCTTGAAAAGCCAGATATCAAAGCTGCAGCATGTGCCACACTCACAGTTCCCAGCTATGATCAAACCATTAAACAACAAACAGCCCTTGTCCATCCAACAGTGAGTTGATATGTGTGTTTTGTCTCTTTAACTCATATATTTCAAACTAAAAGTACTCCAGTATTACAATCATGTGTGCTGTATGAATCACTCGGTTTTAACAGAAACAAGTTACTTTATCTACTAAATACCCCTAAGTAAGAGTGTGGTTAATAATGATATAAAAAGTCATGACTTTTACCTTAATATTCAATTTCCCCTACTACTAATGAACCTTTGTTAAGTGATTTCAGTGTCAACTGGGGACACTGCAGAACCACCGATTTAGCACAGGTCACCTACTTATGAGAGTTGATGCACAGGCTGTAGTGAATGGTCCTAATAAGAGAGTGAACACTGACAACATGCAAACACATTCGTTACTCTTCTATGGAAAGTGCAGCGAGGATAAGAGTCAACAGTTCTCCTCATCCCACCACGCTTGGCTGATAACTCCAGGGTCACGGCTAATTGGTTTTAGGGAATTGAAATGCAAACAGTATTGGTGGTCAGCTCGGTCGAAAAAAGGACTGGCAGAAATGGACAAGATCCACAAACAAGCCTCGAAATTATGCCGCTCATAAATATACTGCTCAGTTGTACGCGTCAACCAAATGTCTGACCTGTTTGAATTTGAATTTTAACTGTGGTTGCAGTGGGATTTGCTGTTTTGGAGCCATTCCATTACTAGTGATTACTATGTTTTGCAGCTGTCAACGGGCAAACAAGCTGAGTCACCTTTGTTTGGGACTGTGAGTTTGAATTTTCACTGCTAATCTCCTCACTCTCCCAGATTTCAGATGGGACCCTGCAAATGAGCGTAATCTGTCTCGAGAATGACAATTCCCTTCCCTTAGAATCCGCCCACACTTGAGAATGGAGAAGCAATAATCTCATTGTCGAGGCAACAGGAAAAGAAAAATGCATGGTCATAAGTTAACAGGATCTAAGCTTCAGCCTAAGAGGAAATTTGAGGATTTTTACAACATTTGACTGAGTCACCCAAACACTTGCTGTTTATTTGTTTGTTTGTTTGTTTTGAGATTTTGCCCTAAATCTGTACTGTCACTGTAGGAACATCTATCCATCTTTATTGTGCTTTATCAATTGGAGTCTGTAGAAAGATCACTCATGGCTCAATGTCAGGGATAGCCTAGCTCTGGCCTCTACACCTCACCAGTGCCACTTCACAAACTTAACTGGGATTTGTTAAGGTAAATATTTGTGTAACATCATTTGGCTTTATTTTTCTACAAAGTAATTGTAAAAAAAATAAAATAAAACATTCTGCTAACATCAGATGTGGATACTGTCTCTGCTGCCTGTTATCTCTGTGATGCTTCCTTTTTTGTTAATACAATGCATTAGATACTGCATTTATGTCATGTTTAGATCCTTGTGTTGCATTCGATTTGTTCACCTGAACCAATATGAGATTCAAAAGTTGCACCATTCTCTTTCCTAAACAGAGCTTTGCTTTGCTGATATTCTAAAATGTACAGCAGTGTCCTATTTTCTTAAACAAAATCACAGTCCACATCATCACCTCGACAACAGAGAGAAAGTCACTCTATGAATGTGTTAAAGTAAATTTCAACCTTCCCCCAGACGCTGCCTCCACAGAGTAAAAAGCTATATTTATTTTTGTTTTTGCTGCTGCCGGGTTTGTCTCAGAGACGATTGGACGAGAAAATCATACATATCGCTTGCATTTTGATGACTTGTTATTTGCCAATTATTTTTCCAGGCCTGTCAACAGAAATAAATCTGTGTTTCTCCAAGTATGGCTAACAACCCACTGGGAGGCCTGTCCATCCTGTGTGTGTGTGTGTGTGTGTGTTGTGAGGAAATAGTTGTGTTGTAACAGCCAGAGGTATTAGCTGCCTTTTTGGTCTACACTCTCTTTTTTCCTACTCCTGTCCCTGGTTTTCAGGCTCCTGCTTTCCTCTCGTATTGCTTTATTCCCTAAGTTTCTTCCTCCTTTCCCCTTATTATAGTTAACAGCTGCTGGCAGCCCTGACTCCAGCTTTGGTACAGACTGTTCTTTTGCTTATTTTGTTCCTTTTTCATTTACTTGAGCCTTTTCTCTGCCTTTTCCCTCATATACCCTGTTTCCTGTCTGTCTGTCACCACTGCCTTCAAATGCGTCTCGTCACCAGTTTAGAGGTGTCGATGCCGCAATTTATCCTCTCGTGCTCGCTTTAGTTTTTTCTGTCATGTTACAAAATCTGTTCATACATGCAAACAGGTGAGGATACTGAGAAATGCATATACAGTGGAATCCTGTTGCAGGAGCACAAAGTAATGGGCCGACAAGAATTACAGACAGGGAACTGCCAGTGAGAGATATCTTCGTCATTATAAAGGACTTTAACGGAACATCGTGTAAGCTGCGTGTACCAAAAACACAGAATAGCTGCCTTCTACACAGCGGGACATGCCAAATAATGATCTCTTGCTCTGTTTGGGCACTGACCAGGTCTCTGTAAACATTCCCTCCCCAAACTCCGCTGTCTGGCCCATTATTCCCCCTTTCTGATGTTCCCACTGATCTCATCCAAATCACAGTCTAATTATTACCATAGCATTTCTGCGAGCTGTGCGGCGTGTCACTGTGCATCATAAACCAGGCCCAAATGCAAGAGGAAGTCTACTGTGCTTGACATTCCCCTGCCCTTCTATCCTTCCATCAAGTTTAATATCAGAGTGCATGTACGTGTGCATGTGATCCGGTAAGCACAGATGTGAGTGTGTGTAGGTGTTTTTTAACTGCCGTACAGGAAAAGAAGAGAGCTCTCTGGTGTATTTTGTTTTTCTTTCTTCCATGGCAACATGTACATTAACTCTAGTAAAATAACCAATGAGCTGATGAGTTTAAAGGAGAAATAACCTTCATA
Source organism: Cynoglossus semilaevis (assembly GCF_000523025.1). Classification (NCBI taxonomy): domain Eukaryota; kingdom Metazoa; phylum Chordata; class Actinopteri; order Pleuronectiformes; family Cynoglossidae; genus Cynoglossus; species Cynoglossus semilaevis. The sequence goes on from NC_024320.1 coordinate 14,228,046, forward strand.
AATCACAAACAACAACGTTACAATGAAACTCATTCTTCATGTTGCTTCCACATGAGCAGATGTCACGGTGAGATCAAATGGAAAAAATAGAATATTTCAATGCATTTATTTTAAATAATTTGTGCAGTTTTTATTTCCAAGATTCAAGTAACAAAACTGTCTCAAATCCTTATTAAAGACAAGACACATGAATTCATTTCAATATGTTACAAACTAGTAGAGAAGGCAGTGTAGCAGTATGGCTATCTCTGTAAACCCAGCAACCAGTGTGGTGCATATCGAATACAATGCAGTCAAGTATGTAAGCGCTCTAACAAGCCTCAAGAAGAGTACACAGTGAAACAGTGGTACTGTAGGTGTTCTTGCCCTGCAGCATCTGATTCCAGCCCTGCTGCTACCTAGTCTTTCTGCATAGAGTTTGCATATTATGGCCTGTTCTGTCCTAAGGCTTTCACCATGTGCTGCGGACTCTCACAACAGTGATAAAAAAAGCAGATTTTGGTCAGGTTAACTGGACACTAAATATATCATTGGGGTGAACGTAGGTAGGAATGGTAGTTGGTCTTTATATGTGGCCCTGAATGGTCTTTGGGTTAGCCTCTGTTTTGCATGTAAAAAACTGATTTTATTGGAACCAGATAAGAAATACAGTGGTTTGACCAACCTATAGCCACTGTGCCCTACAGCAGCTAGGGGATTCTGTGGAGTTTTCTAACAGAGAGCTCATCATCCCAAGCTGCCAGGGGTGCAGCAATCACAAATAACCTTTAAGAACCTACGCACAAACACACACAGGGGAGACATAGTAAAGTGTGAATAATGACAAAATTTCAGCCACAGGTGGCCAAAACAGATCGAAACTAAAACTGTTGTTCACTTTGTCAGATTCGAAACTGCAGAGATTTTTTTCTTTTTTTTGTCAGTGTTTTTTTTTTCTTCATTTTTCTTTCTACCTTTAAAATTTAGTTCCATGGAAAGTAACCTTTGTTCGTTGTCTGTACTGACCCACATTCCCTGCAGGCTGCAGTTAATTACAGCAGTAATGTTTTTTTTTTTTTTTTTGTACAATGTTCAAACTCTGTACATTTTTGTCAGTGAAAAAGAAGAAGGTGCGACTGATTCACAGCCTTGTTTATCTCATTGTAACATTCCAAGCTAGCCAGTTCTGAGCTAAATTTAGACAAATATGACCTTTAATTGTGAAAGTCGCCGGTCTCATTTAATATATATATATAATTTATAGTGAATTTGACAAAAGGAGGTTGGGATGGCCAGAGGTTGGAATCTTCCCTGCCATGCTGAAAGTCGGGGGTTGGAATCCAGTCTGCTCCAAATCCCAACCCCAGTGGGAGGACAGAAGGGCAAGCAACATGGAGTTTATGCCAAATCATAAACGGTTGGGTGTAATATACCATTCTGGCATGCTTGGTAAACCTAATCTATGATTTAACACCTAAATTGCATCCTTCGACCCAATGGAGTCTTGTTGACATTTCCTAAAAGGTAAATATGTCTGACTGGGAATAAATAAAATAAAACTCACCTCACATGCCTGTGAAGCACACTGGAAACTGTAGTTGTTCAGTAATGATGCAGTTGTTTAGTGTTGTTGCACTGGATAATGGTTTTGATGCATAATATTTAAAGGGAAGACCTGGTTTTTAATCAAGATTTTAGAGCTTAAAAACTTTATTCTCCTTCTGTTTGTAGTTCAGTGAATTTTGCTGCTTGAAATCCCCATTGTCTGTTTACAAGCCACAAACTGAATAGCTGGACCTTGGTTTTGTGTTTATATTTTTCTGTGCAGTTTGTTTGGGGCACTTGTATGAACCTTTAGCTGGAATTTCACTGTGTGTGTTGATAATAGAAATGTCTGTGTTTAAATAATAGTTGGGATTTCACACAACTGTATCCTGTTTTTCCAACTGGTACTGGAGTCCTGTGATTTCAGGACTGAAGAAATTGATGGTCTGACTCACTGACTTTATATACAACCCACATCTATCTATCTATCTATCTTTCTATCTATCTATCTATCTATCTATCTATCTATCTATCTATCTATCTATCTATCTATCTATCTATCTATCTATCTATCTATCTATCTATCTATCTATCTATCTATCTATCTCTCTATCTGTCTGTCTGCCTGTCTGCCTGCCTGCCTGCCTGCCTGCCTGCCTCATATATTTGTATAAATAGTTATTGTCTGTTTAATGCTGAGCTATATGCACAACTGTGCTTAGCATCTGAGTTATTCATAATACAGTTGCATGTGAGTAAAGCAAGTGGTGGTTCCTCACACAGGCAGTAGGGGTAATACGGAGCCATACAGTGTGGAAGGCAGGATTATTATAATCACTCACAGCAAAATACTACACTCCTGCCCAGTGAAAAGACACCCACCCACACACATACAGTACACACACACACACACACAGAGTGCTCATTCACATGCTCAGCTGCTCGCCTCCACCAGCCTGTTGTTGCCGGGGAGTGGCTGTGCTGAAATATCACCCTGAGTCTTGCCATTTCCCAACCTCATTTACTTTATTACAGCAAGTGTCTGCAATGAGCGGGGGGAAAACAAATGTGAGAAATAGAAAACCTGAGATAGAATCACACACACACACACACCCACACACAACAGCAGACACACGACATATTGAGATTCTCATGTACACACACATGCTCCTATAATCAGCCTTGAGAGGGACTTGATTCTAAAGCAGAGGTGAAAGCGGGAGATAGAGACAAAGAGGAGATAAACAGAATGAGACGAGGAGGCTGAGGTTTTTTTTTCCTTTTATGAATGAGGGCAAAGTGTTTGTGTGTCTGTGTGTGTGTATGCGTGAAAGAGGGGCTGGGGCGATTAGGGTTTTTTTAGCACCAGCAGCACAAGCCAGAAGGAAATGACATACTCGGGGTTGCCATCGAAGAGGGAGAGAAGAGATGCTTTCTTCCCACCCTCAGTCTCTCTCCTCCCATCATCCATCACTCCCTGGCTTGTACAATCTTCCATTTATCTTTTTTTTAACCCCCACACCCACACCCACACCCCTTCCCCATCTCTGCGTCTTTCTTGTCTCCCCGCGTCTCTTTATCTCTGTGTCCTCTCCGTGCTCTGTCGTCCCCTCCACTGTCTGGCAGGACTCTCTATAAACATGACAAGGACTGACCTATTGCAGACTGTCATCTCAGTCTGATATTTGCAATTTTTTAAGAAAAAAAAGGAACATAAAAAGAGTAAAGGGTCCAGCTAATGGTCACTGTTAGTGACGCTGTCATTTTTGAAATCTGAAAAGTTGAACAAAGGTTAGCAGGAAGTCGATCTTTCCCCAGTATGGCACAGTCAGGGTCCTGACTCATGGTTAGACAGCCTGTGCTGTCTGCACACTTCACTCACACACACACATACCCACTCGTGCACTCTCTCACCCACAGGATGTAACCCACACAAATTGCACCACGACAGCACAAATGGAATGCAAATTGCATTCGTCAACAGACAGACTGGAGTGGATGTTAATGATGACAGTCAAATGTGTTTTGAATGTCCTTGGGTAAAAAAACAATTAAAGGAACACAATTTATTCAAGCATTTTGCTTTGCAAGTCATGTGGACACTTTGTTCAGTAGTAATCCTCTGTTCAAATTTGGTTTTACATTGACAACCTGGGATTTGGGAACTGGTGGATGACCTACCACTGTATCCCTTTGGCCCCTTCAATATTGCGTATAGTCTATAATTTATATCCAAAATATCTGTCATCATCATCATCATTTTAAAATGCATCTACTGTAAATGTTTACATTCAGTAAAAACCACTGAGACCACAGTGTTGAGCTCAGTCAATGGACTCAGTGGATGACAATGTCATCTTGGACCATTTAAAGTAAATGGACCCCAGACTGAATGTATGAACATATAAATTACCATGTAAAAATGACAGTCCCTTAGAAAGATATGGTATATTGACAGATGTACAATATGTTTCCTTCTGAAACTGTATCTTGCAACCAGGCCGCTGTTGAATATCCTGCGTTCCATCACATTAGCAACTCCGTCACAACACTGACAATATAAAAATCATAGTTCACTAAGAAAGAAAAAGTTAATCTTTGACAAAATAATCCCATTTAGTGAAAATTAATCTTCAAGTCTTAACCTCTTCATTTTTTAAAAAAGCCAACATTTAAGAGATTATGGTTAAAACCCATTGTTTTATTAGACACACATTCAAAATGTAAACAAATGTGAAGTAAAAACAAAGGAAATTTTCTCTAGAACTGACAAGATGGGTGGCTGTAAATCCTAAGATTTTCTTATTTTTCTCTCTGCAGATTTTCCTATTCCCTGGTAAACAGAGAAGGCTCCCACTATGTCACGCTCACTCCCAAATTTTTACAATGTTGTCGTGACTTATCTGGGCCAAGTGGTGGAATCATAAGCGGAGAGGAATATTTGGTGGGATTTCAAAAGAAGAAGCGCTTCATTGCTGAATTAGTGCCACTTTCACTCACTCAGAGGAAGAAACAGTGCCAGTGATTACGCAGTTGGAGTATATGTGATTGTGTGTGTGTGTGTATGTGTGTGCGCGCGCCTGCCGGTCCCTTCAGGAGCCTGTAGCAGAGCCTTAAATTATACATATGTTCTCATTCCATTACCAGTGGCAACTGCTAAAGGCTTCCCAGCATTTCCATTACTAAAATGAAGAGATGTGCGCACTCACTTATGCACTGACTCTCTCTCTCTCGCACACACACCTACTTTTAAACAGAGCACACATGAGTTACCAGTGCATAACCTGGGATTTTGCTCATGCACTCTCACAGAATGGTATCAATCCTCGTGACAAAGACTTGTGGATTTTTTTCGGGGGAACTGGGGGTTGGCAGGATTGTCTAAATAAACTCCTGTGACTAAACAGTGGCAAATACAGATAGTCAGACCAGTTGGTGAAAATCTAGATTGAGGGGATGAATGATTAATGCCCTGTCTGTCCTTAACAACTGCCACAGAGATGCCATAGAGCAGGACATTTAATCTTCTTTGCCAAAATTGGCTGTACTTTCATATGAAAAAGATACAGTTTCAGTTTCAACAGTTTGAAGCTCAGCCTGAATTGTTCATCGATGTGATACGATTGTCATACAGTCATACATGATGTTATCATGCATCTGTAATGGGGAGTGGGGGAAACTGTAATATGAGAGTCTGTGTGGATGCATTTGCATGCTGCTACAGCCATGTGCATACACTAACAACACCACTTTACATCATTAGAAAATAATAAATCAAAAGCACCAGGGATTAAAGTGGTTACACAACCTTCTGTATCCCATGTGGGTAGAACCTGCTGTACAAAATGGGATGCAAACTTGTTTTTTTTGTTGAAAAAATGTCCTCCGCCATGACACTTCACCAGCATTTCTCCTTCTCCCTTGCTTCACTGAATCTCACTCCACTTGCTGTATGCCAGATCTAAGACCTTCTCAGGTAAACACCCAACATCTTGCTGTGGCTGTTTCTCATCAGCCTTCAGATCAGATCAGTGTGGCAGGCATTGAGGAGAGGCGTTATCAGATGGCGGAACAGAGGAGGCCTTCTCAGCCAGCGCTGCAGTCGTTCAGGCCTGGCCAGACAACATCAGACAAGGAGTAAATCAACAAGCTAGGATGGTTCAGGGTGAACATGTGGGCTACGTACCAGTCTAAGTGTACAGACTGTATAGGAGGAGAAGAAGGAGCTGATATACAGGGAGCTTCTAATTTTTTTTTTTTGTTTGTTTGTTTTTTGTTTACTTGAAGATAGGCAACTGGAACTAAAGCAGAAGTGAAAGGTGGAGGATGGATACCTGGCGCAAGGAGGCGGAAATAAGTAAGGATACACACGTACACATCAATGTGTACATCTGTAGTTATAGATATTCACCTCACATTGTATTGGAAATCAGATGGAACGTCAATGTGGTTTTTTTTTCTGCAACTGGTAAAGGAAGTACTATGGGTTGTTTAAACTGTTATAACTCAGCCAATGTTGTTTTACCTTTAAAGCTAGCACTAACCTACATAGAAGTTTCCTGAAGGCTACATACCACTCTGATATTGTAGTCCCAACTCATCACACAGACTGCAGCTTAAATAAAGGTTCAAAACATTTATTGCGCTTTGGTTTCACAAATACTTTCCCAGAGACTTCCTAGAGTAAATTGTGGACAGATTTAATCTCCAGCTGATCATCTTCTTGGCTGCTGTTTGGACAGTTTTTAGGAGGTGCTTGTTATACCACAGTTATAGAAGAAATGTAAGGATGTTGAAAATATAGCTGACTTGACACATTCACATTGTCTTTTGTCACATGACCATCAGGTCTTCCAATAATAAAGAAAATCCATGGTAGACGGATGGATTAAACGAATGCAAGGACAGCTCTTGTGCAGACAGTGATATTAGATCACCTCTGTTGACCTTTTAGGCTTGGAGCATGAATTCAAAATACGTTAATAGTAAAGTACAGGTGGCATCTAAGCAGAAACATGTTATGTTGAGTGGTATAAGACGGTTTGTGATATTAATATTGTATTTGGGAATATGCTAATATGTGTCATTGCCAGTCTGCTACAGACAGACATGACTCATAGGCTTTGATAAGGAAATCATTGACCTACTTCTATTGAGATGTTACGTCATGCTGAGTTGTGAGAAGTGTCCTCAGTGCAGTGGGGCGTCCAATTAGCTATACTCTGCACTGGAACGCTGCAGTTGCAAACTGAGTCTTTACTGTGATCAAAGCTTTTATCATTATTTTATTTTTTTATTATCAAACAACAAAAACATCTGATTGGTCATGATTGAGCAGTTTGGTGCTACTGAAAAAAACTTTTTTGTCAACTTCAAACATGGCCACAGCTGGAGCAGTTTTTTGCTGAGACATTTGTAAAGTCACATTCTTTTTTTTTTCTTCAAAATTAAATGACTACACTTTAATGAATGAATTTAAAAATCCTGCTTTGTTTCATCTTTTTGTCAGAATAACGAAGGTTCACATGAAATGTCAAACAAAATGCTCAGAATTAATTCACATTGTAGAGTTTTAGGTGATGATTAATTGAATCCAACACAGTGCTCCAGTCACAGGTTTGATTTAAATAGAGCAGTGTAACGTTTAAAATGTCCTGTCATCAACATATGCAGTCTCCTGCTATGGTATATCTGAATATATACGTATGGTCATTATATTCAAATGTGTTTGATTCTACTGGACTGCACTATCAGATCTCCATATAATAGGGTTTGAGCCACAGGCTGATGGAAAATAGATTTTCCTTGTCGTTTGTAAACAATATGATAGTAAAGTAGGCTACGTGCAGTACGCGAGACAGATACTATATGTTGGAGGAGCACGTGGATACCATCAAGTGCTCAATGCAGCTCTCTCTTTGTTCCCTAATCTATCACAGATTCTATTCCTCAATTCCAGTTCTCTCGAGAGCAAGAAGAGGAAACCTCCCTTGTGCTCAATCTCTTCCACTGGCAAAGCCATCACTCACATGCTCATACTTGAATTAGATGTCTAGACATACAGTTTGCCAAAGAACTGCTCTGCTTCTTTCGTCAAGGGGTTTCTGTGCAGCCCTTATCCTCCATCAGAATCACAGTCCCAGAAAGGATCCATCCACAGCAGGGGAAAGGGGAAAAAATGCTGCTGTAAATTGATGCTTTCTGGGATGATTTCTCAGTGAGTGGGTGGCTCAAATCAACACATGCCCCCTTTTCTGAGGAAATATATCGGGACAAGATTATCTTTTTCAATCCATACAATCACCCATAGTACAATGATCAATACACCACAGGATGATATTGTACGCTTTGGCCCAGCGGGAAGAACAATGGCAGCGCTTTTGGAGATGAATTCAAGATAAAGGTCAATCCATATATACTTTATTGATCGTCAAAACGCACTTTAACTTTACATGGCAGCAGGCAGCGAGAGCCATGATATGCAGATTAATGAAAGGCTCTCTGATTTATCTCTGATAACTAAATACTGAGAACATGCTAGAACCATGCCATTGGTTTGTTTTCTCAAATATCATTAGTTCTGAGCAGAAAAATGATAATTTATGATAATTTATCAAGTGCTAAACCCCTGGGAAGTTCCACAAACTGTAAAACACTGACATTGGAGCACATGTCACAGTCCCTGACTGTTGTGGTTAGTGAAAGAAAACAAACTACAGCCATTGGCTCGGTGAGAATGGCAGCTATGACAGATCTTAAGTTGAAGGAGGAGAAAAAAAAAAGGGAATTTGGAAGATTTGTAATCTGTCAGTCTGGATGAAATTTAAAATAAATGTCAATGTAGCCCTGGGAAAGAGAACACATTTCTAGAATCATTCAGAATTTAGTCTTGATTTTTATTTTTCCCTCATCAATTTGGCACTTACTGTTTTCTGCAGGGAAAATGTTTTTTGATCTGCTAAATATTACTTGCAGTTGTTACAGTACACTCAGAATTCTTGGTATTTGCACTTAGCATTAACTTGGTTCTATAGAACTGCATTGTGCCATCATTGCTTGACTCGTGTATTCTCTAGACCCATTTGTTCTCTGTGGATATATTAAAAGAGCAGAATTTTAAAATTCAGCTAGGTAAACCCAGACCACTTCAATCATCTTTGTCTGAAGTAGACCCTTTTTTATTTTTTGTCTATTTTCTTTGTTAGAAATCCTTAAACAAGCTTTTCTATTATATTTCATTGTAAGACACTTTTAAATGTATACTTTATTTTAATAATCTTAAAATAGTTTCGAAAAAATCTTTATCATTTGGTGAGCTGTAAGGTTAACCTAGGCAAACCTACATAGGCAGCACCGTAGACCTGGAACAATTTAGATTTGACTGGAAGTCATTAATATTGCTATAAACAGAGAACGTAGTACATCAAGATTCATTGTTTGTCTGTCTTCAGAGTCTGTTTGTGCCATTAATAGCCTTGGGCAAAGAAATATTGGTCGTATCAGCAATTAATCAATCAATATTAATCACATAGTTATATGCAAAATGCAATGATATATTCAAAGTTGTTTACTTAGAGTACTGCTTTTCGAAGAAAACTACAGGATAATATTGTACGCAAACACTCACCACTATATCCATCAGAGGTATAAATATATATGTATACAGATATATATTTATGTAAAGAAATATACAACTGTCAGCAGTGACTGTCAACTGAAACAAGTATAATCAGATACAGGTGTGCATAATGTAATGTATTGTGTACATTACTGTGTTTAGTGGAACCTGATGTTCCATCAGTTCACAGAGATTTATGTAAAATCCAAATCTATGTAGAAGTTCCGTTCCATTCTTTAATTTCCCATTCACGTGAATGCTGCAGCTCCCACGTGAACATAAAAATGCTACAAATGCTCACATTAGTAGAAATGTGTGACGATGTCGCCACTAAGCCAGCACTGATCAACATCCATCCTTACCCTGACGGGTGATTTTGTTATATGCATATTAAAAGCCAGTAATAATAATATTGTTAAAAAACTGTTGATGTGAATAAAACAATCACAGCCTTACCTATTTAATAACATTGTAATATTGTAGCCTTAGTGCTGATATTCTGCCCTTTTAGCTGGAACTTCCTCCCAGTGAGACTGTGAAGTATGTGTACAGTATCACAGGCTTTATTCATTTGAAAAAAGTGCCACTCACTCCTAACTCACTGTGCTTCAAAAGCCAATACAATGTGTATGTTTAACTCTATATGACCAGTCCAGCTCTGAGGCTGCATCTCTGTTTGTTTTGCACTTCACCAGCTTTTATTCCAGCACTTCTAAAATGTCTAACGTGATCAGTAAACTCAGTAACAATGTCACTGACCATTACACTTCAATCGATGTCGGTTGGCTCCTGTGCTATATAAAGACTGTGCATCAGGAACTCGATCAAAGGTTTAGCAGGAGGGGGTTGATTTTCATTAGCAACCGCGAAGAAGAAGAAGTTGCCTGATGTGTTTCAAATGGCTGAAAAAAAAAAACAAAAAAAAAAAACATACATCTGGTTTTCACTGATTCCTCAATGCCATTCCCGCGCCTGCGTCACTTACCTAGGCTTTTATTCCACTACTGGGTTGTCAGGCGAGCCTTCAGCCGATGATCCAATTTCACACGTTTCTGTAATGTGACCTCTTCTCTAATTAGCACAGGGTTATTTTATGCATTTCATCGTCAGTCTTTTACATTGCTGGTGTCAGGACAGCAGCACAGACCCAGTACCTCATACTAATGACTTTGTGTTTTTCCATGTGTATATGTGTGCGTGTATTCCGTAAGACTGAACAATTGCACAAATCTGCGTCCATGCTTAAACACAGGTGGTGATCAATTAAACCAACACACACACCCTCGTTTGATAAGCTCTATGGCTTTTCAGAAACACCTAGAAGCTCGGGCTGATGGGAACACTACAGTTCTGTGTGTTCTTTTCCCAGCCGTATAACTGGCTCCATCATACATGCTGTGCACAGAAAGAAGAGAGGGAAGAGAAGGAGGTAAGAGAGAGTGCACGAGAGTCGTGGTTTGGGGGTAAAAAAAATGAAGGGAACTGGAGTCAAAGAAAAAAAATACACAAGAAAAAAAGACCTATAAAAGGGAGGAAAAGTGGGAGGAGAGAGAAGAGATGAGGATTTAATAAATCACTCAAGAGTGCCATCTAGTGGTTTCCTGGTTGAGCCATTCCTTTCCTCCTCCTTCCTTTTTCTATTATCCCTGCTGAGTTTCTGTCTTTCGTCTTCCTCCTAGTGTTTTTCACACAGGGCACATTACGTTTTTTTTAAAAAGATTTTATTGGACACACTCATACATCAGGCATGCACACTGGCACTTTTGTGTGAACTTAAAAGGAGACAACAGACACACAAAGTTGCACTAGTTCCATCCCTGTTGTCCTCTTGCCCTTGTTTACTGCTGTTTTTTTTCTGCCTTTGACATTGCTCCTTCTCACTCCCCCTGCTACTTTATCTTTCCTTGCTGTCCCCTACATTTCATCTCTCCGTCTCAAGAGCACCATCAACCAGACGGTAAACAGCAGAGGTGGATTACCAATTGTCCTTCTCTGGACGCAGAAAGGGGGAGGCAGCTGTGGGTGGAAATGTCTGTGCGTGTGATTGTGATGGCCAAAAATCAGACACGCATGCACTGTTATGTCAGTGGTCTCTACTGTGCATGTTACGACTGCAGTGATGATGATGTCAGGCATGGCAGGACATTTGACCTTCAGATGGAGCATAAGTCCTTGATTGAGCCTTCACAGTTTGATTCTCAGCCCATTAGATTTGCTTTGATAGCTGTAATTAGCCCCTCGGGGGATCTTCTTCAATCTTCAAGCAATAAACCCCCCCTCGTTACATCCTGTAAGATAAATAAAATAAAATATAGCAGGACTTTATTGCAAGGCTTCTGTCCTCGAGTGGACACAAAAAGATATGAAAATAACTTTGATAACAAAGATGGATACAGTCTAAGTGGACACTTTATTTGATGATCACTCAGGGCAGCAGTGACTTCCTGCTGTGGCGGTTCCAATGTCATGATCAGGGTCTGTGCTGGATGATTGCCATGTCCAGTGCAAGGACGTTAAGGCACAGAAAAAGTACTACAAATGGCTCCAATCACTGTAAAATGGACCCTTAATGAAATACTTCATGAAATACTACTTGTTCTTTTGTGGGCCAACATCAGCTTAAGTAAGCTGTAAGACCACTTCTAATGTTATTTGCAAATAATGCCAATAAAGACTAAGCCGCCCGTGCAACAGCAGTGGAAAATAGACTGGGCCCGGCTGTGTCTGTCTCCTCTTGTCTTCAAACTGCCTAAGCAGCACTTGTATTGTCTGTGGAAGAAAGGACACGCGTTCCTGGAATGTCTACGTCTACGTAATTTATTTTTCAACCCACAGTACAACAACAGCTACTGCAATTATGGAGGTGCAGACCAGGGTTTTTGCTTGTGTCGTGTGAGTTTCGCTCCAACTTTCAAAAACCCTTTGTTTGGGGGAAAGAAAAAAAAATATGTATTGGATGTATTGGTATTGTACTGAACTCCAGGAATACCTTGGTATGTGCTTTGAGTTAGAAAGTTTCGGAAGTGCAGTTCTAGCAGTTTGGTTATTGGTCCAAGAGAAGTGTACTTTTTCAAAGTAATCTTCATCAGCTTAATTAAAATGCACTGTGGAATTGCAAAAACACACTTTTCAGGTTGGTTCTGATTTAGTATCTCAACTTTGCATAGATTGCACAAAAAATGCATTGGCTTCTCAGACTGCAGATAAACAACAATCTCCCTGCAAAGTTGTTTGGGTAGGATTTATTTGTTGTTTATTTGCTTAATTTTGAATGCTTTTCAGATGATGCAGCATTTCAAAGCATAAAACATCTGCCTGTCTTTTGTAAATGTTTATAATTTTTATACGCAGTAAGCTGCAGAGACCCTGGTACAGTCCCCTTGTACTATAATATCTGTAACAGTAATTTCCTAATGCCACACTAAAAAGTGAGCTTAAGTCAGCACACAATGCACCTCCCCACACACACACAAGTACACACACACACACCATCCTATCTTTATCTTCACCCTTTACAGCATTCTCCTCCTGTAAACACCAGCTAATGGAGAAATTACCCGTGAGAGTGAAATTGTTTTTCCTAATGAACCATGTGTCATAAATTATTATACCTTCATATGCATATAATGTACACATGTATATATATAGAGAGAGCATTATTATATATTTTGTAATATATATAAAATGTACATATAAATATATATTTATATATTAAAGATTTTGAATTGAGATTAACCAGATTAAAATTAATGCTTTTTAGACACTGCACACAAGCTATCAGAACGATACGAACCATCCTAAGACGGATTGATTTTCATTATCGATTAGCATTATTTTACACAATGAAACACTAAACTGAATGAAGTTCAATACACTGTATGCTACTCTAAATGGGTGAATTACACCTATTGTAATAATATACATGTGAATTATTTTACTGTATACTATGCGTATTCCAATAGTTTTATGTTGTACCAATAGATAATAAACAAAAGTTTTTTTTTTTTTAAAAAGGGTTGATAGTATTTACAACTTTTTATGCATCAAGATGTTGTTCGCAGCCTTTCCACCTTCTTTCAAATGTCATTCATGATTAAATGTGCAAATATATGCAGAGCATCTGGGGGTCAGGCATGAGGTCAGATTTATTGTTGACATAATCTTGAAGCAAACCTCAGTTATTGTGGACGATTGGCAGTTAGCACAAGGAGAAGAAAAAAAGCATCTGTTTTCTCTGTAGCCGTTGCCATGTTCTTTTGGTGTCCTCTGACCTACAGGAACAGAAAACAGAAACATCGAGAGAAGTTTTCCGGCTGAGGCAAAAGAAGAAGATGACTATCTATTAACTAGAGGATTGATGACTTCTGATCTGTTTTACATGGACTAATCTGACGATAAAGGTAGGAGTGTGTGACGATGATAAGTAACTGAGTAATAACTGTTGGTTAGGGTTTGGTTGCATATGCAACTGCAACAGACAAAACTGTAATGGAATTGCATTACACCACAGTTGTGAGAGATAATGGGCAAAGTGCTGAAAAATAGATGGCTCCTTAGAGACTACTATTTATGCCGAACCTCTATCATAATTAAAAGCACAGGCTGATCTGCATCTGTGTATGCAATTACATCAGGTGCAATTAAACAAACTTTTTATTTAACTACCCAGCGTATATAGAGTACCATCATTCTTTACCACATACATTTAAGCACAATGTCATCGGACCAGTTTACAACACAGTTGATTGCTTTTCTCATTTAATCAAGTAGACCAAACGCTTTTGAGATGTACTTGTTTCATTCTCCTTTTCAAATCTACTCGCCCTGTATACCCTGACCTCGAGTCCCTTGTGTTAAAAAATAATCTCACTTTGGATTGAAAATTATTTTTCGGGAAGTTTTCCCTTTTCATCGGACAAAAGTTGGAGCCTTGGTTTAAATGGTTTCTACCCAGTAAGTGCTCCTTAGCAATTACAGTGATGATGGTAAAAGAACTACCCACAGAGATGCGGAGTATTTAGTTTTGTACAGGAAATAAGTAGAGAAAGTCTGGGTTCTTTACAAACATTATTGGATCTTTTGTGGCATATTCATTGCCTTTTTTTTATCTCATTACAAGCATATGCAATAATATTATCTTCACCAACCTTTGCTTGGACACCACAGAGAATTCCAGCCGGCAGGTTTGTTGCTCAGCCTTGAGTGCATGCACCTTTGCTGCTGATTTTGTTTCCGTGGCAGTGGTGGGCAATAGAGACGGTTTAGCCATCTTTTGTGAAAGCCAGACAGGGAAATACAATGTGACCTCCAAGCTGTGCTGCTTCTTTATAACAGACCAGACTCTGCCCCTGTGAAAAGGGATGGGATGTGTGGAGCATGTCTATGACCCGGCGGTTCGACCCAGGACACATGGTTTTTTAATGGTTGAAGGTTGAAAGCTGCACAAGCAAGAACTAGCTGCAATGTTTTCTTCCTTAAATGTCCTACATTTACAAAAAATGTATTTCTTTTCAAGCAAACTGAATGACAAAATAGTTTTGTGTCTTTTGACAGCTGACTGGTTGTGTACAGAGAGGCACGCATGGAGCTTTTTAGCAGGATATAATGCTACATCTGAAGGAATAGAAGCATTTTTCCGCCCGTAACAAGCGAAACCAGCTAAATAAAAGCTTGATTTAGAACATTTATGACTCTCTATAGCTGCATCTGCGGAAGATGCACTGCCAAACATTAGGCTGTTTGTCAAATAGATAAAGGCAAACGAAAGCATACGCGTACGCCATTCAATATGGAGTGTTTTCTATTCAAGGAAAAATGAAGGTGAAGAGTTGACATTTATTCTCTTGCCTCAGTCGCTGCTGCAGTCAAAGTGGTCCAGACTATTTCCATGAATACTGTAAGCACAAGGAAAGGTGTTCATTCAAGTTAGGAACCAGTTGAAAAATTTCACTCGATGTACGGCAAGTGCTTTATTGGACGCCTGCATGCAATTTTAAGGACTCTATGTTAAAGTGCCCCGCTGTCAACACTCATTTATTCATTGGTTTATTCAGCGTGACTTGGTAAAACGGCGGCGCGGCAGTTCTCTGTTTACAGAACAAGCGGGGGGACATTAAACCTCCTGAATTGTCTTTGGGAATGAGAAAAATATATAAATAAATAACTGAGCTTTGCAATGAGAACAACAAAGAGGAGCATAATGAGCAGGAGGCATTGACAGTGCTATTATCAGTCAGCGTGGAAAGATGAGGAGCCTCGCACAATTACAAGTCCTGCACTTATCTGGTTAAAGCAGATTCTGCGGTAGAGAGGAGAGGAGTGTGTGTGTGTTTGTGTGTCTGTCTGGGTCTATGCAGAGTGAATGGAATGGCCTTCAAAAAAAATGGTTAAAGCTTAATAAGTAGCAGTCTATAATTCGTATTTGAAAGATTCCCACAGTTCAGACCCTCAGCAGAACACACAACACCTCCATTGTGTCACACAGCCGCGTCATTATGGCAGACTGGGCCCTGATGTACATTCAGCCTTGTTAACGCTTCTAAAGTGCTAAAATGCCATGTAGCTATGATGGATCGAGTCATATGACATTTATTATGGCTGCAGCATCTGTGTTAAAGGCTAGGTCGACACTGAATCATACAGGACAGAGCGGTACTGTGGGCAGATTCTGTAATTGTGGTGCATATTACTGTATGTCGGCAGGATATGGCATGTTGTCTAAAATATAATTTTTACACCTCAGTTCCTAATGACTGCTTTGTGTGAACTAAATTATTTAAACATTATCGCTGTAATAAGGATTTCAACTAGTTGTCAGTTTGTGGTGACCACTGATGGACAGTAACGAGTTATAGTAACGGTGTTACTGTAATTGGATTACTTTTATCAAGTAATGAGTAAAGTCAGAGATTACAATTGCAAAAACAGTAATTCGATTATTATTACTTTCCTTCAGATAGACTGCGTTACTGCATTACTAATCCATTGTGGGATTGCTTCATGACAGTGACATTGCAGTGTGATGTCAGTGGTAACAGCCGCATGTGTAGATCGACAAGGGAAAACATGGAGGCTGGGAGAGGGCAGGACTATAGAGTATTTAATGCATAGATATACTGACGATACTTCATGTTGTAAAAAATGACAAAAACATTAATGTCCCACTACGTGGGAAAAAAATTGTACCAACAGTTAAAACATTCCACATGAAATCTGAGCAGTCATCTGAAATGTAACTAGGTAAAGTAATATTTAAGTAACAAATCATTCTTAAAAATAAGTAATCAGTAAAGGAACTAGATTACTTTCTTGGAGAAGTAATCAATAACCAATTACTAAGTAACTTGACCAACACTGGTGGTGACGGTTGATTTTCTTCATTTTATCTTTCAAAGTGTGGGCAGATCAGTTTCTGTAATCTTTGAAGAATTAGAGCTGGGCTTTTGTTGCCCTAAAATCCATGGAGTTTTTGGGAAATATCTTGTCTTGACAATCTGTGCCTCTAAAATCCAGTTATAAACCAGTTATTCATACAACATTGGTATTTTTACATATACTGTATGCAGATTATCCACAGAATGAATACTGATGCTCCTCCATATCATCGTAGAGGCTAATTAGTGTTAAACTCTGGAAAAATCCCCTCTTTGTATTTCACTGCTGGGATCTCACCTAACACCATGATTCATTTGTCTGTTTAAAAAAAAAACATTTTTTTCACAGATAGTAAAAGAAAAATATTTTTTTGGGAAAATGGTTCAAATGAATTGTCTCCCTTATATTAAAATTGTTGCACAAATCAACATTGTCAGGCAGCGAGAACTGATCCAATTAGTAAATAAAAACTACTGTACGTTCCTTTTTAGATTAACCACCTGCTCTGATCCCTCACGGCTGCACAGAAAGTGATTCACCAGAAATGTTGACCAGGTTCATTTGTTGCACTTAACACTATGTAGAGTGATCTGACTCATCACTGCACAGCTTAACTTTATTATTTTTCTTACTTACTGCAAAATAATTAATAATGTGATACTACATTTATTCAGAGTAATGTGTTTCCTTAATGTCTAAATGAGATGTTTTTAACATGCTTTAGTCAAAGACACATGGAAGGTTGAAACACAGCCTGATTATTAACTCACCTGTTTAATAGTCCTGTCCTGAGCAGCTCGTACCTTAACTTACTTTTATGTTAATATGTAGAACACGAGTCTCAACCTCTGGATCATGGGCCACTTCCAACCCATCTTCTCTGCAACTCGATTTCAATAATGATTTATCCATCCATCCATCCATTTTCATCTGCTCATCCGTTAACGGGTCGCGGGGGCAGCAGTCGCCACCCAAATCACATTGCACCAACCACCTTGAACCTTCCTGTGGGTGGTGAGTCCACTGGAAGGTACCAACCGCCCTAACCGGGATTCGATCTTGCCCAGGAGGTGAACCCTGGGGTTCCACACAAATGACAGAGACGTTGCCTCTGGGCCAAAGTGCCACAATGATGATTTAATTATTCAAAAATTACTTTTTAAAAGATATATATTTTTTGGTTTATTTCATTTATTTATTTGACTTTTTAAAGTACAATAAATGAATAATGTTCCCATTATTCTTTATTTATTGGATTAAAAACTTTTTTTTATTTTTTAAATATCAAATATAATATCTGACTGAATTGAAAATCAACAATGTTGATGTGGTCCTCAGGTCATTTGAGTTGCTACCGACAACAACCATCTTCTAGTGTCTCTGGTGTTTGTCTAATCTACCTCATGGTAATTTAGCTGTGTGCTAAAGCTTTCCTTAGCTTTTAAATTGTACATAGCAGATAGCAGTCATGTACAAGTAAAGCAAATAGGAGTTCCTCTCACAGGTAGCATATACAGGAGTACATATGCATCTTAATAATTCCTTTTAATTATTTAAACTTCTTTGTGATGTCAAAAATAAGGTGTAATTTAAACGGCTTGTTTTGAGGCACATTTTCCAACTTTGGCAGATTATGGAACATGTCAGGTGAGTTTGTTTCTCTGCCCTTCAGTCTGTCTCTCCTGGATTAATCAGTGTCATCACACTCACCTGTGTCCTGTGAGTCTCTGTTCATTAGTCTCACTCATCTCACCTGGTGCCCTGGGTATATATAAACCTCTGTCACTTACTCTGCTTTTGTTGGGTCAGTGGGTTTGTAGTTGTGGGTTTTGTTGCTGTTGTGTTTGCCTTTGTTACTCTTGCTGCAACAGGAGTTGTATGTTTTGCTGCTGAAGATCTGCTTTAAATGAAATGCCCTCATCTCGAGTTACTTCTTGAATCTGGGTGACAGTCTTATCCTCTAGATAGAGTGCACAGAGATCCTGTGATCATGCCCTGTTACCAATGATGGCCAGTTTGATGTTCTTGTGTGAGTTAGCACAAACACGGAAGAAAAAAGTTGTTTTTCTTTTTGTCATGAACTACATACGTCAACATCCAATCTGTTTTTTGTTAATGTGGTAAACATGTACCAAACAAGTGTCAGTAATAATTATTATGTCTGGTTAATATTCTTGTGGATATTCTCAGTCATCCAGGCCATCATAACAATTTCAAAAGCAGTTTTAAAAGTAGGCAACTGGACTCACCAAGAAACTGAAGATGTTTCGGCTCTCATCCAAGAGGCTTTATCAGTTCTACGTCTTCAATTTACTTATTAGTATTTTGTTCCAGAATTTATTTTGGTTAATTTTGGTTGTTTTGGATGTTGGGGGCTTCCAAAAGGCGTGAGTCCTGATGTTAAATAGCAGCTTAATTAACACTGCATTTCCAAAGAACTGCCCTCGTCATGACATTCCCTAGAACCATGTTTACATGTCTGAACCACACACAGTCTGACTGTTTAGCCTCCACTGTGTGCAGAGCCTGTATGATCACATGGAGAATTATGGTCAATCTTTGCAAAAGTACACATTTGTTCAGGGCATGCAGTGATAGGGTGGATGTGGAATAATGAACAGATGTTTTATGGTTAGATGAAGCCCTTAAGCCAATGCATCACCTTTCTACACTGACCCTTTTACCATATGTGATTTAGTAATTGACGTTTTCTCTGATGTTGATCTTGGCTTCTGGCTACGGGTTCACACACACACACACACCATGGATTCTTGAAAGACATATTTAATCAGAGTGACTTCAGCACTATCTGAAAGACTTTTGGGGTTCAATAGAGGATGTGGGTAATCTTGTCAAACTTTGGAACGTAATCCATTGTTGACACAGCAAAGCCCACTATATCTGAGAGATGGTATATATACTCCTTTGCCTCTGTGTTCTTCTCCCTGAAGCATTTCTTCCTCTCAGTCCGTTTCTTTCTTTTTATATCCATTGAAATCGTAAAGTTTTGGTTTTTTTCCAAAAGAAAAATAGTTTTTAAAAGGATGGCTTTCTTTGTTCACTGCTGTCGGTGTTTGAGGGTTGTTTTTTTTTTTTTTTTGTTTGTTTGGGGTTTTTTTTTTCAATGCAGCTGCTACAAAAGGCAATTATTTACAATGGATGGGAAGATTCTTCTCTGCCGGGTAACGGTCAAAGGAATCTTTAGATGTTCTGAAGTTCACGTTGACAAAAAAAAACAAACTACTGCACAGTCACTTACTGATCATAACAGAACAACAACTGCAAGCTGCTATTGGAGATTACGTGATATTGATTTAGGGTCAGTGTTAGCAGGGTGTTGCTCTAAGCCAAATAACTTTTGCTTTTGTTTCGCAGCAGATTAAAGAAGAATAAATCTGTTGGGAAAAGGTTGGTCTGAAAGGCAGTTACAAAAGCACAGATAAAATGCTAAAATGGAACAAACTATAGCAGAGTGGTTCAGCTTTCCAGCAGTGATATAGTGAGTGCTCATACACACACACAAACAAAAATCAATCTCTGCTCATTTGCCAACAGTGCCATGAGTCCACTGCTGAATTGTCCAATCAGTAACAATCCAATCATCATGAGGCAATGTTAGCCAGGAAGTGGGACTCTGGCTGTGAGACTGTGGTTCGTTTTATTAGATTACTGACACAGTTTGGTGTGAATGCAGCTACTAAATTTTGTGTTGGTTTTTGTCACGACACATAATAATTTCCCTAAACTTTACTAAACCTCCCAAGGGATTAATAAAGATCTATCTATCTATCTATCTATCTATCTATCTATCTATCTAATGATAAAGATATTTTTTTGTGAAACTGCATATTCGCCTTGATTTTTATCCCAGAACTCATTTTTTTTATTAATGTTTAAAGTTCAAGTTCAAAGAGTTTATTGTCAATTTTTGTAGTGCAATGGAATTTTATCATTACTGTCCACAGTGATGCTAGGTTTTATAAAAATAGAGTAAAAAAGATGCAATAAAATACAATATATACAATAAGAAATGTGCAACGAAGTAGATGATATATACAAAGGTGCTTGCTGCGCATCTAGCAATGGATATGTGTCCAAGTTCAAAAGTATCTTACACAGATATGCAAAATGGTACCAATGATTTAAAATCATGCTGTGGACCATGTTTTTGACTCCTGTCAACTGTTCAGGAGTCTGATAGCAGATGGAAAGAGAGATTTTAAATCTGGTTTGTTTTGCATTTCACACTTCTGTACCTCAGGCCTGAGGGTAGAAGTGTCTGTGTTTTGGTTGGGTGGGCTCTTTGAGCATGGAGGCAGCTCCTCTGTGGATTCAGCGGTGGTAGATGGTCTGTAGAGAGGCCACAGTTTCCTGATTATTTTCTCGGCTGTATCCTGTATGCAGATGATAATCACATCTGCTGTCTATATACAGTAAGTGCAATGGACATTTTGTGATTCAGAAGATTTACAGCTGAGGAAGAAAAGAGCAATCACCTGGAATTAGAAAAGCGAGGAGGAAGTGGGAATACAGTTCAGGGAAACGGGGAATACATTTAATGGCAAATCACTAGCTATTGATTTTAATGTAAATTCAGCCTCAGCACAAAGTATCTGTTCATTCATGGGATATGAATAAAATAAAGTTTAAACAGATGAAGGGATATTATGCTCTACCATTTTGCCTCTCACTCCCTCTCTGTCTGCTCTAAAAAAATGTCCCAATCCTCTTGTTTTTTTCTTCAATCTCTTCATCTATTACTCCAGCCCCTCCCTTCTCTGCTGCCTCTGTATTACAGCCAAGCAGTCAAATGGATGTTGGCATATTTCAGAGCCCTGTTGTCCAACACTCTCTCATGCACTGGCCAAATCTGTGGCTCTGCAGAGTGCAACTTGGCAAACGCTACGACAAGCATACTAAAACAATTAGCGTGGCCACCAACAGTCAATGGGGAGCCTAGCATCGGCTCTGTTCACCAGTCAAACCATGAGTATCATTTATATCTAAAGGTCAGCACCCACCCTGTGAAAAAAATCAGTTCTGTTATTGTGGTGTGTTCATAGTGCTGGCACCAAAACTGGAGCCAGATATTTTATTAATTTCTGCACATCTTTTACACATGTACAGAAACCCACTCACCACAGAACTGTGAAGCAAAGTAATGCACATTTAAAGGCTGCAGAGTAGGACAACCTCAGAGGGACTGACCCCATCACTGACAGGAAATATGACCTTAATTTCACAGAGACTGTGGACAGGAAAGACAGCACAGCCTAAGAATAGTGCAGGCTGCCGGGATACCTGGGAGAGACTGGAGGTTATGTGATGTGTTTGGCAAAATGTACTGTTGCACTGAACAGGTTTGTAGTGCGTCGGCTGATAAATGCTGTTTTCTCTGTGAACTGCAGCCAAAATGAGGTGGCATGTGGCGTCTGTGATGTTGGTTCAGGTTGTATTTTGTAAGTAAACCACTGATATTTTCAGCCCAAAAGTCAACACATATCAGTATCTACACACGTAGATGGCTCTGTGGAGGAAGATACATTAAAGGATCTGTCATAACAACGGGCAACGTGTCCCTTCCTCACAATCAAAGAATACAGCAAAATTAATGCTGTTTATTTTCCAGGTGCTGTTCAAAATCAAGCCTGATTTGAAGAAAAAATTGAAAGTATTTTCTAGAAGCTGCCATGCTGTGAATCAGCGATAACGTGCAGGCTTTGTTTTGTTGTCTAATTATAAAAATTTGAATGTTTATCTTTATGGTAGAAAAATGTGATTTTGAAAACTTAGTACCTTGGAAAAATATTACAAGGGAATATCTAAAGGTGCGTCAATAATAGTTTGTCCTGTTGTACTTTTTGTCCGTGCAAGTCGCTAGTTGTAGTTTGTTAGATTTGCCTTCTTTGACCAAATCACTCAAACACCAACGTTACCATAAGCTTGCTAGAAGGCCTTGGTGTTACCTACACTAAATGTGATTGGTCATGCTAGGCTCCAGTGCTGATTCTGAAAGCCTTAAGGTAAATTTATTTCACCCTGGCGACAGATGATGGCTGAAATATGGATAAAAACGTGAGTATAAATATACACAGCTCGAAGAAGCACAACCAAGAGAAAAGCTATGAAATGATAGAAACGGAATACTCTGTATTATCCCATAAATGCCCATGGCAAATATATATAAGTTTAGTCCAGCAAAGAAAGCTTTGCTGGCCTTAATGGCCCTCCAATAAGTGTATATACTGATATAACCTTTACAGTTCTCTGGTATCAGGCCATCATAAAGGTGTTTTGAATAGTTGTCCTTCATCTAGTCAACAGCGTAATGCGTGATGACCTGTTTTCTGTTGAGTCCATGGCCCTGTGACCAACTATGTCCATCAATACCTGTGAAATGACTTCATTTACAGCAGTTGTCAGTGACTTACACACGTGCATGATTACACACGCACACGACCATACACGCAAACACACCTGCTGGCTTTCAGAGTAAATTGGTGCATGTTCACAAACCCCATTTATGGATATCTGTTGTTTCTTCTTGATGCTGTGACTGAGAGACTGACAATCATCCATCCAATCACGAAGCTACAGAGGGAAGTGACTATGAATGCATTTGAAAAAGTTGTCTTTCAGAGTGAAAGATAAAAACGAATAAAGGTTGAAAAAGGCTCGCAGGCAGATGGAAGGAGAGACAGAGGACACAGAGAAGGTGAAACAGACACATGGACACACATCAGGATAGGCTGCATGCCATGTGCTCAGCTGTCACTGTGCCAAATACACACACATACATCACCCTCCACCTTCAACCTCAGCTTCCTGTCTCTCACGACTGATGACAGACCCCATCCTGTCTGTTCCTGTGTCACCTCAATCGAGCCAGGACTTCATACTGTCATCACACCCTGAGCGCCATATCAGAGTTCGGCACTGCTGTGTGTCTGTGTCTGATTGGGTATGTGACCCTCCTCACTAAGTTGTCTGTTTGCGGTGCGATTGTTGCAATTTGACAAGCAAGCAAGCTCCGTCTTGAGAAAAGTCTGCCGGTGTATCTGACGAGGCAACAGAGCCATTTTTTAAGGAAAGCTGCCGGATTACATGCCCAGTCGACAAATACGCCTGTCGTGAATCTCACTTGTTTACAATAACACAGTGAAAGAGCTGATCCCAGAGCTGTGTAGAATACAGATCAGATTCCAGGAGGTGGGATACAAGCACTCTTACAAAATTCTTCAATGTAATGTAAACTCCAGGAAATGCGACTGGATGATGGCTGTGGAACTATCCCTGTATTTTTCCAGGTATCGTGTAAAAAGCGTAAAATCCCATGTCTTTAAAAAGGTGTCATTCTTGATGAATGTGTCTTTGAAGATTCTTCGTCATCCAGGTCATAGTCAAGGTAGAAGAGTTCCATTAGGCAACTGGACTTGAAATTTTCTTAAAGAAGACGTTTCGCCTCTCATCCAAGAGGCTTCTTCAGTTCTAACTGGTGGTGGGGAGTACCACCATATGAAGAGTCACATAATGACTCTTATCTTAATCTTTGACATATCTATATAAGACAGTGGTAAGGATTAGTCGTTTACTGAGACCAATTTAATGGCTGACTATTACCACTTGTGTGAGTGGTACAACTCTAAAGCGGCCTGGTAATTAGATCTTCCAGAACCATCTACCGACAAATACTATATATAAATATATTTTTCTAGTGTGTAGCAGTAATCATATACTGTGAATAATAGATTTTGTGCTATGGAGCTACATGCAATTAATCAGTCCCCAACATATGATTATTTATATATATATAAATATGCCGGGATTAATCACATAATTTTTGTCATTTTTTTTTCATCCATAGTTATTTGTAATCTAATATTCATAATGTGCATTGTGTTAGAAAACACAGGGTTGTACGGTTGTGCAGACATTGATTTCTTCTTTACTCTAAATGTAGTGAACAGGCCTTAGAGTTGGTGAGGAAAAATACTTTTTTTTTCTTATTTCTTATATGATAAATAAATGTTGGAGCGCAAAACTTAATGTCAATTTTTATTTATTTTTTTTGCTATGAGATGTGTACAAACAGTATTCATGGGAACCTTTCTGAAAATTTGATTTGTGTTCCTGTTAAAGCTGCATTTTACCTTTTCACCATCTTTCTTGTTGCATCCGTTTCACAAACTGGACCTTTATTAATACAACAGCTGCTATTCTGCCAAACAACGATTTGATTCACCTCTTGATGCACTTTTGTGTTTAATTAAAAAGAGAGCCAGGCAGTAAAACAGTCTGTATTTTGTCACCATTACCTGTAATTTGTTTTTCCTCCCACTCAGAGGCACCACAAGTGGCACCTAAATTATGTATTTGTCTGAGGTTCTGACAAACAAAGTGGGTTTGCTGACACCACCCTGCTCAGCATGAGGAGGTTGTTAATTATTTTAACACTTTGTAATCCCATAGCCAGCCAAAACGTGGTGAAAAAAAAACAAAACTCTGTACTCTGTACTCAACAAGTGAAGCGTGCGAGAAATAATT
Source organism: Cynoglossus semilaevis (assembly GCF_000523025.1). NCBI lineage: Eukaryota > Metazoa > Chordata > Actinopteri > Pleuronectiformes > Cynoglossidae > Cynoglossus > Cynoglossus semilaevis. Next base: position 14,253,106 of record NC_024320.1, read on the forward strand.
TCTCTCTGAAATAAAAGTGTCTGAATGGTTGTTGTCACCGTCCTGCTGTTTTTAACTGTCTTCAACTGTCTCCCATCACATTAACCCCCCCCCCCCCCCCCCCCCCTCCACCTCCACTCCCTCCC
>NC_024320.1:14253248-14258885 GCF_000523025.1 Cynoglossus semilaevis
CCATCACCTCACCCCCCCCCCCCCCCTCGCTGTCTGAAGGTAGCCACCATCCCCACTTTAAATCTATGCACATATTCAGAGGGACGTCCTGTCCTGCCTTTGCAGGTACTAGTCCCTTTTTTACAAATTAACTTATGGATTTATTCATTAGCTTTCATTAAGTCCACTCTGAGGACAGTGGAGGAGACCAGCAGGGGCATTTGCACACACTCAGACTGCACACGGGTGTGTGTGTGTGGGGGGGGGGGGCACACGCTTGCATAAAGACAATGATCTGGTGGATTATGGGTAACCTTTAGTTTGGGCCATTTTAAGATGATTAATTTGCAGCTATGTTTTCAGCTGGAGGGCAGTTACCAGCGTGAAAACTTATAATTGCCTCCGTTTTCTATAACCTTGTCAATGTCAGGCCTGTGATACAGACACTCCCTGCCTTCAAAAAAAAAAGAAATACTATCCTAAATCTAATCTGATCAAATTTAAAAATTCCTTTTTTATCTAAAAATTTTAAAATCCCTGCTGTGTAGTGTTCCTGTGGATAGAAACATTCAGTACTGAACATGTCTGTTCTTTTTTTTTTTTCTACAAAGGTGTGACAACTGCATTTAGAAAATTGATTCTTTTTCTACTAAGCAGAAGGCCGCTGCTTTTTATATCAGCCTCTATTTGGCAGCCAATGGTTATTAAGAAAAACATACTTTTATGCCAGTTTTCTCAAAGTCTCGTTAAAATAAAAAGTTTGATCTGCACCAACCACTCGGTGACATCTCCACAATGTTGGCAAATGCAAATAATAATAAAAAACATAAATAAAGCCAGTGTTGCAAACCGTAGCTGTAATAGCTATGCTTTAACCATGCTAATTTTCCCCTCCTCATCTTGTTGCACGCCTCTCGTGAAAGCCTTGTTCTCATTTGCATTTTAATTCCTGTGCTTGTGCTTGTGGGCGCTTGTCGTGGCTAATCCCGTGCTAACCTAAATGAGGCCTGTGTTCTCAGCTAAAGTGTGAATGCGTGTGGTGCGTGTGCGTGCGTGTGCGTGTGTGTGTGTGAGTGTGAGAGAAAGAGAGAGATTCTGTCCAGGCTCCACGCTTCAAGCTGGAAAGCTCTGCTGGTTTCTGTCAAAGATGCACACCTGAATACACACGTGCACACACACATATAGCTGATTCACATCTGCATCTCCCTTAAAAGACTTACTCTAATCTCTCATGTTAACAATCTGTACCTCTATCTTTGAATGCAAACTCTCAGTATTAATGGTAGCATCACTGTCTGTAAATGCATCCATGCTCTCTGCTATGGTACTGCAGAAGAGTGAGGGACAGAAGTTTTGGCCCTCGACCTGTTTCTTATTTTCTCTTTAACTACAGTCAAAAAGGTGCTTGGATGCAAAGAGGATTATAGCTTTTCTGTCCAGCGCAGATACCAGTGGAGGCTTTATAGTGTTTGTGCGTGAAAAGCCCTTTTACTAAAGTGCTGACAAGCCATGGCGAAATGCCGAGACTGAGTGAGGAAGATGCAAATTGTGCCGTCGGTGAGGGCATCCTGATTGTGTTTAGATAATGCTTAATACACAGGCTGTTTATTTGGAAGCAAGTGTGTCGGGGAAAAACGCGTGTGTAGGCGGAGCAGTATACCAACTACACTTAGGATTCTGTGTATCATTCTGTTGGTCTATATAGGAGAGCGGTGCACTTTTATCAATGCTTTAAAAGAACTGTACATTATTTTCCATTTTTTATACAGTTTCGTCTGTAAAATGTTGTCCTTTCTTTTTAGAAATATAACATTATTTTCCAAAAACTATGTTAAAAAGAAAACTATTTAAAAGGGGCGCCGAAACAGTGTCGACATGAATGGTTGGACGTGGTCTATGTCAAATAAACAGTATTCAGGTAATAATGTAACACAGGACCAAGGACATGCTTTACAGTAAAGCAGATTACTGACCTTATGCATCACTATTGTTTTTGTTCTACATTACAAAAAGAAAGTTCAGTAGTTTTTTTTTTTTTTCATTTCAAACTGCAGTTGTGGAGGTCAAGTGTTCTGCAGTAAAGCTACCAAGTTTACTGGTCACGTAAGTTTTACCTTCAGTTACCTTTTACCTTTCAGTTGTAGAACTGGGTTTTTGCTTTTTATTGCACTTTTCTAGTTATTAGTTTTCCAATTGAAAACTTGCTCTAATCCACATACAATTGGTGAGCACTCTCGCTTTACAGCAAGATGACCACTAGTCTAGTCCACTGGTCTATTGTATTGAGCTGCAGTACTCTACTTGTGCCCTCCAGTTGCCTCCCACAGAATATAAAGTAGATATTATAGAAAAAGACATCCTGATTGGATCGTATGTGGCCCATTAATGGACTAGTAAAGTGTTGCGGGTGTACTCCGGTCTCGCCCAATGACTTTCTGGGAATCGCCTTAGCTCCTAATCTGACACGGAACAGCTTTAAGAAATTAAAATATATATATATATATTGCCAGGTCCTGTTGTTTTGTATTGCCAGATGTCTTAATTGGTCATTGTTTGTCTTCCTTATTCACTACACCAGGCATTTTCAACAGGGGGCGCATCTATATTCATGCAGGCCAGTCAACTACACATCTATGTCTATAGACTGTCTGGCAGCTTCCTGCCAAAAATCGATTGGTTCCTCAGGAAAGATGGTGTCTCTGCTGAAGGACAACGTCCAACAAAGAATGTAATGTCTATGATGCTTTGACACCAGAAGTTGTACCATGTGACAGCTAACGGTGTAGCTACACATCATCAGTGATGGAGTTTATGGCAAGAATACTAAACTAAACTAAAGTCCTCCTCAGGGGAACCGCAAGCCTTTGTGTCCCTATCCAAATCCCCAGTCGACAAATTTAAATGTCCCACACAGTCTCTTCTCTCCATCCTTCCACACCCAGTGTTTCTCCTCCACACATGCTAACCATTGGCTGAGGTCGATGCAGTGGTGGCAAGAGTCTGATCCTGTGCTGTGACCCATTAAGCATTCAGCTCAGGACAAGTACATCACAGCACTTGGGGTGAGGGGGTGGAGGGTGGGGTTAACATTCCAAAGACAGAGAGCGAGGGGGGGAGGGGTAAAAAGGATATAGGAGGAGATCAGGAAGTCAGAGCAGATGGACTGTGACATGAGTATGACTGGCTGATTTTGAAGATGAAGAAAATCGGAGGAGACAGTTTTTCTTGTGTGTTAAACAACACTGAAAAGGCTGGAAAATAGTGGTTGTGTACATGTGGATGCATGAGTACATACCAAAAACATGTTTTTTTTATTTGGTGTAACCTTCGCTTGCATTGAAAAAAAAAACCAAAAAACTTAAAAACACATCAGAGCAGCAAATGATGCTTGGTTAAAAATGTGAAGATTTCCCTCCATGTTGTAGCTGAGCTGCTGCTTACAGTGTTAATCAATAGCTCTAGTCCAAACAGGCAGGGAGCGTGGGAGTATGTGAGCCGAGTGTGTTTTAAAGTACGGTCCTTGAAATGTTCATGAATGCAGCAAAACTACAACTGTTTTGGGAATCCGATTAAGAAATATTATACATGAACCTTAAAGTTAAAGAACCCAACTTGTTTTTTCTCCTCTTCCATTCTTCATTACTCTATATTTAAAGCTTTGAGACTGGTAAAGAAAAGATTAATCAGTGTGCTACTGCAAAGAACAAAGACAGTAACATGTGTCGGTTTATTGGACGTGGAGTCAAACGTTGTATCTCCCTGATGCTCTCTTGTACAGCTGCACATTATGTCCATCACAAAGTGCGTGGGTGGGACTGTGATGTCTCCTAATGAAGGGACAGAAAAATGCATTCATTAAAATCTGCATTATAATAAAAACATCACTCAGGCTGTACGTGTGAACATGTATTAGGTAGAGAACCTTATCTTTACATAAACTCTGCATTCCCATTGGTGCACTTGACAAATGCAATACTGCAGCAGCACCTCCGTGGCTTTATTGGTGTGTTCTAAAGAGTTTCTGCCCTCAGTAGCAGCAGCCGCAGCAGCAGTGAGTCTCAGTAGAGCATTATATCAGTCTTTGAATCATATTAGACCTAAATATAGACGTATTCACAAGGAAAAGGCAACGAAGCTCAGGAAAGGGTAATGTGAACTGTTCTGCTCTCAGTCCCAACTGTCTATTAGCATTTCCTCAGGGTTGCAGCGTTCAGTATCCTGCCACTGGTGCTATACACTTAAGGCTGGTTGTCTTTCACCAAAGGTCAGAAAAGTGCTAAGAAAAAGAAATGGATAAAAAGCTTACATTACGGTAAGAATATAAAATAAAATTATGTGCACTTTGTCTGATATCCCAGAGCCCTGAGAGGCTCTTCCAGCATGTCTGCAGGAATTATGTATGACTTCAAATCATTCTCTTTCATTTGATAGATACTGTGGTGGTCCGTACTTGGAACTGATCACATTTTAGGTGCAGGTCACATCCGTGGAGCTGCTGCTCTTCGTTTATTGCCACAACTACACCCCATAATATCAACATTAAACTTGTGATGAATTATGCCACACAGACATATTCAATATCCAAGCATCCTTGAAGTGATTCTTCTAAACATTCTTCCAAATTCATACATTTTTTTAAATTTTCTGTTGAATCATTCTATCTGTTCATAAAGTTCTGTGATGTAATTTAAATTATATCTTTTTTTTTCTAAAGTGAATATTTATGTTAATAGTGTGATCAAAGGCAGTGGTTGAAGCCTGAGTCAAATCTACTTGCTGATATGTCTGAAGATTGTTCAGCAAACGGCAAGAAATTGACGCGTTAGATGAACGCAGCACTTAGATCCAGGAGTTATATACCTATCTATTGATTTATACATGTGCTAAATGCAACACCAGCTTTCAGCAGGGAAGTTAACATTTCCTGCATTTACTTTTTTATTTATTGAAATATTAATAGAAAAGGTAACTGTAATGTTCCATAGCAGTATTCCATGAATAAATGTTTGTTTATGGCACTATCAACACAGAGAGGACTGGACTGTTTTATAGAACTTGGTTTTCAAATTGTAGAAAATGTCTGCCAAAGTGTAGGTTTCAAACGCAAGATAAATATTTTTTGTGTCCATTACGCCACAAAAAAAAAAGGAATATGTTGCTAAGAAACAGATAAGCCTAGAAAGGAGTAAACACTAAATTACTTTAGTTTTATTCTTTCTTTTGTCCACCACCCCTCCCCCCACTCCATTACCACCACCACCCAACTCGACACTGAAGTCAGTGTGGGTGTGATTGGATCTGAACGTGCATTAACTAATCACAGGTCTGTTGTTGTTTCCTCCAGATGCTAAGGGCTTCACGTGGGTGTGCGTCCTCCTCCGTCACATTTCTGCTGAGCGTGTTCATGTGTCAGCCTGTATTTGCATGTGTTTTATCACATAGTGACAGCAACACACACACACACACCCTCACAGATACATTTTCGCATTGACACATGAACACTTCTGGAAACATTAGTGCGCCCGCCAAGGATTACTGTCTACGGCTAGTCCTTCTAAATCCTAATAAGAATTTGTGTTACGTTTCAAACGCCTGTCTCCAACATGTCTCCAGCTTCACTATCATCTTCCTTCTCTGTTGTTCCTCAGTTGACTGCTG
>NC_024320.1:14258928-14328062 GCF_000523025.1 Cynoglossus semilaevis
ACTTTTGAAGCAGCTAAATATTCACCTAATCCAGTCAATTTTTCTATGAATCGTGTTACTGCGGCACTTTAATGGAGCAACTGTGTTCTTCAGATACGCTCGTCCAGCAAATGAGTGTGCAGAGTTTAAAGGTGTGCGAGCACTTCAAACTTCTCAAAGGTGATTCAAACCACACTTTCTTTCATGCATATTAGCCAAGGAGCAGAACGTGAGCTTGAGCGTGTGGATTTTTACAATAGGAACACCTCTGTGTGTTTCAACACTGACAGACGTGATCTGAGCACCTGCAGAAAAAGCATGCAGGAAAATTCTCACCACATGTTGTTTATTTCCTTCCCTTTGATTTTGCCTTTTTAGAGCATAAAGAGCAGAAAAGAAACGTGTATGGAGGGGTTAAAAAAAAGGAACACAGCTGACATTTGATTGCCTCCAGCTCCCTCTGACTTCCTTTGTTTTCTTTCACCAAAGTTTATAATAACAAATGACTATGCGTTTGGATTTTGTGACAAAAAAAAAAAAAAGATGTAAATTCCTTTCCTCTTTGCCTGTGCACACCCGGCTCCGCAGTCGTCCTGGAATAACACCACATCCCGTCTTATGCATTCACTGCTCACTTGCTGCTGACAGATTTATTTCCTTGTAATATCACTCAAAGCACTTCTGTCTGCAGCATCATATATATTTTTTTTCCTATCTCAGCAGCAGAGCCGCCACATAAAAGAAATTATTGAAATGTGTGACAGAGCAATAAAAAAATCATGGAGATAATTTTTTTTTCCTGCTACTTGAAGACATTTGAGGTGATGAGGATTTTTTTTTTTTTTGTCTTCTCTGCAAAGCGGTTGCTTCATCTGGCTCCACCCCCACACACCTGAGCCACATTCATCCACACCTGTGGCTAGTTTCAAACCACAGAGATAATAAACAACACTGGTTACACTTTGTCTGTGTAATGAGGGGGAAGCACTGGGGTGTGTAACTGTCAGATCAATTTAGAATGCAAACACTTTTCTTATAATAATAATTAAAAATAATTTTGTATAAAAATATTCATGTTTAATTTGCACCCCTGTTTTTTCTCCTTGTATCCAAATATAAGGCAGGCATATTCTTACAATATGAGGAATCTTCCTGTTACTGTCTTTTCTTTTAATGACACCTCCAGAGAGAGCGTCTAATGGATACATTAGTATCAATAGAAGTTGAAAAGGATGATTTGTTTGTTTGTTTATTTCTCAGTTCTATAAATAAAATGATTCTTTTCCAGCTCTTAAAGACTTAGTTTTGACTGGACTTGTCTTTCTAAACTCTTTTTGCCATCTTTGTTCTTTTTCGAGACGTTAAAGACCCCAGAGGGCTGGCAGGAAGACAGGAAGACAGAGTGTGGGCAGAAGCTAGTCAATCAAGATTTGAGAAGCCAGAGTAGGAGATCCAAAGACATCATGTTTGATTTCAAACTGCATGCAGCTAATGTGAGGGTGTGTGTGAGTGTGTGAAGTCCAGCAGGGGGTTGTCGGCACAGGTTGGCCTGAGACAGGACTCAGTTACAGAGGCTGACCGGCAAATGAGGCGGAAACAATTTCCCAGAAAGTCCTCTCGTGCGATGGACAGAGGAAGTGATTTTACGTTAGAAGTTAACAGCATCCCTCCCAATGACAGGCTGAGGCGAAACAGACTGTATATTAGTGTGAATATACTGCAGAAGGTAAAGGTCCGGGTTTAATCACTGGAGAAACCGCTCTGCTTGACCACTGGTTCACATATGTTTGTCCTGAGCTGTTTGTCTTGTGTCCTGTGGGCTAATGGCTAATCTTCAAATCTACATGTTGGGATTAGATTAGATCAAATTGACATTGTTGTGAGACTCCTGCTCTCACGGCTTCTCATCTTTCTCACGCTCTCAGTGGAAAAACTGTCCATTGGCGTTATTTTTAACGACCAAATTGTTCTGCGACAAAGGAGGAAGAGTAAACATTGAACATCAACGCCAGACGAAGGAGGCCAAAGTGATTACACAGCATGGGTTGTTTTTTTGTTGTTGTTGTTGTTTTTGTTGCTGTCGTTCATCTAAAGCACTGGCCAGTGAGAGGTATGGTCGCCCTATGAAACTGGACAAGGTTTGCACGCCTTATAAAGACAAAAAAAACAAACAAACAAAAAAAACACAGTGACACTAGCTGACTGTGAGGAAAACATGCTGGGCTAAAACAGTGGCTGCTTGTTTGAATATAAGAAGCCAGAAAGAACTGGATTACACTGTGATGTAGTGGAATATCCATAGTGTAGCCTGCAAAGATGTTTCAGTCAATGACATCTTTTCCATGTTCTTTTTCTCCACATCCTCCCAGTGATCATCAACAGGCAGCCAAATCCGTGACTAAATTTCAAAATTGTGAGGATCAAATAGAAAATATAGTGTGGTCCCCGTTATATAACAGAGATTTAAATAACTATCAATAACCCCTACCATTTATGACTTATTTACATTCTGTTAGAATGTAAAATGTGATTTTTATTTATTTTAGTTGAGTGTCCAGCCCCCGAGTTGTCGGTTCAGAATTTCTGGCCCTCTGACAAATACAGCTGGTGACCACTGTGGCCCGGGAACAAATGACCTACGATCCACGGACCCTGGTTTGGGACCTCTGCTTCAAACCTTCATAGTTAAATGATGTGGTGTTTTGAATGGCTTTATATTAACAATGAAATAATAGCATTTTACCCATGCATTCAGCTCCCCCAGGGGAGATGCTACAGCTACAGCTGAGAAAATGGGTTTAATCCAGTAAACTAAATGTTCAAATAGTCACTGCTTTTTAAAACGAACTCACCTTAGTAGCTAAATGGAAGTTTGGAGTCAAAATAATAAGATAATGACCTCAAGGAGACATTCAGTTTCGCTCCCCCAAAGAGGCTGAAATAAAATATGATTAAAATCAAATTAAACACTCCATTGAGTCTGCGATGAATGTGGAGCGCCTTCCTGCGTGTGTGTGTGAGTGTGTGCGCCCATAGTGTGCAATGAGGATCATGCATCAAAGTGAATTCTCCAGCTGAGCACAGGTTGCTTCATTTGTCAAATCCTCCTTTTTTGGATTCAGAAGAATGTCGCCAGTTACAAAAATGAGATTCACAATTTTTCAATATGAAGTCTTTCTTATCTTGAGGGCAAAATCTCCTAAAAGTTCCTTAAATAAGAAGGTGTAAGGAGGAATATCCGACCACTGCAGAGCTACATGGTGAGAATTGTTAACTGTGTGTGTGTGTGTTGTGCTGACCTTTTGAAACATTTAGAAGATGCAGTGCACACTATTGTACCCAGATAACCCGGTTTCACCGTCTTCTTGAACATGACAACAGCTGTTCTCTTTTCAGTAGCATTAGCTCTGATGGTGGCCATTTTGTCTTCTCAGCTCCTCTTTGACATAAATTAAAGGACTCATTTTCAAGCATCATTCATACATTTTAGAATTAAAATGGATTATAACAGTAAGAAATTAGAAAAGAACAATATTTAATGTTTTGATCCATTATTTAACATTTATCAGGATTATTTTTATTATAATCCCTAAATATGACATTTTATTGCTGGAATAGCAATATAAAGGCAGAGGCACATGGGAGAGGGAGAGAGAGTCATCCATGCAATGGTTACAGAATTCCACACTTCCTGTGACATTCTCAAAAAGACTTGCAGGGGAAAATATTTGTTTACTTCTTATTTTTAAAGAAAATCTTCCATTAATCACCTTTCTAAGTACAACTCACAAAGGGCTTAAATGTCCATTGTTATTATATAGCTCCTTCCAGGTCTTTGTTAATGAACCCTGTCAGCAGTAGAGCTATTATTAGTAGTGGTGGTAAACATTGTTAATTTTATGGAGGTGGGTTACTCCGAGTCACAAGAAAATTAATGTAGAGTTGAGGCTAAAAAAACACATAGAGAACACCGGTCTTTAACTACTTTTTTTCAAAATTACAATAATTAAATTGTTACATTGATTCAGTGACGAGATTGATGTCAGTGAACCAAATCATCTCAGTCGACTGTATTTCCAAAGTGGATATTACCAACTCACCAGCTGGTAAAATTATGATGGTAGAAATACCTTGGTGATTTAGAAATTGCCCCCCCGCCGATCATGCCTGCAGTGATGGAGAATGTGTATGAGTAACATATCTGGTTGGACTGAGGGAAGAGATAAGATGTATCTCCATTCATCTGCTGGGGCTGCTGAGGATGCCTGCAGCAGAACGTTACCGCAGCAACACCTACAGATCACTTCATACAGTCTGAATACATGAATGCACTTTGGATCGTCTACAGTCTTAATAATAAGTACGACACGTTTGGCCAGGAATCCACTGTAACGTACAATTAGAGCAATATTTTGTGATCACGGTTTTCATCTTTCAGACTAGCAGCGATCTCTCCACTCATTAGTGCATCGGAACATGCTTTGGTATCCCAAGTCCGGTTACTATGGCCTGTCATTTCTGTCATTTCCCTTTGGGCTTGGATAAAGGATAAAAACTTCAATGATGAAGCAGAGTTTCAAAGGAATGGAAATGCCTTTAATTACCCTCCTTCTCTGTCATGCATTTAGAGGCTTTTTTTCATATAAAGTAAAAAACAACCATCCTTTTGTTCTATAGTGGTGGGGAAAAATACATAATGTATAAGGCCAACAAAAGGCAATTAACTGTTGATGGCCTTTAAGAGACTGCATGAACTGAATCGATAATAACGATACCTTTTCCTTATGTATTCCACTCATACACTTTATGAATGTTATTAGCTGTTATTTTACCTGCCTGGCTCACAGGGGATTTTTAGTGCAGAGGTTATTTACAAATTTTGAGATTTCGTTCTCTGTGGTTTTTGCAAAGATTTTGCATGGATATAAAATCACCGCACGCAGGGAAAGACAAATATGGAAAGAACTACCAAAAGGTGCCTTTTGGTTCTCAGAAGAGACAGAATATCAACGGTGCTATTGTGCTGCTGCGGAAACTTAATCTCAAAGATAATGACCTGGATACACCCACCTGTCAGGACCAAAAACATCTACTGCTTCATCAGCGTCTTCTTCTCTTCTCCTTTTGTCATTAGCAGTATTATCTGTTTTTGGCATTGAGGCGTGTTTACAGGGTAGCTCCTCATTGTGTTCTCCGATCTTATCCCATTGCTCCTTTCATTTCCGTCTGGCTCGAGACATCTTTTCTTGCCAGGTTTCATCAACGCACATCGCTAAATATTCAGCAGCCACAAAAGGTGCGTCTTTACTTCCTCTTTCCTTCCTTCATTCCTCCCGTCTCTCCTCCGTTTCCCTTCATATCCGTTTTTTCACTTCTCACTCACTTGATTCTACCATCTATCTCTTTACTTTCCCGTTGCATTCTCACTGAAAGCTCAAGAGCAACTGGTGCTCTCAGAGGAAATACAGGTCCTGCCAAAGAATTCATTGAATTTGTTGTACGCTTGAACCCTCTTGAGGCGAGCTGGGGTTGAGAGCGGGATGAGGAGGGGATGGAAAGCTTGAGGTACAGGCGGGGTCAGATGAACAGGGATAGAGGGTTAATGTGAATGCCTGGCAACTACATTAGTGGAGTCTGATTGAAAATAACACAGAGAGGTCTCAATTGGATCAGATCCTGTTCAAATTTACTCCCACCTTAACTAGATCCTGTTGCAGCAGAGGTGGTACAGTAGGGAACGGGGGAAAAAAACGGAAGGATAGTTTTCATCATGGTTTGTTTGACAATTAACTTAAAAACAGTAGAAATTGAATTTATCAGTAGCCAATATACTGACAAACATAACTCAAATCAAAACGATACAAGACTAAAATTCTTGGATAAACTGGGAGGAACTGAGTTTTAAAGAAAGAAAAAAAGTATTTAAAGAATAATTACTCCCAAAAATCGAGAAATTCAGTGTGAGTCTTTGCAATGCACACAGACTGCCACAGGAGGCGCCATTAAATACTGTATGTGAAATATGTGTGGCAGATGTGTTAGCTGGGCATGATTACTGCTACACTGTGGAACTACAGAAAAAGTATCTAAAAGTGCCTTAATAGTGCTTTTGCTGATGAATAGATAATTAAATAACATTTTTGCTTCTAGTAATTCATGCTGTCCAGCTTCTAAAAACCATAACTTCTGAGCGATGAACCCAGTCATTATGCTGTCTCATGTTTCTTTGGGTTTTACACAAACAAGGTGTTATTTTGTAACGAATCACAGCATCTTCTTCTTTTTTTTCAAACACTGATTGAACCCGTCATCGGCCCTCATTCCCACCCCCGCGCAGCCTCTAATAACGTCATTAGGAATCAAACCACCATAATAGAAATCATTATATTCACATGGCTTCGACCAAACATTTGATAAAGTTTCAGTGTGATAGCAAGGTAATGGCTTTCACAAAGATCTCATCATTGGAGAGCATGAAAGCCGGCTTTTGTGGGCCGGGGGTGATTATCCACCTGCTCCATTCTCTGCCCAGTTGAAATTGGACCTCCAATTTGAATCTGCATGGCTCCTATTCATTTTAAGGAGGCCACATTGGCATCAAAGGACGTGTGGAGTGGTGCTTGTTCTGCCAGGAAGAGACACAAGAGAGCCAATCATATAACAACATAAAACCTTAATGATGGCAGCTAATAAGCAGAGGGGCTTTTAAGTACATTGCCCTCCTTCTGCAAATAATTTTAATATTTTCAAAATCTGTTGTATGAAAAGGTACCAGCAGATTAGTCATTATGATCAATTCGATTTCTTTTTTTTCTCCTACAGCAATTTTGGCTTTTATCTGTTTTGTTTTAAGGTTGTGAAGAAAAGAAACATTCAGTTTTTTGGTACATTAGCAAATATTAAAGAAGCAATTATGTAGTCTACTCAGTAGTGGAACAGAGATATTTGGCACATGGACCATGAGTTTTAAATTTGATATATCGTCGATATCAGATGGATCGATAATGTGTGACCGAATATAAATATATATGTAATTAAAAGAGAACTTCCCATAGTTTTAGTGGGAACAGTGTTGTTGGTCTGCCTGTTTTTCCAGTGCATCTGGGTTTAGTGTGTTTGGTTGTGGACTAGACGGGACAGATTTGAGGTGTTAGACAGTTAACTGGGATCTGTGGTCGGATTCGTTGATATTTGTTATGCTGAAACATCTGCTCACACAAATAAGCTAAACGCTTAGAAAGTTTCCAGAGTTAGGACTTTGACTTCGATGAAAAGGTCCACTGCTTAATAAAAACTCTTGACTTAACCAGGTGTGAGTGTCTTTCACTTGGACACTAAAGGGTTCAATCCAGTGTGGGAGCAGTACAGAAGAGTTTTGTTATAAGAAAACTCAAAAAACAAGTAGTGTGTATGTCTGTGTGTGTGTGTTCATTAGGGACACACTCAGGTCTCTACTCTAAATATGATATAAATCATGTCCTGAATGTGTCATAAACTATCAATATTTAGTTTTTTTGTAAATTTCAGGTAAATATAGTGTTTTGTCTTTCCAGCTCATAATTTTTATGCAAATTCCAAAATTGCGAGTGTTTAGTTATAAATACGAATGTGTGTTTTGAATTTTACAACCATAATTTCCTCATGTACATTATGGTTGGCATTCCCTATGCTCCTCATCAGTCACGTACAGCAGCTCCATGTTGTGTTCCATTGTTTGGAGAATAACAAAGAGCAGAGGGTGACTCCTACTAGGGCAGGAGAAAAGTGGTTAATGAGACGGATTTGAATACTGTATTATGGTATTCATGGTTTTTTTTATGTTGTTGCAGTATCAAGGTACCATAATACTTACCATAATATATTGATGTATTGCTTATATAAATATTTCTTTAGGTGTTGTTATTTGCACACTAGCACGTAGCGTGTCAGCTGCACTTTAGCATGTAGCTTCTTTAGCAGTGGTATTTACCCGAGGGCAAGCTTGTCGAAAAATCGGCATGGTATTTGTTTGCTAGTACAAGGTGTTTAAGCAGTATGCAAGCATGTAGCATTTAGAGAGTTAAGACTGCTCGGGCTTGCTTCACCACTCACTTGGACTTTAAGAGCAGATCTTAACTAGTGAATTACACCGCTGCCACCTACTGGTTCTCCACTGAAGGACATCTTGTTTACTTTCAACAAAGAGAGTAAAAAAAATAAAACAGAGATGATAGAAAACGTGAATTATATTATTATTATTGTCACATAATGCATCACGTGTGTTAAACAGCTGCCGTCTTTAAACACTGACGTGTCAGTGAACAGCTGCAATTTCCTATATCCTTTTGATTCTGATTCTGTAGAGTGTCGTCTAGCTGGGATCACAGCCTGTGCCTTTTCCTTTCCACAGGATGATTGGAGTAAAGAAGCTGATTCTCCACGTTTCACTCTCAGCCTGACCGGTTCTTGCTCTTTTGAAGTTTCTCATCTCTAGACACATCTCCCTGCATGCTGTGCAGGAGGTTGACTTTATACACACACACACGCACACACAGATATCTGGCCCTTTTTCTGTGATCTTTTCGTTTTCTTTTACCTGAATCCTCACTTTAATCAGAAGTTACTTGCACTTGATTGGAAAATTAAAAACAGAAGCCAAAATTATACACGGTAATAACAATGATCTAAATTAGATGACACGTTGCATTTTAACTAATATAGAAGTTCCTGTGAAAAAGACATTTTCATTATTTAGAAAAGGGAAATTAACGCCTCGGCAGAAGTTAATTCAATTATCTCTGCTCCTGCCCTTGAACAACTGTTCATTCTTCTTCTCCAGCTTAATCCCATTCAGGGTCATGGCGCAGGGTGGGGGGGCATGCCTTGCACAGGTCTGCAGTCCTCGGGTCATACCTACATCAATACCAATATGGACTAAGGAGTCAGCGCAAACTCAAGAACACACAGGGAGAATCAGAAGAAGGAGCATCACCTTCGCTTGTCAAACAAACACATATAGACATTGTCCTTTGTGTTTGACTTGTCAACCTAACTATGGGAGTCAAAGGACTTCAGTATTCCAACTACTGAAGCAATAAACAACATTTCTAGCTTGTTACATCTATACCAGCGGTCCCCAACCTTTTTTGTTCCATGGAACAAGGAACTGGTCAGCCAGTACCACCTGTTACTACAGACCAGAAGCAAGGTACTGAACATCGAAGGAGTCTGAATGACCTAATATTTCACAATTAGATTATCTTTTGCTTGTTAGTGATTAAGTACATTTTTTCACTGTGTCCCACTGCAGCCCACTACCAAATGACCTATGGACTGGTACTGGTCCACAGACCGGGGATTGGGGACCTCTGATCTAAACTGTGAAAATGAGTTTGACAGCCTTGATCTACAAGTACCAACACTTCCTGCTGCCATTTACCCTTTTTTTCCAATGCAAAACTACACTGTCACCGGATGTGAGTGCTTCCTCTGCCTCTTGGCCTCGAATGCTCCTGAAACCCCTCCACCCCCACATCCCCACCCCAATCTCTACCTTGAAGGCTCCTTCATTGTGCAGAAGCTGTCTGGACAATAATTCTACTACTAAAAAGAGCAGAGCATATAAGGGCATCACTTTTGCCATGAAACACAGTGACTCACCAGACTGAACTGTGCACTCAGTCTGCATTACTTCCACAGAAATCATCAGTGATGCCTGACATAAATACTCCACTGTGCTAAAACTGCACTGGGACTTTTACATATAATTTTAACTTTAAAATCCTTGGCTATTGAGGCAGCCCTAAACATCACCAAAGATAGCTTCACTGTTGCCATATCCTCAGAAAGAAAAAGTCACTGAGAGCTAAACGTAGCTTCAAGTCTCTCCATGACATCATCGCCTAGTTTGCCTTATTGACCATGTGCATGTCGTTGTAATGGACACTGCAGGAGAGAATAATAATTTGATATAAACTGAGAAAGAAATATGTTAAGAAGCCAAAAAGGTATTTACTTATTCACTAACAGGGTTTTTTCAACTATATTTGTTCAGGTTGGTTTCCAACATATATGCAGTGTATTAAAAGGCAGTGTTGTATAGTTTTGTGGGTATTCAAGCGGTGTACAGTGTGTAGGTGTGAG
Source organism: Cynoglossus semilaevis (assembly GCF_000523025.1). Lineage (NCBI taxonomy): Eukaryota > Metazoa > Chordata > Actinopteri > Pleuronectiformes > Cynoglossidae > Cynoglossus > Cynoglossus semilaevis. Next base: position 14,269,030 of record NC_024320.1, read on the forward strand.
CTCAACCCAAACCAATACTTACAGCCAGTTTTTGTTGCCTTCTCATTAACAGACACTAGTTTCAATCCAAAAGAAAAGTTATTTTGGCCGTTAAACCCGAGGTCCTCATACTGGCGTTACATTAGCAACACAGAAATAAAGTTTTGATTAAAATAAAACAATACAAACATTTCAGATCAATAAAAAGTTCATTTTGACCAACTAAAATAAACTATCTATGAGAATAGTTAGACTCTGAACTGCTGTAGGAAAACACAACACTGGCTGACCAGTGCACAGCTGAATGGGGTCAAAAGCTGTATTGTAGCTGGTTCAGCTACGGATAATAGAAAGAATTGAACTCAATCCTGACCCTGGTACAGCCCTAATTATTACCTCCAATTGAATGAAAGCCATTGATGGATCAGACAGCATGTTGACAACGATGGTTCTGGCTGAAGCTAAGAAGTTCTGTTGCACAAAGTCTTACTTGCAGCATCTGGTTCTTGTTGTGAAGAGCATAAACGGAAACTAAACAGAGTCTCCAGAATTTTCCAATAAAACCAGAAAAGGTATCTGCCCATGTCACTACTTTTCTTTCTTCTATCTGATTTATAGAATCAGATATCTGTTAGTTTGTTTTTGTTTTTTCAACAGACTTATCAGAACACGGAACCTCTCCCGTTGTCTGTTGGTCTATCTTAGATAAACAGGGTCCTAGATTACAGGACAATGCTCTGCAAAAATGAATGTCCATACAACATAATGCCACAGAAATGTTAAAGTTTTTAATAATGCACATTCAGCAGCAGTTTCCTTTAGGCTCATATCTTTCCTACTATAATATCAATTTATTTACCTTCTATGAACTGTTTTTCCTCTGCTTTATAACCTACCAATAGACATTTTCCACCTAAATCTTAGCAGAAATCAGTGACCTATAACACACTTCTGCTTTTAAACAGGAAGTCCACTACATTTTTTTCTTTTCTTTTCTTCTTGTTATATCAGAATCCATCTGAACTCCTAAACTACAAAGATAAGTTTCATCACATTTTTGCAAAAATTGCTGCTCTGCAAGACTCTTCATGCATTCATGAACACAGTATGTCAGAGCATGCCCAGGCCAGATTGCCATCGCCATCTTTGGAGTTGTCACGGTGTTTATCCTCTTTCTCTGGTGTGCAGTTGACCTATAAAATAACTAAGCTAAATGGATGTTTGACTCAAACAACACCCCAAGGATGTTTATTCTGTGCTGCAAATCGCTGTCAGCTTTAAATCAACCTTGAGTAATTGCCCAGCTTTGAGAAGACCAATATTTGCCCCTACACAGTCTCCAGCTCTGCTGCTGCATGTCTTAAATGGATCTGACACATTAGGGTTTTTTTTTTCTTTTTTTTTTTTTTGACTAAATGGGTGATGGTTTTGTTGGATGGACGGTTGAGGTGACATAAATCCACATCTTAAGCCTCGTCTAATATTGGAGCTGAGAGTGGGAGGATGGAGGAGACGCTGCACACAGGGACAGGGAAAAGATCCAAGACTTCCTGTTTGTATTGTGTTGCCTGACCATTGTCTGCGAATGTCAGGCAGCAGCTTCCAACTCTCAGTGCACTGGAGAGGGTTGAAGCTTAGTGTTATGACACACACACACGTTTAGCAGAAACACACACACATACATACGTACACACTTGGGGGTTTTGCTTCTTCCCTCAATGTTGTTGCTAACCCTTCAAGGGGAGCTCCCCCCACACACACGCACTCCCCCACCCTTCCAAAAATTGCAGTCCTATAAACCTGCATCACAGTGTGTGTATTGCCCCCTGCTGGTCAACCTCATAAATGGCATGTGCACAACTACATCAAGTGGCCGTTCTGCCGTTTTTATGATTCCAACAGAAAGTATCAATTCCTTTTGCTGTATTAAGTTGTTATATTTTTGTGTGTTTGTTTTTTTGACAGAGCATTTATCTGTAAATGTCGGCCTCAGGCAGGGTCACTGCAAAATAGATGATCATGGAGAGGTCTGTCTAAGTGTCCAGGGAATACTGATGCTGTTTGAATCACAGCTCTCTGTCCTGAAGAACTCTTCATCAGTCGAGCGCAGACGAATGTGGGAGCTACACAAAGAATTTCACAATCACTTTACACAGAGAGACATCCCAAGACAATCTCTCAATTTCTAAAAGGCACCGCAGATGTTGACACGGTTGTTTACCTACACTTGAGTCAGGAAAAACAATTCCATAACAGATCAGACCACAAAGAGGTTCGCTTAAAAAGGTCCTTGTCCTTGAGTAAGGAACAGGAACTGAAGGATGTAAGATAATTGTTAATGACTCTTGTATTTTTACAAATCATTTTTACTAATATATTTCCTGAATACATATTAACAGAGCAGGCAACCAGAATGTTTCTGTGCATGAGGAGAGAGGCAAAGACTTCTGGGTTGTTGTACCATCTGCAGCCCCCGCCATGGTTTAATACCTACTGTGTCTGGAGAGCGATGTAATTGAATGTTACCTGTGGCTCTCACTGCTCAGAGTTTCCTGAAACTCTATCAGATTACCCAACCAGACTCATCAGGCCCAAAGGCGTTTTTGCCAGTGTGGTGAGACAGCACTGTATCAGCTGTGATTTCCTGGTTTTAAGCTTTAATCTGCAGAGGGCAATAAATCATGAAGATATTGCATTGTGGAGTTTTTCAAGGCTATTTTTTCATGATTTTTAAGTCTCCCTCATCCTTGATACAGATTGCACTGGCAACGTGAAGTACACTGACAAGTGTTAGGTTTGCAACCTCTTTTGGAGCAAAGTAGAAAATAAACTTTTTTTTATTAAAAAGGGCTAGAATTTTGCTGTAGAACTTTTATCCTCCTCCAATTCTTCGCAGACTCCTCATCACATTTCATTGTTATTTTAATGGTAAAGTGTAGCCTTGGTTTTTCTCGTTCAAGTACATTAAGGTAAATGGATTTTTTCTTCTCTCAAAAAACAATAAAAGAATGGCTGCAAAATTGCAGACTGCCATTCATTTCCCTATCTCACCTTGCAGCTAGGTAGCAGTTTATTAAGACCATGTAATTACACAGTGAAGGCATATTTCATTATCAAATTAAGGAGTATTTGTTCTCCACAAATTATTGCAGAGATTTTTTTTTCTAATAGTTTTGCTACATGTCATGTGAAATCAGAGCAGTGACCTTCACTGTCCTCTGCCCCACAGGGCCGGAAAACCTCTTACAGGGCGAAGTGTTGATTGCGATAACTGCCACCGTTTGAAATCGTAATTTTCTCTAAATCTGAAAACAACTTTATTACACAGTGAAAAATAAATACTTTTGTTTTTCTCCGCTGACCACAGTTTAATTGCACAGCTAAGCCTGGGCTCCCTTGCTGCAATATAATAATAATAATATCTGGTATCATACAGTCCCAGATGTGAAGTTTAATTTAATCCCAATGAGATTACATCATAAAGGACTAATTGTAGTAAGAAGTGGCCCGGAGGGTAACCTAAAGAAATCCTTCAAATACTTTCTGAGGCCTTGGCCAAAAAAGTAACCTAATAAAAAAACAGAAAAACAAATAAAAGAATGAATCACACATTATGCAAAATAAACAAAAAACTTTGTGTGAGGTCTGTTGTTCCCTGGTCCTGCTGTCTGCTCTGTGGTGCAATCAGTGTCATCACACTCACCTGTTGTATTCGTCATTAGCCTAACTCGTATCACCTGCTGCCCTTTGTATATATACATCTCTTCCTCACTCTGTCCTGGTTGGATCAGTGTGCTGTTGTGTTCTGTGTGTGATTTCCTAGTTGATCATGTTTTGCTGCTGTCTATGCCATGTAGTTTTTGTCTAGTCCTGTTTTGTTATTTTGCACTTTGTTAGTAAGCCTGATACACCTGAAGAAAGTCTCCCTGGTATTGCATTTGGTCCTGCCTGCTTCCACAATGTCCACACGTAACACTTTGACCATGACAGTGCATCATTTAATGTCTAAGCCATGCACATGTTGAGAAATCACTACAAATAAAAACTGGGAGAATGTTTAAAATGCTGAAGGCAGCAAGTACGAAATATGTGTTGCCACTTTTTGGACACATTATGTGGTGTAGTATTTTGTATGGAGGAGGTCATGCATTTCCAGGAAATGAATACAAGTCTATGTCCTGTCCCCAGAAGTGACCTGCGATGATTAATGCGTATGTCCGAGGTCAGTAGTGCGTGTTTGTGTGATGAATGGCGGCGATATCTTTGGAATTACTTATGTGAGTCAGTGAAATGAAAGAGAGACAACATCGCATCTACAAACACATATTCAGCTTTGGGACACACAAAAAAAAAACACACATCTGGCAGACAAAAGCCCGACTCTTGCTCCAACCGGATATGAACATGATTCACAGAGTCACCCGGGGAGTGTGATCTCTGAGTATCTCCTGCAATTATTCTAGAAAAGACAACAGAAAGATTTGTCATATCTGTTACATGACATGCAAATGTACCTTAGCAAAAAAAAAAAAAGAATGTGACTCATAACACGACAATTAAATTTATATTTTCTAATCTCTCATTTCTTTTCACCTCTGCAGAGCATTTCCTAGTCTTTTGCATTAAAGATCAGCACTGGTTATTTCCGTCCGTCCGCGTGGACATGAAAGGAACTAATGATCGCTCTTTGCAAGGAGTGGTGTTTATCCTGTGGAGAGCAGAAGGTATTCTTCAGCTCATGCATGAAAAAGGAAAAAAGAAAAAATCTACGACCGAATGGCCTTGATTTGCATTATGGGAACCATTGTGTTTATAACCCAACATAATGTATAGTTAAAGCAATATGTTAGCATCATGTCTGACCCTCAATGCACAGTGAAGGCCCAAACACAGAGCCCACCTGTCAACAGGAAATCTTGCTATATTCTATCCCTGCACTGCAGGAGGTGCTATGAGCACAGGTATAATATCCAGGGAGGGTGTTATTGTTTAATATAAAGTAAATATAACCCTTCTGACCCAGCCTGTCACTCAATCTCTTGGTAGCTTCAGTTTGATAGGGCGGGTAGAGACTGTAATACTGGCGTTTTCCTTATAACAAAAACACACAACTTAGACTTAGACTCGCAACTTCCATAACATCATCCCTGAAAATTGGCAACATTACTGCCACCTACTGGGTATAATGTCCACATGTGTAATTTTCATCTCTGTGGCAATAATAGGTACTTCAAAGAGTGACAGAAAGTGAAAAAATCTAAACTGAGGGTAGCATCCCTGCTCATGAACACAGTACCATTTACTGCCTGACAAAATAAAATGAATCATCAAATGAATGTATGTCTTAAACATAATATGTACAATTACACCTAATTTCACAAAAGTTGTGTATAATGTATTTTGGTTAAACAATTGTATTCATAGTGGATTATGATACTGGGAAATTCCTAACTGAAAATACAAACCATGCATTTAAAAACTAGTTCATATTTAAAATGTATATTTCAATGATTCCAAACCAGTTGTTGCAGTGGCAATGCAGTAAGTAAAGTAAGACATAAATAAACAGTTAATAAAATGTGTAGTGCTTTAATAACGAAATAAAACCTAAGAACATTGTAGTGTAACACACAGGCGAAAACATTTAGTCAAATATAACTCCAGCCAAGTTAGAAGACGAACACTGGAAAATACACATCCACACAAATATCAACAGACTTTGTTTGTTGCTCTACACTGCCAGGTCACAGACCTTCAGTTGTACTTTTTTCACTCAAAAAAAAGAACAGTGATGAGTTGCTGATACCATCGACACTCTGTTGAATTTTAAAAAACTGAGAAGAAATACAGTCCGTGGACAAGTCCCTGGATGACCTGAGTTCAGTGCCTTTTTAGAAATAATTTCTGAGACTTAATTTGGACAAAGTCAAGAGAGAAAAAGATGAATCCAACACATTCCTAACAAGCCAGAGGTGTAGCTATAACCTTTAATTCATACATCTGATCGTTGCTCATCGCTCGGTGGCTTTCCTCTCCTCCTCATGACTCAGTGAACAAAAGTTCTCATTCATTAGACATGAGATCAGCCATCTTTTTTTAATTCAGGCAGCCAGGTGTTGTTTATTTCAACATGACTGGAAAATGTATGACTGTCCTTCAATGGAGGGATGGAGTGAGTGATGGAGGAGGTGGAGAGATCTGAAAGGAGAAGAAAAAGCATGAATATTGAATAGAACATAAAAAGAACAAAGAGCACGTAGTGTAGCGCAACAGCCAGGAAATGTACACAGACGTATTAGTACAGTACGGTTGGTTTTCAGTTGTTTACCTGTTGAACCAGGGTCGTCAGCGCAGCTGGGGTTGGTCTCATTATTCATCTGACTGGGATGAGGAGCCAGTTGGACAGCTCACCAGTCTATTTACTCACACTCATACCTACAATGTGAAAATAGATTCAGACGACAGTCAACCTAATCTTACATATTTTTGGACTGTGAGGAGGAAACTAAAACAGAACACACACAGGGAGGTCCTTCAACATTTACACGGAGCTACACGTCCAATCAGTCCTGCTGCCATTTACACTATTTTCTTTCATACAAACTGTTTCCTCCGTCTCTTGGCCTCAAATGCTCCTGAATGCTACCTTGAATGCTCCTTCATGCTGCAGATGCTGTCTGGACAACAATTCCATTACCAAGCAGAGCAGAGAATATAAAAACTGCAGAGAAACACTGTGACTCACCAGACTGAAATGTAAACTTACTGCATATAATCCTGTGTGTTTCTGACATGTGGGAGGAAAGAAAAGTATCTATTAGTTACCACCTGAGCCTCAATCAGTGACCTTGTGCAGTAAGGACAGTTATGAATATACAATAATAATAATTCATAATACAAAAAAAATGTTTCCTTACGTTGTTCCTGATTCCATAAGAGCAAACGTTGCAGCTCACAAAATGTAGCAAACCCTCTTAAATAACAAATAATGAAGAATGAATAATGATTTTCCAATTGGTTTGCTGCTACATGTTGTCCATCTGAACAATGGATCCATTTATGTCTGTTGCCAGAAGTTTGAGTGCAACAAATCAAATGCCATCTTATAAACACGAGTCATTGGTTAGAAGAAATGAGGGGAAGAAGCATATGATGAAAAAAGATGCTAATTCCGCTAACTCTTCTTTCTCAGATTGGTGGGAGGCCACACCTTTGAATGGATGTAGCCACGGACTCTTCCTACTTAGTTTCATTTCAAATGGTTATGTTCATTGATAATAATAAATGGTGCAGAAAGCTAAAATATGCAAAAATAAATAAATAAAGCAGAAAGGGTTTGTGCCTTCAAATCCCCTGGCAGCTGATCTGCAATTATAATAAACTCCAAAATGTTCCAGAAAGGCCAAGTGCAGAGTAAAGAGGTGGGAGACCCTCTTTAGCATCTATAACCTTCTGGATGTAAAGAATTAATCTTGGAGATTTTCCTGAGGTCAACTGTCGGTACGTCTGCCCTGACAGTTGTCAGGCTCCTGCAGCCACTTCACCACTTACAGGTGAGTACCAGCCGGCAGCAGAGGCTGGCGCTATAACTGCCAGACAAATTTAAGCCAAGTATAGTGGAAGGAAAGTAGACCCTGCCTTAGCCCTGAGGCATCAGTCCTAACACGGACATCAGCCAAGCTCTTCCTGGCAGCGAAAATCCTCGGCTCTGCTCCGGTGTCAAGAAGCTTGACCGCACGGTGGACGGGGCTTTGCCACGGCTCATCAGACAAGAGATGAGTGAAGGCTGAGGAACGGTTCACACAAGACCACGTCAGAGAGAAAGAGAGAGAGAGGGAGAGAGTCGGCCATCCGTGTCTCCACTTGGCTGCTAATGATCATCCTGAAAACTGTTAGAATAACACATACGTTATCACCATGGTCATTTAGCGTCAAGAGAAGTTATTGTTCAAAGTGCATCTATTCTTTTCAATACTTCAATGGTCATTTTGTATTTATTTTTATTTATTTATTTTCTAGTTTCTGACTATTCTTGGTGAAATGTTGAGACTTTTTTTCTCCTTTTGTTTGCCAACAAAAGATAAAAGGCATTAGACCTTGTTAGACCACTGCATTATTATTATTATAAGTGCATATAAGTGTGCATTATTATATTTTTTTAAATGCTGTTATGGTGATAGGTTTGACTCAGCCACTGCGGGTTGACAATGGAATCTGCAGGCTATTCACAATTTTGTGTTTAAGTCCTTGGCTAAAAATGGTCAAATGTATGTATTTTGATGACATCCATTCATCCACGTCATATCAATGCATTTTTTATTATTAAATCAAACCCTGATTGAATGTATTTGAATTTTCAGAAACACACACAAAAAAGGCAGTAGGAATTGACTTCTCCCAATGTGAAAAATTCAGTTGAGGGTCTGAGACCATTGTCACACGGGGATCGTCTAGCCTGAGGAAAAGACAAAACCAAAAGACATTAAATTATTAAAATGTGTTGTATAAGGCTACTCTATGACATGGTCATACAGCAAGAAATAGGTCAATGCAATGCATACATTTGCACAAAAACAACTCACTATGTATATAATCAAGATAGCCGCAAAAATAGCGGTAACTGTCAGAATGAACTTTCAGAAAGTGCCTCCTCTATTCATCCCTCACAATTTGCTCCATACTCTGAATGGAAATAAATATAATCTAACAATTCAACTGCATGTGTATTAGTGAAGGAGAGAGTGGAGAGCCATAAAGGTTTTAACTGTAAAGGGACTCAGTATTTCATTCACTGATTTTCTCATCTAAATAAAATAAAAGTGAATAAGAAGATGATCTGTAATGTGTGACAAATGGACAAAGCCAAACAAGAAACCATTACATAAAGTGATGGCCATTTTTCAATACTTTTCTCTGAGGTCTATGGATTTAGTCAAATCTTAACAGTGACATCTGCTGGACAGTTGAGGTATTGTATGTGCCTGATGCGGTAAACAACTATGCAAGTAGATTGAAAATATATATATTAGTAATTGAATGGATTATTTTCGTTTTTAATGCACATGTAGGCATATAAGTGCTTTCGTTTTAAGACAGTTAAGTAGAGTTGGCTCCTTAACAGCTGACCTTTACTCCATCTTTGCAGCTCCTTCTTTGCTTCTGCACCAAATCCTGTTTCATGTTTCCTGTTTTGATCCTGGTGGAGTATCATCTCAGCTTTTTTCTCACATTGTCTGTTTGTTTGTAATAGCACAATTTCTACTCTCAAGTAGCATAGTAGCACTGATTCGTGCTCAGCTGAGGTGTATGTAAAGAGCACAGTTGCCTCAGGAGAGCTCTGTCTTCTGCAGCTTCACACTGAAAGGGTGCAGTTAAGGTGGAGGATAAACATTGCAGATACTGACACCAACGTTGGCCTGATGATCTGCAGAAAAGCGTTTGCCTAAAGCAGAGTGAAGTGCGGCTGGTAAGAGATAGTCATCCAATCCCAAATGGACAGAAATTGGTCTTTGATTGTGGCAGCTGTGTGTTCACAGTGCAGAGAGGGACACGGAGAAGTCAAATAATAATAATGTGGTCCAGAGATAGGATACAGTGTGGATACAGTTGTACATCCCCATGTTTGCCAACGAAAAAAAAAAAAAAGAAAACAGCACACAAGCTCAGCAAATCCTTCATTTGATAAAGGTTAATAAAATAGTTGGTCCTCAACCTTTTGGTCCGGCCAAATCCCAGGACGCATAAAGTTACTGTATTGATTGTTTGAAATGTCACACCAAGTGCTGTATGAGAAGACAAGAGGGTCAGTAAGCACATTTATCTGCTGCACCTGGCTCAAATTGTATTACAGCAAGGGAAAAGGTCAGTGATTTTTGACCAGAAAATTGTATTTTGGTAAAAAGTAAATACAATTCCTTGCTGGGGCGTTTGTACCTGCTGAGGTGTAACGTTATATGGAATTTTACTGATAGTTAGTTTGACATGAAAGTAGTTTTAAAGAGTTAATTTTAATAAATTAAATAAACACTCAAATATGCATGTGTGACTGAAGTCTTTATAGTGAATTATATTACCACGTTGACTTAAATCCACAGTCCAATAATGTTTAGGCACAGAAGTCGGAAATTGCTGCCGTTTGAAGAGGAAAAAATCCAAATATTAGTTTCAATAAAGCTGCTACAATGATTAAATCAGTTCCTTTATAATGAATGGCTGAGCACAGAATGGGAGCAGGCCTGGAATGAATTTCTAAAAGGAGTTATTCATTTGATATTCTCCTCTCAACTGCTGGTATTCGTTAAATAAGTGTAGGGCTCTGAATCTACAAACCAGACATTTAGGGTAAAATCACTGCAATCAAAAACTATAAACAGAATTACATATATTTTCTTTGAAAATGAAAATATTCAACTTTGAGGGGGCAGCCTGTGGCCTAGTGGTAAAACACTGGGTGTGGTAGGTTAGTTCACAGGTTCGAATCACATCTTGGCTGGCAACGTATCACTGTACCCTGAGAATGGGTTGATGGGTTAAATAAAGAGGATACTTTTGGTTGTGTCTATATACACATATAGACATATATATATATGTGTGTGTGTATTTACAATGGTAAATAAGGTGGTTCTTCATCCTTTGATTTTCCTCATCATTTTGCTCTAGGGATTTAAACATGGGCAGATCTAGACTGCAGGCAGGACAGCCAAGGTCACAGTTCACATTACAGCTGCCATCACAGTTGCACAGTGGTTTCTAAAGTAGATTGACTGCAGCTACTTACTGATGTGATCAATGGATCGTTGAACCAATTGAGATAAGTACCAGTGACATCTGCAGGTGAGGGGGCAGCTCAACATCCAACTCAACAAAACATCAGTTCTATTTATATCTTACAGAAAAGGTGTTAAAAAAAAACAAATGCTCCTTGTATTTCATCAACAGTCTACTTTACAGCTTTAATGTTTTAAAATTAAGATGGAAAGTTGGAAAAAGGGAGAAAACAGCTTCAAGTAAAAACAAAAGTTTATTGTTTTTCTCAGATTCACCTCAGACAACAGCGACAACTTAAATTCCGTCCGCAAACATGTAACACTGTGGTCATATACTGCTCCAATGGAGACATTAAACAAAGATCTATGTAAATACTCACAGAGGACACGAGTAAACATGCAGATGGGCTTTAATGCCGAGGAAACACAAAGAAGAATTGAACTGTCTTGCACATTTGGTGGTCTGAACCGGTGGTTGAATCAATAAGAGCTACTTTTTCAACACTCCCAATGCCATTATTGTTCACACAATGTTATGATTTCAGCGCTCCTCAAGCTGCTGGAATAGAAAATTGTTACCACCGTACAGACCAAAAAAAGAAGGCTGCACAATGAAATTGCAAACGTATTGAACAAAGCATCAGTATGGCAAGATTTAAAGATGTGCAAAAACATGGTCATTAGTTGAGTTTTCCTCTATTCCCAGCAAACCCTCACTACGTGAACAAACTTCTTTTAAAAGTTGTCTTTAATTTTTTATAAAGTAGACACCTGAAAAGACATCAACAGCTACTTTGGCTCTTTTATTTCCTGAATTGAACAAGGGGGAAAATAGAGAGATAAAAATTCTCAATTTATAAAATATAATATATCTATAATTCTAGTCTTTCTTTTAGGAAAAAAACAGGGACATTTTAGGACTCTGTTGGTGTGTGTGTGTGTGTGCGCGCATATTCAAAGTGCTATATCCTATAAAGATGGAAAAGAGAGGAACATTAGAAAATGATTTGTGGCTTTTCTCCCTCTGCTGTACCGCCCCTCACGGCTCAAAGTGCCTCAAAGAACTAGCAGGGTTCATTAGTCCTGGGTTTCCTCTGCACTGACTCCCAGCTTATTGCTATCCATCTTAAACAAGTCCATATCGGTCGATACAACATGAAGCAGTATTGCACTTGCTATTAGAAATGATAAAAAACAACTCGGGGAAAAAACTCAGATCACTTTTTCACACTTCAAATAACAAAAAAAACAAAACGACTCTGATTCTTGTCTGGTTGTTTTTCTTTTAAGGCTGCTATACTTGACTTGAGAAATATTTATAGGTTAAGGGGTTTCAGTCATGTTTGCAATGCACACTGACGACACTGACTTTTCAATGGAATTGCAGCCATTTGAAATCCTAAAATACTTCTCAGTTACCAATGCGGGGTTGAGAATTTGTTTTCCAGTGCAGCTTAAAAATAAGAAACCAGTTTTCATGGGGTTATTTTTAGTGGTGAGGCTCCAGTGCCTCTAAATGGTCAGGGATTGGCAGACCAGTGAGTATTGTCAGACATTTATTCCACACATTGAAGACGGGACACACAGGTTGGACAAAGGACACGTGGAATGTGTGCAGGTGTTGGGAGCCCACAGAGTCGTAAAAGGTCAGGTACCCGGCGTCGTAGTCCAGCAGGACGCCGACTCTTCTCAGATGGGGTGAGGGGTCCATGGCCAGCTCCTTGCTGTTGTGGCGCACCACCCAAGTGTTGTTGCAGCGGCAGAAGACCCAGGAGGCCGAGTCTTTCCCGATCCAGTCGTGCTTTGGAGCAGATTTATAGGCTATGCCCAAAGCGTACCTGAGGAGAAGAAGCAGGTTTTGTAAATAACAAGAAAAAAACCTACTCTCAATCTTGGACCCAAAAGGCGGACTCACCACGTGCTTCCTCCAATCAGAGCCTCCCAGTAGTGGCGCCCGCTGTCGATGTAGACATTCCCGACGACGCCGTAGCTGCTCTGGCTGGAGAACCGCTCCTGGCTGTGGCCTTTCTTGGATGTGGTTTCGTCTCGCTCCACTGTCAGGTTATCGTGGGACACCCTCAGCTTCTTGTGAGCGGATTTCGGGTCTAGTTTAAAAGGTTGGCCTGAAAAAAGAGAAGTGAAAAAAAACAGCTAAATAAATGTTGTTTTAAAGCCATTGGTCCGAGCATATGGCTAAAGACATAAATAAAACCGCAAAAAACAATTTCTACCCATGTATCGGTCTGTGAAGGTCGAGTCTGTAAGTACTTTTCACTCTCTGTCATATAAGTCACTTACTGTTGGTCTTCAGAGTCCCTGGTTCACTGCTCCTGCTCCCTGCTTGGTTAATGGCCTTGACAACAAAGATATACTTGGTGCCGCTCTGCAGGCCGTGTACTGTGTAGTGGTTCTGCTTGATGTTGGGGACAATCATCCAGCTCTCTAGTGAGTTACAGAGACCTGGGGATCCAGATAAGGGAGAAAATACACTCACATTTATATTGTGTTCCCCTCAGTGTTCCTAAAACTGCAGGATTTGTGTGCACACGTGTATCCTTAGGGAAATTCCTAATAGGAATTAATGTTTCAGCTGTGAGAAGGTACAGTGCATTAAACAGATGGTTGGTGAAAGGGTGGAGAGAAATGGACGCACATGAAAAAGGCTCATGGGAAATGAGCAAATATAAATAATTATGATAGATCATTTTTAGTATTATAAAAAAGCTTTAGCCTTAATTAATACACAATGAATGTTTTATTCTACCCCAAATCAATCATGGTGTATAAAAAAACTTAATATAATCAGTGAACAAAAATTAACATTACGCTTCTAGTTATTTTCACTTTAGCTTGAAGTAAAAAAAAAAAAAAATAATGTGGTGGATAAATTACAATAAAACAATAAAAAACCCACATGAATGCACAAAAGCTATTATATTATGTCAATTTCATTTTTATATTCACGTCAGCTTTTTGATCCTCCTTTGTCCTATTTATTTTATCAAAACCTTGAGTGACATATTTGAAATGAAGTTTTAAAAAAATCACAGGGGTCACGTTAGTTTAATAGCTGTCAAATGTCAGCTTGCCTTGAGCTGTGATGACAAGAACAGGAAAAAAGCAGGAAAAATATAATTTCAGAATGACAATATTCTGATGGAATAAAAAATTTTTTTTTTTTAACTTCCCAGTTTAATGTGTGTTTCTATGGTTGTTCCTGATCAACAAGACACTTGTGTGACTAAAAAACTCAGATTTTGTGCATTGTAATCTCTATTTTCTTTAATTTGTGTTTGGAGTCTCTGCTGCACTGTTGTTCAGTCTTTGCCAACTACAGTCATTTCACCACATTAAAGGCTGTTAGCAGTGCACAAGCCGCGGGGTTCCACTTTCACTTCACTGCAGTGCCAGCCTTTATATAAGCACTCTAACTCTCTGCTAGTTGGGGGGGTAATGGCTGCAATTGAGTTTTTTTAAAGTAGACCTGAGGTCTGGTGGTTTCTGCAGATGTTAACATTAAGGCAGGGCCTTTTCATAATATATATTACTACATAACTGTAGACTTTTTACATGTTGTGAAGCAAGAACTAAAATTGATGGGGGACTTTATCTTCAATCATTTTACCAGAATTGTATTTTTGTAAATCTTTTTAAGCAAACTATAAATACAGGAGTCTGCATGGAGACGTGTCTTGTTATACCTGTCAGTGTCATTAAGTCGAAGTCGAAAAACACAAAATGACAACGGCTGCATTTTGCTATAGTACAAGCTGGTGCTAGGCAAGCATGGCTAATTTGTGAGCAGCAGAGAGAAAAGAAGCATGAAAATGCTCTGACATCTGGCTGCATTTGAAAAAAAAGATTGCAGCAACAACACAAACATTTATCAACAAACAGTAGTTCAATACACTTCCACCAGTTCCTTACTGAGGTCAATAAATTTTATCTGTCAGTCCATCTGAACGACCTTCTGTCTGCGTGGCTGGCTGTCTGTCTGTCAAAACAAATCATCACTGACACAAGATTTATTTATTTATTTTTAATTTTTTATACAAATGTAACTACTTGTGAGACTAAAAGAAAGACTAAAATATATTAAATTGAAGGTGTGTCTAACTCCAAAAAGACATTCCATAGTAATAATTTCATAATAAGTGAAATCTTGGAAAAACTGCTGTGACTTTTGCTCACTAGGTAAGGCTGATGTCTTACAACCACAGGGTTGTGGGAGTGATTCCAGCCTAAGTGCTCTAAGTGGTCATCAGGACGGGAAAAGTGCTATTTAAGGACAGACCACTTAGCGTACTTCACTCACTGTAGCATCTGCTCTAAAGAGTATTTTAGGAAGTGACCATTCATTGAGTTCATGTTCTGTAATTTACTCACTGGTGATGTTGGACTGTCCGGTGAAGATAGCGTACTGAAGCTCGTAGGAAACCACGGTGAATTCGTCATCGGACGTCCAGTGGACGGAAATGGTGTCGTACGAAGCGGTGCACAACTCCTCCCGTATGCTGGGAGCACTTGGAGCTGCATGAAGGAAACCATAACTCAAATTTGAAGGTCACGACAGTCTGTTCCCTATAGGTGGAGCTACAGCTGATTATCTCATTTAAATGATGACATCAGGGAAAGGTTTATAATCACACAACCAGATCCAGACTTGGCTTCTTACGCCTGTTAAATGATTTATTGTGCTGAGATTTGTATTTTGATGTAATCCAAGAGGCACAGTGACTAAAGAGAATAAATATGATCCAGTCGATTTTAAAGGGGTTTTACAGGGCACCCAATGCTTTTGTTTTTTGTTGGCAGCATTTTCATAATTCATGACAGCTCATGAAGTAGTCCTAATTATATTTATATATAAAATATAAATCTAAGTCAGTTTACTTTATTGGTTAAAATTATGGGCTACTCCTTTAAATCAAAGAATAAATATTCAAGTGCATTAAATTAAAGTGATGGGATATATTTTATTCAGGAATCAGTTCCTGTGGTTTATGTGTCAGGAAGGAATTTTGCACTGACTCTACAAACTGTAGATACATTTACAAATTTGAGTTGTTAAGTTAAGGAATTACAACTTAAATGGTTTGAAATATTCAAGTTAAAGACAAAGCCATTCACCAGTGAGGTAGTCCAGACTCTCCAGCAACTTCTTCTCTCTGGTGAAGTCCAGGGCGAAGGAGTCAAAAGTGTCTGTCAGGTGAATCTCAGGGATCAGAACTTGGGTGGATGCAGTTGCCATGGAAACCCTGGACCATGCAAAGCAGAACAGACTTCTTCAGAAAAAAACTGAAAAAAACCTCTCTAACACAGCACTTTAATTTAATTTACGTTATCCTCTTCGTGTCATCTGCATGGCTGAAATGTTTTCTGACCTCTCGTTAATGTTCTTGGCTGTCTGCAGGAATCGAGCGTGATCACTTTCCTTCAGAGTCTGGTCAGCCTGAGTTATAAGGGCTGAGGATCTCTCAATGCACTGTTTGCAGTTGGAAATCTGCTGAGCCAGCTTTCGAACCCTTTGTGTCTGGAAAAGAAAAAGTATTTGGATAAATTCATAAAAGTCGGAGGAAGTCAAATGTGAATTCATTAATCTGCATCAAGGATGCACAAACAAGGAGGAAACAGGTCATCCATTTGTTCTAGTAATATTTCTTCTTTATAGAAAAAAAATGATAAAAAATATTATGAGACGTTGTAAAATTAAAAAAATCTATCAACAGCTGGACCTATCCCTGACCCTTCCAAACCTGAACTTTATTTCTACTTGTCTGCCCACCAGACTCACTGTCCAACAGTGTGAGCGGAGATTTTGAGAGACAGATTGAGGGCAGAAGTCTGGATTGAGGTCAGGAGACATTTCTTCATCAGTTTGGCTCCAGTATAACCTCAGAAAGTCTAATCTCAGCTTAGATAGGATGAAATCAAAAGGTCACAACAAAAGGCAGAAGAACCAGCGCTGCTTGGCTTCAGTGACAAAGTAAAAAAAAAAACCTTTTCATTGTTATTGATTAAGAGCCAACAGTTTAGTAACAAGCAATTTGCAAAAATGTTGATATCTTAAAAACTGTGAAAATGTCTGCGTTCCAAGACTCATTAGATCATTTTTAAAACAAACTAAACACCGCACACCATGTGGGTTTAAGGAACAAAGGAACACACCCTGTCCTTATGTTGTGGGATCTACCGTGGGCCATTCACACTGCTCTTACCATCTGAAATCTGTTCATGAGTTTCTGAAGTTGTGAAAAAACGCATATTTTTAAATTTAGATCAAAAGAACAATATTATGTTGTAATTGTTAATAAATTGGGTCATAAATGAGTCAAAGCTGTGGCTTTTCTTTAATTACAGCCCATATACATAGATATAAGTGTGTAAATCACAAAAAATAAAAGGAAATGTCATTTGAACATAACGACCAACATTTTTTTTGTATATTTTGACACCTGTTTTTATTTGTACGAAATGATGGATTTATTAACACAGACGTGTGAAAAAAACTCAAATTCTACCAAAAATATGCAATAGCTAAGTACATTTTCGGTCATGGAGTTGGTGGAGTTTTGTCTTCAGATCTTGGTGGTGGTGGTAGAAAATTAGGTTGCTTTCAAATCTTTGGTTTGTCATTGTCTTTTATCCATTATCCATTATTTCCACTTTCCTCCTAATAATAATCATAATCCATTGGACAATAGGACAGATAAGACTTTAATCATCCCACACCAGGGAACTTCAGTACAGGTTTTAGTTCCGTCCGTCAGCCTGTAGGTCGTAGACTTATTTACTGTCCTGCACATAGTGAGGCTGCTCTGATTGGAAGTTAAAGCCCCCACTGGATGAGCTGCTGTTTTAAGCTCCTGCGGTGCATGCAAAATACTTATGACAGCAACGGTAAGAGAACGAATGATGGAATTATTGGATATGCAATCTATGTCATTGTGTAAAACTGTGTTAAAACGGATCAGATCATTGTTCACAATACATCCACATATATATACATTTCTAATTGAGGTAATATGAAACACACATGCAGAATGTATAAGGATGTCTCCAATATCACTGCAGTTTACCTTTCCCTCCTTAATCTTGCTGCCTATAATCTGCCTCCTCTGCTGGATGATGTCAATCAAGACGTCGCACTCCTCCATCAGTTTGCTCTCCTGGTGCGAGGCGTTCACCTAGGAAACGATGCAGCACCAGCATTACATCTATTCAGCTTCAGTAATGAAAAATCACACCATACTTTCCAGAGAGTGTACATTGCTACAGTCACAGGTAAAGCAAATCTATTTTAAATTACTGCCCATGTAAATGTAAATAAAACTACATGTGCATGTGGGACCGGTAGAAAAAAATAACAGAAATCAAAGAGACTGAGATACTGAGGATAGCTGGGTTGAGGCTATTAAGCATTGCCAGGAAAAAAAAATGGAAGTCCAGCTCTGTTTTCTCTCAGCAGGCTATAAAGAGATGTTCAGAAGCAATTACCATACTGTGGGTGCTAATGCAATCTGTAATATCTAATTGTGGTCATTTCCTTCTTGGTTTTCACCAAAATCAGAGTTTTAAATAGACAAGGTTTTGACAGTGTTAAGATCAGATACATTAACTAGCACATTTACTGATCAAAGATTTAAAAATGCATCAACCTAAACGTTTGGAGGAGCGTTAAAAGAAAAACTATGAAACCTTGACTCTACTTCGGATCTCATTTTTTGTGTTATTCACCTCATGTTTTAGTAAAATTTTACTCAATATTCCCTCCATGTAAACCTGCAGTAGGTGAATAATCTGATTAGAAATACTGAGACAGATGTGTCATCTCCTGCGTGAACCCTTTTCTTCCTCATTTTTTATCCCTGTGAGATCAATTCCTCTGCGACAGGCACGTAAATGTCACACAGCTTCACTCACCGTGAAGACGCTCTTATTTTTTTAATCAACACTTTTTTTTTTATTTTTTTAACATGAACTGACTCCAGCGTGCCACCGCTGTGCACTTCGCATGCATCTCTAAAAGCACCAGAGTGTGTTGTCACATGTTACTGTTTGTCAGCATGTGTGAATGAAGCAGGGATGAAAAAAATAGGTCAACTGGGTTTGGAATGCATTAATGTGTATCATTAAATTGTAATGTGTTTTTTTTGTTTTGTTTTGTTTTTGTAAAAAAAAATCAACCCCTCTGTTGTTGTTTTATTGGAATATTTTTCATCATTGAAATTTCTTACTAGGTCATGGGGAAAAAGTTTGAAGATGATAACTAAATATAGTCAAAGGAAAGAATAAATAACAGCAAGTAAATCAAGTAAATAAACTTTGCCTTTTGAAGAAAGGAAGTAAAAGAACTGTTGATATTTAAAAAAAATGTATAAATGCAATTCTTAATATTTTTAAGTCTCTTCATTTCAATGTTAGAAACAAAATCAAATGCAATTTTAGGTAAAAATCCTGTTGTTTTACCACATTTATACCGTATTGCAAATCTATTTATACCATGGAAAAAGTAAATTACATTAAAATAAAGTGCCGCAAAATAGAGATATTTTTTTTAGACTTTACTATCTTGAATAACAGGCATTCTTTAGGAGCATGCTGTATGTTATCAGAATTAGTATTATCAGAGGAGAACATCAGTGACTCACCTCTACTTGTTGACAAGTCTGGATCAGCTTTCCCATGAGTGACTCCAGCTCGTTGTTTTTCTTGATTAAATTGCTCAGGTTGGAGTCCAGCGCTTGCTGTAGCAGGCAAACACACAAGAAGAAGAAAATTTGTATCTATAAAAAAAACAAACTTTTTAAAAAGAAAACCCACAGGAGAGGTTAGAGATATTTCAGGGGTGAAAAAAAATCCTAAAAGTTAGCATCATTTTTCCTAAATCCTCTGCCTGAACCAAACAAAATCCCCACATCCTTAGTCTCAGTCCTAAAAAGATGCGTTCAGCCCCGACGTACCTCTGAACGAGGATGAGCCCTCTCATCCCTGTACTGCCTCCTCATCCTGTCCTGCCTAAACCTCTGACAGAGGAGCCTGCAGGAGTAGAGGACGTGACTGGGACAGCCGCTCTGCTGAGCATCAAGCCATGCGCAAACCAGACCGAGCAGCAAATTAGACAGCAAAAGCTTCCCCCTCTTACAAGAGCATGCAACAGCGCTCCGGGCTAACGAACCGGTACACAGGTGACAGCATGTCAGCTGTGTCCCTTTATGCTCCTCCTATTTATTTCCTGTCATTTCCATTTTTTTCTCTTTACCATCCACCCCGGCACAAGCTGTCTCCTTTTACCACTAAGACCGTTGTGTTATTGCCAATCAGAGCATGCTTAAGCTGCTCTGGAGGCATGTCACCACTGGCCCACTCTGAACTGTTTTGCAGATCATCCTAAGCCTAGATTTGTTGCATGTTGACATTAGATTCAGATTCAGATGAAGGAGCTGCCTATATTGGTGAAGTGAGAGGTCAGTAAAAGGTTAAAGAGTTAAATATTCCAAATACGAAACGTTCCATTTGGTTAAACCTCCCTCCCTGGGTTTAGAGTGCTAAGTTAAATTCTACTAACTTTAACTTTAAAGTTAAAACAGTCAGGGAATGTTGTGTAAATTACAGAAGTTAACCCTGAGGGAGATCAGAATATGGTACATGAGTAAACACAGAGAAGGACTGTGGGATCTGCGTGTTTGCAGCAGTTGCACCGGTTGGGAGGGGGGGGCTTAATGGATGGCCTTAATACAGCAATGACACATAAAAAGCTCATGTAGAAGAATGTGATGCTGCATCGTATTATATTATCATCCACGGAGATAAAAATAAAAACTAAAGCTCTTAAAGGATAATGAGGTCAGGAATAATAACAGCCAGTCGTCGTGTGCATCACGTGGATTAAAAACACTGGGAATGTGAGGCAAAGAAAACAGAAAACATCCACAGTTGTCTTTACAGACCGAACTAAGAACTGCACCATCTGTTGTTCTTGTTCTGCACGGTACACCAACACAAGTGCTGTCACCTTGGGTTTCACGTGTGTCGATGGTCAAAGATGAACACGCTGGTAGTTTTGTTTTTGTTTTGTTTTTTCTGGAAGGATGTGTGATGTTTGAAGACAAAGTGTTAAACTAAAACTCAGACACAGTTGAGTTTACACTTCAACAGCTTTGTAAAACTGGTTTGAACCGATAAGTACTTTCAAGCCAATGCTGTTGCTTCTGCTTTGGTGAACTTATTCTTGTCTTAGCTGTCATGCTACAATAATGTCAAATGGGGCATTGAGACTGCACGCAGCCCTGTCAGAAATATTTATTCTTTTATAATTTTTTGAACAATAATACCTCCGCACAAAGCCTTACACAGGATGTCTTCCATCCTCTGGTGGCTAAGACGACCCTAAATCATGCACATTTTATGGTTCCTAACCTGGATGGTTTTTAAATCATTTTATGTAGACTACAATCTTCATTGACCCCCAAAGACCAAATCACTTGTTGGTCCTTCCTAGTCTGTTAGGTACACATGTGATGCATGCATGCCTTCTATTGATAAAGTGCACAAAACTATCTCTACTACGTTGCATGATAAATAATGGTTCAAGTGACTTGTCTTTTTTTTCTTTTCTTTTTTTCAAGATTCAAGAAGCGCTATTTGTCACATGACGTGGACACTTTGTTTGACTTTGTTTGGATCTAACTCCATCATTAATATAACTTTATCATATTTACTGTTGAGCTCCATTTTTTGCATACACACAAAAAAAATATGGAAACTGATCTCACTGCAGGCAACTAAAACCTGCATTGTTTTGGATTTGGTTTAGTTGCTAAACATTATGAAAAAGGACATTTATTTTACCCGGCAGATTATTTATTCTAAGACATTGTTTTTCCTTCTTACACATAAAACAAGGCTCCTTTCTCCAACCATCTGCTCTTAATCAGGGCAGCAGACTGATCCTCTTACAGCATCTCCTTATTTCACCCAACAAGAATCTGCTTCATGGAACTAAGTGTAGCATCAAATTGCAGTAGTTTAGCCCAATAATCACATGTAAAACTCTGCTACGCTATGAACACGAGGTTGAACCATATCTTTGAGGGATGATGAAGAGTCAGGAATAAATGGAAACAGAAAAACATACAAAAGCACAGTAGCTGAACACACAGGTAGCTGTGTGAGGGGAAGAGAAAAGTTTTGAATGTCAGAAAGTTATGAAAAGTACAGAAAGAACAACAGTGGCCAGAATCCCTATTTGTTTGTTTATTGTCCGTGTCCACCCACAGTGTTACAGTGTTTACATCTTATTTAGGAGTCATCCTTGGATCATTCCACATCTGTGGGAGGGCATGGATGGTATAGTCTTCTCTGTAGATTAGATTGTATCGCTGTGTTTGTGTAGGCAGTAACTCCAAAACACAGTCAAGAAAAGAGAAACGGGGGAAGGAATCACGCAGCTGAGAGGAGTTAAAGGACGTGAGACAAAAGAACATGCAGTAAAATATAAGTATAAGAGAAAGTAAAAAGACAATGGTCTTGATTTTTTTTCTCTTTTTCATGTTCCTATTTCCCCTTGTAGGTGGTAACGAACTGGAGAGAGGTGAAGGAAGTCATTCAGGGTAAACAAAGACAACACGTATAATTTGCAATATTTTGCTACACTTTGAATGTACTAATTAGAGCATGAAGGGCTGCAGATGATATCTGTGCATGCGTAGTGTTGTCTCTCTCTGTTGTCTCTCTGTCTCTATCTATTAAATATGTCACTCGTGATTCACCTTTCTTTAGCATAATTTGCTCTGCAGTGATGTAAACATCTTTATTTTGCTGTCTGAAATTATTTTAGATTCTGAATATCTCCACTGACTATAAGAAATGCCAGTATATTTTTATAATATTTTAAAACTAGATCTGTTAATTATTCAATAACCGTATCATTATTAATTAGACTAAAGAAAGAAAAAAAATTAAATTTGTCAGTGTCACTAATTTACTACTAAACATTGTTGGGACAGATACCACTTTATAAAGTGTGGGCGCTGAATTACTTGCTTGCAAGTGCAGCTTGTCCTTAGTCACAGTTGTCTGATTGGACTCCTTGTCATGTACCTGACATGAGTAGGTGCCACTTGTTAATGTGTCTGTTGATATGGAAACCCAACATTTCAGCCATATTCAAGGTAATTTTATTTTTTTTACAAAAGTTTATAATACAGTGGTTTCCATTAATGGCGTAGCCTGCCAGTGATGTGGACAATTTCCCAGAAAGCCGAGTTAACTCCTCACAGACAACAGAGTGCAGTACCATGTTTTCAACACTCATTCACCTCCATAACATTTAGAGGGGCGCTGTTTTACACATCATAAAATATTCTTTTTAAAGTGAGAGAGGACTACATCACAGTGTTTTTGGTTAAATTCACTTTCCTTGTGCCTACTACATTTGACCATAAAAAATGTCAAATAAAAGCATATTGAACCATATTGAATTCTAAAAGTCTCCTAAAATTATCTGGGAAACACTGTAATATTAACATTTTAGATGTAAAATCTGATAAATAAAAAGCTGAAGTTGGGTTGACTTCAGTTTCTTTGATTGACACTGATAACAATAATGCCACTGTCGTCCTACTGGGCACTTTGTCATCACTTCTGTAATTCAGAATAAAGAATAAGTGGCTCCTCTTTGATGAGCTGCAGTAACAGTCTGACAAAGTCAGGAGAAATAAATCTTGGATTACACCGAACTTATGAACAGAGGATGTGGAGGCAAAAATACAACAGAAGGAAAATGGCTGAAGGACACCAAGATGATCACTGATCTAACCTGTGTGACGGCTGCTGCTGTTTTTTTACTGTGCACGTTGACACTGTATGCAGTATGTTGCTCTGACATTAAAGGGCAGATGATTCATGACAGAAAAAAGGATTGCTAGCCAACAACAACAACAACAACAACAACAACAACAACAACAAAAGGCGTGTGATTTGTTGGTAAAGTTAAAACACATAAACACAGCTACCATATTTCATCCTCAAGGTTCTTTCTCCTCCATCTCACAGCCAAGGACTTTAAAAGCTATTTCCAATTGCCTCCTCTGTCAATTTCCAGTGATGGGAGTAATTTTATCTCGGTAAAAGGATGGGTGTTCTCACAATAACCTCCGCGGCTCTTATCACACGCAAGCACCAACAGTGCCTCTGAAAAAAAGGCCACAATTTCAATCATCTGATATTCCTCCTCTCCCGCCTCCTAGTGTGAAGTCAGGGATATCTTAAATTCCAGCAAGCGGCACAGAAAAAAGTGACAGGCACAAAGTAGTCAGGGAAAAATGACAAAAGAAAGTTTAAGGAAACAGCATATGAACTGTTGATTTAACCGAAAAGTGATGTTTCCGTGCTTTCTCAGCCCCTTCTGCATTTCCGGGAAATCTTGAACAACATGTGTTTCTACCCTACAGGCTTTAACTGCGTGCTTTTTATTGTTAACATTAGGGGTGTTTCATAATCCTAATTTGACATGGCTGCAGTCGGAATATATTTGAAGTGTTTGGTCAAGCTGTAGGCCTTTGTGTAATAGGTGCAAAGATGTTGCTGTTACACATTGGATTGGGACTGATTAAGAAGTTCCAAGGCTAAACTGTGAAAAGTGAAATATAAAGTTGTGGGTTTTTTTAATATATAAACAAATGTCTTAATCCATTAAGGCTGCTAAATCACATGCACTCTAAAGTTCGTGCGTATTCTGTATGTGCCCCAACGCCTCAGGTTATTTTCAATTTTTAATTCATATTTACCGAGTTAAACAAAGTGTGAATCATCAGTTACTTTGATGTGTATGTAAAGCCGCACGTACATTCCTGTGGGATGCATCTTAATTGTAAAGCAGGGTGATAAGAAAAAGAGAGGTAGTAATTAGACAACGCAGCGACCTGCAACATCACGGCTAATTATTATCACCTGCTTAAGCAAAGAGAGAGAGAGAGAGAGAGAGACAAAGAGGGTGGCTCTTTACATAAGTAATGGACAATAGAGAAGTACAAGGACATAGTGACAACATAGAAATGTGTTAGTAGTATAGTTGAATGTGAAATAATATGACATAATATAATATAATATAATATAAGATTGTGGTGTTCCAGAACAAAGAAACTGAATGTAGGGTACATCAAATACACATACTTGCAACCTTACACAATATTTGTAACCTAACCAAAACCAGAAAGGAGAGTGAAACTTTTTTACAACCAGATTCTGGTACCTATCAGAACTACAGTTTCAAAAGAATCAGTAACAATACTTTAAATGTTTACTCACAGGCATGACAAACAAGTATGTCCAAGTACTTCATTATTCACATAATCTAAGACCACGTTCAATTACACACCTACGCCCAAAAGGCAATAAATGCTCATTAACCTTCGACCTTAATGACGACGCCACACTTCGTCACTAATGACACTCACCGTATTCATCCTGCCGGCACACGGCCATGCTGTTGTGATCAGGCTAATTGCTAATTATTCAGAGAAGATAAAACCTCTCCGTGCTATGATAAAATCTGTCTAGATAATTGACTGAGATACCTGGGTGAGGATATTAGGAAATATGATCCAGCAGAAAGGAACAGTTATTAAAATGGAAAAATAAAAAAATAAATTAAAATGAAAGATAAGGATTGGGCTGAATTATAGATGTTATCTGTCCACAAAATGAATTGGACTAGTGGACATTTTAAGAAAATTAAAAAAAAAATATTGTAAACTTACCCTGAGTTTCTCATAGCGGTCACTTAGTGCTGCCACCTGGTGGTCCCTGTGTCGGCCAACCAGCTTGCACAGCGAGCAGATCAGCTGATCATCACTGACACAGTACATGTTTACTTTCTCCTCCTCGTGCTCTAGGCACTGGAGGCCTCTGAGGTGGGAGTCAGGCATGGGCTCAATGAGCCGGTGGCCCGTGAACGGCTTCTTGTTGGGGTGTGTCGCCCGCAGGCATTCCTCACAATACGACACCTCACATGTCACACATGTCTTGACAGCATCTTGTGGTGGGTCCTGTTCACAGAACTGGCACTGAACCTGTTCGGCAGGCATAGTTGGGCTGGACATGGCAGCGCTTACAGGGATCAGTGCCAACCGGTTGCAGCCCTCCTCACTGGGAGAGTTGGGCCCACTGTAGGATGTAGACAGTTGTAGAGGGAGGCCAGCTGAAGATGAGGCCCGCTGAACCCTGTCGATGATGTTCTGCAAAGTCACGTTTCTCTTTAGCCCTTCAAGTCCACGCTCAGGACTCAGAGAGATGACATATCTACAGGTGGGACACTGGAACGCTGCAATTTTCTGAACAGACTCGCTGGCAGTGCAGTGGGAGGCTAGGATGCGGTGGGCACAGCCGAAGCACAGGCTGTGAGCACAGGGGAGCAGAAGCGGGTCTTCAAAGAGCTCCAGGCAGATTGGGCAGGTCAGCTCTGACTCCAGAGAGTCCATCCTGCTCAGAAAAGGCCAGGCAGGATGAGACGCAGCGTCGGCGAAATCCAGATGAGCCGTTTGGCCTTCTGCAGCACGGAAAGAGGAGACAGAGCGTGGAAAGAAGAGAAAGAGAGAAGAAGTGGAGGCAGAGAGAAGGGGGATTTGTTATTAAATGGTGTGAAACAGCTTAGTTCTCCCTGCTATTATTGGAAGGATTATATCTTATTGGTACGGAACACTGAGTGGAATAAGGAGTAGCAGAGTGTTAAGTGCTAGATTTACACCTGCATGAAGCCAGAAAATTGGGAGGTGGTGTTGATGTCTTTATTTTAAAATTCCCCACCAAAAATGTGTATCTTTGAAAGCAATGGCTGAATTGACTCCGGCAGCAAATCTCTGTAATATTGTACTAACAGAAGACTAGAAAAGTACAATAACTGTACGCTACATTAGCTACATTAACCAAAGAAAAAGTAATACAAAATAATCCACGAGCAACTTTTGAGTACTTTTTAGCAAAGTACTAGTAACTGGCCAAAAAAGAACAGTACAACAATTGAAATATCCTTAAAGAAAACTACTAGCGTAAACGTAAAATAACAGAACAAAGAAATTGACCAGTAAAATAGGGCTATCTATATGAAAACTACTAGATAGTCACTTGAAATCGACTGATAACGTGAATAGTGTTATAAAAGTAGTAGAAACTAATGGAAAGTAACATAATGTACTGTACAAGCAGAGGTGGATAGAGTAGCCAAAAATTGTACTCAAGTAAAAGTACTGTTCACTTCAGAATAATATTACTCAAGTAGAAGTAAAAAGCAGTACTTGTACTGAACAATTAGTGAAAAGTATAGAACAAGCCTAGAAAACTTCAAACATAGATTTTAAGTACTTTCTAGCAAAGTACTGGGAACTAACAAAAAAAAATCTCGTTACTACAAAGGTAAGAATAAGCTACTAGGAAACTACAAAAATCACTGAAAAGCACTAGAATAACCTACAAAAATAT
This sequence comes from Cynoglossus semilaevis, assembly GCF_000523025.1. Taxonomy (NCBI): domain Eukaryota; kingdom Metazoa; phylum Chordata; class Actinopteri; order Pleuronectiformes; family Cynoglossidae; genus Cynoglossus; species Cynoglossus semilaevis. Next base: position 14,296,254 of record NC_024320.1, read on the forward strand.
CAATGATTAACTGTTGAAATATGTACGATAGACCAACAACAAAAAATCTATTAAACTACAGAATACTAATTACTACACAAGTGTGAACGATACTCTAGGCTTATAGTATTCCAGTGACACGGACATTTAAAGGAAGATTAACCTGGTACTGTTAACCTACACTTATTATTTGTGTTTTTCTGGAGGACAGTATGAATGTAAGCAGACGGGGGAGGACAACTGAGTGGGACGATGATGATGGGATGTCTGAGTTGTTTTCTACTTTTTGCACATTACTGAAAATCACCAGAGAAAGACAAAACACTAATGTTACATCTACAACTGCCTCATGACGATAAAATAAAACAGCCCTTGCTTACAGCTGTATGACACTTTGATCAAATGGATTTGTTTTAACTGTGGCGGTTGTATTTTTTTTTTTTTTTTTCCTTTGGCAGTAATCAGAGTGGCAGTTGGCCCTGGTGTGGCAGTGGTGCAGCAGTGACAGCTGCACTCACAGCTGTAGTCACTGCCTTAATTAGCCACACGTCTATAAATCCCCCTGCAGAGGAGCTGGAGCCTCACTTCCATGTAACACTGCAGCCTGTCAGGGTATCACATTTGTCTGTTAATGGAGGACAGGACACACGTCGACTGTACGTGGAGGTGGGGTGGTTAAGGAAAAGTTAAAGTTAGTGCAGTTTAAAATGTGCAGTTTGACAAGTGAATTTCATTTTTAGGGGTGGGGAGTCATCAATTAAATTTAGTAATTCATGACTTTTTGTCATGGCGTTACTCAACCACGTGTAATAGTGAGAAAGTACTCGCTACACGTACGTGAAATGCAACAGAATATCATTTAATGCTAATCCAAAAACAGAACAAACTGAATGATAAATGAATATTTGCAACTATAGTAAAGGGCTAACGGCTAACTGGTAGCCGAGACGCGTACTTGAATAACATTCCTGCGGTCAAAGGTGTAATTTAAAATGCAAAACTGAGGTTTTACTGAGGTAGACATACAAAAGAAGATGCAATTAGATAACCCCCCAAATGCAAAATAAGTGGGCAGGGGTGTCAAGAACACGGAATAAGTGTCAGATATTTTCTGTTTTGTTTTTTTGTTTTTTTCTAGTGTTGTGGTTATTTTAGATTGTTTTTCATGAAATGTGAATGTGTCACACTATCACTGTGATTGTTACAAATCATTAGGCAAGGCCAGGATTCAAACTTGAGACTAACAACCATTTGCAAATATGTACATTCAAACCTATAGTCAAATCCAATCATCCCATTAACCTAATCCCCGATCTCCATGTTTTCTGGATTGTAGGAGGAAACCAGAGTACCGTGAGAAAACCAACAGACATTCGGAGAGAGAAAATATAAACACTATACTAAAAGACCATCAGTCACCACCAGGAACCCAGGAATTGAATCATAGCTCTACATGTTGTAAGGCCAAAGCTGTCCCCACTCTTCCACTGTATTGCCCAGGTAAAGTCAGTTTTTTTCTTACTTTTTTTTTTTAAGTAATGCATCAGTTGTAAAATAGAGATTGGGGCACAAAAGGAAGCGTTTTGTTGTTCATATTAGTAAATAAATGATGTAGATGATAGCAATAAGTTGCAGGAAACCTAAAGCAGATGCCACTGGGTGGTGTCAGAAGAAAACAAAAAGAAAAGGGTAACGTGTGACATCATTCCATTGCATAAATGTCCTAATAAAATTAGAAAACATCTTCAGACATCTTTATCAAATTAAATTCCTGAAGAAATCATACTTGCATAATTCTGTTTCCTCACTCCTGTGGAGATTTCACAGCAGGGGCTAGAAGAAATATTCACTCTCAGCCCCCAAAATCTGTGAATTCATTAAAAATAAAACAGGCCCTTTAGAAGATAGAATAATGACTCAAATTGGAACATGGAGAGAAGATAAACACAAGATGATAACAAACAATTAGAATAACTGTAAAAAGCATCTCTTTAACATTTCCCTTATTTTCTTAAACTGCGTACCACCTCCAAAAATGTTTGGGTCTCCAAGTACAACAAGTATACACGATATTGAACTACTGCAGCACAGGCTCGCCCTCTGCAGGTAGGACCAGGATACGGGGAAAAGAACTAAATCTCTGTAAGATTATTAGACTATTCATCAGCCAAGGCGACGATCTCTATGAATTCACACTACAATGCATTTACTGCTTAAAATCTCATACACAAAAACAAAGTTTTTTCCACTGTGTACCAGTAGAGGGAGTAGTACCACCAGTGTTACACGTACCATCGTTTGAGAACTAAATATGAAATGTAAGGGCTCATTTTCTTATCAACCATTCCCTGATAATTATTATAATACTGGGCAGTTCCTGTATTTCCAGCGCTTTTCTGGCCAGTGTTGCTGTTTTCAGCAGATGTCACTGTTTACTGAGCTCAAGGCTCCAGTGCAACAGAGGGCAATCAGAATTCACTGCCCACTCCTTCTCTTTACCATCTCTTTGGGAATCGCTGCAGAAGATTTTCTGGCCTGGCTTGAACTCTTGTGCACTAACTGCACCCGTGATGTCGGAAGCCAGATAATCATCCCTTCATGCTGTTAAAGATTGCAGGACAATTTTCAGCTGATGCGAGTCAGCTTTGGTCTTTTGTTTCTTAATAGGAAAAAGCAAAGATGCTGTAATGAAACACACATGGAAGCAGGCATTTAGGACAGATACAGAGTGGGGGTTTGAGGGTGGGGGCTTTTTTTTTCCTCAATCACAGACTAAAATCAATACACAAACATGTTATTGATTCTGTTAAAGCAGTCCCAAATTTACCATGAGCAAATGGTAAATGTTCTGCACTTATAGTTGCACTTTCTTGTCCCGATGCCCAGTCTAAGTGATTCACGCTGCAGGTTTTTCCATCTACCTCATGGTGGACATAGGTGGCGCCAGGGAGGAGTCTGGGTGTGCTGTAGCTACAGCTGGAAAAACCACAGTACCCCCAAGATATTTCAGCTATTCATAAAGTTGTCATGTTTGAATGCATACTTGCATAACCTTGGTATGGTAAGCGTGTTAATGTTTTCCTGAATAATGAATAAGGTCTACTAAACAGAAGAGGTAAGTCATAAGGAGGCTAGGTGTCAAAAATAGCAAAATTGCTGAAATAACAGGACAAGAAAAATGAGTAAATTGTTTTTTTTTTTTCCAGTTCATTTGAACTTCCTCTCTACATTTTCACTTATCATGGAGCCCCGTCAAAAACCTCTGCTTGAAATGTGAGCGAATCATTTTAATTCTATCACGGTCCGTGCACTCCGTGCTGCTGCTTAACCATGTGTTGGTTCTAATAATATCCCTTTTACTTGACTGGGCGGTTCACAGTGAAAAATTGGCTTTATTTCCAGCCCAGTTACAGCACAAACTTGAAAACCAGAGCACTGCGAAGGGAAACTGCTCGAACCAGAGAAGCGCCAACTAATTCATCACAAGGACCAATGAGATTATCTATATATTTAAATGTTACATTTATAGCATTTAAATACTACATCGCACAATACTAAAACCAATCCCTTAGGTGTAAAAGAGCTGAATATGGTCGACATTTTTTATGTCTGAAAAAGTGTCTTAGGAAGTGGAAGAGTGGATCAGCAGCGTGAGGAGAGCAGAGTTGGACAGATGTCACAATTATGCCTAAATATCACTATGACATTTATAGTATGCTACAATACTCTAAGTAAGCTACAATATTGGAATGTATTCTAATGTGTTTTTCTATAGTTCACATGTGCCTGTATTCATCTCAGTCATAGGGCAGTGTCTTGTCCATGCACATTCAGCAGCTGTTTCCACCTTTGGCCTTTGCTAACTGAGGTTTCTCCTGACTGCATGAAATATTATTAACAATATTATTTACTGTAGAGGATTTCAAGATTTGTATTCTTGTTGTTCTGTATTGAAAAACAAGGCCGGTTAAAATGTCACACCTCGCTCTTACTTAACCACAAGTTTGGCAGATATATCATTTCATTCCCACTCCTGAAACTCTCAGAAAGTTACTTAAATGAGTTTTGGTCCTCGTTTGCGTTTTCAAAATGATTTTGTGGAAAATCTCCCTTTATGTTTGCCTAAAGTATAAAATAAACCTTAGGAAAATAGTACTTTTAAATTCAAAATACATGCTTCACTTGAAAAGCAATGGTTGACATCTTTGCAGATGACAACCATGTTTCCATATGTTAAAATATTAGGGTGTTGTGGGTGACCTAGTTCAAATCCCATCAACCCATCTGGTGAGGGTACAGTACAACCCCAACAGTTTACCGGTGCATTCAACATTGTTGATCCTTTCCCTTTTAATTGCTATGGAGAATGAAGTTGTTTTGAGCTCAGTGTCTAACTCCAAAATCATTGGAAATCAGATTTGTTTTTTGTTTTTTTTGTTTTTTGTTTTTTTTGTTTTTTTTTTGCAGCTCTTTTAAACAAGGTAAAACAAGGTATTTAGCAAACAAGCAACATTTGTATTTTGGTTAGTGAGAAATTATGTGGCTTCTATGTCTATTCATATACAATTTAAGAACAAAATATGAGCAAGATGACTGAAATAAGTTGCAGCATCAGTGTCAGCACACACACTGATGATAGTGATGTGAGTGGCTGTGGCAGAAATGGGAATGAAAACATAAGTAGGTCGTTCCTGTTGACCTGACTTACAATATCATCACACATTGACTGTGTGTGAATGAGTTTAGTTGTGGAACTATACTTTTTTTTACACAGTGGAAAAACTTTCACTGGAACACTAATCCCGAAATTACATCGATTGGTGAATGGCATAAAACAACTTTTGTATTTACAGTATTATGTCAATCATGCTAGGTTTGAAGGCCAATGACCATTTTCAAGTTTCAGATTATTTAGAACCTCACCAATTGTTTTTTCCACCTTAAAAAACATTGAAACTTACTATTTGTTCTTATCACTTGCAAAAGATTTTAAAATATTCTTCCTATGAGCTCCTTTATAATAGCTTCTTTACTTCACCTTTTGTGGTCTCTCCTGCTTTTGGGATTTGCCCTTCACCAGTACAATAATCTGCTTTAATAGCAGCAGAGGCTGCAGCAACACGGTGCGACAGATTAACCCTGGACCTAATGGAATCTGCAAGAACAGCTTGTCTTCTCAGGTCATACTCTCTTCTGCCAAGGTCAATGCACAGCTATATGAACAGCCATGACCAGAGCGAGCAAAGACAAATTATTATTCTACAGGAGACCTCTGCTAAATATTAGTCTTGGCCACTGACGGGAGAAAGATAAATGGTGCAGTACTTTCGTGGAAGAAATTCCTTTTAGTGTCATCCACAACTTACAGGCCTGCAGGTATAGTAGCAAAGAGTCAAATTAGGAAGAAAAAAAATATATATATATACGTGGCTAACGACCATGCACAGGAGTGAAGCTTTAAAACTTAAATAAATCACTCTGGTACTTTGCTGAACTACGGGGAGAATTAATTTCAATTCATTTCTGAATCTCGTTTATATCTTTATATTCTCGTTTTCTCTCCCTCTACCTTCTCGGCCTCACTTGCTCCCTCCCTGGGCAAATTCTCCGGAAGGGTAACAAGTTGGCCGAACTGTTGAAAGAGGCCCTTAACGTCTTTGTCAGAATCCAAACACCCCGCCTTTCCTGATCCCTAATCCATCATTTACCACTCCAGCCGTGACCAATCACAACCTTTAAGGCCCCCCAAAGCAGTCAGTCACACTCAACAGGATTGTCTGAGTGATTATGATAAAGGCTGACAATTGTGATTGTATGGTCTCGTGCCTGTGTGTGTGTGTGTATGTGTGTGTGTGTGTGTGCATGTGCAGCAGGGCTGTCAGTGATATCTATGTGTGACCCAGATTGAGTACGGTGAAATTGGATGTGATTGTTCGCGGCCCAGGAATTTATAGGGCACAAAACCAAAGCTGGAGATGTCAGGGACACATTTCATTAGCATCGCTAATCCACACACACGGATCAAAATGTCAAGTCTATTATTATATCATTGCAAAAGAGAATAGTGTTTTGTGTGTAATTTGAAAACTAAAAACTTATTTCTGTTTTTCTTTCTTTCTCTCTTTCTCTTTCGTTACTAACTTGTGAAGTTTAGAAACATTTCTCCATTTGAAACCAAGTTCAAATCTGAAATCAATGTAATGTTCACTGTAGATTTCTTTATTTATTAATGCCTGGGTTTAGCAAAAAGTCTCTCTCTCTTTCTCTCTCTCTAATCCTGCATTACCATCAACTTGTAACATTGTACTTAGAGAAAGTGAGTGTCATTGGGAAATTATAATTTCCTAAAGTGCTGTGTGCTAATTGCGACCTTGACAGGATAATGGCGTGTTTTCGACATAAAAGCATACGCACAGAGCTGTGAATCTAAGGTGAGCTGGAGTTTGATGTAGGAACACAGAGCTGCATGTTTCTGCTTGATTTTTTTGCCTGACAAAACCCTCATCTCTTCCCCTGTGTGTATAGTTTAAACTGTGCTTGGTAAACCAATATCACAGCAAAAATATGCCATAATATATATTATACGGAATGTTTGGAAACATTTATAACATGATAATTTTGCATAATCTAAGCAAAAACAAAGATAACGGAAAAATAAAACTTGAACTTTAACCCTTAAATAAAAAATAAACTCAAATCAGATTTACATCAATTTACTCTATAAAAGATGAAACATGAACACCTGCTTTGTTGATAGGATTAATCTTTGTCTCAAATAACTATTTGGGGTCTTTTTTAACAAACCCACTCTGCTCATTCTCAAAATTGTCCATGGCAACACGGTGCACATCTTTTTCATATTTAATGATTAAAAAGCACAGCATGTGAGGGAAAATGAACTGAAGTGGAAACAAGCGAATGGTGTGAACTTTGAAGGAAATCCACTTCTGTTTCTGAAGGGTGCATATAAAGCATTAAGTGGTTGCCACTCGTGGTCCTTTGCTGCCATAATTGCGACACTGTTTTTTTTTTAACCTGGCCCTTTTGGACCGGGCAGACTGTGAGAAGCGTCATCTCACATTTTGATGTCACCAGCACTCTTTTATCACCACCCCGTGACCCAAACCAAGTGAGTCAGAACTTTAAGCCTAATACTTGTGGAAATAATTAATTTTTGACTCGGTTGACTAGTTTTAAATGTCATCTGATACCGTTGCTAATATTTACATTTTCCTTCAAATACAATTGTGTAGCTTTTCAAAGCTTCTTAAAATATTGTAAAAAAAAATCTATAAATTCCATAAATCCTCTGCAGTACCATGGGGACCAACTAGAGGTCGCAGACCTTCTGTTGCTATGCATTAGAAGGTATTAAGTTGTTGGTATTAGGGCACTTTGGGAAAAAAAGTAATAAATGCATTGCATTGCAAAACATGCATTTTGTTTAAAAGAAATAAAAAGCAATCCTGACCGAAAATTGTCATTCTAATCCCATAGCAATGATTACTTTTTTTTTTTTTTTTTGCAGTATGCACAAGGTCACATAGTCAGAACTGTATCAGGTCAGAAAGAAAATGCTAGAACTAACACATACTTTAGGAGATTTGAGAGGTACTTTTTACTTCTACCGTGAACACGCTATTGTAGTGTAATTGATTCCAGTTCCCACGCTCTGTCTGCAGGTGGTGGTGTGGAGGAGTGGGGGGGTTGACAATGCCACTTAAAGATGTTGAAGGGAAACAGGAAAAGAGACAGCGCCAATACCATTGTTGCTATTTTTGCTCACCACAGTGACAGTGGCAGACCAAACTTCCTGGTGTCGTTTAGTGTTGTGTAAACAAAGTTGAAAAATAATAAAAATAAATGCTGTACACTTTAAGGCCTGGCACAAAATGTCACGCTTCAAGCTTTAACGTAGTGAAAAGTTTGACCTGGTGCTACAGTGTGCAGCTGCAGTGACCTCTCTCCTCGAAAGCCCATTGTCCTGCACATCAAACACTGAACCTTGGATTTCCTTGATCCCTGTGACCTGTAGCAGGTGAGAAGGATCAGCCGTAACGTTGAGCCCCGTGGCAGCCAGCTGTCACACCACACGCCTCAGCACACGCACACTGAGGCATGCCCACACAGGCGCTCCTATGCACTACTTTACGCCTGGGCACACAGTGCAGGGGAGTAACTTGGCCTCTGGGAGGGTCCGAAAAACAGATGATGACACAGTTTTGGAGCCTACAGCTGCAGGACCTAAAACTGTACATGTGGACACATAACTCTGAGCATGTGTTACATACAGGCCAACGCACGCACAAAAATGTTGGAAACTGTGCCATGCAACCCAAAGTGTCTACACAGCTCTCTGTTTAAATAACACTGTCAAACTGCATTTCACTTAAGTGCAAAAAGACCAAACATTTTCAAACTCCCAAGCCACTCACGCTCATTTCCAGCGCCCAAGTTCACCACAAACACATTTTTAACCATCCTTCAAAGCGACGTCTGTTGTCTTAATGAGTCTGGTGGCTCAGGAAACACACATTGTGGCTGCTAGAATTGGGTCACAAACAAGACTTTTACACACAGACTAAAGCAGACGTCCTCACATGCCTAGATGCATAAATTTACTGTATGTTTCTATTTTTGTCCCAATGTGTTACATTTCTTTTTTATCTCAAACCCCATCTGCATTAATCAAAGTTACTTCACTCTGTGTTACTGGAATATAAAGGATTACTGGAATGGTTTCTCAATATCCCAGATATTCCAACACACTGTGCTGAAATTTTACCTCTTCCTGCAAAACTTTCTCCATCGCTATGATACAGATGGCTTCACATCCCTCATTGGCTGAGTCCTGAAGCCACTGCTCTGTCATTATCATTCCTGCAATGCTGGCTGCTCCACTGCTTCCACTCCTAATTTCCACTGAGAATAGTTTTGTGATCTGAGATGGAAGCTTGAAGCAAGCAGAAAGCCCCTGGAGACTCTTGCCGACTTTGTCAAACTTAAGACAGACTGAGACACTGGGACAGGCCCCTACAGTGTACTGTGCGTTAGAAAAGGTAAAGAGAAGAAGCTGTTCTCTCTGCCCACTGCTCTTACCTTCCACATGATTAAAATCCCATGGTCCACAAACAAAGTGAAAAGAAGACTAAGAGAAGAAGAGCAAGGACAGATTGGAGGCTATCTTTGGCTCCCCTGTCTCCTGTGTGGGCTAACAGCAGTGAGAGCAGCAGCAGTAGCAGAATCAGCAGCGACCGGCAGAGTTAGTCTGTGAGGATGTGTCTCTGTGGCAGTGTCATCACCTCTCATGACATGTTTCCTCCCCTGCCTGTGTGAAAGCCTTTCCACCCTGAACCCGGCTCAGAGAGAGAGAGAGACACAGCCAGAGAGAGGGAGAGAGAGAGAGTGAGCCGGGGCAAACTATTGCACCGCCCACCTCTTTATCTCCCCGCCTTACCTCCTCCTCCTCCCCTGTCCATCCCTCCCCTTCTGTTTCCCTGTATTCAAATCTGCCAGTGGGATGCCCTGCCTCTAAGTAGGCCAATCACTGAACCCGTGACAGTGGAGTCACTGATGTGGAACTCAATGATTACTGTATGTTTCTGTGACATGAGCACATTTCTGCTTGAGGTACGTATATTCCCTCTCTCCCACTTGGACGTGCACTTGGCAGAAAGTCTGCTGCAATTTGAGTTTAATTCCCAGTGTTTGTTTAATGTTTGACAAAATTCAGGAACGGCTCCAGCAGAGATGCTACCCTCTGTCTGTTTTTTTTTTCTTCTATTTTTCTCTTCTCATTCAATTGAACCAGTGAGTGGCAGTAATGCCAGTTAAAGCATTCAGAACTCCTGTTGGATGTCTCAGTGTAAAGCTTCGTTCTGTGCTGTAGCATCACCCGAGAGAGAATTTGCATTTCTTCTACATATGACCAAAATATATTCTTGAAAATATACTGTATCTATCCATATATCTAGCAATAAATATATGTGTCACTCTATGATTCGCCACACTATAATGGTGGACATAGTACAGGAACCTTTAGCTTCCTGTGCCAAAAGTCCCAGCAATAATCCCCACTCATTGTCTTTCACACTGATTTAAAAATGATTTTCCTTCTCGGGTTGTTATATTTGAATTATTTGCAGTTATTATAACCCCTTTAGATTTCAAAGCGCTTTCAATTTTAAACATCTGAGTTAGAAGTTGACAGTAAGTCATTTTCCATTCACTGGATATCATCATTACTGTAATTACAAGTTTCTGACTTCCAACTTGGCAACGCACCGTGCCTAAAACCAAACAAACATGGCTCGTTATAAATCCAACTTTTATGGAAATGGTCTTTTTGCTGCCAATCACATTACTGTCTGTTCATTTTTCATGTTGAATAATAACCTTTAAAGAGAGGGAAAAACAAACCATTCTTCTCTTTAGCTTCAGTAGACACAGCACTGGACCAATTTAAAATTTGTAAAAAAAAAAAAATTATAATAAAATATCTCTTTTATGGGAAAATATATTTTATAGCATGTCCTCTGTAGAAGTCTGTCATTCTGCAGTTTGTATTTGTATCTTTTATGACTCATTCACACACCTTGAAACATCAGCTGTTTTTGCAGACATTCATAAACAAACTCTCTTTATTACGGCCCTGAAGGAAAGCAGCTTAAATTAATCTCCAAGACACAGGTCAGTCATTCAGCCTCCCACTCCATGAGCACAGGCCCTGTCATTCACCACAGTCTTTTGTATCCTGCCCACCGTGCTGTTAAACACCTCAGTGTGAAAACAAAGGTCACTTTAGAGGCAACAATAAGAGAAAAATTAGTCTAAACTTTGAAGGAAAAAAAGCTAAAGTACTGCTAAACTGCAGCTCAGGAAAGATTTGTTCTATATCATACAGTACTTTATATCTTACCCCGCCGGAGTACAGATGATTTTTAAACACCACAATTGGCGTTTGTTTTATTTTCTTTTTAAATTCCCATCCTGAACTGGAGCTCTGAAGATCCAGAAAATCCAGAATTGAATTTCAGGCATCAGCACAAACCGTTCTAAGTGATAAGTTCCAGACAGCAGCACAGTAGCACAAGTGAAAATGCCTGTAAAACATAAAAACAACTGTCAGAGCTTTAAATCTGTTGAGATGATATTTAAAAATCTAAGTGACTGAATGGAGAGTTTTACTAAGGATAAGTGTCTTAAAAGAGAAAAGTTATGTTTTAAACAAATATTGTTGCAGACATCTGAGGTTAAAAAGTGTTTTTCTGACTACCAAGCACCAGTGGATACACAAATGTAAATCCATACTTCTTTCGGAGACAGTGTTTTATAGGTGGCACAGCTCTGTGTAATAGGATGACTTCCAGTGTGTGAGTCCAACCTAAACCACAGCGAGGAAAATGCTAACGGCTAGTTTTCGTGAATGTTTCTTGAGGCAGTGAAAACTCCATAGAGATGTACTAGCACATAGATGCATTGTCAGGTGTTTTTATCGAATGCCAGTAACAGGACCAGTTTATTGAACTGCAGTAGGAGAACACATGACCCCTATAGACCACTATGCAGATGATTGTGCTGGAAAGTTGTTACTGTTGCTGGATAGATATGACGTATTAGACCCAAAGCTGGTCTAAGAATGATAAGAATTCTCAATTATTCTTATCAAAACCCATAAATGTAGTTTTGACGGACTCGTTGTCCCAGACAGCTCACAGCATTTGGAAATTTGATGACAGGAAGGGAAGAACTGCAACAGACACTCAAAGATCAAAAACTACATTTATATTCAGGCCATCATAGTGTAGAACCTGTTTGTTAGGCTCATTATTCTTCCTGAGGCAAGCAGATCTTTTAAATTGTTAAACTGAGGCTTGGAATCTACATGCACTAAAATTTCCATTCACTTATAATATCATTTATATCAATTTAAATGTTGCATTTCTGAAGGATCTGTCATTAAATGGACTTTAATTTCCTTGAAGCTGAGGGAAAATAGTTATTTTCTCAAGTTAAACATCAAAAGCCTCCTTTTAGCGTCCTCCGAAATAACAGTGTTTCACCTTGGTCTTTATTGTTCTGTCTTGCCGCGGGTGATATTCTGATGATCTTCTAATGACATTGTAAAAATAGGAGTGGTGTGAATAGAGTTCAGAGGGATAATGACTTCATTTTGTCAGCACGATGACCAAGTGCAAAAACCCATTTTTAGAAGTGGTAAAAGTGGTTTTTACAATCTGCACTTACCAAAAAAATAAAAATAAGAATCATTAACTAAACAATACTTTTTTCATTGCAAAAGTAATGTTGGAATGTTTTACCAGTGAAATTATGGGAAATTTGGCTAAAAATTATGATTACCATCAATAGAGTTTGACGAAGCAGGTTGACTTGGACCAGGTCCTAGTCTCGTTTTATATGATGTACCCTCGTGAATTTGTTGTCCAATCATTGTTGTCTTCTATTACTATACACAACTATCTGTGTATACCGTACATACTTGAATGTCCTCTATTTGCTGTTCCTGTGTATTTAAGGTGTTGAACCTTGGCAACCAGAACCTGTTGTGACCCGACACCTTCCAATTTGACCTCAATTTATTATTTTCTTTATTATTTTTTTCATTATATATGCAATTGGAATGCATAGCTCTGTGACATCATGTCACTTCTGTCACCCCTGGTTGATTTTATATAAACCCAAAGTCAATGGAAAGACAGCATCTGTGGTCAAATTAGGGCATCATCCAGCATTTATAATAGTACGGGGGTCACAGCAGGGGGAGAACGTCAGATGAATGGTGGAAAAACAGTGTTATTTATTAGTACTGTATTGTTACTATTACCATAAATGCCTTCAATCTCAGTATTGGGAAATGTTCTTTTTGCTACACATAAACATGTGTGTTAAGACAATGGATCACGTTGCAGTCTATTATGAGTCATGATTTTTCAAAGCTTTTCCAACTTCTCTAAAGGATTCTATTCAAAAATTGATCGAAAACGTAAAAGTGCTGTTCTTAGCTGAAAACCTCTGTCTCCACTTTCTCAACTCTCCCGTGACTCCTCAACAAAGTTAGTGCAGCTTGGCCTCTACTTTTAAGTAGAGAGTGGTCTTATTTTTAACAACCAGGAATGAGTGGAATGTTTTGGAGTCTGCCTCTTTTCTTGGGGTGAAACCATTATGGGTTTAAGACACGACAGGGTTATGACCACGACCTCTGCAGAGGGCACCGACGCTGTGGGGCACTCAGAGGTGTTTGTGGGATTTCGTGGATCACACCAGCACAAAATGTCATGACAACATCTACTTTACACATTTCTTTGTTGACCCTTCAGGTCACATAAATGAATACATTGTGGTCATGCATGGACAGAGCTCATGAAAACACCCACGTGTGCATAAAAACGCATATGTGCTTCATCAGCATATCTTCCAGAGGCATCTTTATGGTTTGAATATATATAGAGCCTTGAAACCTCCCCAGTCCCCGATAACTGCCCTGAACAATACATTAGATATGCATTCACATGGCATGACTCATGGGAGGTTAGGAGATATGTCTTACAGCTGTTCGAACGTTTACTTTCAAGATTGATTCAAAGAAGAGACAAAAAAGTGACCTTCTAGAGCACTTTCTCAGTGACAGGTTTTTTTTCTTTTTTTCAGAAATGGTTAACCTCAGTCTGACTCCTAACTTTCAAATAGCACCCCGTCATACTGGAGGTAAAGAGCTGGTTTGGGTTACAGAGAAGTTTGTCCAAGAGAAAAATGCTGCAGCATCTTTCAATTTTCTGTTGATGTAAGGTGACTTTAGACAAAAAACATCCTCATTGGGAAACAATTTAGACAAACAAACCAAAAAAGGGAACAGTTTGAGGATAAAAGGAGAGGTAGTGAGATGGGAGGTGGATACATGTGTGTGAAGGAGACTCCTCTATGTAAATGGATGGACAAGTTTCAATATAACAAAGAAACAAGGACGCTTCTTAGGAAGATTTAATGATATCACACTTCACACATCCTGTCCTTCCTCCTAAAACATATTCCAGAATGATCTTATTAGTCACAGAAAGTCAAATGTTTTTGGTCATTTTTCTAACTTTTCCTTGAGCCTACACTCAGGTACTCAGATTTCTGCTACATCCCTTAAATCTAAGAAGAAGAAAAAATCCCACCATCAAAATGAAACACGGTGCACTGTCCTGAGTAATGCAGTCGCCTGGTGAAATATTAACGGCCCATAAAGGATGCTTTGGAAAAGTAAAGCATAGCCGATTATAGATTCTGAGAGGAGATGCAATTTAAAAAGTATGCAAGGGTGTGTGTGGGGAAAAACTTGTACAAGTCTTTTTGCAGAAATAAGTTTGTGCAAAAATAAATCACGGACTGTGTTTAAGAACCATTCCATCGTTTCATGGTCTGAAGATTCACCTGCTCTGAGTCTGAGTTTGTCTACTTTTCTCTCAGGTCATTTGATTTACATTAGAATGGTGACATACTGTTGGCCTTTTCACTCAGAAGGTGAGATTTATAGGCTGAATTCGGAACATCAAACACATCCTCTGGTGGAGAATCTGTAAAGATGTAGAACAAACTGCTGAACTGTTGTCAGACATCGTAAATCAGACGCAGGTCAGATCAGAACCTGTAAAACTGATATTTGTATTGACTGTCATCTCGAGAAAAGGATTGCTAAAAGTGAGAGCAAGTTTGAGCTCTGACCCTGATCTTGTCATTCAGGCATAAGTGTGAATCACAGACTGTGTCTGTGGGTGTCAGGTAACATCACTATTAGCACTAATCATGTCCCTTGTGTCCTGGAACTGTCATGTAGCATCTTGTCGCTGCTTCTTTGTCTTGAGTAAAAGAAACACTTAATCTTACTCAAATCAACCGAGCGTATAAACTGATTCTCACCAGAGCAGAAAAATGATTTGGAATAATTAAAGGATTCATTTTTTTACTGTTAAAATAAATGCAAAACTAAATGTCCAAACTCACTAAGTTTGCTGCAGGAACCATAGCAAATACATTTTGATTCATTGGTTTGGAATCATTACCAGGTAAAGAGGAGTATTCAAGGACATTATGTACCTTAGATATACTGTACTGCATACTGTCAAAATGATTTAATTAACCAGGATGTACATGTACTCGATTGCGCCCCTGCAGTACAGATCTGTCTCTTGTTGAAAATATCTGGTGCATCTTGAAAAGGACAGTCAAATAACTGTGACCACAGGCTGTTAGACAGCTCTCGTCATTTTGAAACAGCATGAATGAGCAAAAACTCTAATTGCAAAATTGCAACAATTAGTACCTTGATTTGTTTTCCAGACCTCACTGTTTTGGTCTGCAGGTGTTTGTGTGTTTGGAGTGACAATTACTTCCCTCGTCTACTTTGTAAACCCCTGACAGAAACCACTGCACATAACATTGAAATACATTTGTAGCCTCAACACTTCAGTGAAATTAATTCATCATTTCCACCTGGAGTTTGTCAGAGAGATGCTTCGTCGCTGTGACTGATAGCTACCTCACTGGCTGCCGAGTAAATGTTGTGCAACTAAAATTTTTCTTTAAAAAAATCTTGTGGAAAAATGCCTTTTAACCACAAAGACTTTGATAGATTGGAAGTAACATCATTTTTCCCACAACAGTTGTGACCTTTAAGGACAAATCACTGCAGTGCCAGCGATTCAATCAGTCCAGCTTGAAAAATTCTCCCCATACTGAGTGCTGAAGTCAAGTGACAGATCTGTGCTGCACTTTGAATAACCCAAAGAGGTAATCTGAAAGTCTGGAAAGTGGAGGCGACTGAGAAGTAAGTTGTTATTTTAAAGTCACATCCTGCCGTTTCAAATGAGCTTCCCCGCTGTGGGAAAAATTGACTTGTACCCAGGTGTGTCAAATGACAGTGGGAACCATGATTAAGTAAAAGTCGGGCTCCCCAACCTCCCTGTTGTTGCCTTCACATGTGAGTACGGAGGGTTTTATGTAGCGAAGTGCCTGGCATAGGGTTGAGATATATTCTGATTTATGGGCCTGCCGGTGACGGTGTGAGACACACACACACACACACACACACACAAATGAGGAGACATCTCACTTTGTACGTGGTGAATATAAAAACGTATGCATCTTCTGTGGCTGCAGAGAGAGGAAGGGACGCTCACTGGGATGCAGATGGAGCAGTTGTCAGTGAGACCTGGAACATTAATCAAAGCTTATGCATTTTGTATGAAGGTGAGAAGGGGATTTCATACACTGTAGTGACAGTGGGACTACAGTGTGAATTATGAATGGAATAAATGATGATCTCAGTGGGACTCTTAATGCTCTGAATTATTAACAAACTCCATTGGGTTCAAGTTTGACCTTATTAATCTAATATATATATGTACCTGAGTTTGGGCAACAGTTAAACCCAAAATGCAAACAGCATAAAAAAACCAAAGACTGTCTAATACTTTTTGCGATGTGATCAATAATAGACATGAAAGTTTTATCTCCTCGATTGTGTTTGTGAATTGAATAAGTTAAGGTAAATTTTTCATACCTGACAACGGTCAATGTACTTCACAATGATTGATGTGCAGTACAGTAGGGGAAGAAGCAGTAAAAACTGCAGCAGAATTTCTACGAGCATTTAAAAGGTAAATATACAGCACGGTAATAAATATGTACACACGTAAATGTTGTCATAACTCATATAAATAAAAAGCAAACAGCTGTGTTAGTAAGTGGGAAGTAACTTGAACAGGCATCTTCAACAACTGCCAAGGCTGCAAAGATAACCTAGCAGAAAGGGAAAGTGAAAAACATACAAGTGAAAACATATTTTTGGAGAACACGAACCTGTATATATATATATATATATATATATTACAAAGCTACAACTTTGGCATACATACACTAACCATGATATCCCACAATAAAGCCCTGTACTTAACAGAATATTCTTTGCCAATAACTAGAGATGATTCAAACCAAATATCCGACTCTCTTCTGATAGAAAGACAGACAGATGGACAGGCAGGCGGAGAAGCAGCCACACACGGGTGCGTTCAAAGCTCCTTAAAGAGAGTGACATTTGCCTCCAACGTGGTTGTTTCTTCACCTCCCTTCATGTTTCGTTCCCTGTCGAGCTTTGCACAATTCCCTTAGGAAAAACCAACACCTTGTCTCTGGCTGTTAGACATCAGTGCTGATATGAATAGTGCTGACTTTCTAACACACACAAACGTGGAAAGAAAAAAAAGCCAGCAGCGGTCAAATCAATAAAACGCCCACAGACATTTTCCAGAGTTTGAAACGCAGCATGTCTAATCTGTTAGAACACTGAGTTCTGATTGAAATCACATTCAACATGCATCAAGTTGCAAAAGCAGCAGTTTCTGAAGAAAATGACCACAACAGAAGAAATGTTGCGGTCCAGTCCCCACTGTTTATGTCCAGCCCAGAGTCCATTGTGTTAAAGACTAACATAAACCACTGTAAGGGAGTCAGAGCTGAGTCTGAGTTGACATATTTTTATGTTTCACCAACTTTACCCCAACATTTCAGCTGAGACTTGAGTTATAATTAGCTACTAGAGAACGGATTTTGCAGCTGTAGAGTAAAAAAAAAAAACATTTCTTTCAACCATTTGTACACACAAGGGATATGAAGGATTAAACAAACACACCTCTTTTACTGGCAGAAAGGGAGGAGAACTTTATTTTTATCCTCTAAATGTTTCCCACTTCAAACTCTACCACAAGACTTTCCATTGCATTTCATCCCACAGTCCCAGGAGTGCACTGTAACGACCTGGTAGCATTACCCAGCACGGCTAACCAACCAAACAATACAGAACCTGCCGGTCTTAGTGCACATTTAATGAGTCACAAGTACTGCAGGGTGAGGCCAAAGTCAGTGTCTGACTGAGCTTGACTTGTTCAGCTAGCGTCGTCAACGCTGATGTGCAAAGGTCAACAGATCACAGCGTTAATGAATCTCAGCACTCGATAACTATTAAACCTGAATCCACACATGCGTGAACTGAAGGTTGCAAAATTGGTCTATTGTTGGAATTCAAGTAAATCATTTACCATTTACCATAAGCTGCTGCTTCTGCCCTCGAGCTATGACCCGCCCTTGCTCACACTTCTTTTGAATGCTTCTTTTATACACAAACCTTTGAGCTTTTTAATTGCAAATATGAGAAATCAGCAATACACCTACCAGTATCTGTATCAGGCCTGGTACATTCAAATACTTGTACTTGAAAATATTTGAAGATCAAGCCAACCAACAACAACCAACTTAACATTAGTCGCCCGGTGTACTGTTTTCCTACTGCAGGTCAATCTGTCCCTGTCCTCGTTGGTAGAGCTCCAAGCTACAGTATACTGTAAGATTTGTTCTGTTTAAATTCAAGCAATTTAACAAAACCAAAAGAGTTATTTATCCACACTGTGTGTGTGGGTTAATTAGAAGATCAAGCCAACCAACAACAACCAACCTTTTTTTGTTTGTTTTTTAAATAAAACATTGGAAAAGTTCTACACAGTTTAAATGATATGTATATTCAATCAGAATCCGCTGTTGGTGCCGCTGTTCGCAATTCACAAATGAAATCCAAAATACTGACACTCTCATGGATTGAATGGTATCCGAGACAATTAAATAAATATTAGCATCCATCATCTACCATCTACCGTTCACAAGCGAGGGCAGGTCTACCATGGACAGTTGGCCATGCCATTGCAGGGCCATATATAAAGAGACAAACAACCATTCACACTCATTCCTATGGTCAATTTATAGAGTCCAATCAGGCAGGTTTTTAGGCTGTGGGAGGAATCCAGAGTACCCTGACAGAACCCACGCCCACACAGGCAGACATGAGGTTAGAGTTCAACCAACATTTGCCACTGTGTGGTACTAAAAATGACCATATAGTGTTTTATTGACAACATCAAGAATCTTTGTCCCTTTGCTGACGACAGACTACGAGGTTTGACACAAGTTTTCTTGATCTTCGATTTGTTACATTTTGAGTTTAAATGGTTCTTGTGAAGTAAGATACTTTTGATCACACTCACGCATACAGATTGAGCATCTTCACAGAGACACCACGCTGCCTTCCTCCGGGTTGGAACAAAACCTTGTAAGTACGATTCTTTGTTTTGTCTCTCAGATCAGTGCAGTTTGCCGAGCAGCGCTCAGCTGGTTTATGAAACACGTTCCTTTTGAGGTTTTTCCTTAAGGTCAAAAGTGAACAAAACAAGATTACATTTCAGCAGACGTCTCAGAGACACTTTGCCAAGACTGGGAGACAAGATCGCAGTCACAGAGGCTGAATTGTTCTTTCTGTCATTTCTAAAACAATCCAGCCAAGGTTTTTGTTTTCTGCCTGTGAGCACCAGATGTTGGGACTCTTTCAAACTTTGCTGCTTAACTTTTATTTATTTATTTACAGTTTTAACTCCAGCATGTTCATACAAGGTTCAAGGCATAATGAAAGAGTTTCTATGACTGAATAATCATCACAAAGAGATGCTCTGAGGCTTTTACCTTTTAATCAAAACTCCGTCCATAATGAGTCAGCATATTTTCCGGGAATCGCACAGTGATGTCATTTAAAAGAAAACTCTCGGTACAGGAAGTTTGCAGTTTATGAATTCCCCACAGGGACACCAGGATTGATCTGCTTTTCATGTGGGCCATAAATCGACACTGAGCTACAGTTAATCAAAGACCTAATTAACGTGGACTGCAGTGTGTGAAGCAAAACGCTGCGTGAATCGATGAGACAGGAATGGAACTTTTTCCAGAGGATGAGGCAACGTTAAAGCTGCTTCTGTCAACTTTCTTTTTGATAAAAAGGTCATTCCAGGTAACACATTGATACATTTTGAATATTGTGGTTCATATGGTCATTGTGGATGTTTTTACATGTGGTTCTCCTTTGGTAAAACAAACAAATTCTTCTCAAAGTAAACTGAAAAATGGAAAACTGTGAGAAGAGAAGAAGGGCCATTCTAACAGCTCTGGTATTGTTTTTATTTTTTGCAGCAGCTCATTTTTATTTGCTCATTTGCAAAAGACTTTTAATCAGTTGTGCAGTTGAATGCAGTGTTTACTGCTGTTAATGGTCGCGTCTTCATTATTTGGTATTGTCTAAATTCTTTTTCTGGTAATGCAGTGTAGTTTCATTCAGTAAAAAATGCTTTTTAGTGTTCCCTCACTCTTACTTTGCCGCAGAACTACACAGCGAATCAAAACTTTTTTCAATAAGCGAAGCAAAACTTTATACAAGGCTTTATTTGTACGAGGCAGGATGTGATTTAAAGGACGCAGCAAACCACTGGACCACTCTGTCCTTCTTTGCCACGCATGGATTAAGCAGTGTGGGACAAAGAGCCAGCCATGTTCAGACCACATTCTAAGACAATCTGACTATAATTTTGCATCAGTCAGGTCCGAACTTGTTTAGGCACAAAAAAGCTGAGTCACTAGTGTGACTTTCTCCATGGTGCCTGAGAACTTAACTGTGGTCTTGTAAAATCCTGCACAAAGAGACACAGCACAGAGAAACACTTTGGATTACATCACTCAGAACTGTTAGATTCAACAGAGACTGAAGACAACAACCCAGGACACTTGACCAGTTCACAGCCCATCTCATCATCAAGTGTCTTTGGATTTGTCACTCTTTGTCTCCATGCAGATAGAAACTCAAGAGCCGTGTTTGGTCACCTGCAGAACAAACCGTCTCAGTGACCCAGACTAATGCCCCCAGGGGGGATAAAAGGGGGGGAATGGAAAATAAAATGCCTCTATTTTTCCATTTCACACAGCACTTTCTTGTCTCCCACAAACTCAACCTGTTTTGTCTTTATTCTCTGCTCAAACTCATTTTCTTCAGCCTTGGCATGAAGAGCGAAGAGCAAAAAGAGGAGCCAGATCTCAGGGCTGTTGGAGCTGAGACTCTGTGCCAAGCGCTTAGAGCCCTCAGCAGAGAGGATTGGTATTATATAGAAGCTGTGTGGGTGGTAGGGAGTAGAGGGTGTGTTGGCAATGCATGAAAAAGATTGGGCACACACAAGCTGCCCAGTCTGAGACACGGCAAAAAAAGAGCATGAGATCGCCAATGGTTTTACAGTCTGGTGGCCGTACAGCAAACAGCCGGGAATAAGAAGGTTAATATAAAATAAGTCCTTATAATGTTATATTATTAAGTACAAGTCAACACAGAACACAGTTTTTATTTTCTCCCCTCAACTCTTCATGAACTCCTACAGAGATTTTCCCCGAGTGCCATGTCTCTACAACTGTTCCCACACACTTGAACAGATCCAGGTACACAACTGTCACATCCTGATGCAGTCACCAGTGCCTGCCTCTCCATGTGTCAGGACTGATAAGAGGACTGGAGTGTGTCCATGAATAAATCCATCATAGAAAACAGAGGGACGGAGGGAGGTTGTAAACAGCAGTTGGGACAATTTTAAATGGATTTGTGTTTGTTGTGTTTGAGAAAAACACCATTTATTTGAGAAAACAATACAATTCATTTACATGGGAAAAATAAATATTATATATATATATATAAATGCCTCAGTTAGCTGTTGGTGTGAAAGAAAACATTTATGACATGTTGGCCGTACTAGAAAAAAAATCATATTTTCTATAGCCATTACTTCATCTATTCTGTGCTTTAATCAACATGTGAAGTCTGCTCAATCAGCCACTGAGGAAACTCTCCTCATTACTGCAGCCACCCTAATGCATTTGGCATCAACATTTGCTGAGCTAATTGCATTTGCACTGAAGCATTTTAACAAACATAAATGTCGGTATCAAAACAAACAACTTTACAAACACAATAAGCAGACACACGCTCATTGTGAATGTCCACGCCTGCATCTGGCCGGGCTAAATCATTTCTATAATTGATAACAGCGTGTATACTCTGCCTTGTATTATTCAGTGGTTCTGTCCATTGACATTCTACTCAAACACTGTTTTGCAGGTGGGATGCTCGGGATCCACAGAGTAGCAGAGGAATAGCAGAGGAGTTGACTATTTAGAAAATCAAGTGATGACAGCAAGATCTCACATATCAGGGTTAGCAAATTCGGTAGTTAACATCTGGGTCTTGCCCTCTGATTGGCTGTTTAACTGATTTACAAGTGTTGTTGAACCAGTTGAATCAGTGTTCCTGTTGTGTTTAACCTAATGAACTGACATTTTGTTAAAAGACAATACATCTTAAAGATAAAGTGATTATCCCTAGGATAAAAGGTTGTTTTTTTTTTTTGTTTGTTTTTTTTTTCTTTTAATGATGGATATTTAAACAAAGATTTGTGAATAAATCATAGTGGTACACAAATAGTTTTGTTTGTAAAACTGAAACAAATCAAAATAATGAGCAGAATTGAAAGATTTTTAACGAAGGCTAATATACTACATTATATTATTTACCACATACATCCTCACAATGAGACGGCAGAGAAAAGTGTGTGAAACCAAGTCCATTGGTTGATTTGGACTGGATTTGCTGCTTTAACAAACAAGAGGTAATTCATTCAAGCTGAGAGAAGCTGTGTGCCATGAAATACAGGACACACAGTTGTAGTATCTCCCTGTACTTGGTTGATCATTATTACTATAGTTCTTTTTGTTTCATTGTGTAAAAAACACACAATGAAAAAGGAGTCAGTTAGCCTTTAAATGGGACTGACATGGCATAAATAAATTTGTGTTTGTTACATCAAAATATTTAGTGTCTAATAATAAATAAAAGTAATGAGCTAAATATGAGCAGAAACCAGTAACTGATTTATAAAATATATCTATGTAGAGAACAGCAGGTACACTCAGACAATAACAGTCTTGTACAGTTCACTCAGCTTGGACCACATGGAGCAAACTAGCCCTCGGAACAACTCCACCCAACTCCACCCCAGCCCATCCCCTCACATCCTAATCCTTCAAGTCACGACGCCCCATTGTGCAGGTGCTGTGAGGTATAAAATATATTTTTTTAAAAAAAGCTAAGTACAAGTCTTTGAAAAGAAGGAACAAAACCAGTGAAAGTTAATTAAGCAACAAAAGGAGGCACTTACTTTCAGGAGTCACATGGACCTCCTGCAGAAAAGAGAAGAAAGCGTGCGATGACTCCAGCAGCACATGACCATGAAGAGAGAAAGAGACAGAAAAGATAGGTGAGAGAAAGGACTCAAATTTGTGCATCCACACGCTCAGTGAACAGGCAAATAAAAACACTTAGCTTCTTCTCGTGCGTGTTCCCTCCTCCTCCTCCTCCTCCTCCTCCTCCTCTCCCTCCTTCTTTGCCTTCTCCTGCACGGCTGGCCCCCTCCCATCCCCGTGCCTCCGGGTTGTACTTGTCATGTGTTCAGGCTCAGGCAAGCGTGAAGCCCGCCGTAGAAGCCAGCGCTCCACAGAACCTTGTCCAGCGGTTGGAGCAGCCATGCTTCCATTATGTGGAACATTGAGTTTTTCTCTGCCTCCTCTGTGCAGCTGATGCGGAGCAGACACACGAGGAGGCACGGAGACGACATCTAACCTCTTTTCACATCCATCTCATCTTCTTGAGGGTGTGTTCTAGAAAAGACCTTGGTGAAAAGTGTGAGAAAATATCTTTAAATGCATCATCACAGCAACAAAAAAGGCTGCCTCCCAATTATTGTGAGTGCAGACAAACACCAACATTTCTGCTGATGCAGACATTTGATGATTACACAAGTCATATTGCTGCTTTTATTCCTTTTTCTTCAAAGAGCTGATGGAAATCATCCTACTAGGCAGCACATAATGTTTTATTATTCTTTAATTCTTCAAGTTGCTACAGTAAAACTTGTATATAAGAGAGAAAGTACACGAGGAGATGTACATGATATGTAAAAAAACTACAGCAATCAAACTTTCCAGTGGTGAAGGCCAGCAGAGACGACTTTGTTGGCCTTGCCTTGGAAGTATCAGAACTTATTTTTTAATATATTTATCATGAGATGTTCTGTTCTATTCATTCAGTCTCGCTCCCACTTCCAATAACGCATACTTGAGTTTTTATTTCAGTTATATTTCAGTGTTGCCAGTGTGAAAGAGATGTGCCCTGAGGCCTTCAGAGTCAGTAGTGCAGGTGCTGGGAGCCTTACATAAATGGCAATGGGATTTGTAGTTGGCATCAAACTGCCGTAGCAAGACCTTCTAGCTGAACCAGAGTTACATTGGTCATTTGAGTGATTTGATTGGATGGTCAAAGAATGGTCAAAGCTTTTTCTGTTCAGTTTTCTTTCTGTTGAGTAGACATTCTCAGCCTGAAGGGAATTAAAACTTATGCCATAAATATGACTGAAAAGACTGGACTTTCAGCATTAGCCTGGATGGAGATAGAAAAGAACTTTGTCGTTGTTGGAAATGACACGCACAGATAATCTGTACAACATAGTAATTGAAGTCAACTTATTGAAAGAGAGACTAATCAGAAGGGTTTGGTGAGTAAAATGCATTTTGTATTTTTAATAATATTATTATTGTATAATGTTATGTCATTATTGATGGTTTTTGTTGTACATTATGTCACAGCTGAATTGTGCTTCGTTGAGTGACTGAAGAAATAACTTTTTATACTACATTACTGCTTAGTATGGATGGTTTCTGTAGACATAATGACATTGAGATATGAGTTGACTCAGGCAGGACACCACTGAAGGCCTTGGTGAGAAATGCATGGTACGTCACTTCTATTTCCTGCAGTCCATTTAAGTCAGCAAAAAGACACAAAATATAAATTGTAAAATAATAGCATATTTATTTAACAAAAAACACCTGCAAACTCTATAAAATAGATGAAGAGGCTGGTTTACTGTTTTAAACTGAGGACTTGCTGAAAGTGGTGGAAAAGATTTAAACAACCAGAGGTTTTGACACTTTCTGTCGAGCACATTCATCAGCTGGGTCGAGTTTCACTCAATGAGAGTCGCTGACGAGGCTGAGCGAGGGCCAGTCATCTGTTTGAGTGCAAGAGCTGAAAGATTGGAGTGGGTATTGAACGTGCACCGCTTTTTAGCGAGGACTGAAACTCCATAAAGATTAAAGATAAGGCAGAGCCGCTCCGTGTGTCTGTATCTGCTCCTGCTTACACCCACGGACACATGGAGAGATAATCTTGAGATGCGTTGGCTTGCCTGACTTTGCTGGTCAGATTTTGCAAGTGGATCCACTTCAGTCTTGTCTACTGTCGCCAAATGCTTCTCTGAATTCACATTGTTTTGATAAAGGCTGCTGTTTGGTGCTCTGAGCTGTACCTTAAGTGTGCACATGGTCACAGGGAAAGCGAGTGTATGGGGGGGCTCCCATGAGAGGGGAAAAGTACTGTACAAAGCTGGGGCGGTGATGGAGTGCAGGTTGCAGCTGTGTCAGTGTCTCCTCAGAACTCAAAGATCAGCCCTAATACGTTCCACATCGACCTCTGGCATCTTTTTGGATGCTTTCATCTTTACGTTGCTGCATTGGAGTGTTTTAGAACAGGCCGGTCCTGCCTTGAATTACAGACATAAGTGGGATGTTTATTGTGTTACCATGGTTTTTATACCAAAATCCAAATTGTTTAGGCCTTTTTTCAAAGTGACCCTGAAGGTGTCAGATGCACAGAGCAGACAACATATGTTTAGGGGTATTTGTTTATTTTGTTCTGTGCAAATGTAAAACTGATTTCACTTCATTCCTGATGAGATTGAATGGATTTTTCTCAATTGTAGTGAGTTGATCCACATTTGTAACATTTTTCAGAAATGTTTAAAACTGCAGGAATACCAGGAAGCTTCCAGATACTGTGGTGGCCGAGATCAAAACCTGACCTCAAAACAAAAGAATTTTGGTTTATAACCTTCAAAGTCCATCAAAGAGGTTTATTAATGGGATCAATATGTCCCAGAGTGGGATGGTGGGATATTTGCAGCGCTCAGGTCCCAGCTGTGTTCTGTGCTCACGGTGGAAAGTGAAACAAACAGGTCAAACAGACTGCTTCAAATTGAGCGTCAGCAGTTTTTTCCTCCACTGCATCGCCATAAGCAGGAGGTCAGGTCCACACCTGGGGTGAATCAGTGACACGGAGCCGTCACATGTTGACCCATATAGCCAATCTGTTTATAGCAGTGCAGCAGAAGAGAATGCCTGTCACGGTAAACAATGTTAGAGCAGCTCTCACTTATCTTAGCCAGTATTAAACCTTTAAATTGAAGGTTGATAATACTGCCACTCCCAGATGGTCACATTGTGGTAGAGGTTCAAGAACTGGCTTTAACTAATCTTTCTCTATAGAGTTTGTGTGTTCTCCTCATGTGTGGGATTGTTCCCAAATACTTTAGCATCCGTAGTGACTTTGCATATATTCCTGGAAAAAAGATTCAGGAAGTGAAGAGGAGGAGAATACTGGGTCTGTACCTTGTGAACATTGCAGTGAGTTTTACAGCCTTTGTACAGACTTGTTTGTGAAACAAGGTATGATTTTTTTTTTCTCTCATGCCCATCGTTCAATAACACGGTAGCGGCATGACTTATGATGCCGTCGTTGTTTGTTTGGTGTTCACGTTGAAGGGTGATTTTTCATCTCGGTGTCTGGAGACTCAGAAACCCCAAGTGCAGCCAAACTACCAGGCTGAAAAATGAGTCGAGTTAAATTTAACCGAGTTGGTTGCGTTCACCGTTATTCACATGCACACTGTGTGGGTTTTTTTTTTTTTTTTTCTCTTAATGTCTCTGTATTGCTCTCCTCATATTCCACAGTATTTTTCCTCTCTCTGTCTCTGTAAGTCAACACCACAACACGCACTGGCATCTGCCCTCGGCCTCTCTATGCCAAGCTGTCTGTGGCTTCTCTCTTGCCATATTACTCATAACTCGTTACCAATCTCGTCATGCAGCCCCCCACCACCTTATGGCAGGACCTCTGGGCTTTTAGTAACATATGTATGGGGGGAAGGGCAGGTCATGCCCACTTGCGCTTCGTGGCAGCCTCTCCTGCCTAAGCCCTCCAACCCTTTAATAATACTATATGTGCCGTGCAAACCGTGTGCAATAAGGCCTCAGATGTGAAATGCAAAACATGAGAGTTGACCTGAAAACAAATGGTTTTACTCCAGAGGACCTGGAAGGTTTGAAAGGTCATCTACAGAAGGGACGCAGGCACAGTTGAGCGCTGACGGTGTCATCCCCATCGGCCCTGGATGTTTGTTTACTCAATGTCAGCCTTACTGCTCATCCACCACTGAGCTTTCCCCTTTACTAAATCCAGATATTATAGAATAAAAAGTGAAGGAGTGTGAGAACACTTTGAGATCTCTGAGTACTGCTTTGGCTCAACTTCTCATTAAAACAGAAATTGAATGTTTGCAAGAGTCTGCTTTACTTTTTTCCCCTCCGCCTGCTTGCTCCATTGTACGTGCATGGTAATTTAATTAAGTCCGACTTTTCTAAAGGGCAACTCCTAGAACCAACATAATTAATAAAATGGGTGAGTCTTCTGCTCTTTGTTGCTCTTTGTTCCTCCTTTTTCTCATTTAAGTGTCTCGGCACAGTCTCCCCGTGGCCCCTGACTTGATTTACATTTAGAAAAGTCAAACCTGGACTCTCTTCTGGAATTATTCATCAGCTTTGACGCACAAATTAAAAAGCACTTCCATAATTCAGCAAGGTAAAACTTACAGAGGTTAACATCTGCAAGAACAACAGAGAGAAGCTTTGTTGTCGTCATTTGACAATATGTACCATACAAAGGTTCATGTAATGTATGAGCCTAGAACAACAGAGCGAATGCTGGTGTAGAAGACTGACTCCAACCACTGACTGATCCTCTGGGACTCTGTAGAATGTCAGCGTTAAAGTGATGCTACTTCTGACATTAATGCTTCTCTCTGGGAGTCTTATTAGCGAGCTGTGGCTTACAGATGGTTACCCCACCCACCCCCATCCTCCTCTGCCCCTCAAGGGCAGTTCAAAGTGCAATTAGGTGAATTAGCAAGGGCACCATATATTGTATTGCTCTGAACTTTGTGCTTTTAAAATTTAATGGATGCTATCAGACATGATTGTTCTGATTTTGATGAAAAAAAAAACGTTTTATTCAAGGTTAACTACACATTATACTTTAAGGAGTGCCCAAAAGACACACGCACTGCCAAAAAGGCATTCGATTAGATTACCCTAAAAAAGGAAAAAATCTTGACCTTTGGTATTCAGATACAGTAATGTAAGTCTTTTTTAAGTGTTTAAAACCGAAATTCATCAGGGTGTCAGACTTCAATCAGTAAAACAGCAAACAACCTCACACAACAGTCAGATAAATTAATATAAAGTTTCCTACAGTCAGCCACAAACAATGTGTAATATTTCCCTTCACATGTTTTGACGAGAAACTTCTGTCTTCCCCAGAAAGTCACTAGATGTTAACATGACATGTCCTTTTTTTTAGGAAGGCGTCAGACTGTCAACACTGGCAGGACCACCACACTCTGTCTCTCGCTACTGGGCCGTTCAACCAGGACATCACTCCAAGTGTGGGACAGGAAAGATTTGTCATCATTTCAAGGTAAAAAGAAATATAAGAATATGTCAGATATGTCTGAATATAAGAAACTTGGAGTATAAATATAATTGAACCCAGTGAAAGCAATCAGTGATTGGTCAGGCTGAAGCCAAGCTGGAGGTTAGCTTCTAAACAATACTTCTCTAGGATGTGAAAAAAAAAAAAAGGTTCAGACCAGAAGACCATCTTTCACCCAATGGAAACTAATGTAGGATCTGTATGTTTATGTTTATGTTCATGTTCATGAATATGGATGGTAGGTCAGATATTAACACAGAGACTTAACTAGAGAGCTCGTAGCCTCATCGGCTCTTGTTATTCCTTCCTCCTGATCATCATGCCCCACACATGTGCACTACATTGATCAAATGTTGATTATTATTAACCTTTTGTTTGACAGAAGGTCATATCTTCTTCTTTTTTTTCATGTGTTGAATAATGCATCCCCTCTCCTGTTTTTATATGTATGTGTGTTTACCTTTCAGCTAAGCTTACAGCTAATCTTTAGTGATTCAATGTCAAATGTCCTTTACTTAATCATATGCTTTCATTTTAAATAAACTTGAAATAGAAATGCTAAAATAAACCCACTCTGCAGGTTTAATAATGCTGCATGAAACAGCACTTCTATGTTTGCTTTCTTAAACCAAAAACCACGGCTTTCACTTTCCTACATACATTTTTCATGCTCACCAGATTCATGTGCTGTATTTCTACATCTGTATTTGTTCCCTAGTTTTGGTTCCCTCTCCCCTCTAAACAGCTGCTCTAAAGACAGCAGCCTTTGGCTCTTAAGAAGCATTAAGGTCTGTCTGAAGAATAAGAATCAGGAAATTTACTCTGTCAAGGTTGTTCTCTTTTAAATATATATATATTTCCCATCCTTTCTTTCAGTTTAAACTTAGAAATCACATTCAGCCTGGAGTTGTTCGCCATTAAATTTAATTTTACTGCTATCACATGGAGAGATAAATATGAAAATTTTGAAATTATTGTTCGTCAAAATATTATGCCTATTTTAAATTAGGGCTTAGAAAATGTACTTTTGGTTCACTGGTGTTTGATTTGTGTTGGATTTCATGAATAATAATAAATAAATATAAACTACAGTGAACCTAGGTTATATTTGTGAGAGTCACAAAGGTAAATATGTATACTACAATTATGTTATCACATTGTTAGCCAGATTAAGAAGCTCTACATCAACTGGGGGAAGAGAAGAGTCATATTTTTCAAAAATAAGAGAGAGGAAGAGGTTGTCATGAAAAAGATCGAAATATTAGCCATATTATTATTTACTTAAAAAACCTGATACTATAAAGTAATTAAGTTGTTTAACTTCCACGATAAAAGGCTAACAGGAATAAGTTTGGACTACATTTTTGTTGGAATTGAAATTAAACAAGCAGCCCTTCAAGTGGTTTTACCCATCTACCATTAATGATTTTGTGCAGGCGTGTAGAATCAGTCAGTAGTACCCATGGGCACGGGGGATACATAGTCAGCATCTATTGTCCTAGTTTGTACTCTGTAGAAAAATGAAGAACTATTTTTTTGTTCCATTTTCATCTCAGAAGGACAAAAAGACTGGTTTGCTTTCTTGCCAACAGCAAACTAATAACTCCTTAAAGGAGATGACTGGACTTGTCTGGGCTAAAATACTAAATTCCTTAATTCTGCCTCAAACCTGTGGTCATGGACCTTTTGGTTTGAAGGTCTGAGGTTTCTGAAGAACCTTAAACAACCCTTTGAGAGCATACAGAAGAACTGAAAGATGATTGGTTACTGATAGTTTTATGCTTATAAGAACCTTTATTTCAAACAGACACACAAACCAACCTATTCACCGTCTCACTTCGTTTACAGCAATTTTTTTTTCTTTCAAGCTTTTGTTTTTTGACAGCATGAAATTCAAAACCTCTTCCTGGCTTCCAACATTTGTCATTCACTGTCAAAATAAAAGTTTTAGAAGCAGCTTCCTGTCACCACTCTAATACTGGATCAGCTGAATCCAGAGGAGACATATTTGGTTCTTGTAGAAACAAGTCAGAGTAAAGCTCACATCCAAATCACTGTTGTACTACAAACTAGGAATATCACAGGCCAACTGTGTTGACTTTTGCATCACGTTGCTTAGTCTGTGGCTTCACAAAGACACCGATGGTATTTCAAACACAGACGTGAAATGACACAGCAAAATGAAAACACGTCACACTATAATTGGTGACAGATGTGACATGAATTGGAAGGCTGCAGTCTCTGAAACACAACACCACGCCGCTTTTTCTGATCAGCCACTGACAGGATAAAATGTCATGAAATATTTAAAGCTACAGCACCATTAGCCGTGGTTAACAATCAAAACAATAATGTAGTCTCCTTCCTTTGGGCAAGTGTGTCAAGGGAGTCAACGCTGATGCTGTTATTTTCTGACGTGGTGAGAGACCACAGATGTGGGCTGACACACACCGGTCCAAACCCCTCTGGGTGTTTCCATTCACTGGTGAAAGCAGGAGTGATATATAAACAAAGGAGAGTCTGAATTTTACTAAATATCAAGTGCTGAGTTTGGCATCACTGTATTTCAGGAATAAAGATAATGCAGGTGTTTTCTAGGATTTTTGTCAAATGTCTATATGCAATAAGAAATATAAAAAAAAAACATTTTTTGAATGTTAACTCATTTGGATTAAACATGATTAATCACATTGAATGGGTGTCGCCATTAATGAGGATTAATCCACATCTACTCTGTGATTAATTGTATTCATTTTTTTATTCTTTTGACAGCCCTGAAAAACATATATCAAATCAGATGTAAGATAAAGTCTTAAATAAATGAACTCCACTGCTGTCCGTGCAGCAATTTTATTTTGTCTACCTCAACAAAAAAGGAAAATGAAAATAAAGTTGGTTTGGAAAAGAAAGTGAGTCATGCAGCATACGTATACTTCAGCTATGACACATTTATAGACTATGTCCACTGCTCATGGCATCCCTGCACATTCTTGTCACACTAATTTCCTCTCGGAAAAAAAAGAAAACCACATTTATTTATACTCTCCCTTTTGTACGGCTCGAATAAATGCAATTTAAGTTGAACTCCACGTGTGCTTTTTCATATGATTTCATTTCGTGGGTTTCATAAACGCACGGCTGGTTGGCTGTGGGACAATAAAAATGTCTGCAGGTTTACCCTCAGAAGAAAAAGTAAAACCAGACACTCG
>NC_024320.1:14328103-14339145 GCF_000523025.1 Cynoglossus semilaevis
AAAATGTTTCGCTGGAACCAGTGACACGCGGCAGAGATAATATAATCTTTTATTTTTTTGAGCATTTCTCAGTGTATTTGCTAGTTATGTGTTGCCAAAGTGGGGCTTTATGTAGGAGGAAGTCAAGAATATGCATTATTTGTCCTGGTAGAAGCAGAACGCAGCACATAGAGAGGCTAATGTGTCGAGGAGATAGTAGACACTGCTGGAGGAGTTAAAAGGAGAAGAGGAGCAGAGTAGGCTTTCAATAAAAGAGGAGCAGAAGTGAGAGCCAGCCTCCAGCCTATAATTATACCTCTGCTATCTTCCTCTGTCTTCATGTCGACTTCTATCATTCTTCCTCTTTAACCCCCTCAACTTCTCACTTCCTCCACTCTCTCACCTTCTTGATGCTTTCATCAGCCTCTCTCCATGTGCTCTCTTCCATTATGGCCTACTCTTCCTCGCCTCTACTCCTGAAAACTGGGACGTACTTGATGTTGGTGTTCACACATGGAGACAAGTCCATCTTGCCATGTGTTTTTATACCAGGATTATTTTTAAAGTGAAAAGCAGCTAGTGAGAGACTCAACTTTAAAAACGTTGTTTCCATTTATTTCCATTAAACATATTGGGCCTAGAAAAATGTATGTAAATGCATGCGTAATAGGTTCAGTTGTACACCGATTGCATGAATCATAGCTGTGATTTGAATCACAAATTATTTAAATCTACACCAACATTTCTACCAGAGGTTTGAACAAAGTGTCCTCCTCTACTAGACTGACATGAATTGGTTTTGGTTCAAGGTGTTCCACAAGGTACCGGTACTTCCTTTTCAGTCTCTAATTATGGAGAAGCATCATAAAAATTATATATAAAAAAAAACCCCTTTATGCAGATGGTACTGGTTTGTACTAAATCACCAATATTACTGTCTGTCGTTGCATTGAATGATCTAAAAATCGTGTGATTGTTTGCAAAATATGTTTTTTCAGTCTCTGATATATAAGCTATTGTGTTTTAACATTTTTTAAAGTTTTAAACTAATTCTTCAACTCCAGGTTTCACTCTTCAAAGTGAGTAATGAATATGAATATGAATATTTGTATATTTTTGTAAAGAAGAAAAGCAATATTTATTTTTTTTTTACTTTAAGGAATTAATAACAGCACAATACCCATTCAGTAAATTGCAGTTTTTGTGTGCAATTATATTTTTTCTACTTTCACTGACTGGCCTCAAATGTTTGCTAGATTAAAAAAAGCATAGCTGTAAAAACAGTTATGTCTCACAGCCTGCTCTGATGAAGGAGCCGAGACGTCAAAAAAAGTGATTAGTCACTGGTTTTGGCTGACTACGGCTCTAATATGCAGCAGAAATTTAAAACTGTTTGGTCTGACTGTCTTCCTCTCCTTCTGTCTGAGTCTGCTGTGGAAATCAGTGTCATCAGTCACACCTGTCTCTGTCATCAGTCTCACTGGTGTCACCTGGTGCCTTGGGTATATATACCTCTCTTTGTCAGTCCTTGTCTGCTCAGTGTATGTCAGTCATGTTGTGGTGGTCAGGGGTTGTTGGGTAGTGTCTGTTCTGAGTTTGCTGTCCATGTTCTGTGTTCAAGCTTGGTTTTCCATGAGCTTCATGTGACGTCTGTGCTTCTACTTTTACTTGTGCTATGTACATGCCCATGCTGTGGGTTTTTCCCTCTGTGAAATTCCTGATTCTTTGCGCCTGGTTCTTGTATCTAGAGTCTCCCTTGTGCTGCATTTTTGGGTCCTGCCTGCACAAAAACGTAACAAAGATAGTCCACTTCATTTCCGTCTCCTCCTCAATACCTTCTAATGAAGGTGCTTACACAGTCATCCCACTGAAACTCAAACACAGTAGTAGCTTCAACATAAGAGGGTTCTTCTAAGACGGTATTGTTCAAAATGATAGTTCTGTACGTTGGTAAACCTCGTGGCTAAACCCTGTCTGAGATGATGTCAACCGTGGCTCCAAATGTCCTTTGTTGATCCAAAAAAGGAAGCGGTAAAACCCAGGAAAATCCCCGCTTCATGTCCTTGAAGTCGAGCCAAATCCAGACAACAACTTTTAAGTGTGGAATCAATATTTCACAAAGTCTCCTCTGCTGTACCCTGAGCTGCGCAGGGGCTTTCACCAAACAACCCGATCCCAACCTCCATTATTCATCCTTCACTCATTCACTCCTCTGACTCAGACTCAAAAACACAGTGGAGTGGACTTTTCCCAAAACTAAACTTTAGACAAAAAAACAAAAATAAATAAAACCTTTACCTCCACAACCTCAAATCTCTGTGGCATTTTTAAAGCCACTGCACTCCTATAATCATATCTGTGCTGAGTGATTTGTCACAGATTTACATCTCACACTGTTGCCAGAGGCTCTGGAACAAACCTTAATGACTTTAGCACATACTTTTATTGGGGACTTTTTACAATCGGATGTTGGAACTTCGAACCTCCAGTATATGGACCTTACAGACGTCTTAATGTGTGAGTGATGAATAAAAATCATCAGACCTGCATTAAGAAGTATCTGCATTAAGAAGTACTGCATTAAGAAGTAATTAAGAAGTATCTGCATTAAGAAGTATCTGCATTAAGAAGTATCTGCATTAAGCCTAACAAGCGTAACCCAGTTATTACAAAAGGGTTCAAACACTGGCAGCAGATTTTTAATGAACTTGACATTTGATGCTTCATGCCTTTTAGTGGGTTTCCCTTAATATCTTTTCATAAGGTGTAATTAGGCATGGACTTTGAGAGTGTGAGTGTGTGTGTGTGTGCAGAAATATCAACAGAGAAGGCGAGGATCCCTCACTCTCAATCAGTGTATTATCTGTGCAGCAGAGCGTAGTGAACCTGGCAGCCTAATCATCCCTGAATTAGATGTGGAGCTGATTGGACATTGATTATAGGAGAAACGAGGGGAGTGGATTTAACAGTGACATTCAGCGTGACCTTAAAGGGAGACGGACGCCCCAGGAGTTGTCAATGGACAGAATGTCTGTCCCCAAACTTTATCACACAAGTGATACTGCCTATCAAACCTACGCACTAATTATAGTTTTTTTTTATTATTATTATTTATTTATATTTTTGGATTTTAAAGGAGCCTTTAACTCAGTGGTTACCAACATTCTTTTGGCTTTTAATCCCATTTTGACATCACACATTTCTGGCGATTGAAGAAAAACTTTTATCAAGGAATAGTTTTTGAGAACATGTGTTATACTGTGTTGCAAATACTGAGTAGCACAGGAAGAGAATTTTATTTGAACTTGATTTATATCCATTATCAATTACTTGACATTTCAAGTGACGCCACACAAGATCGCGACCCCGGTTGTAAAACACTGAGTTTTCTAAGGTTCTTGGATATTTTGTTTTTGAACAGAATTTTGGAAAGAGGAAAGGAGTCAGATGAATCGATCAGCTCTCTGTGTGCTTTGCCTATGAGAATGTATTTATTGTGTCATAATTGTTTATATACATTTGTATAGAAACAATATTCATTTATTTTCTGCAGTAAATGTATAGATCCTATTACAAAAATGGTGACTCGACGGCTGGTGTAATGACCCGTTAGGTTGCTCGACGTCGGTCAGTTTGAGTTTCAAACAGGTGCCAAAGAGATGGTGCAAATGAAATGCTTCAAGAAAGAAAGATATTTATTTGTCTCCTAAAATAAAGTACATGAAACAGCCCTTTAACACATTTGTCTTTTCACACGTTTTTTTTTTTTTTTAATGCATCGATTTGCTCTGCAAGCAAGACCAAAATTGGCAGCTGGGAAAACGATGTAGAGCATTTGTTATCAATCCACTTAGAAAGTAAATAACACATTGAGTATGGTTGTTAAGTTGTAAAGCCTATACATAGTGCATGCTTGTGTGTGTGCATCGTGTCAGTGCCTTTCTGCTCTTCAGGGCAGATGTATGTCACGGTCGGTTTGGAAAATGTCTTCCAGTCACGGAGCAGCAGCAGTGGCGGCGTTCATGAGTGAAAATGTGAAACACTTCATTTGTTCCTTACACTCTCTCTCTCTGCAGTTACACCAATTCTAATACAATCCTTACGTCATCTTTACCATTTCCGTACTTCTGTATAATTTTATTTGTTTGTGTAATGTTGCTCCTTTCACTTCTTTTGCACCGATTTTCTCATCCATGAAGTCGTAGCTCCCTCGGAGAAAGCTCATTGCTATTTATGAACATGACCATAATTCGACCATTATTTTTTTCCTGACCACTGGAGAAGTCCTTGGTCTTTGGCACTTGAGTAAAAGCAGAGTGTTACCCAGTCTATCAGACCACCAGTGGTGTCGACCAGCTGCGGTCAACACTCATTATTCCTTCCCCAAATGTGAATTCTTGTTCATGTGTGAATGCAAAGCTGATAAGCACACCTTCAAAATCTAACGCTAAGTCGAGAGTCGCGGTTCAACTCGCATAAAAGTTGCTTTCACCAAATGAATCTACATATGTGTAGACTTTTTGGAATAGCAGCTTCACATATATTCCTGAACGCAATGGGTCTTTGAATGTTTTTGAACATCAGCAGTCCGGACATAATGACATTTTGAAGTGTCCTGTGAACTCCTGCTCTTACTTTAAATGGGAAAAGGAACTTTTATAGTTGCCTTCTGCTGAATGAACTTTGATTTCTCTTTTTATGTAAATCTATGGTGCAGCATGGGTGGAGGTTTGAAAAACTTTAATGGCAAAATCTCCAAAAAATAAAAACTTTAAAACTAGGCAATACGGGTGGGAGGATGTGATGGTGATTGTCTTTAATTTTTTTGTTGTTGCTGTTGAATCACTGATGTGGTTTATTCAGCAATGGTTCACAGATGGAATAACTAGACTTCTGTTTTTTCACAACATTTCTATCTCCAGGCCAGTATTTGTACTGAGTGAGAATGTGCATAAGAATGAAGTGGCTGCAGCTGCTAATGAGGGTCTTGTGGGTTTAAAACTCCTCGCAGCATGCACGTGTCCATGTGTTTGTGCATATGGGGCATACAAAGCTACAGGCTTCACAGGACGTGCATTACCTCAAGCTGCACCTAGTCGACCAAAAACACGCTGAAACTCAGTGAAGTCAACATTCAATCCTCACCCCTCAGGACACGGGGGCTGAACTCTTTGTGTCTCGACAGTTTGGTCCGTGTAGAGGAGTTCATGCATACCTTTTTGTGCCCATGCTCTCCTCTGGCAAATTGTCTTTAAGCCTGGCCAACTGCATGATGCTACTCCGGGGCCAAGTCATTATCTGCTGAAATAAAGCAGCTTTGTTTTGTTGTCATGCTCCACAAAATTCTATTTAAAACCAGGCGTGCGTCCAGTAACGGACAAAAAGACAAAGGACTGTAACAAAAAAAGTGGGAGAGAGGGAGAGAGAGAGAGAGAGAGAGTGAGAGAGAGAGAAGGTAGACTTCAGAACACTGTCTGACATAAAGTGCCTCAAGTCATCACAATTAATTAGCAGGAAGTGACCCGTTTGTTTTGAAGAGAACACTGTGAACAAGTTGAATGACGAGTCCAGGAACGGAGAGAAGTGTTCTAACCTTGCTGACTTAAAAAGAAGAAAATTTTGAATTAAAAACGTCACAAATGTGTGTTTATTGACAGATAAAATGTGGAAAAATAGACTTTTTTCATTTGTATCTCTCTGCTGACACATTTTCTCTCTGCTCATACACCGTACAAATACCCAAACAAGTCTTTGTTTAACAGACTGCAGGCTGTTAATTTATTTCTCTGCAGATCTGTGAGGGGGTTAATATTATTTCTACCATGTTTTTAATCCTTCTCCTCCAACATCCCTTTTCTCCAAATGCTTCGAGAAGAACTCAGTCTGAAAAGATTCTTTTTTTTTTTTGGTAAAGGTTATGGTCCTTTTGCCACCTCAGTAACTAATTTACCTCATCACCCGCTGCAGTGACACAGAGAGACACACAGAGAGAATATGAAAATTACTTCTCTATTGAAAAAGATTTACAAGGCTCATGGTTGACCTCTACAGACACAATTTGGGCATTACATTACACATAAACGATTTTAACAGCGTCTTAACTTTGGGGTAAAATTGAGTTGCATTAATAATTTAACGTAAAGTATTTGTATATCACTGTTGCGTTTAATGTAAATGGCTGTTTTGTTCTTTTTCTAAAATAAAATTAGGAATAGTACTAGGTTCCATGCCTGTCACTTTCTTCTTTTTTTAGCCTGCCATTTGGGGGAAAACTCTCTTATACGTTGCTGCTCATTCTTTATTTTAGAAATGATGAGTCATCTGACATTTTACCACTTGTAATGAGGAGTTTGTGCACAGTGGACGCGCCGACCGTGCCTCCATCCGTCAACATATCCAAGGGAGAGACTTTAGAAATAACTTTTTTTTTCTTTATGCGAACAATAATTAGAGTGAGAGGGCCCCATACATCCTGGAGGACAGATCAAAGTGAAAAACGTAAATCAGCCAAAGCACAAACGGCACTGCTGAGCCACCTAGCGGCGTAAAGACTCGTTGCAGAATCCCTGGGATAAAACTGGATGACTCACAAGAAAAACAAGGGGTTTAAATTTGACCATATTTATTCATATTGATAAAGACACCCAGTACAAAAGCGATTGCAAGATAATCAACTTGGACCCAGTAAATCCGACCAAAATTAAAATAAACTTTAAAATAATAAAAACAAGTTCAACGCACATCGCGATTTTAGTCAAGAAATACACGGCTGTAGTTTGACCTTCAGCATCACTTTGTTCATTTGAACCTTTTTTTCATCCTTCTTTGATATAAAATTGATATATTTTATTAATATTTTACAACACTCAACAAAAATAAACGACACGACAAATAAAAACGAAATCCCAATATAAACCTTGAGCAATATGTGGAGAAACTTTACAGAGTTAAAATGACGACGTCTTTTTTATAATATATATTTAATACATTTTCACATGAAGGTGCTTATTATCACAGCCTTTGAAGCTGCCTTGACTGCAGCTTGGTGCCATAGCAACACTGAACCGTGGGAGGCAGCAGCATGCTGGTGCCTATAGTTGGACAATAGATGGAGCCAGAACTCTGTCAAACATTACTATTACAGTTTATGGTAAGAAATGAAAGTGTCGTTTTTTATTTCGATGTAATGGTGTAGTAGCAAATGTGTTTTTCGTCATGTTTAAAATATCTGTAAAGATTCTAAAAACAACCTCTGAAGGTGTGTTATTTGTTATTCCTTTTCCAATTTAGGGAATTGGAATTTACCTCCTGGGTCCTTCATCCTAATTCAACTGTACGATAAATATCCTATATTTTAAAAACAAAAATAAAAAATACTTTGGCAATTTGTTTCTGTAGAACAGATGGTGACGTCAGCAAAAGAGCAAACTTACAGCTAAGTGCTACGAAGCAGTTTTGTCATATGTAAAGCTTCTTCTTTTTTTACATTCAATATTAAAGACAAAATAACCCAAAATACTGAGACCAAGTCTGTTAATGGGTTGACATACACTTTTAAGATATATTGGCAAAGACTTCCAATGTCCATTTACAAACATATATATATTGTTTACCTTTGTCAGCAGTTTGTGTGTATATACATATGTACATGTACTGTATGTGTGTACAGATGTGGCTGTATGCACAGGAAACGTCCACAAATAGCAGCAGTTACTAATGAATACATCCTAGTCTCAAGGTGAGAAGAAAAGAAAGTGATGACCTTGAATGAACTTCCTTATAGAAGCACACGTGCACACGGTAGGATTCTAGAAAAGAATATCTTTTGAGGTATTTCCTATTGGCATTTCTCTACGCTCTCAACTCTCTAGTCACAATGGACAAAACAGATGTTCTGGCAGCAGAAGCAAACTTTCAACAACCACACAAAAGAAAAGAAAATACTAGTGGTTCTTGGATGTAGAAGTCTGTGTAAGGCTGCACAGGTAAACAATGCTGTGTTTAGTATACAATATGTGGAGAAGAGGACGAAGGACAACTCAGGAGAAAAGCCGGAGGTTCTTGGTAGTTTGGCTGCTCTTGAATTTGGCAAGCGGAGCAGAAACTCTACGGAGATTAAAGAAACCGAGTCTATGGTGCGACATCACACCAGTGTTTCTGGCAGTGCATCTGTATTGTCCGAGGAAAGCAGTTGCCAGATCTGCCAGCGATCCCTCTGCCAGTCCTGCCATTCTGGACTGTGTGGCATCAACTGGGCGTCTGTTGTCGAGTTACTTGACTTACTTTGTGCCCTGCTGTTCGACCTCCCCTGCACCAGAGGGGGCAGCTGAGCCCTTGACAGCTGAGGAGAACTCTGAGAACCAGCCACTAGATGGTGGGTATTATAAGGAGGTGGCGAACGTCCATCAAACACCGCAGCAGGGCCACGATGGGGCCCAGCAGTCGCTACACCTTGTAGTCTGTGTCGCCCCAGCTGCTGTGGGCTCTGAGTGCTGTTGATTTGAGAAGTGGCAGAGGGGCAAATCTTAAGCTGTGAGTGTGTTCGTCCAGATTCTGAGTTGGGCCCAGAGCACACTCTAGTGACAGGAGGGTGACATCTGCAGTCAGGGGCTGTCATGGTCCGATGCACTGGTGCTTGATGCCTGCCATCGAGTCCGTCCAGACCTTCCTGTGAGCTGCGGGAGCTTCCTTCTGACATGTTGCCATGGGAACCTGGTGACAGAACACTGACTTTAATCAGTGGTGGTTATTCCGCGTAGATGATTAACTTAAAAATGCAATAAACAATGGCTTAAAAGCAGGTTTGTTAGTTTGTGAACACAGAGCATGTGACACCCAACCCTCCCCTGTAGGTGGTGCTCTTGACATGGCTGAAATAACCAATGACAAACACCTCTGAGGTTAGTCTAGTGATTCCCAACCATTGTACTGCTGCACATTAGTGTGCCGTGAGAGATCATCAGGTGTTCCTTGATCCAACAGAACTAATATTTATTCACTGCAAATAAATGATTGGTTCGTCTATGCCAGTGTGACGAGTAGAACAATCAAATACTCTTTCACTAGATAGCAGCAGATGGCTATATAAACAAAAAACTCAGCTGTTGAAGAATTTCAAGTCTTTCTTCAATTCCTGAGTATTGTTGTATGGGTTGTGTTCAACTAAACAGGTCAAGGTTTCACACTGAGTAAATAAATTGTGAGTAAATCAAAACTAGAAGTTCATTTTAGTTTACTATGTGAGTTCAAGGGAGGTGGCTGTGTATTTCCAGGTTGATATTTTAAAAACTACAACCACACTTTTGCAAAGCTAGTTAATTTGCTAAAAATAATTTACCTGGCAACACAGGTGTCAATTAGCAACAAATTACTTTTGCTTTGTTTACCTGTGTAATTCTGCTCCTTGAGTGTTGGTTTTAGAGTACTGTGCCATGTCCCCCAGATGTTTGCATGCTCCTCAGATATAGAATCTGAAGGAAGGTTAGTTGCAAAATAAATAAAAGCACATACATATGACACATGTAATGCAAATAAGCTTTATTGTGAAAGTTTGAATGAGCTGGCCAACCTTTGGCGTTCCACGAATCAGCTGGTCCTGGACTTCCTGGTTCGCCTCTGCGTTCACTCAGCACTGGGGAGTTGTTGTCATAGGGGGACACCTCCCCACTTGACACCTTGTTAGAGTCACTAGAGGAGTGACGCTCGCTTAGAGTGAAGGGCTCCTCTGGCTGTAGCAGGTCAGGACTCCTGTGTGAAGTGGGAGGATGGAGTTTGAAAAAGAGAGAAAAAACAAACAAGACCTAAATGTTTCAGCGTGTCTTTTTCTCACTGAGATGCCTTTCTCCTCAAAAGGTAGTCTACCACATCAGGGTCAGTCTCCAACAGACTCATCAGCACCTCATTTTGCAGATCTGGAGACACCTGCAACAAGGAGAGGAAGGAAAGAAAGTGAACTACTTGTCATTGTGACAGCACACAACCAAATTTGACCTCTGCTTTCAACCCTTCACCAAAGTGAACATTGGGCAGCTCTAAGCACTGGGGGAGCAGTG
Organism: Cynoglossus semilaevis; assembly: GCF_000523025.1. Taxonomy (NCBI): domain Eukaryota; kingdom Metazoa; phylum Chordata; class Actinopteri; order Pleuronectiformes; family Cynoglossidae; genus Cynoglossus; species Cynoglossus semilaevis. The sequence goes on from NC_024320.1 coordinate 14,338,135, forward strand.
TGTGGGGACACTGGTAACTTAGCAGATGGTGGACTCGAACCTGAAGCCTTCTGGACCCAAGTCCGCTTCCTTAACCACTAAGCAACCTCTGCAGAACACTCAACTTTATAATCTGAATATTTAAATATATTAAGGTTTTATCATTTACAAAATACAAAGATGAAACAAATATCAAGTATCAAATACACACTTCTTAGCTAAAACTTCACTTTACAGTCATTAATAATATTGTGATACAGTTAAAAACACTACAACTGATAGATACATCACTCATAAAAATACTTTATAAACTGAAAATGCTACCGTGAATAGTTATGGGAGTGATTACTGAATAAAGTTTTGAACTAGGTTTAAGTTTTAAACTTGTCTTGATACCATATGTTTTAACAGCTCAACTTAATTGTAGTTTTTCTACATGTGTGGTACACACTGCCAATCAAAGAATTCCCATCAGCCTTTCTGTTTCTGATGTTAAAAACTACTGTGTTGTTGTCCATGCACTCGCTGATGCTGAATAAACTGGGTCTGTCAAAGATTCATTGGATCACTGCAGGAATGTAAGCCTGAAGGGAACAGTGGTGGCAGATAACAAAACATTATGGTTTAAGGTTTGGGACCTGAGATGACCTGGACTGTCTGTCGGTGCTGTTTAGGAAAAAAAAACAGGAGTAGAAGGAACAAAGAGCGGCCGACGAGGCGGTAATCCGTGTAAATTCATGACCTTTCCTGACACCTGCTGAGGGATTTCATGTTTGAATTTGTCTTCAGATGAAAGGTTTTTGGACCTGGTGTTAATGGGTTGGCAGGAGTCTCACTGTTACACCTTTTTACCCAGAACACTTGGTTTTATTGTTATCTTTCACTCCTTTTGTTTTCTTTGTCAGTTTCATCTAATTTCTCAGTCTGCTTGTTTCATCCTTTTCTTTTTTCTCTATTCACTAAAGCAGAAATATCTCTGTTTTTATTAACTTAGACACAAACCGATGTGGGCCAATCCAGGAGGGACTGTCT
>NC_024320.1:14339179-14346323 GCF_000523025.1 Cynoglossus semilaevis
CCTGATAAAAGGGTGAAAATAAGGAAGTAAAATAAGGTGCGAGGATGCCAGTGACACCAGACTGACCATGAAGAGGGCTTGGTTGCTGGCGATCATTCTCTGCAGCACAGCGATGACGGCGGTGCTCTCCTCTGCTCGGGCTGAGCTCTGCACGCTGAACTCTTTGTCTGAGCTCTTCTGCTTGTGGAGAAGGTTAGGGCCAAAGATGGTGGCCAAGTTCAGAGACGTCATCTTATTTCCTGTGATCTGAGGGAAAACAAACAAATAAACATAGCCCATTAAGATGACAATGATGTCACCACCGCACTGAAAATGACACCCACCTCCCAGCCTGTAATTTGCATAGGGTGGTCAAGCTCTTTTGCTTGAAGTTGCTGAGTGACAGGCAAATAGCCTCTGGGTTGACACTGCACAAATTGAAGTGTTTTTTTACCACGTCAAGTGGCATTACTTAGAGTGGTAGAAAGTGACTTCAGTATCTTGCTGTAATTATATCCTCTGAAGAGACTTTTCCTCCATTTTCTAACCCAGTGTTTTTGTCTCAGTCAGCAGTTAATAGATACAGGTTGAGATTTTGAAGAGTGTAAACCATAGTGTTATCTGAAACCTAGCCGTGTTGTCCATACTATTTTGAGCACAATTCAACGAAATAAAATGTCTGTAAAAGCTCCAGTAACGTGCCTTAGCATTGGATTTGTTTTAGATCAGAAGAAAAATTTGATCTACATGCAGTCAAAAAAAGGAAGATTGTCCCCACATTTTCCCTTGTGTGTAGACATAATGGCAAACGTGCTTTGATTTATATACAAACGTACTCACCCAGTAGTAAAAGTTGTTGAATATATGTATATATATGTGTATATGTATATAGTGTACTATATATGGTACACTATAAAGGAGAAAGTCACAAAGGAATGTAATATGTTTATATGTATATACGTATATAAGTAATATATATACATGTATATATGTGGAGTTTATACACAATTTTTTCCATGCTGCAGTAAAGAACGTTATTAAAGACTATTATGTTATACGTACATTAATCTATAACTCCAACAGTGGTCCGATAAATTCACTTGTTGAAAAAACAAACAAAAAAATATGACTAACTTCACAATATGCTGAGCTTTTGCTGTGTTGTGGGAACACTTCTGTGAACCTTCAACTGCCAGTGTTGCCACACACTCAGTGTTATTACATCGCTTTTCAAGGCAGATTCGAATTTCACGTCTTTAGAGCAGCCCTGGAGGATATGAAGTTAAGTAACCTACCATCAGAAACCTACCTTAGTTCTGCAGCCAAATTTTACAGAAACGTTTACTTTGAGAACATTTTCTTTAATTAACTTAGGAATTCAGTTTCTCCGACCTCAGATGTGGTGTTTCTATGTGCATTTCACATCCAGCGGAAGAAAAAACTTACCATCACCTCCGACCTTGTTTCACTGTGCAGATTAGGAGCAGAAAGGAGCCATTCACACCAAGACAGACGCAATATTCACCCGGGCTGTTTGGTCCGACTGCCATTCACACACTTACCAAGAAACACAGACGTATTTCTATCACTTCTATCCATTCATTTCCTCTCAATGGAAAAAAAGGAAGCAAGCAAAATTCTGGGAGGCTGCCAGTGTGTGCAGGTTAAGGCTTTACTGTACTCCACTCTCTTATGACCAAGTTGCCCAACACAGAGTTGATAAAAAAAAACATTGTTATTACTGTTTTATTTCACTCACTTCCTGCCCATCTTTGTCCTGCTGGTCATTGGCATGAGCTGCAACAGTCGATAGGAAGTCCAGCAGGCGGTGGAGAGTATCACTGTTGCATGCTGGGAGCAGGTAGACCAGTAACTGCACAATGTTCTGCTGCTCCTCTGGTTCTGACACTGAAAATGATTATATGATTCAGGAGAGTGTTTCAACAAATGGAATGAGAGAGGAATTAGACGCTTACGTGTTGAGTTGATGAAGGCGGTGTAGAGCTCCTTGGTCAGGAGAGGGTCAGGCATGTCCCTGAGAAACTCCTTCAGCAGAGCAGCCACATCATGGACACTGTGCTCCTCATCCAGCTGGACATCAATACCTCGATCAAACTCCTCCCGTAGCTGCAGAAGTGACCGGAGGGAAAGATAAAAATAGGATGAATTTTCAAATCCAGAAATAATCACATCACAGAAAAACTGTTGAATTATTTTTTAACGCTGAACGCACAGATATAAAATATATACAATATTTTAAAATGATATATTTTAAAATTCTCATAAACCTGTACACAGACACGGTGGTCCGTCCTTTTTCTTTCATTCTCCTTTGTTTAAATGTTTCTGTGCATGTTCCCATGGTGACAATAAAATGAGTTTTATTAGCAGATTATGAAACTGAGCAACAGCATGTTTTTATGGCCAAAAAAGGCATCAAAATTCCCAATAAAAACGAGCTAAAAAACTTCCAAAGTGCAGAAAAACACCTTGTTGCTGCTGCCATTACTTAATGTCAACTCCAAATTATGAATAAATTCAAACAAGCAGTTTTCACCACCGCCTTAATGTTTCGGGCAGTCCAGATGATGTAAGCTGTATTTCTTGTGCAATAAATTGCCAACATTCTTGCATCATACCATACTTACTGAAACCAGGCTCAGTTACCTGGAGTAACACTCTGTTTTTCTCTACATTTGTGAGATTGTTCAAGTGGAAATCTACATAGAAAAGTGACACTGCCCACTCTGTTTGACAGACTGGCACTATTTAACCTTGATGTTTGCTCTCCCTCTGTCTCTCTCTGTCTCCCTCTTACTGTTTATCCACTGGAGTTTTAATGAGCAGTGTGGGTGTCACACAGCTGAAGTAGCTCAGCCAACGCATGACTGTGTTTACTGAAGTTTAGTCTTTGTGTCACTTTGAATCAGGCTTTTGAATCAAGCCACAGAAAACTGGAAATGTACAAAAGAAAACTGTCCACCCATGCACCCATCCATCCATCCATCCATCCATCCATCCATCCATGGTAACTGTGTGGTTCACCCTACACAGTTTGTAAATCTGGGCCACACATAGAGACAAACAACCGTTTACACACACATTCACGTCTATGGTCAATGTGTTATAGCATGTTCCACTGTGTGGCCAAGACCTAATAATAACAATAATAATAATAATCTATTAACAATAGACGACTTACAGATGATTTAACCCAAAAACGTTTGGTCAGTCAATCAAAGTACTGTACCAACACGAAAGCCAAATTGGAAGTTATAGTTACTACAAATACATTCAGTCAAATTTGTAGTTGGATCATTCACTTTGAAAATGTTTTTGCCCAGTGTCTCAAAATCATTGTCAGCTGAATGTGAAGGACTTTTGGGTCTTAATTAGAAACCACTACGTTCATGTGATGGACACAATCACAACAACTTTGTAAATCATTCTGCCTTTACACAGTGCATTCTCTGAGACTGTGGTTTAGAAAGAAGACGTCAGATGATCTAATTATCATCTAAGTCAGATAAGTTCATGTAAAAGTGTAATTTTTGGTAACCAAGGATACTAAAACATATGTGCCAAATGAAATATGACACATATGAAATGAATAAAATACATAGCATTGGTAGCCATGTAATGAGGGGTTCCATGAATGTGAAAGTACAATGTAATGCAGACACTTATCTTGGAATTATGGAGACACTTGTTTTATCTAGTTGGCAGAACTAGATTTTAGAAAAATGTTCTTTTCTTTTTTTTTATTATATTGTGGTTAACTGGCCTGCTTGCAGTCCAGATCTGTCTTCTATTAATATTGTCTGATTCATAGCAGCTGAGGTCATTCTCTAGAGCAAGAATAGCAAATACTTTACTTGCAAAACAGCAACAGTTTACATATATAGTGTAGTATGGATTTAATACTGCTGTTCAAATACAGAGGGGATGAGATTCACTATTTAAAGTGTCTGTGTGTGTCACTGTCTAATCATATGAATTATTTGTGATTGTACAAAACAAGACATGCAGCTAAACTATTACTAACCAGTTAAAAATAGCAGGAATATTTAAATAGGACGGAGCAAGAAAGCTGTAAAATAATCTATCTCTGTGAATAATCACCTGTCTGACTCTTTTTTTAGAGCTGCCCACTCTGAAGATCCCCACAGTCTGGAGGCCTGTTAAAAAAGAAGAGAAGACTGTCACTAACAGCTGCTACAAAACCAGATGACCCAGTATGGGCTGGACCTACATGCATGGGGTGCTCACCATATTTCTCGATGTGCTGACAGCAGCTGTCCACAACCCGTGGCACCTGACGGTAGATAGGATTCAAACTCAGCCTTTTGTCCCGGTGTTTCTCCTTCTTACTGGGAGTTTCGGCTGGCAAGGAGAGCTGCAGCGCCTCCAGCAGGCGTGAATGGTTGTCGTCCAGGTCGGTGATGGAGTCCACGGACATGCCCCCCTGTAGGACAATTGGTGCATTGTAATTCAAACACTGAAATAGAAGGACACAGGTAATCCTCTCTCACTCTGTCGACGGTCCGGTGTATCTTCATGTCTCACCCTTCTGCGGGTCCGTGGTGCAGCTTCAGGTGTATTGGGAGATGTTGATTCGTTGGCCGTCTCTGATGTAGAACTCAGAGAGGAGTTACTGCTGGATAACTCCTTATTAGACGAGCGCTTGGTGGCAAACTGCAACACAACAGCAGTTGGAGTGATTTGTGGTCTCCTTTAGAACTCAAAGATGAAGTTGCAGACACCACACTCACCTGTATAATGGACGAAACCAGGTCAGAGGAGTCCTTCTGCTCCTCACGCTGGGGATGCTCCTGTCGATAGCCGTCCTGACGTTGCCGGTGTGTTCTGTCATTAGCGATGACCTGTGAGAGCGGGATACTGAAAGCCTGTGGTATGAACTCTGTTGATTAAGACGAAATACAACAAATTAGTCTGTACCGAAAAGGAGAGTTACCAACATACACGTACATACATTCAACCAATTTGCTGCTTTACACAATTTTCAATTCTATCTATCTATCTATCTATCACCTGAAGGATGAAAAGCATGCTGTTTAAAGCTAATTTGATGCATTTTAAAAACATCCACTCAACTTAATAATACAATGTGTCTCCTACTTGGTGACACTTTATTCATTTAGCTTTAAATGCAAATGTGTCCTCAGGCAAGACACATTAATTCCAAGTTGTAAAACATCTAAAATAAAGTGTTTTTGTTACAGTTTTGTTCAGGATGAAAAGCCTAAAAATAATAATAATAACAATTAAAAATATAGAAATTCCAGCACTGCAACAGCTGTCATCGCAGACAGAGAAACAACTTTCTCTGTCGTTTGATGTGCTCCAACCAGATGCAGCGTCATGTTCGCTATGTAGGTCATATTTAGATTGTGCTCAAATAAAGAAACGTGTTCATAAATGGAAGCATGTTGTCATGTCAGAGTTGCATTTTGTTCTCATTGATATGATTAGAAGCAGACTGGTTCCTTTTCCAAAAGACAGTTACAGTCGGACGTGGCCTGAATTGTTTGAAATATGAAGACGCAGAATTGTCAGTTTTAAAATGGAGCATTTGCTTCTGCATTTTTTTGCATTGTTTTTGTATCTATCACAATCAACTGATGAAAAGGTGATGCAAAAGCACAAAACTTGTGATGCAAGTCTGTGTAGAGCTGTAAAAAAATAAAAAATGTGTGCAGCACTGACAGGGAGAGGAATGATGTCATAGGAGGGGTGGGGGCCAACACAGGCCATATATCCAATTACACTGGAACCCAGCATCCCGACCAAAAAGTGAGGAAAAACAGTGCAGCTGCTCAGAGCACATGTGTGTGAGTGAAGGAGAAAAGTAAGGCGTGAAGCCAGAGAAACAGCAAAGTGCATTCCACAACCACAACTGGAGGACTGTGGTCGGTGAACACCACTAGCTCTGACACAACAAATTTGCACTGCAGCTTCAAAGTATTAAGCGGTCTTATGCAATTTCCATACACACCCTTTCTGTGTCACATAACAGCAGTGGACTTTGCCAACGTAATGCACCACACGTCAGTGTCTCTAAAGGACTGTGTCACACTTTTATAAGTCCTCATTTTACAGGCTGAGACTGTCTTGTTTGTCTGTTTTTCTCCTTGTTTACATAAGAAAGTATCTTGGAGCCTGAGGAAAGTTTGAAATTACAGGAACATTTTCTGGTTTTAGTGTGCACAGATGGGTGCAGTTTCGCACACAAGACAAAAAAGATGTGGCTGCCTACAGCATTGAAAAGAAAAAGACCAATTAGTAAGAATTTCCCTTCAACAGACAAGTTGATAGTATCTTAGGTAATGTCGGCCGTTGGCGCTCCGCATGCAGCTCGCATTACTGCTGTGGCATCAAAGAAGGCAGCTTGTTGTAGGGGGAAAGGCTCAGTCCCTGCTCCAGAGGAGGTAGACGGGACTATACCTCAGAAATCTCTGCAGAAAATTAAATCTAAAAACCATTTTGGCAGGTTAGACAGCAGGTGATTTTGAGCCAGACAGGTTTCAGGAGGAGCAAATACTGGTGTTTATTGGAGAGAAAAGCCATATTTAGGGACTTTTTTTTGTTGGCCAAAACAAGAACACAGATGGTTCCTTCACCATTTAACAACTAACAACACATTCAGGGTAACTCTAAGTCTTCATTTTAATGATTATTAATGCCACCCAGTAGGTCTCTTTTCCACCATTACTTCCCAGAAATGTCCTAAACCACTGTAATAAGTAGGGAAATTGAGAAAATACAAGTAGAGGGCAGCGTCAGTGATCAAGTAAACATCACCCTGATACGTGCTATTGCGCCCAGAAATGAGTGAAGAGATAAACATTTGATTAATAAAATAAACCTTAGATTTACTTTTCTTTGAAAGGAAGTTCCTCTAAATCTCTTTATTTAAATGAAAACATTACTCATTAGTTCTCGCTTAACAAAACAAACTTCACCAAAAAATGCATTTCCTCTTCTTTCCATGGACTTCTTTTGACTTTTAGCTTCCTGCTAAAAAAGCATCGCCTCAGTTTAGCAGAGCAGCTGCTCCTCGGAGCCCAGACTTACTAATAAACTAAATATAAACTGTTTAAGCCTGGTAAACAAAAACTGTTTTCATAACCTCGCTTTTCTCCGA
>NC_024320.1:14346423-14443923 GCF_000523025.1 Cynoglossus semilaevis
AACATGCATACCTACTGACCTAGTCAACCAGCGTATCAAAAGAAAAATCTTCGTACCTTTGTCTTTACTCTTCTCCTTGGCGAGCGAGTCCAACTTCCTCCTCAGTGATTTTTTCCTTTTCTGTCCATCTGTGACGGAAAGAAACCATAAAGTAAATCATGTGGAAAAACAAACGGTCACAGTGAATGCTTAATCTTATCATGCTCACACTTGTAATTATTGTACTTCGTATCAGAACAGAGGAATGCAGACGGGTTGAAAAAGTTTGAAAGAACAAAAGCCTCTTATTCTTTTTATTTTAAACTTTAAAATGTTTGTACCCTGCAGTAAAAACATCGTTATAAATCAATCAAAATATAAAGTTATCTTTAAACTTATTTTTCCTTGTTGTACATTCTTGTCCTAGCTAGCATAGTATCTGTGTTGGTTTAAACTACTGCAATTGCAAGAAAAAAACAATGCTTACATGTGCATTTATGAGTGAAGTTATGCACAAAAGAATTTTGAAAGGCAGTGAAGCCAACATCCATCATGTCAACATGATGGATGAGGCCCAAATTTCATGATTAATGCTCAGGAAACGGTGGAAACTGTGGCAAAAGCAGCGTCAAAGACTTGGAAAAAACATCTCAGATCATGATGTCAGTTCACGGAGACCTCAGCATATATGATCTCTCTCATCTATTGACTCCGCTGTTTTGTCTTCAACACCAGCATTTTGCACATCACATAATTTCCAAGTGAGTTTGTCTTGACCTGCTGGTGGAGCAACCTAACTCTGAACCCCAGATGTTCTCTTTTGATGTATCAAATGACTTGTGAGGCTCAGGAAATTTCGTCCAACTCCCACTTAAGCACTCTGTGGTCATGATAGCCTCTGACGTGAAGGAGCAGGTTTGGTTTCCCCATGTGCCCCATCTGAACAAGTCGTTCCCGGACAATTTGTTTTCAATATGCAAAAAATGTTTCCAGCAACCAGGATGAAATTTTAAAAGTGAAATCGAGGAGCAGGCGTGGTAAGAAAGGTGAAGAACCGCAGATATTGTTTGGAAAGGGTTTGGATACTTGAGAGACGGCTCTCAGTGCATTGAAGGAATCTCCTGAAGCCTCTATATCTTTAACCTTTAATCAGTTGTGATACTACATATAATTTTGCTGATTTTAGCTGACAAGTTGAGAAAGCATTGAGCTAAACATTAGCATAGATACCAAACACATTCACACGAGATAAAATAACCCCCCTGAGGAGCATAAGGTGGTTATCACGGGCTCTGGAATCCACAAGCAACACAGAAGAGTATGCATTAAATCATGGTGTAGAAAGGTTTAATCTTAAGGTGGAATGCAGGGCCCTGAATAATCCACAGGCTGCACTCCAGTAGAATGTAAAGAAAACAGTCTGAATAATGTGTTTCTGTTCTAAAAAAGAAAGGAAAAAAAATATGTGTTTTACTCTCCAAATATATTAAATCATAGCTACATATCTATGCATAGCACAAGCAGTCACTAGGAATGAATCCTGACCGTAAACCATGACATAAAAAAACATAAAAAAAATAATGAAATTATAATGAAAAATGGTGCTGTGGTTTTCTATTTCTGTCCATTTTGGCTACATCTGGCTTAATGTATCTTGTTTTGTCATATTTATTAAACAAATTCATTTTATGGCTCAGTTTACAACAGCAGCACACAGTTGTTAGACATTTGGACAAACACGTTCTGCTTATGCAACAATGAGTAAATCGTGCAGGTTACGTGGTTCAAGGATACTCGTAGGGTCAGTGAACTCACTGAATCCACTGCAGAAGGAGAGGATATGTAATAATGGTGTAGAGTGTGTTTTGGGGTTCAAACAGGAAGAACCCAATCCTGCTGTAAAGTGCAGTTTACCAAGACCATGCATGATTCCAGGGATGGAGTAGGAGGATAAATCACCGGCTGTGATTTATGGCAGACTTGGAAGAATCTGCACAAAAAGCTTGGGCTGGTCTGTAGTAGTGTTTGCAGCAGAGTAGTTGAGAAACACAACTTCCCATCAGTTAACAGTCACATAAATGTCATGTCTTTACAACCTGATGGTATCTGAAGTCTGTTGACACAGTAAATTCCACCCATATGGTACTTTCAACTAACAATTATGTAACGCTCTTTAACTTGTGGTTGACATATGCATGAGAACACACACACACACACACACACAAGAACCTTTTGGAATGGTGATCTGACATCCCAGGTCATAGTCCTGGTGTAAACGCGTATACGCCACTTCCTGCAGCCTGGCTCTCTCCAACTCCGACAGGCTCTGGATGGAAACTGGCATCAGGCGCACACTGCGGCCCGACAGGCTGCTCCAGGTGAAATCACCCTGTCATTAACACAAACAGTAGGTTGACACTTTGAAAAAGAATATGTTATCTGCAGTAGGTTATATAACAATGGGTTTTCCTGCTGTAAGATAACAATTGAACTGCTGCTATTAATGTACAGTGGGAATTATAGAAGTATGTCAAATATCCCCTGTTGAAAGGAGAGTAGGTACACCTTCTTGTTATGCAATAAACACATTCGCAGTGTGAGTCTATCTAGCATGTAGTTCCTCTGGGGCTCAAACCCAGGACCATCTGTGTGTAAGGCTTATGTGTAAGGTAGGCGTGATAAGGCCATCCAAGGACTTCTGCATGTCAAAGATGGTAAAATACCAATTTAATGAACGATACAAAAATAAACATGTATGATGGTAACTTGATGCCTCAGCGGCCAGGGCATAGATGATCTACATTTCTTTTCGGGACCAACTTTGCACATTTTCATCAAGACCTAGAAAACAATCCAGATTCCCGTTGTCCTTCACATTTTGTGCACACCCAGCATCCTCGCAATGGGTTTTCATCTTGTCTTGTGGAAAAGTTGGCACAAGCTGTGCAGTACAGGAACACACACACACACACACAAAGGCATATTATCAGCCACTGGGTCACCTAGACCCAAAGGACAACACAGAGGTTAAATTGACCCTCAATTCGCAAAAACTTAAAGCACAATTTTAAGGTTTGTAATTTTCCCCATTACAGTGTAGTTTACCTGTTTCAACTGTTCCTCTATGTGCGTAATTCTACCTTTATCCTGCCAACTGTACGACGTTTTCAGGTTGAATCTCCTTCAACCTGAAAGGACAGGTGAAGAAACCCGTCAACCAGCTCCAGATGGTTTCCACGCCCAGTGGAAAATGACTGAGGTTATATAATGTGACATCTACACTACAGAAGACAAAGCTAGATGAATGTATATGACTAAGGTTGCCTGCTTCCAAAGGTAAACAGAGAGACAGTGTGTACACCAGAGGGGGGAAAAAGTTCTATCTTTGTCTTGGGAGCATACGAGGACTCTTTTATTACATAAGCCTTCCACTGATGGACTACCAATATCTTCTCTGCACTCACATTAAATGGATCTGGGAATGCATAGCACATGTGGAGGAGGAGTGGCGCTTAAGCAGAGCTAGAGCACATAGAAAACTTTGCCTTTTTCCCTTCCCCAGGTTGAGGTTGCAGCTTTGATTGAAGTGAAGTGAAAATCAGTGGTAATGAATGGCTGAAAAACAGGGGATGTGCTTTGGCTTTGAGACTCTGGTCATGCATTCCTTTGTGTCTACCAAGAGAAGAGGTCAGGAGGAGGTAGAGGTTGAGAGAGAGGAGGGAAGCAAACAGAGGAGACATAGATTCAGTTCATCTAATGCTTTATCCAGACAGAGGGCTTACAAGTGGACTGTGTTGTGTCTCTGTTTTTTTTTTTTTTTTTTTGTTTGTTTGTTTTGTTTTTTTTTTTGCCTTCTTATTTTTTGGCCCCTGCAACAAAAGAGTGACCACTTCCTGAGACTTCGTGTTTTTCATTCAACTTTTCGAGTTGTAGGATTTCTCACACCACATGTGCGATTCTTTGATGAAAACCGTTTCCTCGCTGTCCAGCCTAAAGGACATTCATCCCCACACAAAATCTGGCAGGGAAGAATTAAAGACCCTCCTTTGGTTAAACTGGTTCCCCCAGAAGGATTTGTAAAAGGGCTGGATGATCTTTGGTTCTTTTAGTCCAACCTCTGGAAAGCTGATTACCAAGACATCATGTGATCATTAACACAACCAAGTCCAGTTCCTTAAAGATCTGAATTGCTCACATCAGAGAATGTTGCTTTTGGGGTACAAGAAATTGTTCACTTCCAACATTTCAACCTGCAGGGAAGTCACTCCTTCACATGTACATGTGCCAAAGTCAGTCAGTCCCAAACATTTGACCATAATGTTATGGCAAAATAATGTTCAAAATATTGTTTTGATCATAAAAAAAAACTCCTTTCCTCCATGAAATACAAGGCTCATGTTGAGACTGTGATAATCTCTCTTAGCCATTAATGCTAATACCTTGTTCCTTAATGAGCTGCAACATGCACATGGATAATATTATCATATCCAGTCTTTACAAAACCACATGGGGTTGACGGGATCACGTGTTAATAACACCGCTGCTTCACTGCTGGTTCTGCAGATACGTCAGGCTGCAGTGCAGCTATGCTCCCTGTGTGAAACCAGTGCTTAGCAAGATGTCACACTGTTTAAACAGCCAAGAGGGAGACAAATACACCACGCAGCTACTGTCACAGTGGTTTCACCGCTAATGTTTGTCTCTCCAAAATAAGGCTGGTTGCTAAGCAGCACTGTATCTGGCTCCAAAGAACAAATTTCTATTTGTCTATTTAATAATTTAGCATTTTCCTGATAAATTTAAAGTCAATATGTATATATTTTAAAGTAATTTGTGGGTAACCACTGTGAGCATGCTTTTAATAAGTCTCTTATTTTAAAGTGAATGCATTGTACCTCTGTAACAATGTTTACTAGTAGACAACAAACCCAGAGGGTGGCAGTAGTGCAAGTTAAAAGTTGCAGAGGTGTCTGTCAGCCCCTAAAAATCAAGATGAAGCAATAATGGATTAGCTAATTAGCTACAGTTGCTAACCTGTATTAAATAGCTTTGTAGTTACTCCAGCATGACAGGTAAGAAATGACTTAGACTTACACTGACTTAGATCAGGAGAGAGGTGAGGAACTAAGTTGAAGTGAAGACAGTGGACAGTGGACAACCTCAGGACAACTATTCAAATCAACCGACACACATATATTTAAAAGATAGCAAAAGAGAAGCTATAGTCACGGGCAGTTTTATAAGATGGTAAAAAGACCTATTATGACCTGGTAACAACAGTAGGCTGATGATAGATCATTATATTGGCACAAAACAAAAAAGAAATATGTATGGAGCAAGGTGACAGCAGAGGAGGTGGTATCAATGGTGTAATGTGGGAAGCCCTTTACAATGCAGTATACTTAAATGGAAAAATAACAAAAAGCAATGGAAAATGAACTGGGGAAAAAAAGATGACCAAATGTGGACCAGGAGCCAGAAGTTTAAGACCAATGCTGTTTTCAAATCGTGTGATTCTGTTATTGTTGAGTCCTTGTTGCTTTGTCTCCATCTAACAAATGTTCCTCTGGAAAGATTAACGACTCTGCTGCCTGGTCTGGACCCACGCTGCTCGATGACTAATACCATTTGGTCTCAGACTGCAATGCATCATAACCTCGTGTGTTATAATTCAGAAAGACAGGGACAAATGTCGTAAAAGTTATGGCAAAAAAAGAAACAAAAAAGAACACGTCAGCTGCGGGGCATTGCATAAAGAGAAAAATTTGCAAGGACAAGGGAAGTGAGAGAAATATCACCATGGTAACGCATGCAGGGAACCAGTGGGACACTTGTTGCTGCATAAATCAGAATCTGTTCTCTGTAAACAACAGTTTTCAAGTGGCTTGTTTCATTTCAACACCTAATATATGTCAAAGTACTTATTATTACAAAATATAATTTCATATGCTACAGAATACATATCACAAAGTACATATGTAAATATTGAAATACTACTACTACTTAAACGCGAACATTCAAAAATTATACCATTTACGGAACCTGCAGCGCTATGGCAACATAACATGGCAACTGACCACAACTACTGTTGCCCATCTGCTCACACAAAAGAAGAGAATCTTCAATCAGCTACTCCACAAAATATATGCAGCAGAAGCTGCCTTCAAGTGCTGTTGGGAAAAAAAAGAAACAATCTGAATACGACCAAAAATAGACACGATGAAGCAAATCCTCATTCCAGAAAGACAAAAAAAAATAAATACTCGAAGGCTTTAAATCCTCAGGTTGAAACAAAGGAAATGCAAATGTGTCCAGTCAGAGGGTTTTATTTGTGTCTTTAAATCTTAATCTATTCAATGATTTGACTTTGTGGACAACAGAACAAGTGTTGCAGTCACTCCAAGACAACTGGTGACATCACAAAACAATTTTAAATGACCAAATTGACTGAAGATCAAATGTGTGAGTGAAGATCCACACAATGTAAGGGTGGTTTATATATATATATATATATATACATATATACTGTATATTTGTATTTATCATTTTGGTTGCCCTTGTATTGGAGCCATGTGTTTGGGAAATAAAGACACCACAGGGTAAATTCTCCACTTTGTGTTTCAGTTGGCTTATAAACAGCCCTTGAGCAGTTACTGTACCACTACACTGAACCAAAGGAATGCACACACACCACTTCTTTTCACTTTTACAGGTCGGCGTCATGCATGCATGTAATGGATCACTTTTACTGACCTGGAACCTGCTCATGCTTCCCATCTGCTTGTAATTACTCACAAACCCTGCTCTGGTCAACCACCGCTGTCTGTGGCTGTGCAGGCTTCTACACGTACACGTCCAGCAACAGTGACAAATAAGAAAAAACAACTCTGTGAAAACATGTCTCACCACTGAATGTAATGCATGCCTTTAGGTTTATCATTGGTTGTTGAATGATACGTTCACCTTTAATTCTATGTTACGTTAAAAAAAGCTAATTATTACAATTTACCACAGAAACACAGAGAAAGGAGAGTTAGTAATTCAGCACACAGTTCTTAGTAATTAAAGTCATACTGGAACTTTAATCTGCCTAATATTTTCTGATTTAAATTGCATGTTGGGAAACACTACAAGAATGATTCACAGCAGGAAACAGTAAAACCTCACTAGGTTATGATTATTATTATTGTTATATTTATTAGGCAAACACCATTATTTTGGGCTTTGTTTTATTGGAAAATAAAGTTAAACTAAAAAATAAGTTATAACTGCTTCAGCCAAGGAGTGAGTACATGATAATAAAATATACCTGCATGCAATAGAAAAACAAAATAAAAAAATGATTGATGAAAAGTCAAACTTAATTTCTGCTTTTAATTTCTAATAATAAATAAAAAACAGAGTTCTCTTGACATTGAGTGACACCTGCAGACGTTTCACTCTACTGTGGATTAATGAAGGTTTCTGACTTACACACGTGTCAAAACCTTTAGGTTTTATTTTCTGATATTTGTCAAATATTGTGTTAAAATATTGATTGGATGATGATTATTGGGATGATGTTTTAACTCAAGTTCCAGTTCCTTAAGCCAAAAACTGGCTCAGATTAATTACATGCTTCCTGGCTTCGTAACGCTGCCTTCTTTCTGCTTTTAATGAGTGCTTTTGGCTTCGTCTTAGGAATGAGCAACTCCAGTGTCCAATCAACCCCCCCCCCCCCCCCCCCCCCTTCCCAAAATCTTTGGCAACACATCTGAAGACTCCAATGAACTTGAAACATTTTAAAGACAGATTAATACGAAGGGGCCAGGAGCAATAATGAGGCCCAGCGTTGAGCACTTACATAATGTTTGTGTGAGCAGAGAGTCAGGAATTGCATCAACATGGTAGTTGAGGTAATGTGTGCATGCGTGTGTGTGTGCAAGTGTGACTGAAGTGATTTGTAGATGGCAGTCTGATGACAGATTATATGCATACAATGTTTCAGAGCATTTACTATTAGCACATTTTAATTGGCAGCCTGTAATCAAGTTCGTCATTATAGTTATTTTCTGGCTAGGTTCCCTCGTTCTAAAGCAGGGGTGTCAAACTCATTTTCACCGGGGGCCACATCATTAATACAGTTCCCTTTAAATGGTGTTTAAATGGTTGTAAATGGAAGGCTGTATATATCAATCTCTGGTCTGTGGACCAGTACCAGTCCGCAGGTCATTTAGTACCTGGCTGCAGTGGGACACAGTGAAAAAATGTTAAATGTCTTTGCTAATTTACATCATTCAAAGACAATCCTGGCATATTCATTTACTTTCTTTATTTAAAGATAATCTGGCAATATTTTAAAATAATAGGCTATGTGAATCTGATACAAAGAGAATAGAGTCTGAAAGATTTTGACCAGACATTGGAACAACAAAGATTGGGGACCGCTGGTATAGATGTAACTACTCCATAACGGACTAATACATGTTTCGGCAATTGATTATCATTTGATTGTTTAAAAAAATATAAATATTTCTTTGGTCAAGAAACTCTGCTGCATGGGATTTACTAAATGCTTTTTAAGCCCCCACGGGCCACACAAAATGGCTTGGCGTGCCGCATTTGGCCCCTGTGCCTTTAGTTTAACACATATGTTCTAAAGCATAGTCCAATTTTTTTTATCATCATTTTCTGTGTGTAATGATTAGCAGTGACCAAAAGAAGAAAAAACTGAAGCCATGGTCAGGTGTCACCAGTGACATTTTTGTCCCAAATACAGGTTAAACCTGTATGTCTCTCTCTGTTATTTTAATGTACGTCACTATACAGGTGCAAAAGTGATTAGGTCAGCTGTTTAGCAGATGGTGGTGAAAGATGGTGAAAGGTGAAAGAGCTCAGACTTCTCAGCCTAAGACTGTGACAGATAATGTGTTGAATTGAATAATCAAACTTTTCATGCTGCCTCATATATACTTCTCCGTCCTCAATAACTGTATTTTTTGTCCATAATAATCGCTCGGCTATTGTCAGTCAAACATCATTAATCACATTAAGTGAAGAGTGAGGCGGACAGCAGCTGTTGAAAATGCAACGAGGATTTGTTGGTCCACACCCTTTTCATGCATTGCAAATTTTTATTTGCAAGGCATGATGGGAAACATTTCCATAGCTCAAGTGGGTCCAAATGGATGTATTGAAAAAACATTCAACTAAAAGGACTATTTGGCTGTGTGTGTTTGTTTATGTATCAAACATCAGAGGCTCAATACTACAAGGAAATGTTTTGGATGTAATTAAACCTTTAAAAAGGGGAACATAAATAAAAATGTTCTGCTTTTTTAACAAGCAAATGGGGGAAAGAATATTTAGTTGTTCCACTAACAAAGTTATTTGAGTCAAGATCTTAAAAGTTCCCTGATTAGATTGTGCACCTGTGTATGTGTGTCTCTCCTGGGTTAATTAGTTCCATCACCCTCACCTGTGTCCTGTGATTCTCTGGTCATCAGCCTCACTCGTCTCACCTGGTGCCCTGGGTATAAATACACCTCTCTCGCTCTCTCACTTCTTTTGTTTGGTCATTGCTGTGTGTTGGGCTTGTTCTGTGGTTTGTGTGTAGTTGATTGTGCTTCATGTTTTCCTTGAGGTTCTGTGACTGTTCCTGCAGTACTCTGGTTTCTGTGAGTTGAGAAAGAATTATCTGAAAGAAACTACCTTACACCTGATCAAAGTTCCTCTGAGTGCTGCATTTAAGTCCTTTGTCAACCTCCTATGTAACTCCTGGGTTGTGGCCCACCAAGAACTGTGCTTTTAGGTCCATTCAACAATATAAGTTTAGGCCGCTAGCGGGAACAGTTGGTATCTGATCCAGAATGATTCAGAAGTATAATCAAAGAAAAATGTCACATGATGGTTAATAACTACATACGTAAAATGTTTAGATCTGGTAAACAACATAAGGGAAGTTCAGTACTTCTTTCTTAGAGCACATAAACAAATGACACATGTACTGTACTGGTCACAGTGTGTTTGCTTCTGTTCTGTGTTGTTCATCTGTCAATCAGTCCCAATGCTTGTGTAAGTGGCCCCGGGAGTGTATTATTCCCATCCATCCCTTTGCTGTCTGAGCGCTCCACTGCGTCTGCACTGTGAGAACAGGATAACATACAGGCTTCTACGGCCTAATGTGCCACTCCAGCAATTCTGGAATGTTCTGGAAAAATGGAATAAGTGATTAAAACTGGCGTCTTTGCCAAAGATCCGTGACACAGAGGTCTTTACATGTATGGTTCCAGTTCTTTAAATTCAAATTGTCTTGTAATGTACATACAAATGAAGAGCAGTGTAAGGCTCTCCTAACTCCAACCCCAGACTTTTGTGTCCCATTTTTTCTTTCTGTCCAGACAGAGGCAGAGCAGTGGTGACTAAAAAAAGAAAGGATATTGTATTTAAGGACATGCCTTTAAATGTCAACCCCTGGCAATAGACAGCAAAAGCAAAATAAATAAATAAATCCTACTGTAAATCTCTACCACCCACAACGTCTATTTCACTGTCAAATGTTTTGTCCTATCGTGCTGTTTTACACAACATCTTGTCCAGTTTGTCTTTGAGTTTGTCCTCAAATCAAAAGCTATGAAAAGCCAGAGTCAAATTCTTTGCATGTGCACTCACACTTGGCCAATAAGGTTGGTTTTGAGTCTGAAATATTCTTGACATGTTTCCAAGATTGTCTCATGTATTCTCCCTTTTGCGCTTCTTCTTTTTCTTCTTATCCTGACTACAGTTGTTCCCTTCAGGGGTCACCACAGCAGATCATCTCACCCTGCCTCCTCAGCACCACCCATTAACCTCCTCTGAGGTCTTCACATCCACATTTTGTCTGGCAGCTTCATCTCCAACATCCTTTGTACAATTTATCCACCATCTCTCCTCAACACATCTCCACCTCTCCTCCCTATCACAATCAGTTTTTTTCTCATTTCTTAATTAACCCAAAAGTTGTACGGTGTGGCTTATAAATACTTGAGTTTTAGTAAAGTTGATTTCCTCACCAAAAACCTCTATAAACAGACATCTGAGCTGTGCTGATATCCAGTTAGGAAGTACTGCCTTGGAGATAACGTCCAAGCTGCTGTCTCACATGCATGTGTGTACAGCTGATTGGCTTCCATATACTCAAATATGAGAGTGCAGTCTTCACACCTCCCTCCTTATGTTTCACTGAAAGCAGGAGGTTGATCCTATTAGGACACGGTTAATTTATTTTACGTAGCAGTAGCAAGACCCTCTCTCTGTTGCCCCTCTTCAAACTACTTTAATTGTATCTATTTAACACAGCAAGATTGGAGCTAAGAGTGTGAGGCTCTTTGTTTTCCACATGGATGCCACATTGGACTTTCTCCCTCCTTAATCCCTTCCCTACATCCCTCCCTCCTGCATAATCCTGTGCAGCAGTCCAAGAGCGGGGATTATACGATGCTGAGAATCTAATGATAAAGATGATGGAGCAGCGGCAGAGAGCTGCGGGTCACTACGTGAAGCACATGGCGGACTTATGCTCAAACACACATGGAGATTGCACGTGTGCATTGCACAACACACAGAAATAGAATAAAAATATATAAAAGTTTAATTGAAAATGTACAGACGTAGTATAAAGCAGTCGTTTTAGAGAAAGCCAACAGTGATGGAAAAAAAACTTTTCCAGGATATACAATAGTCTTTTTGTTTCCACATGAAAACAACCAATGAGTTCCGCTTCATTTGTGACCCAGACTTGAAGGCTTCATTTTTATACCCAAGTCTCATCCTGCAGTAGGAGGAGTGAGACAGTCTGTAAGGACTTCAGATGGGGAGACTTCCATGACTGGACTGGAATGTTTGACCAAGCTTAGACACAGTCAATTCCAGGCCTCTAGGCCAAAGACAGAGTTTTTCCTTCATGCTAGATAATTGTGGCTGCACAACATGAAAAAAATAAATCAATATATTACAAATGTTGGACATCAACAATAAAACAAAATATTAAACTCTTGCATCTGGCTAAAAAACGGAGCATGTAGCTTCAAATGTTTCTGGAATACCATCCTTTTTTTAATATTATAAAATACATCAATTAAAAATATTTTCAACCAAAAGGTATGTTTTATATGGGTAATAGACAAGTTGATGACCTGTTATACACACCCACCTAATTTAATATTATTCTCATCAGGCAAACCTTTTTTGCCACAGAAATAGGTCAAAGAGAAAATGCGCACAAAGGGCAGCATCACGGCAGTTAACCACGCTACACTGCTAATGACAAATTCACATTCTTGAGAATAACACTTTCTAAAATCTGTGAAAATGTATATATATTTCATTATCATCCACCTTATACATTCCCAACAATAAGTCAACTATTTTAAAGCATAACATTTGTTTCGCATGCCAGCATTAAATTAATATTTATCTTTTTTTTCATCAAGGGACAAATATTCTTATTCCATACAGAAACAAACCATTTATCAAGGGATTAATGTTTTATCAAGGGTGTCTGTCCACTCCCTGGCAAGCAAAATCAGGAGGAAACTGCGTGTTTACTTTTTTATAATCAATGAAACATCCTCCAATGTTATACATGTAATATACTGTGTATATATATATATATATATATATATATATATATATATATATATATATATGGACAGCCAAGCCAAGCCATCTGTGGAAAAGTCCTCCGAAATAATCGAATCAACATTTTCAGCCTTTTTTCAGGCCAGGAAGTTTGAAGCGAGTGTAACTTCCTGGAGACCCTCGCCACACCCGTCACTACCCAGCGCTGCTTTGTTCTCTGCGAACAGGGGATATGACCGTGTGTTTGTGTGCATGTCTGCGTATGTGTGTGAATGTGCAACCCTAGCACAGGTCACATCAGGGTCAGCTGGTCTATTATTGATTTCCCAGCGGAAAGGGAATGAGAACAGCTCTGCTGTGTTGCTGCCCTGCTTGACTCAGCCAGCTTTGAATTGACTGGAGCGTGTGTCTGTCAATACATACAGTATATGCCAGTAAATAACAAACCCAGTAAAGTGTTTTCAATAATAACCACCTTTTGAACAGATGCTGATAACGAGGTGTTTAATGACCGCTGTAAACGACTTATCATCTCCTCTCTAAACCAAACAAAGCCTGCAGCACAACATTTTAACAGCTGATATGTGACCACCATCGGGTCCTCAGAGACAACTCTGCTCCACTTTATTTTTAAAGCTGTAAAAGGAATCCGGCAAAATTATGTAGGTGGCCAAAGAATCTGAACTCAGTTTGGTGGGAAAATCCTTTATTATTATTGTATCTTGCTCATCAGTTTTCAGCGTGCGTCTGAATAGATCTCACAGGGGGCAGTAATGCCACAAAGCTGACCTCACAAAGCTATAAAACAAACATTCTGTTGTTACATATCACAATTTAAAAGTTATTTGGGGCCAGTAAGTTTTGGTATGATTCTCAAACGTGTAGTTGTAATTATCCTTTGGCCTGCTTGTTTGGAATTACTCAGGGGCTCATAAATGTCTTTTAAGACATCTATTTCTTAAATTCCCTGAACATCTTCTCGTCTACAAATCTAAATAAAATAATTTATTGGATTTATTTGAAGCTATTATAATGAACTGAATTAAAGAAAAAAACTCACTGTTTGACATTTCTGTGAATTAACACTTCCATGTCCATTGACACGTTAAACAGGCAGTGTTTGTCACAGAAGTTTGACCTTCAAACAAAGTCTGACAAAGATCCCAGTGAGATTAAGATGAAACCCAAAACCTTTCTCTACCTTGTCAAAGCTTTGTGTGTTTTACTGAACCTGAGTGTAAACAAAGAGGATTGGGTTTTTTTGAAAACACCTCTGTATACAAAAGGAAACAATGGACTTTTCTTTTCTCTTACATACATTTAAAAGCTTAAATCATTCTCAGGTCTTTTCAAATATATATTATCTTTTGTAGCATTTGTTATAAAAGTATTATGATTTAAAAAAAAATGTGATGCCAAAGGTGGAATAAATACTGTGCACAAAGTAAATGATGCATGTGACACCATTTGATGGAAGGAGATTTGTTTGCTCATCCATTACTCAGCATTTTATCACTCAGCCGGCTATCTTCACCCTACTTACAAACACATACTCTTCTTATTTACATACTGTCACCTCTTTGCGTTAAATATTTGTCTACACAGATTATAACAATCTTCAGTTTAAATTCCTAACGCATTCCTCATTGACTATCCTGGTCCTTTTTCCTGGGGCAATGGAGAAAAGAGGGTCACAGCTTTATCTACACTCCACACAAGGTATTTACTGCTTCAAGGAAATAGGCACATAAAAATGCTTTCTTTAAACAGGTAATTATTTTTGGAATAATAGGCAAGTTACAAATTCTGAGCTAAGCACTAGATTATACAGAGCTTTATGGAAATTCTAGATGAGAATGGGGGGGAAAACTGCTTATCTTCATTAGTGTTCATGGTGTATGAATGTAAAAATGGCCACAGATCTGCTGTCATTTCTGTTGGTTTCATCAAAATCCAATCTGGCTCTGGAGAATAAAGGCAAAACAAAGGCCTCACAAGGGTGTGGAGGAATATTAATAGACCGTAATAGACTGGTGGGTAAACACTGAGCAAGCCATGATAGAATGGATGTGTTTGTGTGTGTGTGTGTGTACGGTGTGGCTTGGCACAGACACATTCCAGTGGCAGCCTGAAGGGCTGCTAATCCACTTAGATGTCAAAGGTCTCCTGAACTCCAGGGCAAGGATTTGGACTAGATTTAATACACACCTTACACACATGAGTTTTTATTTCAGTCATTATTAGCCTGACTCTAAAGATTCCATTTATCCATATTCTCGAGGACAGATAGAGAGAGATAGAGAGAGATAGAGAGAGGGGCCACCGGTCTAGACATTTGACTGTGTCACCTGGTCTGTCTCTGTGCATCTGCACTTTATCTATCTCAATTTATCTGTTTCCCTTTTTTATCTTTTGCAATCACTGGACAGTAATCAATGAAGAGCACAAATATTTTAGGCATGTCGTTTGGACCAGCACAGCGGCGACTATCAAACGATCTCCGACAAACACAGACTTTAGCAGAAGCTGTACCATCATCACAGGTCTCTGACCCCGAAAAGTCACGGGGAGTCTGGAGAAATCTCTCTGCATAAACTGTAGCAAAGTGAACGGGCTTGTTTTCCCTGTAATTTAATTTTTTACCAGCTCAGTGCCATGCCTCAGTCTAAACTAATTACACAACGTTGCTAGACGTAGAGTCCATAGGCCTGACTGGCCTGCATGCAGTCCAGATTGGTTGCTTGGTTGAGGTTGACTCTGGGTGTCGCTTGCATTTTACTCAGTATATCTCACTTGAAGTCAAGCCTGTATCACGTGTATGTTTGTCGTCCAAGGTTAAATGGAAAGCATATGTACTTTGGAATGGCTTTGTAATAATGACTGTCTGCGAAGTCCTAAAAATATTAACAGGTCACAGTCACAGTCACAGTCTGTTCCTATAATCTAGTACATGTGGAATGATGTGTGTACATGGTGGTGGTGCAAATATGTCACGTACAAAACAAACAATCATGTGTTCGATCTTTAGATCAAGGCAATTTGTTTGATCAACTCTTTAGTATAAAATGGAACACAACATAATGGGAATTTACCAGTAAAACTTAGACCCAGTAGGGGGCAGTAGTGAAATCTACAGCTGCAGAACTACCATTAAAACAAAGAGAAGGAAAGAGCAAGTTAGCTGGCATCTAAAACAGACAATGACTAGTCTACAAATCACAATAAAAATGTATGTATACAAACAGTCATCAAAAGTAAAATGCATATTTCCTTCTAGAGAAGGAATATTCTGTTCTTTACACTTTTTCAACACTGGCACATGGAGCAAAACGTGTTGTTATAGTCCTTTACATCTATGAGGTCAGACTTCTGCACTTCACCATGACAAGACTGACATCCTGCCCACATGCCTGTCACACAAACGGCCAGAAAACATGCCTAACCTCTTGTTGACCCAGCTTACCAACTCCCCTCACTTTCCCCACCACAAGAGAAACTTCTCGGGATGAAGTCATGAGGAAAACAAGGGCAGGAGCTGGAGCTCTAAATCAAACTCTGTAAAACATCAAGAGCACATATTTAGTTCAGTCTTGGGAGAACAACTTCTGCCTGTGGAAGCACATTTCCCACAACAAACGGTGGAGAAGCTCCTCCCAGGACTTTCTCCTCTCCATCTTTCTCCTGCTTTGTTTTCTTCTCTGTCCGTCTCCATAAAAAGACAAGTCTTGAGGAGGGCGGACCTCTCTTTCAGTGTTGATAGTAAAAGTGCCTCTCCCTGACTGCATCGGGGAAGAAAAATGAGTTGACAGGCTGTGTTGTCATGACAAGCCAAAGGTGTTGGTTTTCCTTTTTCCTGCCAAGTGGGAATGGTGGTCCCTATGCAATACCAAGTGTCCTACATGGTACTGGAGTCAAGAAGCTTAACGTTAAACAACAGTTACTCGAGAAACCAGCAATTTACCCAGAAAGTTTAATTTGTGCGAGTAAAGCTGAAACAATTGTCCCAGCATTCCTGGTAATCACACTTCTGTGAACAAAATGTCCACTTCTGCAAAGTTCGCACTCTGCTTAGGAAAACACGTGAGATCAGTGTAAATAAACACGCCGTGCTGATGACTCAGGAGCCATATGGCTAGTTAATACCGCCCGCCCCCACACACACACATGCATGGTTGTTTATTAAAGTTTCTTGCACTAAGGATGGAACTTCAGGAGTGTTTTTACTCCAACTCCGTCAACAGAATTCCTTTTGTGAAACATATGACTGTAGGGCTTGCTCCCTTCCTGAGCTGTTTGTACTAGGAGCAGCAGGGGAGTAAAACAAACACGGCTCCAGTGATAGATCAAGGTCACACATCAGCAGGTAAGACAAGGACACAGTTTTATGAAAACGTTCAGTGTTGAGTTGGGTTATTATTTATTTTTTATTTTTTAAAATAAATGATGCCACCATTGCCAAAAGTCAAGAAATGGAAGGAGAGCTGGTATTTGCCCCAACAGGTAGCTATTATGGGGGCTGCACTGGTCTTTGCCTTTCAGGCGAAAACCACAGCTGTTTGGTCAGTGATGAGAGACAACTCCCAGGGACAAAAGAAACAATTTGAGAAAGGAGAAAAAAGGTAATCCATCATTTTCATCATGTCCTCCTCATATCCTGCATAGCAAAATGCAAAGTTACTTCTTAATATATTTGATTTAAATTTTAAATTCAAAACAAATAGACAAATGAAGGCTTCAGGACACAGACAGGGATAGTCATTTTTGTTTGGCTAGAGCTTAGCAAACTATTATTTAGAGACTTCCTTGTTCTATCTGCACTTGTTTTTGCTATGCACATAACGTATGCCCTGACTTAAGTCAACACACTTGATGGAGGACTGACTGCTGTTGTCCTAGTTTCTCATCAGTTGTTTTTGTTAACCCTGAGCTGCTATCTTGAAAATGTAGAATAAATATAAGCCAGATGGAGTGAATGAGAAAAAACACAGAATTCCTTCAAAAAACCCAAGCTGCTTGGCATTCTATTCCACCCACCGCACTGATAGGGTTGTAAATCAGAAGCCACAAAAACTGAAACGTATGTCGCAGAAAAATCATCTCCACAAAACGTATGTCGCAGAAAAATCATCTCCATCATCTCCACTCATTGTGAGTGGCTGAAACATCCTAAGAACTGTGGTTCTGTGAAGATCAACCAGTTGATAAAGAATTGACAAATGCATTTCAACTAATCATTCAGGGTCATTGTTTTATGTTGTCAGTATCTTACAAAAAGTATCTCTCCTTTGACAGTAAAACTATGTGTGTAGACAAAAACGTGAATATGTATGGACCTTGTTATTGTTGACTGCAATGTATCGCTTAGTTTTCACCTATTTAGTATCAGTATGAAGGATTTACAAATATGCTACAACAGTACATTTCTTAAGTAAATGTTTTGTTTTGTGGTGTGTTCTCCTTAACTCTGTTTAATTTTACGCTTTTGTAGAAAGAAACCTTGGATGAAAGATGTTTTTTTTTTTTCCTCCTGACTGGAGGGTTGGCCCACCGTTATCATCCCAAAACCATGGAAATTTAAAATTTCTAGGTTTCTAAAAACTTCTTTCATGGCAGCACATAAGTTATACTCCATCTGCATGTCCTAAACGCACGCGTCAATGCTGGGAAGCAAATGTGCAGTTGTCAAGTTTACTCACTGACAACCGAGAGGTGCTGTTGCACATCCCTCTCACCCGCTCCCTGTCTCCCTCCCACTCTGTTCCATCCTTGTGTGTGCCTCCAGTCTTCTAACCTAGAATATGAATATTGATCTGCCTTGGCAGGAATTATGACAGCGCGGTTTTGTTCATCATCTCCATTCAAAACAGGTCAAACTCTTCTATTAGGACACATTGAATTTTATTTGCATTCTTGGACTGAGTTCAAGTGAGTTTAGGGAATTTTACGAGACAACAACGAACAGTGTGGCTCGAATTGTGCTTGGATTTAAGCATGACGCACAGTGAGGACATAAATCTGACTCCTCTACCTGCTGCTCTTTTAATAAGGTTGTGCTTTAATAGTTCCTTGAGAATATATTTAACAAATTTACAGCCAATAGATGTAGCCTGAATAATGTATTTCCTTATAAATTCTAACCAACCATAACTTTTTTTAAAGCTGGTAAAAATGACCTTGCTGAATGGATTTGTTGGATATTTATTCCTCAATCATTAAACACTGTAAACATCCAAACATAAATCTAAACTCTGCTGCTTTATAAGAGCCATGTGCCGCTGTGCACAACCCACATGAACGCACTAAAATGTCTTGTTGTCTACATGCAACTGGAGAAACAGAGGCATGTTTTAATTTAAACTGCTAAGATTTTTCATCACCTCATTATTCTCACTAAAACACTGTCACTTTACCGCCCTTTCTAGAGGCTGATTAATGCTCTGACCTATTAACAAAATAAGGACGGTAATTACTAATCAGCACAATAATTACAGTCAAGATTCCTAGCTAAATGCCTTTGTCACGTCTGCACTGGAAACCTTACTCACTTTCAGTTTGATTGTTTGATTGATTGTTATGACCTCAGTGGTGCACGTGGGTCGTTGCACACCTACAGACAAAGACATGATCCGTTCACTCTATTCTTACTCTGCCCTAGGGGCTTCTCCCAGATAGATGTAACTGATATACCTCCACAGGGTGACATCCAGCAAGAATCACAGTCAGTGGGATGACATTAGCTCAGCTGGCTGTAGCACCCCTGGTATGCCACTCTTCACCGTATCTCAAGGCGAAAGGAAATTCATTTTTGTTTGCTTCAAAATAGGCAGGGAAATCAATACATTTGAAATAACTGACAACAACAACAGTCTCTGTATTCCAAATGTACATCATAAGATCCCTAGCCTGACCAAACCTTTGATTTTGGTGGTTGTAAACATTATTTTAAAGCATGATGCAGACTGGTTCCAGAGACAGTTGGACAGTGGGTCTACAAACTGGTGGATCTACAAACGCTACTTCAGAGTCACAGGGAAGTTGCTCCAACAGCAGACCAAAAGTAAAGGAGAAAATCAGCAAAGGTAAAACCCCTGTTAAACTCTGTTGTTGCAGTGGGAAAAAGTGCCACATAATCAAACTAGGTCTCCAAAACGCTGAGGGTTTGAGTTTGTCACCACTGTTCTCACTGCCCCTCCTGGCCTTGACCCATATGTGTGTTTTGCCTCCATGTGGTCACCATCTCTGCAGTGTAAAACACACACCTGCCTCTGTAGATCCACATGACTTTTCTAAAGACTGTGTGTCTGCTGTTGGTTTTTACACTGACCACTGCAAGATCACAGTGTAAAACCTGCTGACTGACAGTTGAGTTAAATGTAGAAATATTCCACAAAGACATTTTCTGTGGCTGTGAAGATAAAACTTGTTTTCAGTGGTATGTTTTACAGGAAATGCACAATGACTAGCAAAGAGTGAGATCAAAAAAAGAACACGGGTGAGAGAAGGTAAATATTTAGATGCAACAACAGACCGAAAGTCCTCGCCCCTTATCAGATCAAGACCAGGCCATTACACTTGAGCCAGATAAAAGCAACACTTACAAGATAGGAATTTTGCCTGTCGAGAAACACGGAGTCTCCCATGGTCCAGGGGGGGAAATCCACATAAATTCGACAAACAAAAAAAGTAGAGGCAGCTAATTTTGTCCTGTTCCTGGAAAGAAATAAGCCCAAAAACAGTGGGTATGCGCCACAGACACAGGGCGCAAAAGTCCCACCGGAGTCCGGACCACCCTGCTGTGTTTGTTTTCTTTTTTTCTGTATTGAAAAATACAAACAGAAAGCAGATTTTACAAGTCACCACAGAGTCCGATGTCTGTCACCAGTCAGAGGCGCGTGTCAAAAAAAAACAACAGTGCCAAAGAGAACCGCACCGTGCGTAAACGCGTAACGGATCCATACTGCGCGCTCTGTGGAGTCTGGTGTCGAGACAGATGCTGTTGCTCAGCCAAAGCAAGGAGGCTGACAGACTGATGTCAAGTCGACAACCACAGCGCGAGCCACGTCCTGTGGTGATTTTCAAAATACAAAAGCAGTTTGGACTGGATTTATACTGATTGAATATCAATATCAAAAATATATATAAAAAAAAGCATTGCAATTAGAAACGTTTTGACAAATTAAAAGAAAATATTTCGCTAGCCCAATAGAACCTCAGTCCTTTATAAACGCAACCTCTTTATTTACAGATGTAAAAAAGTATTGATTTAAACTAAAGGGAAACTTCAACAAACACAAATATGTTTTGTTTTGTTTGTATTCGTGATTTGTTTTAGAGAAAGAGTAGAAGAAAAACCCAGTGGGTACCTTGTATAATCGTTAATAATATTTTTTCGACTTTATTTTATTTTATTGCCCTGTTTTTTATAAAAACGTCTTGACTGCACTGCTTGAAAATGACTGATAAGACAATGGGAAGAGAATTTTATGATGTTATAATGTAGTTTATTTTGGGAAACTCCAGAAATGAACATTTCAATTCCGTATGGTTTTTACAGCAGTCCTTGCGGTGACCAGTAAACACTTTGCTGTTTTATATTGCTTAGAAGGACTTGTGTGCTTTTATTTTGAAGGTCTTCCTTTGTTGCTTCTATGTATTTGACTGAGGCGTGCAAGGAGAGGCAGGGGAGGCGGGGCCCTGACCGAGGAAACCCAACATCGGGAGTAGTTTTGTGATTATCAACAGCCTGGCAGCTCCAAATGTCAGTGACTTCAAAATGAGGCTCCACACTTGATAAGGTTCGACTGAGGAAAGCCCATGTAGGGAGTGGATTATTTCTACAAAAGTAAAACGTTTTCTACAGCCGATGAAGTCATGCAATAAACCTTATCCCATAACTCCAAAAGACACAAAAGTCAGGCCGCATCAAGAAACTAAAGAAAAATCTGGAAATTCTGTCAAATTCACTTGCAAATAATGGAAATAACTTTTTATTACAGAGTGAAAACAAACTTTCAAATTTCCTTGTATGGGAAATTTGGAGCTGTCAGCCAACTTCCAACAAGAAACTTTGTGAAAACAAATCGTTTTCATTTACAAAAGTTGACATTTAAAAATAACGCCTTTAAACATTGACCATGAAAGGTCTTTCCACTTCCTAGACCTCCTTCACAGAGGGACGGACCAAAATCGGAATTTTGTAATACTTGTTGAGGAAGCAGTATTATCCAATCCATGTCAAGCAAGACAATTTGTATCTGACCATGTTGTAAAGACAAGAGAACAGAGGAATTTCAGCACAATCTATTTTGATGACAGGGCACATTGGCAGAAGAACACCAGCTGACCGAGTCTGTGTTCAGGCTAATGAAACAACAATGTGCCTACACTGACATTTGCTGACTGTTTTTGAAAAACAAAATATACAGAGTGAATTGATGTTTGCCTATCTGATAGTCATTCAAAGAATGCCGAAGGCGGTGAAGACCTGTCTTACTTGAATCCACAGAGATAAACCACTTCAAACTAATTCCGTCATAAACCTTAAACCACTGTGCTGCGTTCTCTCTCATTACACTAATCAAGACTCACAGCAGACAGGGAACCTGTTCTTGCACAGAATAGGTCTTTTAGAATAGGAACGTTGTCTCAGATTTTGTTCATTTGTGGTTTGGAGTCGGTCTGAAACCTGTGAGGTAGTGAGTGAAAATGCAGAAGAAGAAGTTCAGGTCAGAGTCCACGTGTTTGGAATGTTTTAGAATCTAAGGAATTGTATTACTATTATTCTTGCTGATTGCTCACAAACCCAAAGACCAAGCACTTCAACACTAACCCAGCTTCAACCTACAGGGCGTGGTAAGAGTCAGTTCACAAGATTGCATCATATTTTTCTCTGAATTCTGAGGAATAAAAAATACATTTAGGTTTGTTGACAAGCAACTTCACACTTCATTAAAGAAATGTACCTTGATACGTAGACAGTAGAGTACTGAGCAACCACATATTGGTGGAGCTGTACACTTCCAACTACTTTTACATGTAACCCTGAAAAGGAGTCCCGCAACATCGCTTTCTTTACAAATTCACACCCCCAAAGGAGCAAGTTTTACATTAGTTTAGGCTACAGCTAATTCAAGTCAAATTCTTGCATAACCTTTACCTCAAACAAGCTCACATGCCATTTTCGTTACGTAATCATCCACATTAACACAGTGACTGCGTGTATTGGATTTAAAATGATGATTGAAGATGATGAAAGAGAGGAATATGCATTCTGTAGGACAGACAATTACTGTGATGGTGATGTAAACACTTACATAAGCTTTTTTTTTTACCCTCACTGGCAGTGATGTCTGTCATTGGTCTGTGGAAGGACTTTTATTTATGGTTCAAAAGGAAGTGGAAGAAGTCATTGTCTTCTGAAGTGATGAATTGACATGTGGTCATGTCTCTCTCTCACACATTCATTACAGATAATGCAGGAGATTAAGGGAATGTCTGTGGGTGGTTATGTTGATGCAACCTCTGCCTGAACAGAACACTTAAGTCTATGCTCTATTACTAAACTGTTATGTTCTATGTACTGTAAATAAAGTAAAAACAATGAATATGGCAAGTTAAAATCGATATAATAAAAACAATAATCTTGGTCTGGAGAGAATCAGCCCTGTTTAACTTTCTGGTTCTAAAATGATCCACACTCTGAGGATTAACATTAAATCAATATTATTGTAATATAATTTTTAAATTAAAATAATGAAAAAGAACATTGTTGTTCACAAACCATCACCATGACTTGGTCTCTAGCCAGAAACCACTTCTAATCTCATGCTGAAACCATCCTGAACGCCACATTCAACTACAAATGAATTCAGTTTTTGTGCTGATACCTTAAATATCTGCTGTTAATGTTGTTGCACAGATTTGGACGGTTCAACGTTAAGCAACATGGTAACACATACAGATTCCATGAAAATTTGAAATGACAAAAATCTTAAAAAAACTAGTAAACTAGTGCATTAATTAATCAATTAATGACAGGCTTACTGTTGTAACACAGCAGCATTTGTATTTAAGATATAAAATGAGAAAAAAGTGTTTGACAAATATTTATATGTCAAATATCATGTTGACATCAGATCTACAGTGAACTGCAGTCAAGTGATACAATGTAATTTGTTTTTTGTACATATGGTTTTTGACATGTTTTCAGTCCATTGGCTGATGCACTTTTTGACCTTTAGTTCAATTTCAGTGGAAAGAAAACGACTAATTTACGACATAATGACAGAGCTAAAAAAAATAATTTATGCCCCATAATTTGTGTCTGTATGTTTCCTTGAACCCTCAGCGTTTAACTCATCTCCCTTTCTTTTCAGGTGTTGAACTCTGACATGGATTTCACAGGAAAGAATGTGTACAAAGGAAAAGCAGAGGTGAGGAGGGGACGCAAGAAAAACTGGGTTCACATGAAGCAATTTACAGCAAGGAGGAGCACGAAGCAGCACTAGGGGATGACCTCAGAACTGGGGAATGTGTGTGTGTGTGTGTGTGCGCGTGTGTGTGTGTGTGAGAGAGAGAGAGAGAGAGAGAGAGAGAGTGAGCAAGTGAGGGAAAAACAGGGCTTCTCCAAAAAACTTTGATTAACTCGTTACATTCAGGTCAGAAAACCCTACATTAGCAGTACTGACGATGAACAATATCTTGTTTAAGTTTTATTGAAGGTGAACCCATTCACACACACTCCCTCCTCTTCCTCTTCCTCCTCCTCCACATAAACACACACAAAGTGACGACAGCATGGGTCTGGATTTAATCTAGATGCTTCTATCAACAGGCCAAACCCACTTGTCTTAATTCTCCACACTGTCCTGAGGGCCAATGGATGTGCAGATGGGGAGCGAGGGGGCAGGTGGTGTGTGGAAGTGTGGATGTGGAAGTCAGAAAATTCTTGGTATGGCTCCAGCAGGACTGTATGGCTTTTCATCCACACAGCACCTCATTTAAGACCCGGGCTTTAAGACACTGACAGTCCAGAACTGAGGGATGGGGGGGGAGGACTTTTGTTGCATAACCTGTTTTATATAACAACAGTACTAAGAACTGGGTTATGTCCTACTTGTATTTTTGAAAAATATGGGCTTTTAATTTCTGAAAAGTATATTTGGCACCAAGAAAATATCTACTAATTTTAATTATTGGAAGAATGGTCACACACGCAGGTTAGTTTTATAATACACCTGTGGCTATGCTGCAGTTTTAACACTGCTTAGTATGAGATGAAGTATATTTTACTGTGATATTTGTTGTGATATTTGTTGTCTCTGCTTACATGTCCTTGTTAATGTACTGTATGTTTATCTTCTGGTGTCTAAAGATCTTCTTTGCATTACTCCATCTGATTTCTAGCTCTGTTAGGCTACTTGGATAAGAGGCATTCTCAGCTGTGGCAGCACATGAACGTCTTTGACAAATGTACAACAGCAGAAAACTAAGCAAATAATATGTTATTGTACGTATATGTGTGTGAAAAAACTGAAAAAATAAGATATAGAACTGTACAAATCAACGTATACATATCTTGTAGAAATCTGCGCCATTTCCTCCTGCTAGCACATTTATTAGTCGAAAGTTGCAAAATTGCATAAAAATGCAAAACAGACTGTTTAACTACGATTCCTTATTCCTTGATTGTAATAATAGCTATAATAATATACGACCTATTCTTTGCACATTTTTGCATTTATTTTTTAAATATTTCAAACAGTTAAAAAAAAATACAAATTTTCTGTTTGCTGGACAAATGAATTCCCATACCAGCAGGTATGTGTATGTGTATGTGTGTGTGCGTGTGATTGAGTGTGTTTGTCATGTCAGCAGCCTACCTCGCTGAGCCTGCATGTTTTCATCACCTGCCCCGCTGTGACGTCACCACCAACTGAAGGAGACGGTTGAGAAATCCTTCTTTCCACTCCTTCACTTGTGTGTTTATCTCTGTCTGCTCATTGGTCCGTCCATCTGTCCCTGTGCTCGAATCTGCTCATTGGTCCGTCCATCTGTCCCCGAGTAAATATCTTGTGATTCGACCTTTCACCCCAAGTTCATCCATCTAACCGTCTCTGTCGTCTGCTCTGTCAGCTTGTTTGCCTCACCCGTTAACAGAGGACACTTTTTTTCCTGTTTTCCTGTGTGTGTGTAGTTCATGTGGTGACTGTCACATGTTTGAGGTCTGCCCAAAGCTCTGTTCCACCATCTGATGTCAATGTAACGTCTGTTTCTGTGGTTGACTTGTGCTTCGGATGAAGAAAGGAGACTGTCATTTGACTGATGGTCTTTAAGTTCAAGCTACTGATCCTGAAGGAGTGGAACAACTGATTTTAGCACCTAAAAACTGGAAAACATAGACACGGAGAAGCCATTATTTATTGTGACCCAGTTGTAAACTATGAATGGTTTGATATGACTTTCTCATGTCCGATACCGATACTGCAATCCAGGCTGCCTTTAATACTTAATAGTAATAGTAATCACGTTAATGGCACGTCAAAAGTTAAGTTGAGGATTTGAGCTTAGGTACTGGAGGGACCATTTTTTTAATATGTTGATTCTAAGATTTTGACCAACATCGGACCAGTACTGATCCTCGATCTTTTTGGATTATGCTTGCTTCTTTTTGTTTTACAGAAGAATCTACTTATAAAACCTTTTTATAATTTGTTTTGGTCTTTTTTTTTTTTTTTTTTTTGCTATCCCTGCAACAATTTGCTCCAATTTTGTCTCCAGAGCTAGGAAATTTTTTTAGAAGTTTTTTTTCACTCCTTTATTTCGGGGGGAAAGGCGGGGGCAGTGGTGGCTTAGTGGTTAAAGAAGTGGACCACCAGCTGCCAAGTTACCACTGAGGTGCTCTGAGCATGACACTGTCCCCACACACTGCTCCCCTGGTGCTTAAAGCTGCCCACTCTTCACTTTGGTGATGGGTTAAAAGCAGAGGTCACATTTGGTTGTGTGCAGTAGTTCACTTTCCTTTCCTACGAAAAAAAAACATGAATTTTCCAGACATGTTCCTGGTGTGGTGAATCTGAAAGGCATGGATAAAACCCCATGTGTTGCTGGTTTGTTGTGTGAATGGTGGAGACCAAAAATATCCAACACCGAAGAAATTTCAGAGCTTTTGTACTCTGTACTCTTGTCTTAAAGCAGCTGTTTGGCTGCATTCACATAAATAAACAATTTGCTCATGGGAACATATGACTTATCAAATGGAGAGATGATGCATGATGTCTGTCAGTAATTCTATCTGGTTAACAAAAGCTATTTAGTCCATTTACCTCGACTTGGAGCTCCTCCACCTTGGCGTAGGCACACGACACACACTTATCGGCCACCCACGCCACCTTAATGTTTTCCACAGAGTTGCCATGACATCGCAGCTTGACAGCTGTGCTGGACAGCACAATAAGTAGGTACAAGAGCATGTGTGTTTTCCTGATAGCTTGTGCCTCTACAGCATGTGCAGCCACATGCACATGTTCAACCAGGTCTGTTAATGCAGGCGGATTGTTGTATTACTAATCTTCAGAAGAAAGACATTGCACATGTTAAATCTGAGATATCTTACATCTGTAAAATACAGAAGACAGAAACAAAGAGCACAAATATCTATTGCGTGATGCATTCACTGGCAACACAAGAAGAGATCAAATAAATATTTCCCCTTGTTTCCACACCACCACAGAGAGTGATGTGAAATCCACAAACTCACATGATGTCAGATGACGAACTGCCCTTAAAATTCACATGTCAGAGCTTTTCATGCCACTGTTGACTTTTTCGAGTCTATTAAAAAGACTGTTAATGTCGACCAATTTACACAAGTTGAAGCAAGAAATTCTCCAGCTGCCCTTTGACCGTTAAGACCTAGCACATTTATTGCAAACTTCAAGACAAATACTATTTGATAGGACACACTGAGAATGCAACTAAGCTGAAATGTAACCTACAAAGTGATTATTTTACAAGGTCAATCCAAAGATTGTTTCTTTAAAGATTTGATCACAGGGCTTCCATTTTTGGTTCTATTTTCAATATCACTTACCTATGTGATTTCTATTAATCCTCTTATTAACAAGTTTTGTTAATTTATTGTGCATATTATAAGATTCCTTCAGGGGATCAACAGGTCACAGCATCCGTTATAACAACTGGGAATGACATGAGCATCCAACAAATGATCTGGAATTGCAGATTAATTTTTAATTTCACTTCAAGATGAAGTCGGTTCATGTTTAACAAATAAAATCAATTTGGTTGGTTAATAGTTAACATTGGAATATTTTTTTTGTCTGATGAGTTTCAAGTTTCAAATGCATCTTTGAGTGAACAAATGTATCGTACAATTTTTCTTCTGTTTTTTTAACTAACAAAAAAAAATAAAATAAGTGAAAACCTTCAGTCCAACATTCACCGTGGAGGAAGAATCTGCTTTCTTTTTTTCTCCTTCAACCTGCTGCAAAATAGAGGCTTTTCTCCAAATACAGCCCTCTAATGAAAGTTGGCAGGACACTACGATCCATCTGCACGCCTGCTTTAACACGTTGACACACACACAACAACACCAACCGCAGTCTTTTCCATCGTGTCTTCTCTCTTTTGTCGTTCATGCCTGATGTGCAAGGTCTAAACCACCTGGGTAAACTGAAGGAACAGGCGTTGAAGTGTCTCCAGAGATGCCTGACAGCAGGGGCTTAGAATGGTTTGAGGATAATGCTATAAAAATGTCCAAGGTGTGATGTGGTGTAAATGAGCAGCCTTTATTTCTTTCTTTCCCTTCTTTTCTTTTTGTATTTTGCCCAAATATCTCTCCTTTGTGATGTTGATTATGCAGGTCAAAACCAGGTCAGTTTTTCACTTTATTTAACATTTGTTCATCTGTCTTTTTTTTTTCTTCAAAGTTTTGATTTTTATATTGATTTTGTAATTTTGTTGTTATCTTGCCATTACTTTTTTAATCAACTGGCCCTGACTAAACTTGGAATACCGTTCCTATGGTGTGACACACTAGTGTGCCATCAAAGCATCTTCTGTTAGGTGGCAGCAGATAGTTATGAAAACTAAAAAATAGATAATCAGAGCTGTTGAAGATCTTTGTGTCTTTCTTCAATTCCTGCCACTATATCAGTGTTGTCTTCAACTAAACAGGCTGACATTTTAGTCAAGTACGAGGCCATTTAAACTAGAAAATTATTATATTTCTTTACATTTTTGTATGATTTTTGTTTAGTGGTGTGCCGTGGTTTTTTCCGTGGGGTTTTGAGCCATGGCTCAAAAAAGGTTGGGAAACAATGATCTAGAACATATGAATTATGTTATATAATTGTATAATTATGTTATATAATTGTATAATCATCAATATTCAGGTACCAGGTGTTGGTCTCCATGGTGGTCCTGGACTGGTTTAGGGATTTTTTCTTTGCAGTGTCATTCTACATAAAAACTCGTCTTCTTTCTGTTTTCCTTGCAAACTTTTTTTTTGTAGATTTGTTTCTTCAAATACTAAGAATGTTAATAGTATTGCATTGTATTAAGTGAAATATTGCCATATGTATTGCTGTTCTGTTAAAGACGTTACATGATCGTTCCTCCTTTGCTATAAGCACTGAATTACCTGAACTGTGTCAAAGTCTCACCCACTTAATAAATACTGTGAGCCTGAGTGACATTTGTTGGACTTTCCCTTCGTGTGTGTTTATCCATACATGCGTGTATTTTGGATCCCCATGTTTCCTGCATTAATTCTCCTGCTGTGTGCTGATAGTCCGACACCGGCTCCCGCACGTTGCTCACTTGTATGTGATGTGTGTTTAAATAACTCTATGTGCAGTGTCTGAATGCATGGAGTGTCACCAGGCCTGAGGCGTATCAATCCTTTATCAAAGTCTGACAGTGCAGCCTTAATTCCTCTCAGCTCATGTTGTAAATATTTACTGTAAGGTATAAACACAGCGGCCTTTAACAAAAACTCTGTTCACAACCGACAGCTGCACTTTTTACCCCTCTACTGTCTATATGGGTCAGAGGTAAATTTGTTCCTTCAATGAAATATGCAGCTGTGCTCTTATGAAACTTGATTATGAGAGGTCAACTCTAAAACTCAAGGCTCACGGGCCGTATCTGGTCCATCATGTCTTTTATGTGGCCAACCGCTACTTTTATATTCCAACACCTTATCACAGGGGTGTCAAAGTCAAATTTACAGTGGGCCAAAATTAAAAACTGGGACAAAGTTGTGGGCCAAAACTAAATATTTATTAAAAATTGATGGCAATAGTGCATGTTTTCCCTTCTCTCCAGATATGTAAAAAAATGTTTCATATATAAACAAGTTTAGTTTTAGTTTTGCGTAAACATTGTACCTATGTCACTACAACCAAAGCTTAATATACACATAAACTGTAGTTCTATTTTAATGTAAATATATTTTTTACAGGCCAACAATAAAAAACAAACAAACAATATGTATGTGCTATAACATAGCTCAAACATATTGTTTGTTATACTATATATACTAATACTACAAATCCTACCAGTATACAGGGCCTATATACTGGTAGACCAACTCTAGTACACATTTGATGTGATGTCACTGGCCAAATAAAATTACACCGTGGACCAGATTTTGCCTGAGTGTTGTACACATTGTTGTATATTTCTTTATTTGTTTGTATTTGTTCTGATGTAAAACTGAATCATATAATTATCCATTACAGCTTTTAAAGTATTTACATCGTACATTGTTTAATCATCTATTTGTCCTTAGAGTCTAAGGTTTACCAAGCTTTTCTGTTAAAGAACAGACAGACAACACCATAATCTGGGTTACTCTCTGGGTTACTTAAAGGTGTTTTCATTATCATTCTGTGCTATATTGTTTATTATTATTATTATTATTTCTTTCCATTACTTGTAAGGAGATATTTTCAATTATATTTTAGAGATGACCGAATGATTGTGCATTTGGTATGTTTTTTGAGAGTGTTTCTGTTTTTTGTGTGTTTGTATGAAGTGGTGGAAGAAGAAGAAAGACAGGAGGGTGAGGGTGGACAGATCCATCCATCTCTTGTTCTTTCTCTGGAATGCAGCTGGAATCCAAGTACTACTCCCTCAGACTTGGCTCCACCCACTACCGTCTCATATCATGCTACTCACACACACACACACACTCTTCCAAAGTGGGTCTGCTCTGGTTTTCCCTCTTTTTTAACCATGAACTAAGTGGCTGCCTGTTGTTACCTGTTTAACTCATTTGCAGCCTCCTACACATCCATTTGATTGTGCCTGTGTGTGAGCATGTTTTCTTGATAACCAAACACCAGTCTGATGAAGTCATTTTGCTTCCAATTATTTAATAGTTAATTTAATTTGCAGTAGACACACCTTTGAATAATGTGAACTGGTTTTATAAAGTTGTACAAATACGAAAAAGCTAACTTTGCTGGTTTTGTCAGTGAAACACATTAGTAAAACTATTTTAATATTAAATTTCTGCCTTGGGAAATTCAAATTTAAATTCTTTGAACGTTATTGTAAAGCTAAAATAACACGAGGACACAGCCTAACAGACCACACACAGCACAATGAAGCCGAATTACCAGATTACATTTTGCACTTTTCAACATCATCATCCTCTGCTTGTGCTTCTGTATTTATCATTTCTGTCGGAGCTCTGTGCGTCTGATTTTTTTTCCATTGCTCAGAACTTGCACCAACTGCGTCAGAGCTTTTCAGCGTATCAACTATCTCTTAATGCTTACGTTTGAGAGGGATGCTTTCTTTGTTCCCACTCCTACCGCCAGAGACATGGCCGTGTTTACATCACTGAGTTGTTGCCCTGGCAACAGACAGAAGGACAGACAGACGGATCCGAGCCAGTAGGAAAAAAGAAGACAGTGCACAGGAGTTATGTTTAGAAATGTCAGGAAAAAATGGAAATGAAACAAAGCAAAAACTGAAAAAAAGGGAACCAAGTCTCTGCAGATCAACTCAAGAACATCACCTTCCTCATGACTGCAGCATTAAAAACAGTTCAAACCAATATTTACTGCAGAGAGAATGTGCAATCAAGTGTCAAATATTATCCAGTGTTCACATAAAAAACAAAAAAAAAGAGTTTGGTTTTCCCAAGCTATAAAGGGTGTAGTCATGCAGGTAAACATCTGCTTTAATGCACGCACACACACAGTGACTGTGGTTAGTCATTTTAGAATCTATTAAATCTCCATTAACACTCAGCCTCCCTGCTAGGCCCTGCTAATCTAGCCCAGGTGCATGTCCATGCATTTTTCCTTCATGCATCCCGTGCATCCGCCTCCTGGCTTCATCTCCTGGTGATGCAACAACAACTTTCTTTCCCACATTTTTTAAGCGGCAACAGTGACTCTGATCAGGGACAAATTAAGGTAAACTGCAGCTCTCAGTGAGAAGACAGACTCTAATGCCTCGGCATTAATCTTCTAAAACTTGGAGTCAACTCCAAACTGGAAGAAGAACGTTTTTAACATTTTTCCACCCTAAACTAGAATTGTCTCAGGTTTGGTGTTTCTGTAGATTTATTTACTTGTGTGTCCCACTGGTGGATAAACTGCTGAGTATTACCAGTATTCATCAACACACTTTTATTGTCCTGTTTACTGCAAAACAACCTTCTGCTTCTTCTGCTGGTTTTATGTATCCATCCATTCCTACTGAGTCGAAGGTTTTCCAGGAAAAGGGCAGACTGCATTTGGCACGACTGCATTTGGCACAGTTTCCTAATGTTGACAAAACATACAGAAGGTTTTCTTTGAAGGCATTTTGTCAGAATTGCTGGTTTATGCAGAGAAAAAACAGAATAAAATATAATCTTCTCAAACGTAATCCAAAAATTAAGATAAAGAGGTAAAGATTAAAATCTTCTAAGGATTCCAGAAAACGAATATCTTCAACACACACAGTTCTGGTAAGGTGCTCGGCAGGAGAGAATTTGATCCTTGCTTGGAAATGACAGTGTTCCCTACGAAGGGCAGTACAAACACACACTGTTATGTTTGTGAGTGTGAGTGTGAGTGTGTGTTACAGTAGGTGTGTGGGTGTTGGTGACAGTACAAACAGCTCCTCTCCACTGGAGATCTCTTATGAAATAACAACACTGCACATTTTACCAGGAAGGTTCGTCAGTTTACGCCGTTTGCCAGTAAAAAGACGACATAAAACAGTCTAAATGAATCACTTATGTACGTGTGTCCTGCATGAAAAGTGCTCGTAACGTCAGGAGATTTTCAAACTGTTGGCTCTGTCTCCAGTGTGTCTCATTTATGTTCAACAGCTTCTCTTGACCGTAGGGCTGTGAAAAATGTCCTGGGCGCAGCTGGTATCGGCTGTTGTAATGTTTTCTCAAGATATTTATGACAGAGAGAGGGCGAGCAGACAGATGTGCACAGCTGTGACTGGCCACGACGCAGCCCACCCACATTTTCATTCTGATCCATCCTCTGATGGCGTGTGTGTGTGTTTGCTGCTGCTGAAAATTGGTGCTTCGTCTTTAAGACAGTTTAAAAAGTTG
Source organism: Cynoglossus semilaevis (assembly GCF_000523025.1). NCBI lineage: Eukaryota > Metazoa > Chordata > Actinopteri > Pleuronectiformes > Cynoglossidae > Cynoglossus > Cynoglossus semilaevis. The sequence continues at coordinate 14,379,593 of NC_024320.1, forward strand.
TCTGGTGCCCTCCTTTGGTTAAACCAGGGCTTTGCATCTATAAAGTGCTTGGAAAAAATGCCTGTATTTTGCTTTTACATCAGAGATTTCCATTTCCATTCGAATATTTACTGAAATCCAACCTTAAGAAGTATCCGTATGGTACTCAGCAAGTATACATAAAAGTACTAGTTTCGACTGGTAAAAAAAGAAATTGTATCTTATTTTCTACTATAGTTACTTCACAATTACAACCTGAACAACTGCATAGACAAACATGTCCACTAGATGTCAGCGCCGCACTCCTATTCGCCGTTACTCCTCCTATAACATTATTAATTCCTTTGCGGTGTGGTAAGAATAGAAGCTGAGGTTTTCTCCCTAAATATCTTAACATTAATCTAAGACACTCTCGGTCTGACTGAATACACACGTGTGAGCTGCACCGTCCTCCACACACTGGAACCTGTAACCAGTATTCATCTGTCCGTTTTGCCGCTGCATCAGGAGTGTGTGTTGAACCCATTTCTCCTGGGCTGAGTTATTTTTCTATTAATAGCAGCACAGCTCTGACTGTGTCTGAAATGCCTGCAGTCTCGTTTTGTTTTGCCTCCTTGCTGTGTTTGGGAGGAAAACGTGGGGAGGTGTGACCAGATCCTCTGGTTTAAATGACCCGAGTCATGTTTATATTAATATCCCTGTATGACAAGGATCTGATTTGATTAAGGCTGACAAGACGCTGAGTCACGAATGTTCAAACCCAGTGTCCTCACATCCTCAGGTTGTCACCTTAAGCCATTCAGGTTGCTTGGGAGAAGTCAAAACCAATGCATTTGTTTTTGTGCGCTCTGTATCACTCCAGAGCCACAAAGTAGAGCTGTCATGGGAAAAGTCCAAAAGACATTTCCGACAGATTTGAGCCAGGGCAGTTGTTTGAGCTCCAGTTTACTCCCAGCAGATAGTGGAGAGAGCAAAGCAGATAAGGAAGTGGGAAAAAGATTACTTTCTCTCCTAAGACTCCAAAGCTGAGTTTGGTCTGGCGTTAGTTTCCTTCAATGTAAGGACGGACATTATGGCAATGTTTTGGTAACTAATTATATTTATCTAAGAGAGTGAAATTCTAACATGAAAAATATTGAAAAAAAATTCTGTAGTTTCTTAAGGGAGAGAATAATTACTTTGGATTGCCTTTTTTTTAGTCTTTTTTTTTCTTTTGTTTGGATCACAGATTCTTGGGCAATGCTGTGGCAGAATCAGAGGTTTCCGAAGAAAAAATAAATCAGAAACTTTATCAACACCTTTCAAGCTGCTACAAGGCAACAGCTTGGGAAGCTGAAACTGATTTAGCTTTCACTAGTCAGGCGGGTCAGTTCAAAGACACCGTCTTGTCTGAGAGCATCCCTGCACACCGTCAAAACTCAATAAAGGACATCTGAATATTTGCCTAAGCAGACATGTAAAAGAAATCACACTGCTGTACGTCGGCTGCAGCTCCTGCATTGACATTTAATCGGAAATCAGAATGAAAGAGAGGGGTTTTGGTGGAGAATGTTTGGAAAAGGACAACAGAGAGTGAAGGCAAACAGGCAGGGAAGGAATGGCTGTGGAGAGGAAGCTGGGGGTCACACAAGCAGGAGCCACCACAGAAGCCTCAGGCTCTCAGCGTGAAGCTCTGACCTGGAATTCCAAATAAACAATTCCCAAAGCTGGGCCTTAACGTTGAAAGACACAGCAGCGTCACACATACGTAAATGGCATTTACCAAGAAAAATGCACAATTGTTGCAATATTATAGCATAATAAAAAAAGTTAGAGTTCCAAGTATGGTTAATCAGAAACAGCAAGCATGGCAGCTATTAATATTTGAGTGGCCCAAATCCTGCATGTGTAAACAAGAACACTTACTTAATCCTCACTAAATACAGCATGAAAGAGTTCCGCTTAGCAACTAATATCCAAATGTGGGAAGGTGTTGGATTAATTAAAAGAATAAACACTATTATCAGGAGACAGTGGAGAGTGAAGCTCCGTGAGGGGGATAAAGTACAAAAAGTCAATAAAGAAATCAACTCAAACATTCTCCCATCCATGTGAACAGTTGGTCAAAATATGACGCTAATTCTTATGAGCAGAAAAATAACCAACCGTCTGCCAAAGATATGACACTTAACTAATCCATCAACCAACCAAGCAGCTAATTAAACCATCATCCAACCTAGTTGTTTAATTATTTTCTCTGAATCATGACTAATCACATTTTGGAGAACAATAGATGACACAGATACACACATACATTCACACACACGTGTCCTTGAGTGTAAATGTGTAAATGTTAACCTTCAGCATTCTGTATTGCACAATTAGATCATCACCCACCCACTCCCTACAGGTTCCCTCCGACACGTACGCACACACGGACACATGCACACACAAAATAATGTAACTGAACCTTAGCACTAGCTCTTTAGTAGGCAACCGAAAGACAGGAGAGAGAATGAGCACGAGAGGGGAGAAAGAGAGAGAGAGAGAGAGAGAGAGAGAGAGAGAGAGATCCTGGCTGCGGAAATTAATGTTTACTTTTCAGACGTCTCTATTTCAAGCTGCTCTCTTTTTTTCCCTTCATTGTTGAGAAAACATCCCAAAGGAGATGTGCGATTGCTCAACCAAAACACTGCCAAACAAATCCTGCTGTTTCATATGGTTCCTTTCAGCACAGTATCATACTGGGTTGTCAGAAATGCTGCCCCCTGAGGCATCGAGTTTCCATGCTTCCATCAGACCTGGGTGAGAACATTCAGAAAATCTGCACATCCCACTGGAAGCAAATGTGGATTCGCTGGGCCATTAAATACAGCCGTAGCCAGAAGACATGACCGCTGCACTGGACACTGATTACAGCGCTTACGAAAATGGAACTAACATAATGAGTATGCAGCACATCCAATCAAGAAATCCAATGCACTAGAATCCCTAACCCTTGAACAATAATTGCACGTGCATACGAGCAGACAACCATGAGGGCTACACCAGATCGGGTGAATGTCCGCGGAGAGATTGTGTAGCGACCAGGTCAGCTTTGGCTGCAGCTTGCTTGTGTTTTCCTCAATTCTCTAATGTGGCTTGACTTTTGCTCGACTTTCAACATGTAAATTACATGCTGTAGATTAATATTTCATCCAAAGGTTGGGAAAAAATACGGAAAAGAGCAGCATTTCTCCCTGCCGAGGTCAGTATCAGGAACTGGTCTGGAATATGTCACTGTGATGAATTTTTTGGCTAACGAGCTTGTGATTCTAATTTTGTCAGAGAAGGCAGACACAATGAGGGCTAAAATCAGAGTATTCCAGATTTTAGAATACATATTTGAGCTAGATTTTCTATGAATAGACAAAAATTCAAATTGGAAACCGATCTTTAACACCGTATAAAATGCATGTTTTATGTACCTTCAGGGGTTAATACGGTCGTTGTAAAAAGGCAGGTATCCTCCCTGATGGTTAGGGTTTCCCATGTAAACAGCCCGGTCCACTAAACTTAATAAACACCGTAATCAAACTACGGTCATTTGCAGACCTTCATACATAAATCCAGAGCTTCTCCCCAGAGAAGAGGACATGCAGCAGGAACCATTACACCACAGGCAGAAACATCTGACAGAACGCTGTGTGGAAAACATGAAACACAGAGAAGTAAAAAGGAAAATTAAAACTCTGAGCCCAAAGGCTGTGCTGTGAGATCACACTGCAGCTAAAAAAATTATCCAAATTGCAAACAACAGCTGCAAGCCAAGAACATCAACCGTACTTTCATCAGAGTTTCAGTGTTTGCAACAGCGTGATGACATTCCTGACTGCTTGATCTATGTTAGGGCCTTTCTCTCTGGATGTGTTACAGCTTAGTCAAACAAAACAGGAGTGTGTGTCCATTTGTCAGAGTTTGTGAATCTTGGCTGAACTGTTAACGTATGTGAATATGCGTGTGTGTGTGTGTAAGTGTGATTTTTTTTTTTTTTTTTTAAACATCAAGCTCTTTCTTCTCCAACGCAGCCTCCTCTCTTTGAGGGAACTTAGGGAGGGAATCAGGGAGGAGAGGTGAAATCATGGCAATCAGGTTCAGGGTTTCAATCCTATCTGCTTTCTTAAGCGTGTCAAAGAGAAAATGAAGTCAAGCAGGTTTTCTTGCTTAATACCTATCAACTGTTCACCACCATGAGCTCATAAATTCATCTCCATTTCCAGTACATGGTTTAGTGCAGTAACTTCTGTTTTTGACTGCCCCATGTCCAGACCTGACAAAATGCTCCACTGAGAAGGAGATTTCTATTTTCTGTGAAAGAGGATTCAACGTGATGCTAATTACAGTTACATAAAAAAAACAGGGTTCAACTCCGGCAAGTAACACACATGAATCCAACAGTGTACATCCAAACATTAACCAGTGTAAAGACACTAAATCCGACAGTTTGTTTACTTCACCACTTTGTGGCAGGATTTCTTTCCGACGCTGAGCTGTGTTATAAATGCACACCACTTCAGGTGAGTAAAAATATTTATAAAACCTTTTGGCTCATTTTCAGAGGACAATTACTTGAGCCAGTGGCCCTTTGCTTTATGATGACAAAGAGTTTAAATGCTGGAGAAAAAAAAGAGGCTAAATGTTGTTTGTGTCCTCAGCTGCGAGTCACAGCGAAGGTCAGTAACGACAAACAAAAGGCCAGCTTCAAAATAATGTTTGCCATCTGGAATAGAGTCAGCTCCAAGTGTCCCGCTCACCCTTAGTAGCTGCAGCTGCAGTTATTTATAATAGCCAGACTTTTATTTTGGAAGGATTTGTGTCGATTCTGAAGAACGTGGGTCCAAAAATAGACTGCACAATGTCAACATTTATGGCGCCTCACGGAGCAGCGTTAAATCAGCCGCTGTTTCTCCCATGGCTTTGTGGGTACGTGTGATTTGTGAAAGACTTCAGAAACAAAATGTATATTAAATACTGTATGTGTTCCATACCAAAACAGTTCACTTTCCACTATGTCAGCATTTCGGTAAATTTGTGGGGGTCTTTCCTTAAAAAGAGTGCGTAGGTTTGGTTGAAGTGATGCCCAAATTTAGGGTCTGTCACAGACTAATGTTTTTTCTGTGTTTCTGTCTTTTAAACATCCAACGACAGGCCATGGAAAAAAGCTATTAAGCAATCAGCACCAATATAACTGTCACAGGTTGCTTCTTGTGTAAACTACTACATTTCAACTCTCTCGCTTTTCACCGCTTCTCCCTCCCACACTCTCTCTCCAAGTCTCCCTCCTTAAAAAGGCAAAATACCAAGCTAATGTGCACACACACACACACAAATACACTCAGTGGTCATGCACATCATCTTAAGTAGGATCTCAGTCCAACTAAATCTATAGCTACTGTCCTGTACAGCTCCGGTGTCTCAACGTCAACCAGGGCTTTATTTGGCAGAAATTTCATATATTTCCATTTTACTGTTTTATGAGTTATAAATATATATACCACGTACTATATACTCTATTGTGCCCTGATAAAAATATACATACATATACATATACATACATTTTTACAAACAAATAATGCTTGATAATAAAAAACATACAGACACTCAAAGTGAAATCTTAAATCTGTAATTTTCTAACAGATGGACCAAATGTTATGTTACTGTTTTGCCGTTTCTTAATGTTGAACAAGTGCTGAAAAGTGAACGTTCAGTTGTTAGAGAATTCTTTTTGTGGAAAGAATGCATCTTGTTTCTGGGAAAAGATAATCTTATCTTGGTTTCTTCAACTTGTAGATAAGAGTCAAATCTTATTTGACTCTTATAAATCTTACGTATTTGTGGCATAAACAACCAGATGTTGTATTTATTTTTTCATAACCTCCAACAACAACAACAATCTTAAGTCTGGACCCTTCTGGCCACTGTATGGATTTTCATTCATTTTGATCCCTCTCTGATTAAATCAATGTTATTTTTGAAAACTGATGTATGGCTTCCTCTCTCTGTGACGCAATCTGAGTTAGCAAATTACGATTTAGCAACGGACTGTTGTAGGCGTCAGTGATTTCCTGTAGAGGAGCACTCACATTCAGCAGCTGTTCGTATTGGCAACTGTTTACATATACAGTATATGTATATGTATTTATATAGCTGACTTTTGCTAATGAATGTTGCTGTAAATAGATACTGACAGAAAAACATCCCAAAAACTATAATATATATGTGTGAGCCCCTCAGAGCACACACAGTATTTCTTAAAGTAAGTCCAAGAAAATATTTAAAGTGTCAAAAATGATCATCACACATTTTAGTCAGGCAAAAACACAGTATTACTGGCTGCCAGATTGGTATCGTTTGTCTCGACAGCTATTGCCAGATTTCATACAATGTGGTGTTAGTGAAACAGTGACGTGATGCATGTTTCATGTTCTTCCCATTCAGACGCTCGATTACTTTTGAACCAAATTCCACACTGCATTTTTATAACATTGTTGGATTTGACTTCTCATTTGGCAGTGTGTGGAGTCTCCCTGTATACCAGCAACACTTCTTGGCTGAGTATTTTCACAAACACTCCAAGGTGCAATAACTTCATGGTCCAGATTGCACTAATGAGTCCAAACCGATGGCCTCACATTATCCTCAGTGGGCCGTGGTGGGGGGCAGCAAATGGAAAATAGGAGGAGAGCAGTGGGAAACTGTGCAGAGTGAGAACTTCTCAACATCTTGCGGCGGAAGAGAGGGAGGAAAAGAAAAGCAAGTTGCAAAAAAGTGAGAGTGGAGCTGCAGCCGTTCTTTATAATAGGAAATGATGGGAGAGCTGTTCAAGAGCAGCATGGGTTTGACCCCCTGACCACTCCCAGCCGTGAGAAAAGAGTCCCAGGCCATATGTCCTGAAGACCTTCGGATCAGCACACACTTCTGAACTTACACACATACAAACACACACGCACACACTTGGTACTATATATGTCAGCTGAGAAGAAAGAGAGAAAAAAGAGACTAGGACCACAGAGGAAGTTTGAAAATTATCATACCTTTCCACTACTGCACGTGAATATGTGCCAACTATGCAACCTACAAAGAACACACTGGCTGAAAATAAGCTGTATGTTTTGTGAGGACTCCGTGTGTTGTTCCTACACTTCACTACACATATACACACTCAGTTTAAAGCCTTTGTGAGTATAAAAAGTTTAATGAACGCAGTGGTGCCAGCAGTGGGAGTAGAAGAGGTGAGCTGGATGAAAATGCTCACATGCTGAAGAATCTATTTTCTTCAGACTCCCTAGATGGCCTTCTGTGAAAGGTGTGACTCTCACAAGGAAAGACAGCGCAGGAATAACTTCATAAAAAAGCTCTGATGCCCTTGGGCCACTAGGTTGTGGACGGCAGCGGTTCAAAGCTGGACAGCTTCCAGGTGTCAGTTCCAGGTCATAACACCACTTTCCTAAGCCATAGGTCTGGCAGTTTGGAACTCCAACATCAAGTCACGACATGCTACTCAGTCAAGTTTGGTGTGCCAGGTATTGTTATCAGTGTTATCTGCATTTTCTACCACTGAAGGAGATTGGTAACAGATGTGTGTCCCGGGTGACAGGAACACACTTTTCCCTGGAGCTACCACAGTCATCAGTCTTGGAGACTTTGGTTCTTCTATTAGTGAGCATTTTTAGAGGATTAGTGTTTTGCTAGATTCTTGGTGTCTTGGATCTTCTCTAAAGTGGACTCTAAACATTTAATTACTCAGTTTACCTCTGATTTCCACACGACGTACGCCTGTGAGGTGTACGGCTGCGCTTTCTTCTGCAGCCACCGTCGCGGCGAGAACAGATTCCCGGTGCTTCCGGACGCATTGGAACCCCTCACCAGGAACGGTAAATCCCCTGCGGTGTTCCTTTTGGCGCGTTTCACCGTGTCGTAGTCAAAATGAAAGTTGGAGGATGGAGACACGTCCAGTGGAATGGAAGGAGACGAATGAGACGGCGTAATGGGCTCCTTCAGTGTCGGAACTTTGGTGCGTAAAGACGGTTTCACAGCTGCCAAGCGCTCCGGTGACGCACCTGCGTCCGGAGAAAACGGTACTCCAACAAATCCGTCGGTTCCGGTGCCATAGTGTCTGATTAAAGCAGGGTCCAGGCTGCGGGTCTGGCGCAGCCTCCGTTTGGTTATGGCTTTGGAGGCAGGAGAGGAGCAGGAGAAGACGCTGTTGAGAAGTCCTTGCGCAGCAGACATGACTCCCTTGCTTTTTGGATGTGCTGCTCAGTGCGTCTCTGTCCAGCTCCAGCTACAACACAGAAGTTTGGTGTTGTCCCATTTATAGAAGAGTCCGAGTGTCGGTCTCTGAGCAGTGCTGTGCCGCATTGGACTGCGGACGCTGGGCAGTTTGGACAGACGAAACAAGTCGAATACTTTCTCTCCACTGCGTCCTGCGATCATTGCCCAACTGAGGAGAGGTCTGAGGAGACTGTCAGTGTGTGAGAGCATGGGTGTTGGGGGCGGAGTTGGGATAGGGCACAACGCAGCGTGGCCGATGCTGGAAAAGGTTTCCCAAAAAATAAGGTCAATCTAATTTATATATGTGTTCAGTTCCTCTTGAACTTTCAGTAACCCCTGTCAGTATTAAATTGAAAAATGCGTTTTCTATTAGTTGGTCTGCTGCCAGACAGAGACAGGAATGTCATACAGCCAGACGTGATTTGCCTAGGGATGAAAATAGATATAATAATCTCAGCCATCATTAATCCACCTGACTGTCTAGGAATATTAGGCCTGCTGTGTGCTATTATTAGTTAAACAATGTGTGAGCCTGCGGATTAATGGCCAGTTCCTTTCACCATACACACCTGTGTGTGAGGCTATATATTAAACTGTTGTTGATCTCGGTAATTTCACTGTGTTAAGATGGGTTTTGTGATGTGTGCGTGTGTTTAAAGACAGAAAGAAAGAGAGGGGGGTAGAGAGAGAGAGCAGGAACATGTGTGGCCCAGTGTTTGCAGCTATGGGAAAATGAAAAGTGACAGCAGGAGTCTGGAGACTAAGGTGATAGAAGAGCTTATGAAGCTGCAGTGCATGATACTGATACACACATAGCACAAAACACAGCATGGCACGGCACTGATAACAGCTGAGATTGATTTGACTCCTGTGAAAATAGGTGTCTGTGGTAAAAAAGAATGTCTCACGGAAGGTTAAATCACAGAAGGGGTCAAACTTGGGCTCAACTTGCTCAACTTTACTTTTATTGAAAGTAGAGTTAAGGCCCTATATAGTCTTCTTTTATCTTGATGATAGGCCAGAAACAACAGTAAAACCTCTTGAACAGTAGGTTTAGGAGGTAGAAACACTTAAAAATGTATAGGTTCTTGCAGTATTTGCTTTAAAATATAACTTTGATATCGTGTTACTGGGACAGTACATGTGAAACCATGATGATATGACATGAATGTCAAAACACATCAGTCCGATATGGATCGGAATAAATTTAGTAAGGCTACACATGTTCAGTGTTATGTCTGCCTTTTTCTGAGATATTAGAGCTGCAAGCCTGAATGCAGCCACAACTGAAGACGGGGGTTTCCTTTGCCAGAAAGAAATCAAATTACTAGAATGTATACTTTGATTCTCCAATATACTTTACAGTACACGTTTAATAGAAGAAAAATAAATAATTGAAACTCATAATGGGGGAAAAATGCACTGTTAATGGGTTGTATAATGGTGTGCTCATGGAAACATCCTTGTATTTCAGCCTTTATAGTCAACATGTTGTAGAAGTAAAGGATGATTAGATTATTTGGACATGGTAGATTTCCTTATTGTATTCTGCCTTCAGGGAAAACTATGTAAAACAAAATAACATACACTAAATCCCTCTAAAGCTATGTGTATGCTTAACTCTTATGTTACTTGATATGTATGAGCAGTATAATATAATCAAAAGTGTTGCAGTAATTCATTCAATATATTTGTTTGGTTGGTACCAGTCAAAAGGAATAGGTAAATACAACTTTCAGAAAAGTCAAGTCAATTATATAATTATATAATTTATCAGATGCTTTTATCCAAACTTTTATCCATTTTATCCATGCTTTTATCCAAACAGGACATACAAGAGGAAGTAGCAACAGTTATAAAATTAGTACATAAATTAAAATATCTCATAAAACGTTGGGAATCGGGGGAGTGCATATACAGTCAGTGTCATACAAAGTATATAATAACAATACAAATTAAAGCCAAATAAACTTAGATACAGATATAATTCAATAAAAAAGAGTGAGCGCGCATTTCAGCAACAGTGGGGAGAGAAAAAAAATCCTCCAAAAGGGACACACTTCGTGTTTTATAGGTTTATGAGGTATGTTTTTTTTTAAATAATAACAATGAAGTGTTTTTCAACTGATAATCAATGCTGGAAATATTTACTCAATATTATTTGCTGCAAATGGTGAGAATCTTAAATTCTTTGTAAAATCATCCTCAGAGGAAAAATAGTTTCTAAATTAGCAGCCAATTCTTTTGCAAGGCATAGTGCATCCTAATGACCTATGACCCAGAAGGTCCTACAGAGACCAAGTCTTTATTGAACTCTCTTTTTTACCCAATTTTGACAACCAATACCAGTAAATCTAATCAGAAACCTCCCAGATTGTTACCTAAGAGTCAGTGCTTAATTATTAATACTCAGTATTTCCCAACCTATTGTGGAGAATCAATTAGAAAACATTTATGTGTCATTTTCCTAGTGAATGCAGATACATGATACACAACGGAATAAGAAAAAACAAAGATCTAATGATTATTGGATTATTATTAAATTGAATGCCGGATTATCCCATGGTTTTAAAATGTAATCCAAAATTGGGATTGACATAATTTCTGCGATATTTGTGAAAGCATTAGGGTTAAATATATATCTAATCATATACGATCATATAAGTAAAGTTATATGAGTAAACAGCGATTGTAAAATGTTAGTTCGGAAACGTAAAATCAATGACGTCATTTAAAGGTACGTTTCTGTAGTGTTGTCGTTTTTTGTTTTTTACTGACACCTACAGTATGAAAGTATTAATTACACTGGTAGTGTGACGTTGAAAGACAAATTCCGACTTTTTGTGTTGATTTCTGTTTGGTAAAATTTGATCATTAAAGTTTTATATTCGTGTCAAAATGAACTATGAAGAAATTTTATCTAAATGAATTAAAAGTCAGGGTCAATGTCACTCTTTGTAGTAAATGCAGTAAAACGTTAAGTGGAACAAACCACATATTTCAGAATTGATTTCTTTCTAATATTAAATACATGCTTTTCTTGTGGTTTAAATGGTTAAATATAATTAATATTTTATATTAAGTGACTGTCACGCACTGTTTATTTGTATGAAGTACACAGGCGATATGGTAGCCGTGTGAGATCAATTCTGTCTTTCGGTGCTGCCTTCGCCGTTCTACAATCAACGTGTTATAACGTATTTTACAGAGAAAACTAAATAAATTCATATCATAGCGATTTTTTGTGAATACGTGTACGAGCACTTCGAAAAATATAAATGCATTTTTTATTCATTTTTTAGCACCAGTAACCGCGTTTAGAACAAAGGAAACAGGTGGAATTTCCGCGATGTTCGTAAAGGCATCAGCTCCACTCCTGCTGTTTTAGTTAAAGACTCTTTCGGGTCCCTTTTTAAACGAGAAAATGGAAAAGAAAGTGTTAAGGGTTTTATAGGGTCCTCCTAGTTGATGCACCCTTTCACGCACGTCGCCATGAACAAATGAATTCGCGGGGAATAAAATATCGGTTTCACAAAGGAGAAAGAGTTCTGTGCTTCGAACCAGACCCAACCAAGGCTAAAGTGTTGTACGACGCTAAGGTAACATGATATGCTTGAGCTGCATCTCACAGGAGCTAGTTCGAGTTTGAAGCGCTTCTGTATAACAAGAAGGTGGAAAGCATGGCAGCATTGAATGTTGGGGTGCATACAATTTATCACATGTCTTAGTATGCATCTGCAGCCTCGCGCTCAGTTTTTGTTGGGACATTCCCGGGTTAGCAGGTTTATTGCTAACGTACCCAACTGTACCCAAAACCATACCCAAACCATTAAAAACACAAGTGTTGAAACATAAATGAGCTTCTCACTCCACACATAACCCACTTTCGTACACCAATTGCTATTATGAGCATCTTGTCAGGATGTGACATATAGTTAGTGAAAAACACTGCATTGGTAATTTGTTTAGCAGTTAGCTGCTAACTAGCTCACAAATGCTAACCCGGTATATTTTCTGCAAACACCGACATGTATTTTTTTACACTAAAAGCAAATGTTATAGTTAACGTACAGACGTAACGCGTGTAAATTACGGATGAATAATTAGTAGTAAGTCCCATCTATCATTATTCACTTGTCCGAATATTGACCGCAAAAGAGTCAAATGGGACATAATGTCTTTCTTACATTTCAGGTCCTTGATCTCATAGTAGGTACAGATGAACATGGAAGAAGAATCCCAAAGTACCTGATTCATTTTAATGGTTGGAACAGAAGGTAATGTTCAACTGAGTTTTTTGTTCTTTTATACCTGGGAGAGCGTTACATGTTTATTTACATGTAATATCTTCATTATTTTATTTACTTTGTACAGCTGGGATCGTTGGGCTGCAGATGATCATGTCCTAAGAGACACGGAGGAAAACCGTACATTGCAACGTAAATTGGCTCGCAAAGCTCTCGATCGCATGTAAGATGATGATCGATGGCCATATTTATTCAATCATTTTTCCCATGTTGAAATGGCAAGTATGATGTAAAAGCTGCATATTCTGTCTGTCCCTTTATGGTAGGAAGAAAAAAGGATGGTCAAAGAGGCGTCGTCGTCAGTCTGGCTCTAAAACCTCTCTGAAGACTCTCCCCAAAGAGGATGAGAGTGATGACGCATGTGAGAAATCGCTCTGTCTGCCTTTTTGCTCCTGCTGTCTACTGCAGTCAAATACTTTATGTATTATTTTATGCTATGTTTATATCTCCAGGCTTGATTTCATCATCAGACAGCAGTGACGGGGACGATTCTGACCCTGAATCTTCAAACAGTGGGGATAGTGCCTTCTCTGAAGACACTAACAAAATGGTGGAGTCTACCTTAAACCCCTTTCTTATACTTAAAAAAATATATACATGTAAAATAAAGTCTGATTAACCCAAACATGATAAGTTAACAGTTTACATCCAACTTTTTCCCAGAAGGTTGAACCAGACAGTAACATCAAGAGGGAAAGCGAGGAGAAACTGGTCCACATTGACATCAACATCCCAGATGTTCTTAAAAAGAAACTGGAGGATGACTGTTTCTACATCAACAAGAGGAAGAAGGTGTGTACACAACATCTAAAGCTAAAACTACACATTGTTTGCATTTGTGTAATCTAAAACGTACCACAAATCAGGGTGTTGTCTTAATAAATACATTGAAACCGCATGTCTTTTCTCCTTCCAGCTAGTGATGGTTCCCTGTCAGATGAATGTGGTGCACATCCTGGAATCCTACGTCAAACACTTTGCCATCAACAAGGCTTTCATGGCCAATGAGCGGTACCGTCGGCAGCAGAACACCACACAGAGCAGCAGTCCTCAGGCCATCCCACCGGAGAAGAGGTGACAAATTTGTCCTCTTTTCAACCTGCAATAATATTTTTCATTTTTTACTTAACCTCTTTTATTAATGTTTAATTTTCTTGTAATGAAGCGAGGAGCTGTGTAAGGAAATGGTGGATGGCCTGAGGATCACGTTTGACTTCACCTTACCCATGATTCTCCTTTATCCTTGTGAACAAGCGCAGTTTAAGAAGGTCAGCTCCACCAGGCTCTTCTTGGCGATGAATGACACCTCTCCATGCTCCAGCAGGTATGACTGCCTAAAACAAATGCACACACAATTTCTTATTGCAGTTTTGCTCTTAACTTTAGCTGTTTGATTTAAAATGTTTTTGTCTCTATAGCGCTCAGAGAGACCGCAGCCCAAGTCCGCTGGGGCACAACCCTCCAACTCCTCAGTCCACTGACAGCCAACCAGCACTCAGCGACATCTCTACCACTACCACACCTACTGCCCCAGCTCCTACCCCAAAGCGGCGCCGCCACCCTGACATGGACTGCATCTCATACCAGTCCCAGTCTCAGTCTCAGTCGCTAAGACGTTCCACGAGGAACACATCAGGAAGTGACCGCCCAGCTGAAGGCAGCAGTGGAGGTCATTGCCTTTTTACAGGAACTGATGTATTTTAGTTAAAATCTCTGTGGTGTGTTTTTTACTAAGATCTTGTAATAATTCAGGTGGAGGGAGTGCCACAGCATCACCACAACTCAAACGCAGAGTGGTCGACACCTCATCTCAGCCAAAGTTTTTTCTCAACCTAGACAGAAGTAAGCAGAGAAAATACTTGTTTCTCCTATACCAATTGTTTTTGCCTAGTTTATGAGGTTTTCCAACCAGATTCAATATTTTTGTAATTATCAGTTTTGGCCAGTAGATGGAGACAGTCGATCATTTTTATCCCCATTGAGCTTCTCTTAATAGACACTAGATCAGTGTTCTCTAACTCATGGTACGTATTTTACTTTAGGAAAATCCCACGCCAACCAGCAAATAAAATTAATCCTAAACAAAAACTATAACAAAATAGTTTTTATAGCCATGTGCTGTCACCTAGTGAAAGAGTACTTAATTGTTTTGCCTGGCAATTCAGTGAAGCAGAGAATAGTGTTATTAGAGTAAAAGTACATGTATTTAAGTCTTTGGTTTGTCTCAATTTATCATTTATTTCCCTTCTATTAATTTTTACCCAGAAACCCCAGTGCACAGTGGGTCATCTTCTCCACTGCCTTTGACACCAAGCAAGGAGAGGAGTGGCCTCTTCTATGGACTGGAGAGTCGCAGGAACAATGAGCTCAATGAGGTGGAGGACTTTTCAGTAGGATGAACATATATTGGAATACCTTAAAGGGTTTTCTTGTTTTTTTCTAGTAATAACAGAGTGAATTGGTCTGCCTTCATATCAACCAGGTTCTAAGTTGGAAACTGACTCCTGATAACTACCCTCTGAATGACCAGCCTCCTCCACCATCCTATCTGTACGGATCCCAGCACCTCCTCCGTCTTTTTGGTTGGTGATAGATTTTTTTTTTCCATTCTTTGTATGTCTGGCTGATGCTTTTGCTATTTATAATGTATAACTCATCTTTTACCAACTCTTTTTACAGTGAAGCTTCCTGAGATCCTGGGGAAGATGCAGATTCCTGACAGGAACCTCCGAGCTCTTGTTAAACATTTGGAACTCTTTCTCAGGTAACTGACCATAATGAATATAAATGATCATAAATATTTTAGTGCAATGCTATCTATGAGGAGATTACTGCCAAAAAAGTTTGTCTCAACTTTAGCAGAAAATATCTTCTAGCTGAGGGAATTAGTGAAAGAAAATGCACGAACAAGAAAATCCATTGCATCAGTTTGATTACCACATGGATATAAACACGGCAATGGAGGAAAAAAAAAACTAAATAAGAAGCCAGTGGTTGGACAAAATAAGAATCTGAAAATACTCTGTATTACAAATCCACTTGGGGGTTTTAGGCTGTCCTTTTTTAAATCAAAGTAAGACGTGCAGTCCGAGCAACATTTAAATGCAGCGTACAAGAACAGGAAGAATGAATGAATAACACATTGGTGGCCATTGCTCCTCGGATGATCTAAGTACAGGAAAGTAGTGGTTAGCGCTCGGTGCCAAAATGTTTCAAAGTGAATAGTGGCTACGCTGTGGTTGAGATGAATAAAATGGAATAGTGAATTAGGAGATGTATGTCTCCCATACAAAAATTAATTTAGTACGATGTCGGATGCAGCATGTTCCCGGAAATAAACTGAAGCGTTGAGCATATTTTGAGGAAGATCTTCATTTATTACTTTTATATTTATTTTTAAACTTTGAAGTCAGCCTGATTGATGCCACTGAGCCCAAAGTGCACAGCATTCTGGGATTCGGACACTTGATCCTATCTGTACCTTTCTTGGCAAAATGAATATGATTATGCACGGTCCGTGTGGACATTTGTTTGCATGAATATACACACATGTTGTGCTGCCTTGAAATGCCACATGAGTTTTGCCGAAGATGGCGTTAAACTAGATTTTCCAATTATTGAACATGGAATACTTCAAAATCTTTGGCCTCACTTGGTCACTGGCCTTTTCAGTTTTTTAATCATCTCTCAGTTTCCTCCACATATGTTCCATGTTTGTTGTCCCTGTTAAGGCTGTCTTCCCTCTTTAAAGTCTTAAGTTTTCCTCTGATCAGGATAATTTGTTTGTACTGAGATTAAAAGAACCGGTGGAGATAAGATGAGATGGCAAGATTTAGAGGATTTGGCCCAGTGGTGGATACTAAGAAGATTCCAGATTAGTTTTCCCTGCTCGTGATTAGACAGGAGGAAGAGGAGTGATTGGGTTTTTTTTTTTCTTGTTCTTCTTCCATGCTCTGACTGATAGTTCCTCTTCTTTATTGGTACACGGATGAGAAGGCTTTATCTTTGACATGTATATCTCCAAATGCAGAGGCCAAAGGGCCTTGGACTTATGTGGAATGAGGCTGGGAAATCGAGGAAAATCAGAAATGGACCAGATGACGAGAGTTTACGGTTGTTGTATGTTGCGTTTGTGTAAGCCCTGATGATTTACTGCTGTTCTCAGCCCATGTAGAACATTTCACGTGAACACAACAGGGTTGAAAACCAGATCTTCTGCTTTTTTTCTCCTTCATCCTCTCCCTGCCTTCTTCCTCCTTAGGTTTCTGGCAGAATTCCATGAGGATTTTTTCCCTGAGTCAGCATATGTGTCAGCGTCTGAGGCCCATTACAGCATGAAACAGCCAAGGCCTGTTTACTAAGGAGGATGTCGGCTGCAATGTTGTCTCTTTTTAATCAAACAATTCCTTGACATTATGACCTGGTTGGACTTGTGTGCAGAGAGATGTTAGTAGTTTTCCTTGGAGCTGGACTGGACTGAGCTTTTTTTTTTTTTTTCCTCCTGTATCTCAATTTCCTCTCTGGCACTAACATTATTTTTCCTTCATTTTTGTACAACTACCTGCAGTACTTTGTGTAGATTTCCACTCACATTAGAGCACAAGAGGCTTTTCTGCTGGAGTAGAATTAGGTGCTATTAAGCTTTTTTTTTTAATGAAACTTAGTTGCAGCAAAATAGCTGATGATTGTAAAGTTTTTAAAAATATAAACATCATCAGCGTTGCCACACAAACAATTCTTTTTGGTTTCTAAGTCAAATATAGACTTCAAATTGACTTCTAACTGCAGTGTTTGTTGAATTAACATGAGGTATTTTCTCTCCAGTAATGCTTGCACGTTCTTTTGTCCATGTTTGCGAGAAGCAATGCACACAATTGTCACAAAAAAGGAATACGGAATTGCTAGAATGCTAGCTGCTGAACTGAATTTCTTCTTTATCTTTTAGCTATCAGCTACTTTTGAGCCTTTCTTACTTCCTTTTGATCATCTTGACATTTGTTTCGTCTTCAGCTTGAACTTTCTTCTGCCTGTCCCACGTTAGAAGATTTCAGATCAGTCAGGTTACCTGTAGTGATAAGACACTGTAAATACAAATTAGCTTTGCACAGGCATATTTTTTTATATTTATTGTAAGACAAGCTTCTGTCAATGTTCTGTCCTGAAATAGTCTGTGATGCACAAGCCTTGTAGATACAATGTCATGTAGGTGTAGCATTTCTGTTTGATTGTGTACATTTTTCAGCTGTATTTTTTTATTTCATTTCTTTGTTAAAAAACAAAAACTTCCTCAATTATTAAATAAATGTCTGTCTTTACAACGTGTGTTTTCATTTCAATGTTAAACTCTCCCATCCAACCAAATCAAGCACATTACGTGTTTTTTTGTTTTGTTTGTTTCACTCCCCCAAAAATGTTCAGTGTGAAATCAAACCAAGCTAATTCGTATAAAAATACTCTCACGCCTGTGACATCATTTAAATAGAAATAATGAAAAGTGTCAGGAACAAAGCCAACAAAGTGACAGGACAGATGAAGCACCAACCAGATGGCGTCAGTGTTCGACAAGTTGAAATCACTGCTCTGTCTGGCAGTTGACTTGACCAGCATTAATCAAAACAGACGGGGACAAGTTTTTGGCTTTTCTTTTCCCGCTTTTCTTTTCACACTGGAATCCATAAAATGTTTTGGGCTGATTTTGTTATTCTTAATTTCACTAGGGCTCTAATGGAAAAAAGAAATTCTAGGAACTTTAATTCTTTTAGGGTCACAGCATTGTCATGTGTATTTAAAAGTTGACTCAACCTGAGCATTGAGTTCATGTCTATTACCTTCATCTTTATACGCTGGTTATGGGAAGGTCATGCACATTCAGCAGATGTTTCTAACCTTTCTCCTTCACGCACAGCAAGTCCCATAAATCTGTAAACGTTTTGGAAACACGATTGTTGATTCAATAGCAGGTGCTGCTGCTGTAGATAATCTGATGTGAGAGACCACAAGTCAGTTTAAAGCATGCTACCATAGCATCTGGTATGAGGTCATTCTACACCCGACTCCTGGCATTTTGCGGTGAAGAGAGGACTATGAATTATTTTAGGGCATTCCTAGTTATTGGCCCATGTTTTTTGGCTCTGTGATGTGCTGGCCCTTCTCCCAGTGTCATCTGGGATTGGCTCCAACATTGCTGCAACTCTATAGTACTGTATACCAAGCTATATGGATGATGGATATCAGTTGTCAACCTGCAGATAGTTCATTGTAACTGCTAAAAAATACAGTGTGTGCTAGCCACCAGCTCCTTATCTGTGACAGGAACTTCTATCTGATTGATTACATTGACATGATAACCACCTCACATATAACACTTAGGGTATATGTATATATATATATATACAGTATATATATATAAGGATATACATATACTCTATCTTCACTGTCGGACAGAGCTGTTCCGATAAGAGTCTTCATCAACATGCTTCCCCCATATCAGGGCTCTAATAGGTTTTTAGTGGTAATCCGTAATATCATTTGCACTGGCACAGACGTCTTGTAATGAACTGCTCATTGGTGCAACCTAAGATGGCACTCTCCTACTTGCAGCTATCATGTAGCTACAGAAGCCACCAGTTCTGGCCTCTCCATTCATCTCAAATCGATTTTTTATCCCACCCTGCATCGTCTCTATCCAGTTACCGCATGATTCAATCATTGGGGGGAGGGAGGGGGTAAAATGGGCTGTAATGATGTGAGCTACCACATCCTAAGTGATGCTGCTCACACCTTTACTTGATTTCTGCTCTTATTCTGTTGGTGCAGCCCTCCATCTGCTCTGGCTGCTCTATCTCTATGTCAGAGTGGTTTTGGTTTCCTGCACTTTTATCTTTGTCAAAGTCTTGTTTCTTGTTTCCGATGGGTCAGTTATCGGTCCTCTCCTGTGTCTCTTTTCTCGGCACTTCACAGTGAAGGAGGAAGAAGAGTAAAGAGCTTTCAGAGCAGAAACGAAGAGTGCAGATACATTTCTTTTTCTATATTTTTGGGTTCTCTTTTAGTCTTTCACTCGTTTATCTCTTTCCCATATTTATTTTACTTTATTGATTGTTTTAACCACATCTCTATCTTCTTGCCTGTTTTTAGCTTCCATCAACAATGTCCCTATTTTCTGTCCTAACGTCAATCATCATGGACCTCAGAGATGGATTTCAGGAGGTGAAGTTTGACTCCAGCCCCTCCATCTCCACCGATTCTTCTTTGACGTCCTTTGACTTGAGCACTGACCTCACGTCAGTCAGCTCAGACCAAGGTGTGACTCCGCTGACGGTCCAGAACATCTGCAAACTGCTGGAGGAGCAGCTCTCTGTCATGCCTACTTCAGCAGAGAGGACCAGGAAGGTTCTGTGGTGGGAGACGTCGTTCCTGGGAAATGATGAGTGAGTACGATTTGTTTTTTACCTATACACTGGGAAAAATGTGGAGAAAATGACAGTTTCTTTCTTAATCAAATCAAGGTTTGAGTTTAATGTGCAACAACTTTAATTACTGGGTGTTTATGTTGTTCTGTCCTGTATAGATGGACAGTGTTTAATAACAATAATAATTTTAATAATGAAACACAAACACAAATTCATAGTAAAGCAGCATGCACAATAATATAATGTATTACAGTAAAATGTTCTACAACTCGTTTATTTCAAAATGGGTTTAAGTCTGAGTTGTTGTTTTTCGTGCTCAGTCCTCATGAGGGGGGATGTTTGGTTTAATTTGCTACAGTGAAGTGTCCATGGAAGAAGGGTGTCGATGTGGTTTTAGCAGCAAAGATTTATGACGTTTTGGAATTTGATGCAGACTGGAAGTGACCTTGGCCTTAGTCTGGGATATTATCATGGAAAAAAGAGCATGATGGATCCTTTAAAGACACTGGAACCAGTGATTATTGGACAAGGCTGTGTGTAAAATTACATCAAAGATGTTAGCAGTGGAGGTCAAATATTCAGGCAGGAATATTCAGTTGTTTTTTTCTGTCATCTCTGCATGGTGTATCATACAGTAATCTATAAAAAGGATAGAGAACTAGTCAATCAAATTTAGGATGGGAGTGAATTCCAGCAGTATCTGAAACTGAAGAGAAAACCCTGAGATGTTGATTTTTACTCAGAATGCTAATGACTATCTATGTGTTTCTCTGACTCCTCATAGCAGCGTGTGCTAAAGGATGAAAAATGTCTAACGTTAGTTTATATCCACACCACAAATCATCCTTTTATTCCCTAAAATTCTTCAGAGATGCTTGGAGTGACTCTGTGATTTTCCAATTTTATGCCTTTATAGACTGTATATGATTTCACTTCAGCAAGATAAAAGACTGGAAGTGTTTACTGGCAGACACTCACTGCCAGAGTTCTCTTTGAAATGTACCTTTAAAAATGTCCCTTTTAAAAATCTCAAACTGCAAAAACGTGACTAAGGAATAATTCAGAGATGGGACTTTTTAAAAAATATATTTTTATTTGGCTTTAGGGCTTTTAGTTTTTTGTTTGATTTTTTTTGTTTGTTTGTTTGTTTGTTTCAAATGAAATAGTTTAATGTATTTGAAACTGGATACCAAAAAGAGCAACCTCTAAAATATAAACTAACCCTAATCAGGTCATATTTATTTTTATTACATAAATTGTGACATACTTTTTTAACAAACGCAGCAAAAAGAAATTTCTGCCTTAGTTAGACTCAGGCTAACTTTGCACTCCACTAAAATATATAAAGCCTGAGTGTTATACATCACACAGATATATTTTAATACAGTTTGTTCCTTTATCCCTGGTATATTTTTGCACACTTCGTTCTCCATTAGAACTGCTGAGCTTATATCACTTTGCCTGTAACCTGCCTGTGCTTATTTTTTTCTTCTTTGCCTTTTTGGCAACTCAACTCCAAAGCCCAGGAGGTTGTTTCAGCAACTGTTAGTAATTATTTTTGTTCCTTTTGGCTCCTGGATGCCTGAAAATTAGGACACAGTCATGGCGAGCGGTGCAGACGGATGGAACACTGAGTCATGAGATAGGATCAAAGTACTCTCCATCATCATTTCCACATAAAGAAAGGATCATTTTTGTACGCAGTTACCCATGCAGGAGAGTGCTCTAATTAATCTGTACTGAACTTCATCAAAATCTATTTTAATTTTACACCTTATTTTTAATGCACGAATAATTACACTGTTATCCTCCTGCTTCGGGGGAACCATAGATTCTTGTAGTTCATTTTGTGTTTTTTTCCCCCAGTGTCTCCACAGGCAGCTGTGTGAGAGACAGACACAGTTTCACAATTGGGTAAAATTGCTCTGATCAGATTCCTTACCACATATTTTGCAGTAGTAGCTACTGTTTTCCACTTGAAGAGTTTGATATAAGATATGTGCATGGATTTAAAGATGAGCTTTGCACAGAAGCTAATCAGCGCCTTGAGCTGCAGCAGTTCACACTGCTTTAACCAAGCAGTAAATAGTGTGGGGATACATCAGTCAGTGGTGAAATGAATACAGACAATGTTATGGTCTGGGGCCACATTAATCAAGTACTTTTTAGCCACACACATTTTGATTTGATATTAAAATGTTTTTGGTGTCCATACAAACCAACCATATTATAGTAAAACATTATGTAAACTTACAGTAGCTTTGCTTCAATTTAGTCCAACATGGACACAAAAATAAGGGGAATTTTGATGATCTGGTCACATTAGATTATAATGTGGTAACTCAACACCAATAAATAAATAAATAAATAAAATTCATATTTTACTTACAGAATGGCGACAAATTGATACTATTCAAGCAATTTCACTTAATGTAGATCATCATTTTTAAAAATATTTACATTAGTCTGTAAGGTATTTTATATTATAAGTGAAAAACAAACGTTGCAGCAGAGCTTCTTTAAAAATGTGCTAAAGGCCTCATGGTGAGATAGAAGAAGAAAACATGCTAAAGAAATTGTATACGATTCACTTTATTGTGTTTTGTTTCCAGAACACTGATCCATGGTCCAGTTTATATTACACATACGTTACACGAGTCCAGCGATGCTTCCAAAATGGGTTATTTAGGTGTAAAAAAAAGTTGACCTTTAAGAGGTGATTAACATTTACAGATGGACAGATGGAGATGAATTATGCAACAGATTTGAATGTAGTTTTAAAAGAGTTTTTTTTATGGGCAATCTCTGGATTTGACTCACCAGTGTCTCATTTACTTCTTGCTGACCTTTCCAAATGTTGCTTTTAGCTAAAGTGTGCAGCTTGACCTTTGAAATAGCGAGTGCTAATTTACTAATACATGTGTGACCACCATCTTTTTCTTCAACACATCATGTAAGGCAGGTAACACGATGAATTCTTTGTTTTGGTTTTTAAACCAATCTATTTTTTATTTTATTTTTTATTATCCCGAAAATAAAACGAGACAAACCCCCATTGTTTTGGCTGCAGTAGATAGTTTTGGCCTAGACTCAGCACCAGCTGGCCTCTCGGTGGGTTGACCAATCGAACTCCTCTCCCCCGAAGTAGAACAACACATATATTAATAACAAATACAAAAAGAGTTTAAATCTCCGTTGACTCTCTAAAGGGCCGATCAAAATGTCTCGAATTATCCATTTCCTTCTCGCAACACATGGAAACAGCTGTCGCACAGAGAAATCAAATCCAGCTGTCACAGAGTGATGAATTTAACCACAGAGGATGACTTCAGAGGGCGTCAAAGCGTGCAGTCATAAATCTGTGGAACTGGAGAACCCACTCTTTATCTTGAAGTGGATTCTTCTCGACATCTTAAGCAGCTCAGATTAGTGGGATTCTGGTGTCACTTGTATTGTCACGGAAAACGCAGCCACTTCTGCGTTGAAGGGAGAAGTGGCCACAGCCTTTAGAGCCATTTGTCTGGTGTTAGTCAGTTTTTTTTCTTGTGTTGAAACTAAGTTTAAACTCGACGACTGCTCAGCAGCACATTGGTGGTAAATGAAGACATTGTAAAGTCTAGAGCTTGATGGTTTCCCAGACTTGGGATTGGGAATCGCATTTTTTGAACCTTTTATAACTGCTTATCTCTGTAAGAGTGGATCTCAAAATTCTAGATGCAGGTACAAAAACACCTGTACTCTTCACGGAAGGATAGATATATGTTATTCATGTCCGATACCAATACTGATACTACAGCTTGGAGAATCTGCTGATACTGATATCAATCCGATACCTTCTTTTCTCCTCCACTGTGCCGTGGTCTGCTGTTGCTGAGGCGATAGTGTCCCTCTCTACGACATGTTGCACAAAGTTCTTGTCTTAGGTATTGGATCAGACGGGCTACAGTCGATGTCTATGTTCAATCCTGATATTTTGACCCATATCGGACCACTTCCATTCCTGAGCCATACCTAGTCCTCATACTGTACCTCAGTGGTCCCAACCTGCTTCCATTTTCGCTGCGTGTTTCTGGGCAACTGAGAAAATCCTGTCCAGTTTTGTGTTTTGTAGTTGTCGCTGCAGTTCCACAGGTCAGTCAGTCAATTATTGTAACAAAAAAAAACATACAACAGGTTGTGTTTACCTCCCATGCTCTTAATTTCACAAGGCAGCAGCTGGAATGGTGTGTCCAGATTGTTCTGACCAAGGTAATGGCAATCCCTGCAGTGAAACTGAATCTCACTGACACGTGATTAGTTACACATTTAAAGTTACATTTTAGATTATTTTTATGCATGGTATGAAATGAAAAACAAGAAGAAAATGGTAAATAGTGATGAAAGAAGGCTGAGTTTCCTATAGTTCAACATTGCGCAGCTCTGATACTGGAAGGACGTGTTCACAAACTCCAATATGTTTAGTCGGATCTGAATATTTTTTATTTGTTTTGTTTTATGTTTGTATGTATATTTCTTTTGTATTATCCCACACACAGTGAGTCTATAAAGCTCTGCTGCTGCTGCTGCTGCTGCTGCTGCTGCTGCTGCTGCTGCTAATGCTAATACTGCTGCTCCAACCACAGTTGACCTCTGTCCACGCACACAGCCTCACACTCATTGATTGTCACATTTGACTGTATACCATACATGCATGAGATTACTAGTTTGATTACCATGCATGCCATTGTGTGTGTATGCGTGTGTGTCTGTGGGTGTGTGTGGTGCCCTGGACCATATATAACTTCACACATATTGTAATCACTCTGACAAAGACACTGGGAGGAGGTTTTTAGCACCCTGCCCTGCACTCCCACAGCATCAGACTCTGAACATGCGTGTGTGTCAGCCAGTATCTGTATGTGTGTGTGTGTGTGTGTGTGTTTGTGTTTGTCTGTGTGAGAATAGAGTTTATCCCCTTCAGCCCAGATGCCCCGGCTAAATCCATCACTACTGTTGCTGCACAGTGGCGCTAAGCTGAAACATTTGGCACCAAGCAGGGAATGGATAGAAATAATTACAGGAACCTACAAAGAAATACACACTTTTACACACATACATTGATAATTTTTTTTTAACTCTACTTTAGGAATTTATTTTCCAAAAGAGTTTCATTTTTTTTAGTCCGAGGAGAGGATGGAGTCCTGGGAGGATGCAGACAAAGTGCAGATGTTAGCATCTGTTCAGTGAGTTTTTGCTTTTCTTCTTGTCTTTGATTTTCTGCGGTCCTTACTTTGATCAAGTGTCTGTTTAAGGTCTGTTTGTTTTTTAAGTCAAGGACACATTAGAAGCACTCTATTTGTCAGCATTGAAGCTTTTTACCCAGGACTGATGAACTTTCCGGGGACATTTGTGCTTGTTTTTGGCTTTTGGCAACTCATTTATTTTAAGCGATGCTCCCGCTCTTTTCCACGCTCCACGCTTCTATGCCTCCATATCTTTATTCAAGACCAACTGACAGATGACTGGAAATATATTTATGACTTCACAGAGTAATTAATTCTGACACAGACCTTTGAATTATTCCCTGCGAGGCTTCAGGTGCAATTTCCATCCTTCTTACCCCTGACATTTGTGGAGCCATGTTGGAATCTTGGAGTCATTGAGTTGACAGCACGTGGAGACTTCGGTTACGTAAGCCTGTGGTGAGGTGGATGCGAGCAGGAGCAGCAGCAGGAGGAGGAGGAAGGCAGGATCTCGTAATTACTGAGCACACTCAAAGATTACATCATGGATTGGAGAGGGTTTATCTTTGACTGGCTCCTGGGAAGTGTGTGAGTGTGTGTGTGGCATTACAATAACGGCATCGTCCTGCAGCTTCTCTCAGGGTCACATGATTTTCAAGAAAATCTTACTACTACCACTGGTGGGTTTTTGTGAATCAATTAGCAGAAATGACTAAATGTGTGAGGATTTCCGACATAAATCAAAGAGTGGCTGAAATGACGAGATATCTAAATACAATCATGTTATGTCCAGCATTACAGTCTCTCCTCTCTTGTCTCTAGTCATTTTCCTTCTGTCTGAACACAGATTCCCGTGTTGAGCAGTAGACCGTAGGACTGTAGGGATGTGAAAGTGCCAGGATGCGGTAGCATTGTTTAAGGATTATGGCAGAGAGGTTAGAGGTCAAAGGTCAGAGAACATGTGGCTCTGAGGAATGACAAATTAAACGAGATTCAGAATCAGACGTAGATTCATCAGTCAGACTGACACAACAAACCACAGACACACCTGTATAGATGGACCTGGATCTTTTTCTATTTTTTTCTCACTTCAAAATTTAAAAAATACAGAAGCTGAGAATCTGTAGCTTTATAAAATCTGGAGATGATCAATAAAATCAATGAAAAAGTATTCATGTCATCTGTAATATCCACCAGAAATAATATAGGTATCCCTGTTTAATTCATTTTATCATCAACCACATTCTGATAAGGCCTGAAAATATAAAAATAAGAATTACTTTTGTGTCTACTGGGATCTATATTGGTTTTAGAGCCAGTATATTTGGATGAGAAACAAGATGAAATAAATGAAATTAGATCAAACTTCATACATTTCCAGCTTGGTTACAGTTTTGAGCTTCGACATACTTATTTCTGCATCATTATTTTGGAAATATTCTTGCCTTTTCTATCGATTTTTTACAATTATTTTCTGATTTGTTTCCACTGTTTTCACCTTTACATTCAGCGATGACAGGAATCATAGGTGATTATTTAAAGCTTCTTTTTTCTCTCTCTCACACATGTTTTTCTAGTGCCTGTGCACTGTGTAGACAACACTGTAGTTGAGGTTCAGTCCACATACTGTAGCATAGATACATATGTGTGGTGTTTATTATTAGGCCAAGCATCACTGCAGAAGCTGATACAGCAGCAGTGACCACAGCTCACGTCCAGTCATCAATATCCTGGAGCCCCTCCAGTCTGTTTGTTCCGCTGCTATTGACGACATGTCAGGACATTGATCCTGGTTTTTATTGTCTGTGGGTTTGCTTTTTTTTTTTGTTGTTGTTGGTTTTTTTTTTTATTGCTGCCGTCGTTCATTCAGGAGCCTCAGGGAAGCATAGTGAGATAATCTCTCTGGGGAAACCGCTTATCACATGATATCCCCACTGTGAGTTATGGTGTGTGTTTGTGTGTGTGCAACTCTGATGTGTGGGGATTTGCTGCTGTATCTGTTTGCAAATGCGCTGATGCATTAGTATTAAATAATGAGCCAATGTGTGAAATCCTTTAATGACTAAATGTCGGACTGTGTGTGTGTGTGTGTGTGTGTGTGGAACTCACTTCACTTCAAAAGCCACTAAAACTGCAAGTTAGCTGTGTGTGCTTTAAATCTGGGTCTAGATGAATGAGATCTAGAATCATTATTCAGTTGGTGTCAGTGATTCAAGACTTTTCTTTTACTTTTGGTGATGAAATTATAGGTGAAATATTAAGACTTTGTCTTCAACTCAACAAAAAACACTAAACATCCTTTTCTTTTCATCTTTTCAAGTTTACCACATTTCTGAGAAGTATTTTCTATTTTTTTATTTACCATTTAAAAAATTTATTATAAATTATACTTTTACCCAGTAAAAATAATTGACACTTTAATAGTTTGAGCCTTTCTGCTGATGTGGAAATGTAATTCCTGTCACATTTCTTTTTTGTTTTGAAACGTGATGTCACAAAATGACTGATGGGAAAAAATACTTTTTCAGCATTTTAGCTTCATGTGCATGTAATAAAAATGTTACTCTGTGCTTGATGGATTGCTAATAAGTTTAGATTCATGTGTTTTATTACGTTGTTTGTCTTGGTTTGAGCATCTTGATGTATGTCAGCCAAGATGGGAGAATGGATATGAAGCTGCCTGGACTTCATTTGCCTGTGCAAGAGAGGAAGAGAAAGAGAGAGATTTGTAAGGTGACAAATGGCTCAAGTCACTTCCTGTTCCTCCTTATCTCCTAAGTGTCAGCGACAAGCTCGGTTATTGAAGAGGGATATTTAGGAAGCTGACAGCGGGAGGAATGAGAAGAGAGAGGAAACGACAAAACAAAGCAGACCTGAGCCAAATTTGTTTACACCTGCTTAAATCAAGTCAACAGGTGCTGCTGCTGCTGCTGCTGCTGCTGCTGCTGGAGAATTCAGGACAGATTTGACATCTATCTATCTATCTATCTATCTATCTATCTATCTATCTATCTATCTATTTGTATCGTTAGTGCAACTTTGGTTGAAAACACATTATATTTGCTGATACATTTTTTTAGTTGTTTTTACAAAACTGTTTATTTCCACATGTACCACAAATACACAAATTTGTATCCACATACAGAATTCAGTGTAGAAATTCACCTTTGTTTGAAACGCTGGGCATGTGATTGCAGGGCTGATGATTTTCATGATGCAATCAATTGAAATTAGGTGCAGCTCTGGGATTGGGCCCAACCCATGACTCTAATAATGAGTAGAGTTACATAGTACTGTGTTAACACAATACCTCATCTCCAGAGAAGCTGATACACTTAAACCTGCATTTGGCTGGCAGACGAATAAGACAACAGTTCCACAGTGTTCACTGACAAAACCAAGTTAGATTAATTAAGTATAAACAAATTAAAAGTAAAAATAAGATAAAATAAAACAGCTCAATATAAATCCTTTTTTTGTGTTCCTTCGTGGCTCAGTATGTTGTGCTACAAATTGCACAACAACATGTGTTATTTGCAAGAAACCAAAGAATTAGGGAACACACGTGCACTGGTTTCTTTATGAAAATACTTTCATCTTCCTGACTGTACTACAGTCACATACATTGACCTGAAGTCAGCATGTCTCACTCTATCCTATGAATTCAAAACCTGACTTTTTATTCTTTTTTTTTAAATCTCCTTCCTGTCCACTATCTGTTATACTGTTCTAATGCATCTGTTATTTTAAGCACGTACTTAGGTCTGGTCTATATTTGGTGTACTGCAGCGAGCGACTGCAGAGAAGTGCTGCTGCTGCATGGTTGCAGACCCATGGTTGCAGACCCCTGGCCTCGTCCTTTTGCCTCATTAATGCTTTTCTGAATGAAATGATCCTGCTTTTTTCCGACTATAATCTATAGGAACTATAGTCAATACTACAAATTTGACTCCATTCCTTCTCTGTCTCCTCTCCTCCTTCGTTACATAATACTTTCTTACAAGAGTAAACCACCTCAAACCCACTGTCCATCAATCCCTCCTCTTCCTGTTTGTCCTCCTTGACCCTTCGCCCCCAACCCTCCTCCTCTCCATCTTTTTTTCTCTGTGTTCACCTCCCTCGTTTCCCCTTGTTGAATCAATCTGATCCGTTTCTCATATTTTTCACACGGTTCTTCTGTCCTGCCCCCCCCCCCAACGCCCTCCCTCCCCGCTCTGGGGTTATCCGCCCAATCAGATTAGGCCTGCGTCATAAAGAGGAGAGAAAAGCAAGAGATCGTATTGCTGGTTGGATTAGAGAGGGTGCAGGAATGAATTACTATGATCTCATTGTTTAGACGAGTCACATAAAGTGAGTGCGGCATGTGTGTGTATTTGTGTATGCACAATGGTATTGGCTTTAGCCCATGTAATAACAGGAATGTTGCAGGAAGGCTTGTAAAACTGAAAAATTCCTTAAGGACACAGAAGCACTGTGTCTGGTCTGAAGTGACATTTGTTAAACTGCTTTTACCTGTATTGCACTGTATTTATGGGATTTGTCAGTCTGCTTCACTCAGGTTGTGGAGTTTGTGTCTTGGCATCAGTGATTCCCAAATCTGGGATCATTCCTTTTTATTAGAAAGGGTGTTCTGCTGAGATGGACATTCAGATTCCTACCACATTCCTTGTCTTTCCTTAAGTGGTGCGTAACAATGCAGCTCACATCCTTAGTCTAACTGTCACACACCACTTGTGACCTTGGGCTGTATTGTTATTCATTAGTGCACAGAGGGCAAGTGGACGTCCCGCTCCCCTCTTATCTCACTAGGACACAGACCAGCTATGGGATGCCAGTGGCGTCCCTATCAGTGTCTGCACTG
This sequence comes from Cynoglossus semilaevis, assembly GCF_000523025.1. Classification (NCBI taxonomy): domain Eukaryota; kingdom Metazoa; phylum Chordata; class Actinopteri; order Pleuronectiformes; family Cynoglossidae; genus Cynoglossus; species Cynoglossus semilaevis. Next base: position 14,409,663 of record NC_024320.1, read on the forward strand.
TAATAAGCAATGCTGTGGTTTTAGTTTGTTGTGAGATGGAAGATATCAGAGAGCAGGGCTGATGATGAAAACCAATACCCAGCTCTCCTGTTTATGACATCCTTTTGTATGCATTGCATTTTCAGTTTTTGGTGTCAATTCTTTTATTTTTCATATTCCTTTCCCTAACTTGCAATCTCTTGGTTCTGCAGTGTGGGGTCAATGATGTGGGTCAAACCTGCAGAGTTGCAGCAGTTAATCAATTATTCATTAACTAATCAGTCTGTATCTGAGACTTGTTTGTTGGCCTTCTCTGAAAGTGAACCTTAATTTGCCACATTTTCTGCAAACACTAACAGTTTATCAGCTGTAGGAATAATGACCAGGATAGGAAAGAAACTATCTTCTGTCTAAAAATAACTTCCATTTAAGTTTCACATTTTTGGTGTTTTGTAAAAGTGATATTTGTCTGTGAGATCAAACCTCATGGTTCTATAAAGTGATTCTCTCCACATTGAACATAGATCTTAGGATTTTATATGTGAGAGGAATCAGTCAAGTGTGAAATCAATTAAAGCTTTAAAGTAAAAGGTCATCCCTCCACTTCCCCCTCCACACACACGCGCGCACACAAACTCTGACTGCACACACTATAATTTGGTATACGTATATTGAGGGTTGGCTGTTTAAAATTTAATTGAAATGAGTTTCTAATTTGTGCTGATGGAAGTGGAATTTCTAGTTGCACAACTTTTTGTTTTTGTTTTTGTTTTTTACCTGACTCTAGTTCCTATTAAAGGCCAGTGGCCACACGGCCTGTAGGGACTAGAACTGGGCTGAACTATTTGGGCTGCAGAAACAAGAAGTCAGTGTTTGGTAAATATAATAATGTCCTCTCCTAAAATGGGCATTAAAACAATTACAGTTTTTACCAAAGGGTAGCTGTGGATTAATCATAATAAATCATAGTTAATGTTAAAATACCACCCTGTAGATATTTGTGTTTTAGGAGTGAAGCTGCTCCGAAAAATGGCTAATAGTAAGAGTAATCAAATTTGAATTAATTGGTCTTGGCAGACATCCGTTCCAGCACATGTGCTTCTTCATCATTTCTACTTCCGAGCCCTTTATCTTTTTGGCATCACTCCATTACCAGAGATCTCTGCATCAGTTTATTATCATCTCATTTAAATTTCGGGCGACTACTGTATATATTTTTAAGACGCTCAATATACCTCACCCATCAAAATAACTAATCCAGGTCTTGATGTGATAATGTGTGCACTCTTGCATTTCTCTGTCAGATATTTTTATGCTCATGGTTATAGAGTCATGAATCGTCAGCATAAAGAATAAACCCTAAAATCTGACATTATTTATCCCTGGAATAACTGTTTTCATTTCTTTCGTTTCCATGACATTTGACAACATGGGTCACAGATTTGGGGGAAAAAAAAATCCTAAATCCTAAAATGTTTTGTTATTCACCTGTTTGGGATTGATCCTAAGATTGTCAGGTGAATGAAATTTGATCACAGAAGCGTGATCGTTTCCCGTGTTTTGCATGCAGTCAGGGTTTGTCATCACATACTTCGTCCTCTGCCCCTATGGTGGCATCCAGCCAACCAGAGCGTGTTTTGCTCAGGCGTAACCATCTGTGCACTTGCACATACATGTGCAGTTTTAGAGAAGGAATATGTTACTGAATGTAAACGTCTAGTACAAAACAAACTGGTGTCAGCTCTGTTCTCCAAAATGATGTCAGAGATGAAGTCAGAGAAATGTTCCTTCAGGCTGATCTGAAGGGAAGCAGTCCGAAGTGCAGGGACCGGTTCTCGTCTACGTCACCGTGATGTTGATGCTGTGTCTTTCTGTGTAAAACGGGCTTCAAACTGAAAAACCTCTGGAGACCGAGCCCTCACTCCCATCAGCATCCTCGCCTGCTGAGTCAGCATTTCCCCTGCCCATCACGCCACACCCCCTTCTCTGCTCCTCTTTCATATCATCCCTCTTTCTTACAGCCTAAATACTTTTTACTCTCCTCTCCTCTTTTGTTCCTCACTACATCCTCCAGTCTTTCATTTTCATTTCTCCCTCTTCTAGCCATCCCCGTGCTGCATCCTCTTTTCTCTGCTCTTATCTGCCAGTGAAAGAGTTTTGCAACCCTGATGATCACAGGGCAACACTGGAGCCAGAAGGCATCAGTCATCCACTCCCTTTTGTCCCTCCCCTCTCTCTCTCCCTCTCTCTCCCGGAGCCTCCCTCCCTCCTCTTTCTTCCATCCTCTCTTACCCCACACTCCTCGCTTGTCCCTTGCTCACAGCAGCTATCATCGCTGCACTTCTGCCTGCGTTTAGACGTAGAAGCCACTGCAGGCTGAGTAAAGCAGGTGGGGAGCAGCAGCAGAGAGGTGGAGGTGGAGGTGGAGGTGCAGCTGAGGGGATGACCTCCTCTGTCTCTAGTAAAAACACAGAGGAACTCAATTACCAGCGAGCTGAATGAGACGTTCAACAAGGCTGATATCTGTTGCCCTTCCATTTATCTTCCTAACCGGCCAAAATCCTGGGGATATGTTCCTGACATGGATCCTGGTTGAAGGTGGATGTGTGACTTTTTCACTGTGCAAGGATTTTCAGCGGGGATCAGCTCGCTCATGTGGATGAGCTGAGCTCTGGGACGCAACGCTCCGTTGTAGGACCACATGGACATGTTTGGGTTCCACAAGATGCCCAGGATGTTGTCTGGGTGAGTGTGTGTGTATGTAACTGGAAGTTGTTATACCTGGAGACTCAACAGTGAGTCAACAGTAAAGTGAACATGCTGTGGTCAGCATGTATGAAAGTTCTTCACAACTCGTGGTTCCTTAACGTCATTTATGGCTGTGTTTGTCTGTGTTTCCGTACGGCCTTTTTTGTATTAAATTGAAGGAATGCTCGTGACTTCATCATTTGGTTTTTTATCTGTACAGACATCAGCTGATGAGGGAGTCAGTAGAACAGAAGCAAAGTACTGCACCCCGCCCACCCCCCCACAAAACAAATATGATATCATTTTGGGTCTTAGTTAAGAAACAACATGCTCTATTTAAATATGTTCAAACTGATAGCGTGATAATGACAAAACCTGTTAATGAGACGTCTTTTTGGCTTTGCTTCTCTCGAGTCTTTGTGTTGGTGTGCTGCAGGGCTCAATTCAGAATCATTTATTTTTTACAAATAGAATTGTTGGTAAACACGACACAACACAAACAATTCTGAAACTTTAAACCAATGAACTGTAGATCAGAGGTTTTTTCTCTGCCCCCCCCCATACACACATACACACATACACACATACACACATACACACAAGCACAAACACATTGTTACATTCACAGCTACAACTTCAAATCACTTCACTGAACTTTAAACATAACAATAACCCCCACCTGCTGTTGTCCATTTACAGATGAAGTGTGTTTACAACTCAGTTCAGTGTTCCCACTGTGGCACAAATACAGCAAATATTGAACCAATACGACCCCCCAACCTGCCCACAACCCACCCCCCAACGGCTGTGCACCCCCAGGGGAGCACTCTACAGCACCACTGCTATAGATTTTAGATGTTGTAGCCTTTACAAACACTGTGGAAATGTGATTAACATGAGAACAAAAATGAAATTTTTACACTATATGAAGGCACAGTGGTCAGAATGGTTTGTCATTGATTTAAAAAAGGAAATAATAGGAAATATTTTACCTTTAGTATGAGCTGGATGTTTTTTGTTGAAACCTGGATCGGTACATTTCAGGGAATAACTCGACGACAATCCAGTGTTCAGCACAACCACACACAGATACACACAAACATACGCACATATATATGTTTGCATGATCCTTGACCATGTTCACATTCACTAAGCTCTCTAAACATGGATCACGATGACAAATCTTTTAAACCATACTCAGAGGTTAAGGCATCTGTCTGGATGGAGAGATGCAAGGAAGGAAGTCAGGAAGGAATTAAAAAAAGTCTTGATGTTTTTATCAGTCACTTATGTCATATCGCATACGTTCTTCCATTAGCTTTTAAACACATTTTTTGACTATTTTCAACAATCGATAATGAAATATGTAAGGATTTTACATAAACAATATAATACAACAATAACCCAACATCTGTTGACAAAAAACACATTAGGGTGTGTTGGTGGACAACGCCATTTTGTATGAAATTAAACATATTTTTATGAATATTTAACAGGAGACTGTAGGTGAGGAGTGGTCACATTTGGGATATGGCTGCTGACCACCTTAAAACTTGAAGGCACCTTTACAGTTGTTGAATACATCCAAGACTTGTGTGTTCCCATGGATTGTGTATGAAGTTCAAAAGGAATTATTATATTTCCAACCAGCTGAATCTGATCCATCTAGTTCTTCAACATATTTAAACCATCTTTAATAACTGTCTCCGATAGTTGAAACACAGTTTACATATTAGTCAATTTTAATGTCATGGGGTTTTATGGACCTTGAAGTTCACAGATGTTGATCTGTAGTGAGAGTAGGTGAAAGAAAACATGAAGAGGTGGAGGAAGGTCAGCGGGGGTGAGACAGAGTGAGGGAGGTGCAATGATAAAGCTACAAGGAGTGGAGGTAGTAAAGGTGGAGGAGGACGTACAGGTTCAAACGGGTGAAGTAAAGGTGGACAGATGGAGACGAGTATTGGGGTGATTTGTGGCAGAAGAATAGCAGCAAAGTTGAAAGGTCAGATTTATAAGACAGTAGTGAAACCTACTATGAAGCAGGTGGAGATGGTTTGGACGTGAGGTGAGGAGAGATGGTGAATATATGAGACAAAGGACGTTGGAGATGGAGCTGTTAGGAAAGAGGGATCATTGTCAGTATAATTTAAAAAAATCTTTAAAAATCTTAAATTAATTAAATTAATTAATTAAAATCGTTCAGGTTTTAATTTTATGCCATTGAATTCCAAAAAGTAAACAATAGGATCATAGCATTCAAAGGTGGCTATTTCTACACTGAGAACTTACATATGTAACTGCAAAGTAATGCCTGCTTGCATATATATATACATATATATACATACATATATATGTATGTATATATATATATATATATGTATATATATATATATATATACATACATATACATATATATATATATATATATATAATGTAATTGCCCCATGTTTTCACATTGCATTAAAATCTAGTTAAATTTGAAGGTGTGAACTATTACTTCATACCACAGAGGCAAAGATAAAGGCCCGTCACTGTTTGTTGCTCAGGCAAAGCTTGGCTTTTATGTCAGCGTTTGGCAGTGAAGGCAACCAGCCGGAGTTGTTTGTGTGTCGCATATCAGCTCCCTGGAACATATGCCAGACTGCCTGCTGTTGCTGTATCAGGCACAGTTCCACTGCATACCAAGAACCACCTGACCAGCCCTTAACCTCTGCGATGCACCGTTAGGATTCATTCAAAGCTGTCCCACAAGTTCACCTGAACTGCATCACAACAATGGAGTGAAGACAGTGACAGCTTCTCATTCTAAAAGTTGTGACAGAGGAAAGAATGGGCTACAAAGGGCGTTCAGGTTTGGGAGTTCTGGAACTTGGAACAGTTTTCAGAGTAAGAACAGTTATGGAAGGAACAGTCAGTCGGTCCATGAGTGGATCTTCATAGGCGTTAGTTGATGCTGCAAGAAAAAAATATCACTTTTAAAACAATTCAAAACACAGGACAATGAGAGAAATCATAATGGCATGGCATGGCATTTTCGTCCGCTTTTCCGTAACCGGGTCGCAGGGGCAGCAGTCTCCATGACTGCCACCCAAATCACATTGCACCGTACCAACCCCCCTGAACCTTCCTGCAGGTGGTGAGTCCACTGGAAGGTACCAACCGCCCTGACTGGAATTTGATCTTGCCCCGGAGGTGAATCCTGGGGTTCCACACCAGTGACAGAGACATTGCCTCTGGGCCAAAGCGCCACAGAAATCATAATGTTACTTACAAAAAAAAAAAAACATAGAGGCAGTCAAATGTAAACAATTAGTGCTGAATGAATGCAATGAGTCCACCGTCCATCCACTCATTGCTTTAATACACAGTCAATCAGACAATGTTGTCGTTAATCTACACAGCAGAAAGACATTTATTTTCACCCTAGGATCCAAAGCCCCAAAATGCTACAGTATCTCAGAGCCCAGGGCATAAATAAGTCTGACAGGGACAGTTGTCAAATACACTGTGAGTGACTGGAGACTGATTAATATTGTTGAGGACATGGTGTTTTACAAGCTAAAATTAAGCTAAAAAAACTGTTTGAGTTCCACTTTTTGTTGTTTTTTGTCTTCCAGCAATAAATAGAAATTGCTAGTTTTTCATATAAAGGAATGTCACCTTATACATATATATATATGATATAACATATCAAATAAGACAACAAGCTGCAGGGTGTTTGCAGCCGCTCCCTTCCTCTTAGCTCGCAGCCTTTAACCCTTAAAGTTGCACAATTTTCTTCATCTTAGTCTGGATAATCCTCTTGGGGATTTATTCAGTGATCAGTACATGAGAAGCTGTGGGGAAGAGGACATTGTTGTCTGTTTCATTTAGTTTACCGAGTGAAATCACACTCTTTTCCGTCCTTTTCTGGCACCACTTCTTCCCATCTGTCTCCATACAGTATCGTAGCCTTCAGCTCCACCTCTTAATTCAAAAATAGATGAAACTACGTACAAACTGCAGTACTTTAGTAAGCCTTTCTGCTGCACCAATTCATTATTCAGGTTAATACATCTATTGTGACTTTGTCGTGATTACCAATAATTCTCTGGCATTATGTCATGCAGCAGCACTGAAGTGGCAGTGGTTTAATTCTTCGTGCCCTTTAGACGAGTGACAACATTTGATCAATTATGCAAATCAAGCAGAAAGCTTTTCCTTTTGTTCCCCGCTGCTGTTTCAGACTTCCTTCCGGTAATTCTGCTTTAGAATAACAAACAGCTTTTAGAAAAATTATCATCTGCAAATTGCTCTTTGAATTTGTAAACAGGGCGCACTGTGAAATTCAGATGCCACGCCGTCAAACCAAGATGTTAAAAAAAAAAAAAAAAAAAACTTGACATTCACCACATTTTGTCTGGAACACGTCTCATCATGTTTTATTCTGCAGCTGAGGGTAAAGACAGGTTTCATTATTTAACCATACGTGCAGCTGGTCCACCTGGGCGGACAACTTTAATGTTGTAACTGGTAGATGTTCAGGAAGGTTCCCGTCCAAATCATGCAGTGATGCCAAGGCAGCCCTCGCTTTTACTCCCAGGCCTGAGCTAACAAGATATTTAATGTGTTTGGCCTCAGGTTGAACTTCCCAAGGACGAGCACATGAAAACCATCCATGCATCCCAAAATTATTCATTCATTCAAGTGCTGGATGTACTTTCCAAAGTTTTTACTCCACTCTTTAACCACCGCAAGAGTTTCAGCTGGCCATGACTTCACAAGCCTAATTTATCAAAAAAAAAGTATAAACAGTACATTATATAAAATGAAATAAAAAATGTCTTTAAGTTTTATATGAAAAAGGGATGGATGATGTAAAACATCGAAAAGAAAAGGTTGAATTTCTGAAATCTTTGGTGTGTTAGAAACTGTAGGTGGCATGATTGGGAAATAAAAGGAGCATCCACTGAGGTCCTCTCCATCAATGAAGGTTAAGGCTTTCACTTAGTGGAATTTAAGAGATAATAATATTTACACATTCTGCTGAATAACTGACCCATATGCAGTCTACATCAGTCTTCTGTAGACAGTGTTTTGCAATCCATGAACAAAAGGAACAGACAAAAAGAATCACTGAGAGTGCTGAGCAGTTCTTTTATTTTTACAGTTTTTAATTTTTGTTATTTTTTTTTTTTGAGTTTTTAGAATTGTTCCAGTCATTTGCCCTTGCACCCTGTACAGATGTGAAACCACAGGCATCTGTGCATCATGTGAACATGTTATATTTGCAGCTCATATAGAAGCAACCGGGAGTTCCACTCCCGACAGTGAATCTCTGACTTTCACTTTCCAAACCATTTCCCATCAAATCGGCCGTGGTGAAATGCAAAATAAAAGTAAAACACGATGCCTTTAGTAAAACAGCATGCACTTAAATGTTGCAACAGAAACTGACGGATGCTTTTGACACCTGCGCTCACTTCATACAACAGAGGCAGCGTCGCCTCCGGAGCAGTGCATTTATAATTGATCTGCATGCTAATCTCTCCACTATCAGGGAAAAACAGTGACGCTTAGATACGAAGCTTTACAGACAGAACACGCTCCTGCCCACAGGACCAGCTCAATAATTGATGGCACGCACTTGCTTTTACAACATATAGAGAGCAGTTCAGTTCTTGTATAAAAATATCTGCTGCATTTTCAATTTTCAATTCTTGTGTGCTTTTACGCAAAGAGAGTACGTGGTGGGATCCAGTGAACTGACCGTTAATGCCCAGGCTGGAAGTGTCCTCTCGGAATTCACCTATTTTCTATGTTCTCTGTCCTGACAAAACTTTGTGATAAATGGGATACTGGACTGATTACTTCTGCTCCAAATCTTGCCACGTTACAATAGTGAAGTACCAGAGAGTATTCTCCGTGCACACTGTACTGTAAAGACTGCCTGGAGCATGGTGTGACACACACTGACACGATGGCAGACATGTTGGACATGCCTGTGTATGAAAACTAAGAAGAAGTATGAAAAAGTAGAAAGGAAAATAAGTTACACAGGATCTTGAGCCGGTGAGTTCCAAATTTGTACTGCAACGCCCCCTTTTGTAGATAGGACTTTTGTTGACTCCACGTTCACATCACGTCCACACATTCACAGCTACTGCTTAAACTTCTCCACTGAACCTTATTTTCAAGTAATTAAATAAATAAAGTTTATTTACGTTTTACTTTCACAGAAATATTTCACAACATGATTCACAGGTGAGCATTCTTCGCTGATTTTGGGCAAATTAAAAAGTATTAAACTTTAGCTCTGCCCAAAACAGCTTTGCACAGATTTGAGAACCAGTGTTTTTTAGTGTTGTTGAACCTATTTGTCAAAGGGGAAAGTATTAGGACTAGATGAGTCGGTCAGAGAAGGTCCAAAAGTGCAGTTTGGCCAGATGTACCTGGTCAGTAGTCAGTATTTATATGGAATACATGAACGTACAACAGGCTCATGGGAAACTAGGGCTCATGGGGACCAAGGGTTGCCTTGCGTCGTCCAGTAGAGGGAGCTGCTTTAGCTAAAATTGCAGAATAAATTTAGCCTTCTCTGCTCTGTCAGTGGATCTTCCTCCTATTTGAATAGTTAAATGCTTAAGTAATAAACTAGACAATCACAGTGTGGTGGTTTGAGGATTTTATACAGCTTTATAAACCTCTATTGAATAGTGTGAGATTTTATTTTTCTTTCTTTCTTTCTTTCTTTCTCTCCTTCTTTCCTTTCCCTCATTAACCTCCTTTTTGCAGATGCGTTCAAAGCCTTTCATCACAATACTTTTGCTCGAGGCGCACCGACACACACTTGAGTGTCTCTCATTCATTCCCGTGATCACATCCTCCTGTGTAATCTTCTTTGAAGAGCGTTTAGAATGACTTGTTCTGCTGCACCGGCGAGTCACACTCAAGTGCTTTCTGCAGACGCACTTGTCAGCTGCATAACTTCCCCTGGTATGAACTTCTGACGTGAACTTTGGCTTTTGATTCACGACCTCGTGAACTGTAACTGCTGCCTGTATAAATCCATGTGACTCGCTCATTCTTTAACCTTTCCCATTGACTCCGTCCAAATAGAGACACGTCGTCAATGTGTGGACTGTGTTTGTGCAGTCAGTCAACTGGAAAGTGATAGTGGTAGTGGAAGTCCCCACAGGCCTGACTTCACATGAACAAGAATAAAGGGCTGTGACACAGAAATCAGTTTTTATACATGATCCAAGTTCCATTTTTGTTGTTGTCTTTTTTTTTTTTTGTCTAGAACTCGAGAAGGAAGACAAAACAAACCTGAATTGTATTTTTCAGGAAAAGCCAGATTTAAAAGTTCAAGCACTGCCATGTCTATTCCAAGTGTAATGCACCGGGTTTGGACCACAACAACAGGAACAGAATTCAAACAGGAATCACCTTGAAAAGACACAGTTCCAAACGTGCTCTTATCTTTGTTTCTCTTTCACTTCGGTTCCACTGGGTTTGGTGTGACATTTACACAGAATCGATGCAGCGTTGCTGCTGCTGCCTGGGCTGTGTTGTCCCACTGTGACGCACCGCTGTGCAGCAAAGGTTGAAGAGCAACACTGTAAAGTGGTGTGTGCCACTCGTTGGCGATGCGTAAACGCATGCAAATTACAATCAGGAAAAAGCACTTCACGTCTAAACCCTTCTGTCACTTCTGTCCTTTACATATTGTATGAAATCGTCCTGATTCTCCTGTCAAAAACAATGCAATGCAAACAAATCCAACAGAAGCATTTCTTTAAACAAAAATATCTGCATATCCAGACTAATATTTATTACTTAACAAGTGAACAGGTGAGGGACATAATTTATTGATTACTCTTCCACTTACATTGTGTTATTAATTTTATCAGTCAATGCTGTCACATGAAAGAGTTTTAAATACTCTATACTGAGATTAACCTGAACACAATGACAGTAAATATAAGCTATAAATCTGTATGTTAGAATATATATATACACACACACACACACACACACACACACACACACACATATATATATATATATATATAATAGGTATATACAAATCATATTAATAAAGAGACGTAAAGACAGGTTTATTACTAGGTTTAGTTTTGTGGCTTTAAAACTAACGTGTAAAAGTTTGTTTTGCCTTCCTGTGGTTCGCCTCTACCTACAGATCTCAGTGCTTTTATTGAAAACAATCATTTTATTTATAACAATCTAAAAAGTATTTCTCTTAGGTGTCAAAAAAAAAAAAAACAACAACAACAACAAACAAAAAAACATACATTAATTTGTGTTCAGCCCGATAAACACAGCGGCAAAGAACTCACCTTACTGCCAAAAACAGAAAATGACCTTTGGCTCTCTCTAAAGCAACAGTATTTTGTCAATGTTGAGGCAGATTGTGTGAATTTGTCTATGGTCACAGAAGACATTTTTAAAGAATTACACATATTTTTCATGTTTCCTTCAGATTTTTCTTCATTCCTTTCCTGATTATTTGACAGTCAATTTCAAAACCTAACTTTAGAAATTAGTTCCTTGCATCTTCAGAAAGTCTGCCAACTTCTCCTGGATATTGGTTTACAGCCATTCTAAATCAACATATTTCAGCAACCTCGTGCACTAGATTTATTTAAAACTTAAGTCTTATGGGCAGAGCAAATTGTACTGAAGCTGGAATTCCCTGAACAAAATGCTTCACTCCTTCTGAAAGGCACCTTGTAAAGAGAAAATGTGATACTTGGACATTTTCCTGTGCTCGTTTCCAGGTAGCTAAATGGTAGGCGATGAGGCAGAGAAGGACAATCACTGAGGAGAGCATGTGTTTATGGCTTCTGTTCCAGACCACTGCAAATGTTTTGATCCAAAACCTTTTTCTAGATGTATTGTTTATGCAGCTCACTCATAGACTTTATGTTGGAGGTGAGTTTAGTGTCCTTTGATCTGGAGCACCAAACTGTGAACTGGACAAGTTTGATTGATGTTTGTACCTAGAGCCGCCTCTGACAGGGTGTGATGTGCATCTGTGTGAGGTTACTGTTCAAATATTTGTTAAAATGGTTTCTGTACATTATAAATAGAAAACTAAAGAGCTGTCCATGGTGCTGAATCAGATGTGTTAGCCCAGTGGTCCTCAATTATTTTCTGTCAGCCCCCTTGTGGACAGAAATGTTTTCACGCTGTCCTCCTGACCAACACCTTCGCGAATTGAAATACTATTGAGAACCTGATAATATATATATATATATATGTGTATATATATATATATAAACCATAAATAAATATGTAAATGTGTTTGAATGTATCCATATTAACATTAGTTAGATTCACATTCAATCTAACTAATGTAAAAGAATCATGTAAAAGAATGTCATGCAAGGAGTAGGGAGTATTTCTTAAGTATCAAGAGTTCTTCATCTGAATTATGTCAATATGCAAGGAGACAGACACGAGCAAAAGTGTTTTGAACAACTTAGTGTATTCTCCCAGTGTCACTAACTCCACACAGTAGACCATATTTGTGGAGGTGTCTGAAGATGATTCTCTTTTGAATCACAGTCTTCAGACCACACCAGTGTTAAAAAAGAAACAGGAATTGATGACTTTTCTAGAAGAAGGTTGTGTGCTGTCAATACTGTGGCCTTTCCAGCAAAGGGCGTCTTGAGTGTGGGACATCCTGCTGCTGCTGCTGCTGCTTTTAAATGCAAGTAAATGGAGTTCTGTTAAGTCAAGTGAAGCACACCATGAATTGAGTAAGGTAGAATATATATATATATATGTTTGAATTTACTTTTTATTCTTTGGTTCAAACAGTCTCACCTACCTACATACACCCATATACTCCGAGATACAAACATAAATTGAATCGCCCCTGAGGGCACTGACTGCTGAAGTCGGCAGGAAGACGACAAACCTGAAAAATAGTGTGTTCTGTAGAAGGTTGTTGTTAAAAATACGAAACTAATTTTAGATAAAACAGTTAAACAGCACTGGTGACTAAAATTACAGACTTCTGCAATGAAACTTGTTTTTAGCACCCCCTGCAGGGATGGAAAAAGGTGCTAGCTGCACCACATCCATCAGTGATGTTGGTTTGAGTTTTAAAGAAGTTCTGATGGAAGATAAAAAAAAGGATTATACGGTGAAATATTGATGCTGCAGGTGAAGCTATTTTCTCTTCAGGCTTTTAGAGCTGAGTCGGAGTGATGTTTCCACCTTTTTACTCGTCTTAAAAAATCCTCTTACTACATGCATAGAGCACACATACAGACAGACACACACATCCTTTGTACACGCACAGTTGCACCCAGTTTGACACTCATTCTCTGTTTCTCTCTCTGTCACACACAAACACACACACACTGTGGATTTGTTTCCACTGTGATGAGAGGGATTATGGGATAAAGGAGGCAAGGCCACGGTGGTTTAGTTCACTTCGGACCCAAAGCTCATCCCAGCAGCAGGAGCAGAAGCACGATGACAAAGACAGACGACCAGGGAGCTCCACGCTGAGGATTCTGCTCAGCCACTTACTCCAGCGTATGAAGACAAACGTCCCTCACTGAGATTCTAAAGCTCTTTCTTTTTTTTCTTTGGGAAAACGCAGGACCCGCATGAAGTGGAATCAGGGGACGGTGACATTTTGGAGTGAAATGAAAATACGCATGATGTCAGCTGTTTTCGTCCTTTCTCTTGCAGTTGATGTTCATGGGAGCATTAATGGGCCATTTTAATTTCCATGCACTGTTAGCGATGACATAAAGGACTGATGTATTACCGAAAGCAGAATGTGGGAGTAGACCATCTGGATTCCTACGGCGATGACATCCTCATCTAGTATGCACGTTTACTTAGTTCCACTTATTTAAATACTGTTTGCATTCATAGGAGCCAAGGTCGCAGATCCAGCTCTACATCTAATAGACTGTGAATGAAGTACACGAGGCAGAAGAACGCTGACAAACACCCTGTAGCTGTGCACCAGAAAAGACTCAATATTTACATATTGATTATGCATGGATCCTTACGTGAAGTCACTTTTCAGTTGGTTTGTTGTGTTGCCTTTGCTCAGGTGTCACACAGAAGTCTGTTTGTTATGGCATGTCTTATTTCCCATTGTTAGCCCACTGAATGAACCTGCTGCCTTCAGCTGTTCTTAGTCGTACACGCACACAGATTTGCAGAGGTTGTGACAGTGTGTGCAACCATTGATTGGCTCTGTACACAGCTAATCAGCCAGTATTGGACTTTGGTCAAACTCCACTAAGCAATTCTACTTAACACAAGACCCTAGTCAGCGGGAATTTGAAGGGGGAGTTTTCTAAACTGAGTCTCATTTTTCCTGGAGGATTTAAATAAATAATATTTGATTTGGACATAAAGTAATTATATGAATATATATAAATATGTCAGTTTGGAGCAAATGATCCACTAGAGGTCAGTGTAGCTGGAGGATTGAGTTTCATTGTGGTTCTTTACTCCGCAAGAAGTTGTTTTATGTGGTTTACATCTGGTTGATAGATTCAGCAGACTGCCCTCCCATGATTTCTTGAGGTACTGCACTGTTGTCAATACTGCAGGTTTTTGTCAGAATAGAGAAAATGCAGACAAAGGGTCACATCCATGCAGTTTGAAACACAGCAAGATAAACACTCTGGTTCATTAGGATCAGATTAGATTAGGGAAGATTCAACTTTATAATCTAACACTGGGTGGGGGGGTGTATATTTACACAAATATACAGAGGCTTATGACTTCATTAAAAAGAAATTAAAGAAATTAAAAAGACATTAGCTCAGGGGGTACAAACGTACAACAACACGACCAAAAATGATGTATTTATTTTTTTCTTTCTCTCTCTCTGTAGTCATAAGAACAAAGCCTCAGGTTGGCCACCTCCTGCCTTGGGTCCATGGGGAGGACTTCAGGGGCCGCCGTACAGCTGGGACAGCATGACCAGCAACAGGGAGGGGCCTCACTGCCTCATCAAGTATGTATGATCATAACCTGTGCTCACCAAGGACAGTTCTCCCTCTCTTTAAACACGGCAGACAAAAGTGCAGGTTTAGTTTATTATTTACATTTGTAGGTTCTATTGACCCAGCAGACGGCCTGATTTAAAGGCAAACAGGTAACAGGGAAAAAGGAAATTCTTCTTTTCTGATTTATTTAATGATCTCATCCTTTCTGAACCTTCTTCATCTTGAATCTTTTGGTTCACAGTTTTCATTTCCTGCCATGTTAACTTAGCTAAACTCCCAAACGGTGTCCTTTTGTTCAAATGCAAATCAGATGAACAATGAGGTGGTACTGCTTTATAGGTAATGAATTATAACCAAGGTTTCTTTGATTTTCTTTCTCTCCTCTTTAAGCTTCACCTTGTGTTTTTTCATTTTTTTTCTCCACTTTTTGCTTCTTATGTGCTATTTATGGAGTGGAATATAAAGAAAATGATAAGTTCTGGTTCTGGAAAAGATTGAGTGTGACATTTGAATTTCTGTTAAAAGAGGGAAATGAAAGAGAGGGAGTATTGGGGTAAAACTATATGAAGCTAATGATTGGATGAACTGTGAAATTATAAAAGAATAATCTAGAAAACAGGAGCTAGGTTTGACATCTCCTTTGTCACATACCAACAGTTCGGTCCATGGAGATGTTAACGACAAACTGATAGAATATGTTTCAATTAAAATTCACTATTCATAAAATTCTAAATATTGAGGTCGGGAGTATTTAATATTGTGAACTGTTTTTGTTTAAATTAAGACTTTAGGGAAACTGGAGGAGTTTTTTTCTTTAAATGACAAAATTAATAATAACATAAACAAAGTGGTGTTTTGGACAAGTTTCAAACAATCACTGCAAGCTCTCCTGTCTGCTGAAATCCCAAATAATCTTTTATTGCATTTTATGAGTCTTTCAAATTTTGGTATAAATTCTAAAATATATACTGTCATACTTTGTCAAAGTATCCAGGCAGACTTGAAAATTGAAATAGTTGGAATTATAACAATTTATTATTCGTTCTCTGTTCCTGAGAAAATTGGGGGGGGGGGGGGGGGGGGTGGTGTATTTTTAAATGTCAGAATACATGGGCCACTGAAGGCGTGATTTGGTCAGACCTAAACCTAGTGTCTGTGTTCTATATTCCATTTGACCCTGTCCACACTCTGCCCTGTGTTGGGATTAAACCACTCTGACCCTGACAGGGCAGATGAGCCGGCGCCACAGATTGGAACATGCTTCATTACAGACAGATTTAGTTCAGAGATTTCTGTGCCTTATGTACAATACAGAGCAATGCAATAATGTCAGAGGGAGAAAGGGAGAAAATAAAGAGAGGTGGGGCAGAGTTTGAGACTGATCCGGATTGGTTGAAGATAAAGTCGCAGCCCCATATGTTTGGAACATTCTTCATCCAGGGGGATTTAAAACCTCAGGTGTGTGTGGAATTACTCCATAAAAACTCACAGCGTAAGTCAAACATGGAGTTTATTAACTATACATTTCTCATTTATCGAGCAATAATGCAAGCAATGAAGTAAAGTTTAGAAAATATGAAGCAGGAAACTCATGCACTCTGCCATATGGACAGTAAAAGTAGACAAAGATGAAAGTCAATTAAAAGCAAACTGGCAAGGTAACAATAGACATCCTGAGGTGGAAGCAGCGGCTGCCAAGGATGCTTTTTGAGCTCGGAGCAGAAAGAGAAGGAACATAAGAGAGGAGAACGAGTTAACCCCCACGGAAAGTGTATTTCACCCTTTAATTAACAGGCACTCTGCATTCGCCGTGTCCCAGAGTAATCTAATACGGTGCATTACGCTTTAGTGCTGCTCTCATCGTAAGTGATTCACAGTGAGGGCTGGGATAGGATGGTATAAATCATTACCAGTGTTAACCCCTACTCCTTCAAATAAAATCACTGGCCTAACAGTACATTTCTAAATGGTTTGAGTGATGGCAAATTATTTTCACTCAGTTTCAACAGTCTACAAACGTCAAGGTCATTCTATTGTTTTCAATTCTTAAAAAAACAACAAAAAAAAAATGGGGCTGTTGAAATTATTTATTAATTAATTAATCAATTTAATTAATTTGTGAAACTGCCATTGAAAATGACCCAGTGGTGTTTCTACAATCCACAATTAAAATACACAGTAATGACTAAAATCCACCAGCTGATAAACAATAGGTGTGAAACATTTCTACAAACCTGCTGTGATGTCATGATAACAATAATAATACATTTGATTTTTCAAAATTATTAGTGATTAATTGTTTCATAATGTTATTTTACATACAACACTACTGACAGAAAGATTGGTGAAATATTTAAAGATAGGTACATTTAGTATTTAGTGAAGACATCCAAGATAGGTACATTTAGTATTTAGTGAAGTAACATCCAATTGAAGAGCATGTACAACAACTCTCAAGACATCAGATCATCAGTCAGTGATCACGTTAAAGATGTCAGGGAGAAACATCTGTGTATGAAAGCCAAGGGCGGATAAGCATAAAAGTGAACGAGAAAAAAATGTAATAATTATTCATTTAAAATTATAATTTACCAACAACAACAAACAATTGAACATTTATAGTCACTGTGTACATATGTATGGACACTTTTACATTTTTGTGTCATCTTTTTTTCAGTCAAGTGTCCCAGAGCAGTTCTCTGGAGGAGGTTCACCAGGACATGGTTCCTCCTGCTCCCCGTCTGATTGAGATGAGGCGAGACCCAGTCCTGGGCTTTGGCTTTGTGGCAGGAAGCGAGAAACCAGTTGTGGTCCGTTCAGTTACTCCAGGTAGTTCCACATTTGGAATATATTTTTGTTCAAATGAGATATGAGAATTTGAATTTGTACTACTGTATTTTCAGGACTATAGGTTGTATTATTATTTTTTATTCTTTGGCTGGGTTTGCGACTTATACTCACTTGCGAAATATATAATTTCACGTTCGTTATGTTCACACTGACAGCCCCTAGAGGGCACTCTAGGCTTGGGTACCTATATCTGCTACTCCTGTACCACTAAAAAAAATTACAAGTTCGTTATTTTCACACTGACAGCCACGAGAGGGCACTAGTGTGACTTATATTCAGGTGCAACTTATATTAAAATATATAATTTCGTTTGTTATGTTCACACTGACAGCTGCTAAAGGGCACTCAAGGATTGTGTGGTAGTATCTGTTGCTCCTGTACCACTGAAAATTAACTTGTACTGTGTTGCGACATACATGTTATTTTCTTCTTAGTTATGCATTTTATGGCTGGTGCGACATATAACTCAGAAAATACGGTAAATTGTTTACAAATTTTAGAATTGTATTTGTATGTTTGCCTCTCTGATACCTGAAGTGTCAATCATTGCAGAGAGCCGTGTGAACTGTCGAGTCTTCTCCCTAATTTTACAATCGTTGATGACACATGAAATAAACGCCAGTTATTTGTTTTTGCCCTTCATCGTGTTGTTGACTCTGGTTAACTGGCTGATTACCAAATTAGTGCCAAACTGCTGCTTCCATCCATCACAGCCGTCAGCCATCAGTGACTGCACAGAGACACTGATTAGTCTTATCAATAATCAATCAACACTGGGCTCGATGCGGGCGACGGAACTAATGAATGTGCTGGTTCCACACATGCTCATTGAGACTGACTCATTTAGACACAGCTGTGTCTTTGATCAGCGCTGCCTTATTTGCGTGTTTGTGTGTGTGTTACAGGCGGCCCGTCTGAGGGGAAGCTGTTGCCGGGTGACGAAATCATCATGATTTACGATGAACCTGTCAGCTCAGCTCCTAGAGAACGAGTCATTGACCTGGTCAGGTAGGTACAAACAACATCATAGCATGTTTCACTATATTCACTTGTTGTCATAGGCTCCTCTCAGTGTCACTGTGGGGAGGTTGTTCTTTGAGTTTTACAGCTCTCCTCTCCTTGGATTTTGAGTTCAGTCTGATGTAAATGGGCAATAGGTGTAAATACAGAAAAATACAGAAAAACAATTATATTATATTATATTATATTATATTATATTATATTATATTATATTATGCACTTATACACTTGTGATTTTCAAGCGCTCTGTGATTTGTGGTGTGTTTGCTGTTTCAGGAGCTGCAAAGAGACCATCATGTTGACTGTGGTGCAGCCATACCCTGTGAGTAGATCATCTGTTTGGACGAAATTGCATTATCTCACTGGCAGGACTCAAACTGTCTGCCCTTGAAAACCATTTCATATTCCATTTGTCCTTTTTGAAAAGAAAAAAAAATCATTAAAAATATCACTGAGAAGATAGATTCCTCGGAACAACAGCATTTGAATTTATTTTGTTGAACTTTTTTTTCTACCTTGCTGTTTATTTTGCTCACATCCTCCTGTTTGTCCTTTTCCATTTTTTGGGTAAAATGCAATGTGGCTGTGAAGAAGTTTTAATTGATGATGGCACTAATGTGGAGGAATCTGTTGGACCATGTGTTGATGTTTCTTTTTATCTCCTTCCCTCCATCTGTCCGTCTCTTTCTTCCGCCATTTCCTCCTCCCTTCTCTCCCTCTCTCTCTTTTTTCTCTCCGTCTCTTTTCTGGTTATCTGCCACCCAGTCTCCTAAGTCGGCCTTTATCAGTGCAGCCAAAAAAGCAATGCTCAAGTCCAATCCGGTCAAAGTGCGCTTTGCGGAGGAGGTCATCATAAACGGACAAGTCCCTGTGAGTCCAGCAGAGTGCCCTGACACACACTCTACATCCTCCGTTTCTATAAATCATATTTACAGTGACAGGTGGCCGACACTTACCTCATACCACAGCTCAGAGTGACAGAAGAATAATTCATTCACTGTTGTGTTTGTGTTGAAATCTGTTTCTGTGAAAAGGATAATTTCTTTACGACAGACATGTGAAGTCCATCCATTCTTTGTTTTTGCAGAACCCAGTGAAGGACAACTCCCTGCTGTTCATGCCCAGTGTTCTGAAGGTTTACCTGGAGAACGGGCAGACCAAGTCGTTTCGCTTTGACAGCAGCACCTCCATCAAGGTGCATACGCAGCTCGACGTCTGTGGCGTAGTAGAAACCGTCACCGTTTTAAACTGATAAAACTTTCAAACAATTTAACTGAGATTATGTGTTCCCTCAGTTCTTTTGCAACTTGGTCTCGAAAGACAAAAA
This sequence comes from Cynoglossus semilaevis, assembly GCF_000523025.1. Lineage (NCBI taxonomy): Eukaryota > Metazoa > Chordata > Actinopteri > Pleuronectiformes > Cynoglossidae > Cynoglossus > Cynoglossus semilaevis. The sequence continues at coordinate 14,429,581 of NC_024320.1, forward strand.
GAGAAACCAGTCCTGTGCTGTTCATTGCTGTGTTACGTTATTATCCACAACTCATTTTCGTTATTATTCCTCTATGGATTAAGACCTGTTAATCTAGTGTTACCATAATCTGACATCCAACGCCACTTTTAATCAACATGTTCTGGTTTCCTCTCAGGACGTGCTCCTGACCCTGCAGGAGAAGCTGTCGATCAGATGCATAGAACACTTTTCCCTCATGGTGGAGCAGAGAACGGACACCGCCGGAAGCAAACTGCTTCTGCTGCATGAACAGGAAATGCTTACTCAGGTGATCGATGTTTCCTTTTACGTAGGCTTCCTTCACCCTGTTTGGTTGCATCCTTTTTCCAACTGACATAAAAACATGCACAACCCTGCTCTGCATTCGAGCAACGTCGTGGCAATTTATCAGCGGCCGCACAGCAGGGACGACAGCTCGCATTACACCTATCCTCCCACATAGACTCACACATACACACACATTCACACACATGCCTTGTCTGCTCCATTCTAATGAGATAGCAGGATCGCACAAGGACTGTTTTGATATTCATAACACACATTTGTGGCGCCGCTCCAGCCACCGTGGCAGATGAACTTTCTCCTCCCACATGTTTATAAAACATACACTGTCGCACGGCTGCAGGTCACTCTTACAGCTATAGACTGTGTGTCCTGACAGGCTTATAATACTATGCTCACAACTTCCTTATATATGATGGTGATGACACCATTTAACCATCATTTTTAGAGGTCAAAAGCAGTAAAATGTGGTTTTGTGATGTGAGGTGATTAAAGAAATAATGTAAATATATAAAAACAATGATAAACTCAAACTGAAACTCAAATGTGTTTATTCATGTTGTTGAACTTTATCTAGAGCCAAACTGCTAAACTTGATGTGATGTGATTAAAGTCGAAACCTAAAGAGAAGAAAAAATAAAAAAATAAAAGTAATTTTATCAGATTTTATCAAAAAAGTGATAACGTTACTAGAAATGCTCATTTATGAGAAAAAAGTTGTAATTTTATGAAAATAACTTGTAATGTTATGAGAATAAATACATAAATTTTAAGATTAAGGTTGTAAATTTAGAGAGGAAACATATGATTTCTTAGCAAAAGACAGTCGTATACAGACTGAATCATAGTTGGATTGAAATATTCATCACATTGACAGACCTTTTTATATATTTTTATATGACACTGAATCATTGTTTTTTTTTCTTAACTTTGCCTTCTTTTTTCCCTCCCTTGTGTCTTTAACCATCTGCTGCTCCCAAATCACCCCACCTCCCCACCTCCCCACCTCCACCTCCCCACCTCCAGGTGACCCAAAGGCCCGGCTCTGACAAGATGAAGTGTTTCTTCAGAATTAGCTTTGTTCCCAGAGACCCGGTGGAGCTGCTCAGGCGTGACGCTGTGGCATTTGAATACCTCTACGTACAGGTGAGCAAAGTATTTAGTGTGTATCACAGTATTAGTGTCAAAGTACATTATGATATTTGGTTATTTTATGTAATTTCTTTAAGCAGAACAGAGTAAATTCTTTAAGTGCAGCTTACGTAGTGTAACCCCATAAATAATTTTTTCTACCTTTGGAATCCATGGTCATTTGTTGTGTAAACTTATATTTTGCTTGTCATTTAGACCCCAGTCTCTCTTAAATAACAAAGAGGTTATTTAATCACTGCCAGGATAAACTGTTGATTAAAATGCAATTCATTTTGCGATGATTTTATTGGGAATTAATTTGTCAAAATTTACCTCCTGTTCTCTTCTCTAGAGTTGTAATGATGTGGTGTTGGAACGGTTTGGCCCGGAGCTGAAGTACGATGCCGCACTGCGATTGGCTGCTCTGCAGATGTATATCCTCACCGTGACAACTAGACAGGACCAAAAAGTATCCCTTAAATACATCCAGTAAGTGTGTGAGGTCCATAACCAAAGGAGGTTCTGAGGGTTTGAAAAAAAAGTTTTTAGTTAGTTGTAGCATAGAAGAGAATTATTCTTTATCGATCATCTGATTCATAAGTAATAATAAATAAATAAATAATCAATCTGCTCTCTTCAGAAAGGAGTGGGGTCTGCCCCTGTTTCTCCCCCCGGCTGTTCTGTCTACCATGAAGGAGAAAAACATCAAAAAGGCCCTGACACACATCCTCAAAACCAACCAGAACCTGGTGCCCCCGGGGAAAAAAGTATGCAGCTTTCTTTGAATGTCTTTGTTTGCCTTTGCTAATTAACGTCTGACAAACACACACACGCACCCAAACACCCACAAGAACCCAATCACTTTGTTTCCTGACGCAGTGCCTTAAAATAGCCCCGCTGACGGGCTCAGCGTTGCGAAGGTTCTTGCCCTTGTCAACCTCAGACCCTGGGTTGTGCCAGACCTTGAGTGTTGACATGAATAACAAACATTATCAAACTGTGTGCATCAACAATGAGATATTTATATTTGCACACATTCGCGTCCACGTCGGGCACAGTTTTTACTCACTTGAACTTTACTTAGTTCACAAAGACAAAGGTATTACTTGTAGCTTTTAACTCAAAGACCCTAATGTGTTTGCCCATAATTAACTGACTTACAAATGTGTTATTCTTAAATAGAAAATTAGAAAAGTTCTGAGTAAGGCAAGAATACCACTGAATCTCAATCCTTGTCTTTTTTCTTTTTTTTTTTACAATTTGGGCACCGAGTGTACAAATGTCAGATTAGATTAGATTGAACTTTATTGATCTCACTCTGGGGAAATGGTTGTACTACTGCGACAAAGGGAGAAATGTAAAAAGACCTTTTAAATGCAAAAAGAAAAGAACCAATACCAATTTACTGCAAAATATAAAACACATATTAAAATAAAAATATACAGCTTTACAGGAGGAATTAACAATAAATATTTAGTAAGATATGGTGATCTATTTTTATTTGTATTTGACCAGGGCAGCGTCATAAAAAGTTAAAACAGACTACATTAAACTAACTGGTTAAACAATTCAAATCACATTTAACAACAAAACAATGTTATTGTCATCAGTGTTTGCGGCATTTACTTATTAAATAGTCTACAATGGTTCCATGCTGTAACTGTTATTTGTTCCATAGTGTAGTGGTTATCATACTTGCTTTACATGCAGCGGGTCCTGGGTTCATATCCCAGTGGGATCACATACTAGATGTGTGGGTCGCAAAGACTCATGCCGCCAGTTTCCCCCTTGTGGGATGTACAAGGGACTGCATTTGTTTTTGTTCAGTCTCAAATGCTCCATATTTGTAATATAATGAAGTTAGAAATGTTGCTATAATTCACACCAAATACTTTAAAGACACTGAGATGAGTACGAACACTATGTATGTACTGTGTGACAAAATGGAATCTAGCATCTCAGAGATGATAGATATGGATACAGGTGTGATATATCACCACTCTCAATAAGTGATAGAAAAGTTGGCTCCAGTATATTATCTGTAGTTTTCATATTCTGTACCCAGATAAATTCTCCTTGTTTCTAAAATCCCATGTGTTTTATTTACAAAATCAAGAAATGATTACTTCAAGTCAAGGACATATTAAATGTCTCTGTAGTGTAAATGAAGGCTTGTCACATCTAATTCTGTCACACATGTGCACTGCCTGGAGGAAGTATTCCTCCTCCCTGTGAATACAGACGGAGGACGCACAGGTCGGAAATCCGCCGTAAGCAGCTGCTGTTTAGAATGAACTGCTGTCTCCCAGGCGTACAGCATTGTATTAGACACGATCTAGCTGAGATGCAGCATGAACTCCAGTGAGCAAATAATTGAGGTTAACGTAATATCAGTGTCTCTGTCAAGGATATTGATCTACTTTTTATACGCTATTTATACACGCTGCTAAATGAAGCAGCCTAGCTGCACTGATTAACCAGGACGCAAATCAAAACACAGATGTTCCTAATCAACTTCCCCCATAAAGGCCTTCTCAGTCCTGTGATGAATTAGTCTCGCAACCTAACAAGAGTTGAGAAGTAAGAAAACCTTTACTGAGGTGCAAGCAAATGTACTTTTATGCTTCTGCGTTGGAACTGTAAAAGTGCAGCAGCAAAGGCAGAGCAGCTCTTCATTCAGAGATTGATTTGATTTAAATCATAAGTAGGGATATAATGGAAACCCAGTGGTCCACAGCAAAGTGGCTGGAGACTGCTTCACATCCTGACATTAGAAGACGAATGCTTCTGCTAAGGTTGGAGAGATTTCATTTCAAACGCCTACTAATGTCTTTCACTTCCCCCTGGGCAGCTGACTGCTCTGCAGGCCAAGGTGCATTACCTGAGGTACCTTAGTGAACTCAGACTGTATGGAGGGAGGGAGTTCAAGTCCATACTGTTGGTAAGAGCATCAGTTTTTAGAAAGAATTGCTCAAATTATAAGATTCTGACTGATCACTTCATTCATTTTTTTTTGTTCTGCAGCAAGGAGAGAGGCAGACAGATGTGACGCTGCTCGTGGGTCCACGCTATGGGATCAGCCATGTCATCAATGTCCGTACTAACCTGGTGGCTCTGCTGGCTGATTTCAGCCACGTAAACCGCATTGAGATCCTGACTGAGGATGAGACCAACGTCCGACTGGAGTTACATGTTCTGGATGTCAGGGTGAGCGTATCAATGCCTGACACCACCAAACCTTATTGTCTTTCTCTCACTTCTTTTGTCGTTAATCATATTCTCTGCTGTCCTGTTTTCCAGCCCATTACTCTCATCATGGAGTCAAGCGATGCAATGAACCTGGCCTGCCTTACAGCAGGCTATTATCGCCTCCTTGTGGACGCTAGGAGATCAATCTTCAACGTGGCTCACTGCAACAGTCCTGGAGGGGAGGAGAGCAGTGAGTGATTTTTAGATTTGTGTGTAAAAATTATAGCACCAGGTCTTTTGAATCAATATACAGCGCTTTTTTTTTACAGTGAGCATGTTTACAAAAAATAACATAGCAGTATTCTCCACCATTAAAGTGTAAAACACTTTTCAGGTGAAGAGCCGGTCCTGGAGTGGCCCTACAACAGATCTTTGGGGGAAAATGTGGAGCATGTACTCAGCCAAGAAGAGATCAACAACAGGAACTCAGCGTATCCAGAATCCTGGGAAAAAGAGACTAACAACAGAGACCCTGGCATCCAGAGAGGTTCATTGCCGCCTCCTCTTCCTCCTGCAACCAGACACAAACCCCAAGACTCCCCACGGACTGCAAAAGTGTCTTTTATTTTTGGAGGAGGAGACCAACCTCTGAATAGGCCCAAGAAACTTGGCTATGAAAGACTGTTAGAGAGCCCAGAGGGTTCTGAGACTAAACCCCCATATTTGCACAACAACACAGTCTGTAACGAGGTGCCCATGCAGTTCACTGGTCTGACGCATGTTTATAGTAACATAATAAGTGAGGAAGGTGGTGAGGAGCTACTGTTAAGGGATCTGTTGTATCGGGACACGACAGATGATGCAGAGGATGATGATGAGGCTTCTTGCGAGGAAGACTCAACTGGTGGAACACCAGTGGGTGAGGACAGAATCATTGGAGACTACACTCCACACGAAGGAGTGCTGCCCACTGCTGTTGGCAAGACCACCTTCCTCACACTTTCCGGTTCCACGGATGACATTATCGACCTGACATCTCTGCCTCCTCCTGAGGGAGACGACGGTGTGGACGAAGAGGAAGATGACGCACTGCTTGAGACACTCAACCTGGCCATCGCAGCACCGCCTCCGGGTTTTAGAGACTGTTCAGATGAGGACATGACATCTGAGGGAAAGCAGCGAGGCACTGTTGATATCCCTGTAACATTGGTTGATGCCATCGCAACACAAGGGGAAGGATCAAGGGGAGGGGAGAGAAGGCTGGAGAATTCAGCCATGAACACTCTACAGGCACTGGAGGCCCTGTCTGTTTCTGAACAGATACCTCCTCCACCACCTACTAGTAGAAATTCAGGTTTGTTCATTTTCATCATCACCTTTTCTGTTTAACTAATAATCTTTGTTTGTAACATTTATCATGGTAATGTTTTTTAAATTGAGTTTACAGACTTGTAACTTTTTATCTTTAATATTGTAGGTGTTTTCTCAGCTCGAGGCTTTAGCCCAGGATCGTCCTCAGATTCTGGAAATGAGACTAACTCCTCAGAGATTACAGAAATCTCTGAAATGGCTGCTTCTCACAGATTCGGCGAAAGCCATCTGCGTCTTCTGGTCGCCACAAGGGAAGGATACCAACCTTTGCTTGAGGAAAAAACTGAGTTTCCTGTCTCACCTGGAACAGGAGGAACGACACAACACAACAGCTTCAGTCCAACAAGGCACCGTCAGCCTCCAGCAATTCCTTCAAGGCAGACCCTCCAGTTGGATCCGACAACATCAAGGCAGAACAGCCTTAGCACAGGATCCAGGACAAACCTCTCATCTACTCTTCAACGTCCAAAATCCACCACACCAGGGGGTAAGCATTACAGAAAGTCTGCAGACTCCCGTGGGAAGTACAACACCTTCAGCACGCGTGAAGGGCAGCGTGGAGCAACAGACCACAGTGGTAGCCACCTGGGCTTAGACCGTCATACTCTGTACTATGAAAGAGGAGAAAGTCAAGGAAGACAGAATCCCTTTAAAACTGCAAATTCTGGAGCTAAATGTTTTTCTGTTGACCATCATAGAATTCCCTCTCCTTCTTCCTCTACTTCCAACAGCCGCTTGGACAGTGTAAACTTGAACAGTGAAAACTGTGCAGCAGATAATGAAGTTGTGTCAAGTGAGCAAGAAGAACACCTAGTTGTAGCATCACTGGTCTCACCAACCAACAAATCTAGAGGTGAAGGCTGTCAGAGACAAAATGACCATCAACCGATGTCTAGACAGCAAAGTGTAGCACGGTTGTGTGAGTATCACCTTGCCAAAAGGATTTCAAATTTGCAAGGAGAAGCCCAAAGTTCACTACAGGGTTCTGTGTGCTCATCACTAGATGCTGGTGGCAGCACTAACAGCAGTGCTTGTGCAACCCTCAATGATTCACCACCTGGCCAAACTGCTGCAGAGTCGAGACCTCAACAGTGTCACCGACATGTAATTTCCAGTTCTTCCTCATCATTACTCCGGAGAAATGAAGAAAGCAAACCAGGAATTCCTTACAGCATCACTGGGAAGAACATGCAGGGAAAAGATTTTCACCCACATGCTGATCCTGTTCTTCTTTGGAAGATGCTGCCCAACCTGTACCCACCTCCCGCTGGAGGAGAACCAGGCAAAATCATCCCACACAAACCATCAAGGCATAGGGATAATGCAAGTGTTGAAAACAAGAAGCTCCAGAGTGATTTGCAGGTTAAACAACAGACCAGTTTAAAAGGATCGAACAAGAAGGAAGGCAGTGATGCCTACAGACAACTAATCAACTATTTAACAGTTAGTCAGATGCATCAGGCAGGGAAGCTGCACAGTTCTGGCTCCATGAAAAAGGACACAAGACGCCTCATCACGAGCAACCCTCACTTGGCAGAGTTGGTTAAGAATAAGAGCAACACCATCGCCCGCTGCACATGCATGCCCTCTGCCACGTCTTCTCCATTCTACAGCCCAAATTCTAATACTGCGAACACAAAACTAGTAAATAAAAATGCAGGATCTTACCATTCAGTCACACTTCCTGCCAAACTTAAGAGAAGTCCTGACATGCTAGATCACAAAAGACCAATTGAAGACCTAGCTTTCAGGGCAGCCACAACATACAGGAGGGGCTCTTTTTCTGGTCTTGAAGGTGAGCAAAACTCTATTAGTCACAATGGGGAATTCATCCCAGCTGGAAGCCATAATGTTGGTGCTAACTCTTACCGTAGCCCTCGGCGGTCAAAGAGTCAACCTGGTGGCATTTTAGAAGACTGTTTGAAAGCAGAGCCAAGGACAAAACATGGGGTTTGTCAATCTCCTAATCATCGCCCAGAAGACTCTCTGTGTTTCTCACTTGAACACAGTGTGAGTGGTCAACAAGCAGAACTCAACAGCACCTCAATAGGAAGAGCTGAAAACCCATCAGCTTCTACCAGGCAGATATCTTCTTCTAGCAGAAATTGTAGTACATCTCCAGCTCCCAACTTACAAGGTCAAGTTCCTCCACCTCCTCCACCACCTCCACCTGTTCAAACTAAGACAAGCTCCAGCAATGTAGGGCTTACACAAAATTCCATCCATACTATGCAGTCCCAACAGAATCAGAACCACATGCAGAGTGTTACCTCTACGCTGCCCCAGACAGACACTATTGGCAACAGCTTGCCCAGAGGACGGGAACTCAAGCGCAGCTCCAGCAATGTCACAACAAGTTCTGGCAGTGTGGAGGTTCTTTTTGATAAGCTCACCCGAAGCCGAAGTCAACAGCCCTTGCTGCCATCTGGACCCCAGCAAGTTGACACTAAAGGCCAAAAGAGGCCGACAAGAAAGCGTCTTTCCAAGAGTTATTCCCAAGGTTCCGTGTCCTCCAACACCACCTGCTGGTCCATGGGCAGTAGATTAGATGGTAGAAGGGCATCAGTGGTATTTCCACTGCAAAAAGACCTAAAACACATAAAAAGTTCTCAAAAACTGGATACTAGTCCCTGGAGATGCAATGGCCCTTTTAGTTATTGTTTCTTTAAACATAAGAGTGAGGGTGAAGAGGATGAGATTGAGTGGGAGAGACCCAGGAAAAGCTGTGATGATATTAACATTGAAATGGAAGGTGTGACTTCTTCAACCATGAGGTCCTGTGGTTCAACAGTAGAAGGAGCTGGCGAGAAGCTATACAGGGAGGTCCTCAGTAACATGAGCTTCAGTGACCGTCTTGCACGGATTAATACTCTCAAAGACCGCATGTATAGCTTTCCATCTGGATTCACAGATGTCCGCCGTGATGCCAGTGAGCTCATTGCACTGGTGAGATCCAGCGTAGGTCGCTGCGATCGTGGTCCACAAATGCCCCTCCAGGATGTGTCACAGTACAAGCAACTTCTGTCTGTGGAGTCAAAAGAACTGGGCCGAGCTTGTCGGAGGATGGCCCAGGCTCACAGCAGCCCAGAGGAGATGCTGCTAGCTGTGACGTGTAGCTTCCAGGTTTTGTGCTGTCTAGGTGAGGCCTGCATGTGTCTGGTTCGAGGGTTTGGAGCCTCAGCTCCACACCAGCAGAGGGAAGTCGTTGCAAAAGTGGATGAGGTTGTTATGAACTATATCTGTCTGCTGAAGGCAGCTGAGGCAGCCACGGTGGGAGCACCAGGGGAGCACAGCATGAAAGCCCTGGTCCGTCACTCCAGTACCATGTCCGCCATTGCTAATACACTCACCCGCTCCCTTAAAACGCTGCTCAGCAAGTAGAGGCTACTCCTACTCCTGCTCTGTAGTGTGGCCTATAAAGTCGGTGGCAGTCTGTCTTTAAGTATCTTGTTAAAAGCATATTGGTTGTATTACCTCTGGATATTCTCCATATCACAATATCTCAATGTATATCTCAACTGTACATGGCTTATTGATATACCTGTATGATATACGTGTATTTATTACTAATAATGCATAATACTCTAAAATGTGTGTATTAGATGCTGGTTAGGCGGTTCGATCTGACTGCATTTGCTCTTTCTGAAAAGAATGACATATTTTACAAAGCCATAAACTCACAGATATTTGTGATATTAAATGTCACCTATGAATACACTTTTACCTGTGCTTTATGTAAGTTATAAACTGTTTCTATTGTACATATATTAAATTATAACTGCTGTAGCATTTTTCATAAGGCCAATAGATATTCTGCTTTTTAGATAATTTATATTAATATGGGAGTTAACTCAGTTAAATCAAAGTGCAGCTTTGACATAGATAATTATCATTTAAAGTAATTAAAGATACATGCAGAAATTTAAATGGCATTTAATGGAGTTATTAAATACAGATGCTTTGAAAGAAAAATAATTTGTTTATATCTAACTATATATATATCTGTAGGACATGGTGGAAATACAGGGATAAAGACGTTGCACTGCATTTCTCACTGCTATATATTTTATCATCTATAACGTCTGCTCTGTTGTGTACGCAGATTAATTTATTACAACACCTAGATCTAATTTTCCAGGTTGTCACATTCAATATTTCTCTTTCTAATACTTTTTCATCTGTTTTCAAATAAATGCATCATTTTTCTCACATGTATCAATATTGCAGTGATGACATATTTTCTTTTTCATATTTCACAAACCTATTAAAAGGTTTTGCAAATACTTTTGTCTACTTTGTTACTTTCTTTCATTAAGGTGTCTTAGGTTAATGTATCGCCTATAAAAGACCAGCACTGGTGGCTCCATAGTTTCACATTAAGATAATTAACTCATTGGTTTGGTTATAGATTACGGAGGTTATTTAACATACAAAACTAGCCTAATTTAATGATATTGTTTTTTAAACCCATTATTGCACTGGGCACAGTGTTAGTTTGATTAAATGTTTCCTAACCTTTTTTTAGGCACAGCACATATTAGGTATTCAAAAATCCCTCAGAACACAATCAAACTGAAATATACCAAAAAGTATATGTAAAGATATATAAATATTCAGTTTTAGACCAAAGAAATTAGAACATTTTCCACTGTTGGGAATCTGCCTTTAATGTCAAACAGTGGTTTAATTAAACTACTGTAACCTTTTTATTTATTTATTCATATTTATTTATTTATTTTTATACATTTTTATACATTCCATAGGTTTGAATTCATTTTTTTTATTAACTACTTCCATTTGTTTGTGTTGCCTTTCTATCAAAGCCCAGCAGAGGGCGGTGTCATGTATTTGCATATTGGGCGCCTCTTTAACGTTTTACGTGACGTCGACCAATCAGATCAAAGCCTCCGGAGTAACCCCGCCCGCGCGGTAACTCTTGTGGCGCGCCTCTTCATCAGCATTGTGGTCGTGCAGGCTGAAGTTGCAGACAAGAGTCCCTTTTTACTCTCTGCAATTTATTTAATCACCAGAGTAAGTGTGAGTGTACTTGGTTAAAGTGGTGACGTGGCTGAAATAAACTGCAGGTAGTCCGAGGAGGATCCCCGTTGCAGCTGAAGTGGATTCCCGGCTCGGTGGAGGTAAAGTTCTCCTCTGTCTTCTTCTGGTGGAGGGTTAAAGTTCTGCGAACAACAATGGCAGCTGTGTGTCAGCCACGACGAGCCCTGGTGGAAATACCTGCTCCGCAGCCTAAGATTCCAGGTGAGTTTGAAGAAAAGTACATTTTTAAAAAAAGTTCATTAGTGTTTGTGTGTCTTTTGACAGAGTTCGCTGCTTTGTTATTTGGCTAATACCCTAGCCCCCGACTACGAAGAGGGGGCAGGGGGTAATGCATCTGTTGGTAAACATTTTGTAAAAACATTTTGACGACGTCACTGTATCAATTTATTGTTAAAATAAAACACATAACGGAAGTATCAGAAGCAGTAATTGTGATTAAAAACTGTTAATAGAAACTGGAGCCACATGCAGTACCCGCTGAAGTCAATGAAAGATGGTGCACTTGTTCTTAAAAGTAACGTCTGTAACAGTTACTTCGAATTTTGACTCTACTGAAGCATTTCCTGACAGTTATGTTTCCATGTTTTTCACATGGTCACAGAAAGTTATTACATTTATTATATCTCCACATTTTGGTGCAGGTTGTTAGAACTTGCACCTGGCAGGGGCAGGAATCATAGGTTATAAGAACGTTTCCTTTAGAAATTCTGTGAAAGCATCATTAATTTAGTATTATTTGGTCCATTTTTACAGCTCCAATGAGGAGGTCCTACCAGGAGATCCTGAGTGCACGCTTGGCTCCTTGTCCACTTGCCAGGCGGAGAATAGCACCATCAAACATAAAGTCTATGCAGCAGCGTAAGTAACACAGTCATCCTGCCAATGACCTTTAACCTTACAAGATTAGTTTTTAACCTGTAAATAAGTTATAGAATTGCATTATGTTATGTTTTAGACTCTAAAGACAAAGATCCTCTAAAATTTAGAGGATCTTTGTCATATGTTACGAACATGATTTAAAAAAAGTGTACCACTTCCAGGGTAATTCAGTTATGCAGTTTGTCCCCAAGTTTGGTTCAGGTTAACATAGGAAAAAATGTACAAATTGTCTAAAAGTAATGACCTGGAAATTCTTTAATATGCAATGCCTATTATTAATTCACCCGTTAATGTAATGATGGAGCATTTAATTTTTTGTTTTCAAGCTGACATCAAACTGTTTGACTGTTGTTTATATTTCTAACCACAACTTTTATTCTGCAGTGAACTTGCCTGCTGACGAAGCGTGGCATAAGAGAGTAGAGGAGCAGTGTAGTGAGCACCACACCCCACTGTCCAAACAGCAGCTGGTACTTTTAATCAAGTCACTCATCTCAGTGGAGCAGGTACAGGTTCATGATGTTTATTGTACATCAACTAAAGGAGGGGTTTATTTTCTTTTTCCATTCAAGCCAATTGACCATTATTATGTTGTTGATCATATTCAATAGAGACAGGAGTCCAGAAACATGGCTTCAGGGATGAAATTCCTCCAGGAGGACTTGCAGCAGAAGAAGACAAACATTTACAGGTCCATTCCATATTCGCGTTTTGGCTCCAACAGGGATGCCCACTGTTACAGGAAGGCGTACCCTCACCTGTTGGCATTCAAAGTAAGTCTTGGTGGTGTCGAAATTTGTGATGAAGGCGTTTAATACTTATGCATCACACAAAACTGACCTCCTGCTCCTGCATCGTCAGGTGTCGTGTGAGGAGTGGGGCCAAGTTCTTCTGAGGAACCAGGAGTGGGACGCCGTGCTGCAGCACGCACTCATGGCATGGCGTTACACCAGCGAGCTGCCCCAGTGGGATACGGTCAACCATAACGCCGTGAAGGAACAGTGTTACAGCGTTCTGGCAGCTCAGTGCCTTACGGCACTCCAGCACTACCAACCTGAGCCCAGCAGAGGTCAAGAGCTTCTCAGAAGGTGAAAGAGTTATGATGTGTCGCGCACTGCATGGAAATGACATGTATTCAAGATTCCAGTATGCACACAGTTTGTTTGTGTACTGTGTTGGATATTTTATAATCATTTTAATGCTTCAAAACATGTTATCATTTGTTGAAAGTCACTATAATTGTGAATGTGCTCAAAATAAATTTTATCAATGGTAATTACCTGTTGTTAAAGACCATGTCATAGGGATACTACTATATTTTATTAGGGTTATAATCAACTTTTAGTGTTCCAACCACAGCTTGTTAAAATACTATTTGTTGTTTCTTCCGCTTTTTCCAGGTTGAAGATCGCTCAGCTACACAGCCACTCCATTGTTCCTTGTGTTAAGGAGCTGCAGAGAATATTGGAACGTGCAGACAACTCAGATGCAAAATGATGATGGAAAACAAAAACCTGTTTTTCTGGTGCTACCTGAATGTAAAGGGCCAAATTGTTTTACTGGGTTGTTCTACTGCTGTTTTTGCAAAAGGAAAAGAATACTGACAAAGACGACTATTTCACGACTATTTCCCACGGAGAAGAGCTGATGTACGCAGTTTACATCACTCTTTACTTTTCATGCTGTGAGAAAAGTTCAGTTGACAACTGAAATTTAAGAAAAAAAACAATAATTCTGTTGTTGCTTTGTGCTGTCTATTAGTGTTGATTATACTTGAAACTCGTCTTTTTTATTTGTCTGTCACGTGTTTTGTCTGTCAAGTGTCTTTCTAGGGTGTGTGTGTGTCTTTGTGTCAGTTTTATTTTCCACTTTTGCACTGGTGCATATTTGTCCTGAGAACTTGAATGTTTATTTAAATAAAGTAAAGATGTTGGTGCAAAATATATAAACATTGTTTTTGTTTTTTTTATTTCGGGAAGGTGGCGCTTTGGCCCAGAGTCAATGTCTCTGTCATTGGTGTGGAACCCCAGGGTTCACCTCCTAGGCAAGTTCGAATCCCGGTTAGGGCGGTTGGTACCTTCCAGTGGAGTCACCACCCGCAGGAAGGTTTGGGGGGTTGGTACGGTGCAATGTGATTTGGGGGGCGACTGCTGCCCCCGCGACCCGGTAACGGATAAGCGGATGAAAATGGATGGATGGATGGATATTTCGGGAAGCAGCATTGCCATTCAAGTAGTTGACAGTGGTGTGTTCTTTAATGGATAAATAATATTCTCTTGACTGTTTTCTAATGTTAATGCTTTAATCCTTACAGTTTTTTTCACACAATATTTCAAATGTAAATCGAAGGATTGTTTTGTATTTACACAAACTTGGTACTGCATTTCACTGCCGCCATAAAAATACTTAAAG
>NC_024320.1:14448104-14486751 GCF_000523025.1 Cynoglossus semilaevis
CAGTGGTCACTGTAGTTGTATTCTCTATTCTAAATGATCAGGACAGGCCACAGGTGATCATCAACTTGCGGGCCATAATCTGTGCCTGGATTCCAAAAAAATATCTCATTTAGTTAGAAAAAAAATGTTTTATTGGAGGGTGCGACCCCAAAGGTGTCTGTCCAGAAAAACTCGACAGACATCGTTGGTGACCTCTGCTGTGCACACACACTCAATACACACCAAGCCACGAAGACAAAAAAAGTCTTTGTCTCCATTACAATCCAATATTATGTAAAAGAAGACATTAAATAATTCCTTTTTTTGTCATTGAAAATTTTTACCAAAAATTACATTTTTTTCCCCGGATTTTTTTTGTTAGTTCATCCTAATAAGCATGAACCCAGAGGAAGTTCATATTTCATTCACATTTACTAGTAGAAAGTACTGTGCAATAAAAAGAGAAAATAAACCATATATATTAACTGTAAAAAGTACCAGACAATTTAAAGACGTGTCCCCTCAACATTTACACAGACTGCGTACTCACTCATGTACATTACAACTGCAATTATTATTTTACTGTTGCACAGGATTGGAACATTTTGGACTTTTTTCCTTCTTTTTTTTTTTTATAAAGTCATAATATCCTTTACTTTGAAACACAACTTTTATGTGAGCTTCAGAGAAATCAGGATTTCGTGCATGTCTGCAGCACCTGTCTCCGTCCTCTCTCTCCAGCCTTCCTCCTCAGACAGGAAGTCATTACAGGGGCTCTCACCCCATCACAGATGGCCATTTAACACATCGCTGGCAACTGCAAATGAAGCAGGAGTAGCAGCCGCTTGACTAGACCTGGACGACTTTGCACAAATGTTTATCTCCCGCTCACCTGCTGTGCTGGGAGAAGAGGTTCCTCTCAAACGCTGGATCAATTTGAAGTTTGTTTTCCTGTTTGCTCTTCACAGGCAGCTCACTTTTCAAACTAGGTGTGAAGGTTTTTGGCAGTCGAGACCTGGGATGTTGCTCAGATACCGGAACGCAGGTGCAGTGAGAATAAGATGAGCGTTTTTTTTTTTTATATATTGCAGATATTGTTTCTCTCCATAAATCTTCTGCTGCCCCGCTGAAACTTGAAACAGCCATATTTGCTCTGCACAGCTGCCTTGGCTTCTAGATGCGTTTGTAGTGGTGCCGGTGATAAAACAGCTAAAGCCCAGTTGACAAGTTAAAAATGAGAAAACTGTTGCGGTGACACCCTGGGGACAGTTGTCCTCTCTGTCTCTCTTCATCTCCCCATCTTCCTGTTTGCACTTGTTCTCTATAGAAGGAAAGTGGCTTTCAATTTTCTCACCCACATTGATGAAAGATTATCAAAGGCTCCTCCAGACGATGTTTTCCTCCTGAGTGATGTGCATTATTGTCATTCAAAGAAGGGCTTTTACAATTGAGACATGTTAATTCAGATGTTGAGAAGAAAGCTGCTGAGGTGTTCATGGAGCAGTGCTGACAGGGCCTGGTAGCTGCTGTCCTCCATGTGTGGAGTCCCTGTCACACATGGAGGACAGCACCCAAAGGAAAGGGACAAATTGTCTGATAAAATGCAGTCAGTGAGATACAGTGAGGCTTCTGCTGGTAGTTTGGGGTTAGGAGCAGAGCAGGGAGCGGGAGCTGGAGCTGGAGTGAGGAAGAAGAGTGAAGAGGGAACAGACAACAGATGAACCTCCATCTGTGCTCATAGGCAGGCAGCAGTGAAGAAACAAGCCAGTTGACCACTGTGGTCTGGAGCCGCTCCTATTGTGCACGTGTCAAACTCAGGCCCGGGGGCCAAATCTGGCCCGCAGTGTAATTATATTTGGGTTTTTTTTTGTTTGTTTGTTTTTGTGTTGTTGGTCTGTGAAAAACAAGATTTACATTAAAAAGGAACTTGAAAGGCTACAGATAAAGAGACATAATAAATACCACTAATGTGTGTTAAATTTATGTGTTTATGTGTACATTAAGCTTTGGTTGTTCCAGATTCAATGTTTAAGCAAAACTAAAGACATGCAAAACATGTACTATTGCTGTAAATTTTTGTTTGGCCTGTGACTTTGTCCCAGTTTTTAATTTTGGCTCACTGTGAATTTTGAGCTTGACCCCCCTGCTACAGTGGCTCAACCTCACTGACATCTGAGCAGTTTCTGCAGCAACTCAATGAGCACAGATGACTGGCACCAGAAATCAGGGAATTGCTGCAGCAGCCCAGTCTGTCAAAGGGACAACTTTGAAAAATGAGGAGTGCATTTTAAATAGAAGTGCCTCAGTTAGACTCCAAACATTGCCACGGTACAATCATTCTGCTGCTGCCGTTCTCAAATCAAGCCAAGTGCCACAAAAAGTCAACAATGTTTTCTTTTTTTTCACCCAAAGCTGAAGCCAACATGACTTCACATCCTGTAGTCTCCACTATTCTCTCTCAAAGAAGCTAAATGAGGCTCAGTGCAAGTTCAATCAGTGAAGATTGGCTCATTCAGAAACCCCAGCCCTCCACTTATGCGCACACTTCTCTCCCTCTAATCACTTCAGGCAACTTTGCGCTCAGTTTGTGGTTGTGCGATGACAAAAACGTGTCATTGTTCAGGCAGTTTAATCATGCTCCCCCGTAATATTACACCGGGTAAAATCAGGAGGCATTGTGGTGTGAGTTTCCCTAAAGTTGAAAAGAAAAAATGTTTAACAACAGAAGCAGTGGTTCTATAGTACAGTGATTATCACGTCTGCCTTATTCAGAAGGTCCTTGGTTCAAGTCCCAGAGGAACCATATACTTAATGGCACCTCCTTGTGGCAGCGTGTGAGCTGCAACCACATATTTAACGGCCTGTGTGGGCTGCAAGGACTCACACCATGAATCTCCCTGTTGTGGGACAAATAAGAGAGTTAGTCAGCAGTTAGTCAGCAGTTAGTCACAATTCCACCAACATCCCTGTATATGATGGGATGTAAAATAATCTCCTGATTGGGAAGTGAATCAATCCCTTGAGATTTCTTTTGTTCCTTGTCCAACAAGGTGTGATGCGCTTCTCTCGACCAGCTCCTGGTGGGATTTTTCAAAAGATGCACAATTTCATTTCAGTTGTAATTTGTTTATGTTGTCTTGGCTACAATACATTTCACAGATATGGAGTAGGTAGATCGAGGAGGAAAAACCGTTGAGGTGAATCGTTGAAGAAACTGCAAAGACAGAGGGGGAAAATAGGTTTGACTTAGAAGACGTCTTTGTAAAAACAGGATATTTATGACAGAGCTGACGCCTTTCTGAAACTGTGTCTCGATTGTGTACATTTGTGCTTGGAGGCTACATATTTGTGTGTGAGTGAGTGAGGAAGACACACACACACACACACAGAGAGAGAGAGAGAGAGAGAGTCCTGGTTTGCTCCCATTCCTTGACTGCCCTCCAGGCTGCAGTCCCCTTTTTCCATCTGCTCTATGCCTTTTAGTTACACTGCATCATTAATTTAGGCTGATTATGAATTGAAAAGCTCCGTCCTCGTCAGATCAGCCGTTTTTGGTTTAAAGATTGTTATGCCTTTTAAACTGAGCTTTTTGGGAGAAAAATGAAGCCACTGACTACAGTGACATCCAGAGGATGATAACGTCGGCCCTCTAGGATTCACTTTCAGACAGCTGTACTGTAGCTGTCTTTACACTCATTTCCCTGATCTCTTGGATGTTCTTCATGGAACCTGGTGGCGGCGTGTCAGATCTCATCCCCTTCAGCCGCTCGGAGCTCAGTGTGCTGCTTGGAGTTGAACAAAAATAGGGCAGATGTTCTCCAATGTGGGGGCCCGAACACAGGGTGATCTCCTTAATCAAAGCGAAGCCCTGCTGCTCTGTCGCAGTGCTGCAACTTTGCAGAAACAAATGCACTTTGGAACTTCTGCTCGGATCGTTATTTACAAACTCCGACCATTGGAAATTCAAATTGAATTCAGGCAGCATAAGGTTTTAGTTGATAAAATTATATATCTATTATGGAAAGAAGGACGATAATAATTAGTAAACAGTATTATATCACTAACTATTTTAATATGTCTTGTAAGAATATAATTATCTGGACAAAACAACATAACACCGTAATCAGATGCAGTTTAATGCGTTTATATTTCACAATTTTTTACAATTACATAATGTATAAATAATAAAACAATACCTAAAAGACAAACAAAAAATTAAAGTTCCATTTTGAACACACCTTTAATGCCTTCTCTATTGCAGGCGCTGATTAATTCATCAACTCCACCTGCGCGACTCCCGTGCGTCATTGCGCGCGGCAGCGTTGACGAGTGACGAGTTTCTCCTTACTGTTCCTTACTATTTGTTTGGTTTAATACGCAAAATTAATCGTTTTAACCAAAGAGTAAGTTATGAGCAAACGCAGCGTGAGTAAGTTTATAAGACTGGACCAAAAACTAAAACGGGAAGAAGAGGAAAAAGCGAAACACGGATCGTCTGAGCTCTTCAGCTACAGGTAGTCGCTCCTGTTCCTCCGTCTGCTCTGTGAATATGACGTGTGTTCTGTGGCGTCGACTGGTTTATGTTTGGTTCAGAATGTCTCCGCTGATCTGACCATGTGAGATCTGTGCACACCCGCAAACACTGGTGTAAAAACCCACAAACTGACGAGCTCGGCAGGTCAACAAAGCTGTCGTTACCCTCACATGTACGGTCCTAAAGCAAGCACATCTCCATAGAATAGAAGGAAAAAGATGATGAGATAGAATACAAAATAAGAGAGTGTAATATTCTGAAAATTAATTAATTTTTTTAGTCAAAATTAAATCCCAGACTCTGACGTCACAACACAATTTTCAAGTCAACCAAGGTTAATTAAGTCTTGATGTTTGGATGCAGATTTATTCTGTGAACCTGACTGGGCTGACAGCTCACCCTAAATGTGGAGCCTGTAATCATTTGTTGTCTAACTTATGGGATGCATCTGGTGGAAATTAATTCCCAGTGGGAAATCTACCCTGATGGTGGCAGAAATGCAAGTGAATTTTTTTTTGGCATTAAAGCCCCAGAGGGAAGCAACCAATCTATGGCTGTTCTGTCAGATATCAGGGAGTGTCAAGGCAGCAGTGAGGTACCATATATGTTTTTTATATATATTTAAATTGGACAAATCATCATTAGTTACACATTTTTTAAATTCCTTTGTCAATATCTGACAATAAATGTACATATGTAGAATAGAATGTAATCTGTTTTGACGATTTTTTGCATGTCTTAAAACCCGAGTTTTGCATTCATATTATAATAAATCCATTGAAACAAGGCCATGCCAACTCCAAATGGCTCGTAATTGCACATTTGGAAACCATTCCAGAAAGCGCTGTTGGAATGTAAATTGAGTTTTTTAAATAGCAAAATGGAAGGTGTTGAGCACATGACAGCTCAGGAAGGTGCAAGAATGGAAAAAGCACAAACACACACACAAAAAACACAGTGCTGCCAACATCTGCTGTGTGTGTGTAGCGGGACTGAGACAGGCTTCTGCCTTATGTACACCTCCAATGCCAAGTTGCCATAGGGCTGTGCTGTGAAATAAGAATGTGTTCACATGCATGTAAATGAATTTATTTTTGACTCACAGCTCCCAGACACAGTCTGCGGTCCAGGGCGCCGACTTTTCACATTTCGACTCACACTCAATCTAGTAATAAATTCTTAGAAACCCAAGATTAAAAGTATTATATTTGTTTTGTTTCTGTCCATCAAATAATTTTGATTGTGTTTTCTATGGGTGGATCAGGTGTGAGAATCTGGATAATTCAGGATTCTACTTCATTATGATGAATAATTTTGAAATTGTTTTAAAGAATTATAAAATCAATAAATCAATACAAATCGAAAACAGTACATCTCAATTCCACATCCACTATTTACAAAGCAAATTATTTTGCAGGATAATTGTTTTTTTTCTTTTCCTTCCTCTAACCTTCTGAGGCCCACCAGCGCCCCCATCCTGATGATACACAGACCTATTAAATGAATCAGGCCTCAAGTAAACAATTTTTTATAATCATCAAATATTGTTACCTTCTCAGCAAGTTAACCATGACGATAACAATACAAATAAAAACCACTCTGTGGCAGAAGAGCTTTTTAATGCTTTCTTCTGGCTCAGTAAATACAAACATATTTATTACGACCATTTTGTTTTGTTAGTATCATTTCCTCTGACAATCAAGTCATGTGTCATTCAAATTTATTGGGACAATCGTTCATTGTTTGGTAAAGAGACAAATGTCATTTTCTCAACATCAACATATTTCATGAATACAAAAAGAAATGAATCAAATCTTTCCCTTTTTTTCTTGTCCATCACAGGATCTGCTGACTCCTGTCCTGATGTTTTTGGACCTTGATCACAGATGGCTACAGGGATGAGGTAGGTCCCAAACTTGACCTAATGTCTATTTGGTTCTATTTCCGTCTCACACTTGGTATTTAGTGAAGGGATGCTTTCAGTACCAAAGGGAAGACGAGTGATGCATTTCCCAAAGGGCTCTGCGTAAAGACCTAACAAGCTGTCCCTACAGCGCTGCAGAGGCTGCAGTGTATTTTTAGGTGACATTCTTAAACAATAGACCAACCTTAAAGGATGAGCTTGTGGTTTAGTGGCTCACTGGACAAACTACACTGGTCCAGGGAGCTATAATGAGCTTTGACATGCTGAGCCAGCAGTAGTTTTCTGTCTCTAGAGACAAACCTCTCGATCTAGACAGAAGACTCTGTAAGACTACATTGTCCATGTCCATCCTTTTCATCTGCTGGATATTGTGAGTGTACAACAGTTCCCATTCTGTGCAGAAATATTATTAACTATTAAGGATGAAGTTCTTGTATTTGTGCTGCTTTCTTCTAGAGTTCCTGTAAAGCAGGGGTCACTGGATGTTTTTCTCAGAAGCCAGACACTCAAATAATCAAATAAAAATCAAATTTGGTCTAAAATTATTATTTGATGTTTATGATACTCAAAGATATTAAAGTCTCAGTTGTTGTTTTGTTCAGTTGCTATAATAGTGGGGAACACATGGTATTTTCTCTCTGATCCACTCAGTTTTGGGATCCAGTTGCGGGCTGAATTGGATGGTTTGGCCCACTGGATTTGGCCCGCGGGCTGCCAGGTGGTGATCTCCGGCTGAAAAGTTTGTAAAATAAAATATATAGGACACATTGAAACATACTCACAGCTAATATTTAGAATATAAGCCTACTAGGAACATTAGGAACGCTTGAATGAGCATTGTTGAGTCCAGTTTTTGTGGAGGAGCTGGCCATGGTGCTGGTTTTGGTTCTGCAGCTTTATGGGATCTTTGATTTTAGAATCTGCATTATTGAGCTCTCTACTGATTTCAAAGTGGAAGTAGAAAGTAGAAAGGAAGTTTTTGACCTTTTTGACCTAGTATAGTTAGATAGAAATCACTATCTGGAATCTAAGAAAATCATTCAAGCTTTTTTATGTCGCCACGTCGTACAAATCCGTACAAAAGACGGATTGTTGACTTAGAGTTTTATCAGTGTTGAAGGTGGGTAGAGCTTGAAGGAGCTAAATTATTTTTTATTCTTCATGCAGCTGTGTGGCTTTTTCAAACTGAAGGCAGAGCTGAAATAAGTCACTGCAGTAGGAATGAGTGAAAATGTAAAAGTGTGCAGTACTAACACACTGAAACCTCCAATGCTGGAGGGTAATTGTAGACTGACTAATAGTGTCGCGTAGTAACAAATGCACCTGCTTGTCACCTGTGATAATGACTTTTACATCTGTCTGTAACCTATGATCTGAATGCTCCTCATTAGGGTTAGTACGCACAAATGAAGTGACTCCAATGACTCCAACAGTGATGCCTTTTAATACAGTTATGTTTATTATTTTGGTATATTTAGTGCAAGTGTTTAATTGTCATGGTATGTTGCTATGGATACCACTTGTGCTGATACTATAAGTCAGATAGTATTTCATTTCTTTTTTAGCTCTTTTACATTAAATCACCTTGCTGAGAAATTACTGTTTAAAAGAGTTTTGTGATTGAATTCCCTTCGTGTTTTAAATTTTTATATAATAAGATAATTGTTCAACGAGCACTACGTATGAAAAACATTCAACATTCTTAAAATTCTCTTTCCTCTTTTTTGGATGCTTTGCCCCCTGCAAAAGGAAACCTTGCAGCCAATTCAACAGCACACATGAGAGAATGAGTTGTAAAGTTTTGCTCAACCTTATCAGCTGGAGGGACTCCAACATTGTTCATTTTAACCAGTTTCAACATCGCTCAGTGTCATTGTGACGGAAACATCGACTTGCTTTGGGCTTGTGGTTGTGAGTATTTGACAACAGGAATCCACAGCAGAGAGAGAATCAACTCTTCATTCTGAACTATCTTCTCCCATCTGTGTTTTCCTCCTCCCTCTTCTCCCACTCACACATAAACCCACACTTGCTCATAGCAGCCTCTTTTCTCATGATGTGATCTGGTAATCCATCTTCAAGTAGCACCTCCATCCAACCCTCTTCCACCCCCACCCAGCTCTCTCCTGGGTTAATGTAGGCGGCTGTGCTATAGCAGAAATATCATATGCATGAAAAATGTGCCGCTGCAGCACTTTTTTTCTTCTTCTTCTGCTTTCGTATGATGCGTGTGAAGCGAAGCTCTTGATGGATAGATTGTGTCACTGGGTGCAAGAGCTCAGGGCAAGAGGCATGAGCTTTGAATCTCTAGGACTGTCATTGAGAGTGAGGGAAGGGCTGGAGCCTGGAATGTAAAGGCCAAAAACCCTATCACGTTGAACTTGTTAACTGTAATGACATGACGTAAACGAGTATTTCACACGAGGGGGAAAGACAAACATGTGTCCAAGCTCAAGGTTCCATTGAAATAAATGATGCTCTTGTTAGGCTGATGGAATGTGGCAAACACTCCTTCTTCCTACATCTGACACCAATAAATTCATATTATTTTTAAATAAACTACAAGTTTATTCAGACCGATGTAGTGAACCGTAATACTGTAGGTAAGTGAGGTCAGCAAAATCCACACAGAGAACTATAAACAGATCTCTACATATCATTTGGTGTCCGTTAAGGTTTTACCAGTGGCATAAATGCTAATCTAATCCCATTACATTAAGAAGACATTAAATCCATTTACTTTGGCAAAACATTTCATAAATAATAAGGCCCATTGTGATATGAACAGCATACAAAAATCTACTGCTAATAAATAGAGCAAAAATATGTTTTGCATTTAAATTACTTAATAAAAAAAACACACACTGAAACATGCTGACTCTTTTCCATTCCACTGCTCAGAGGATCATGGCTGTCTCACCATTTTTACACAGGCAATAGACAATGTGGCCCTCCAGCAATTTTCAGATTCTGATGATATTTCAACAGGCTCTCAGTGGCACTGAGAGTCATGGCTGTGGCTGAGAGCTAATGGGCCAGATGTAAGAACCACCTGGCCAGCGCCGGGCCTCTGTCTGCAGCCGTCAGTGTCTGCAGTCATGCAGATCTGAGGTCGGACCGTGGGCTGCTCCGCTCGCTCACACTGCTTATTCCAGCTCATTTTCGGAGGAGCAACTGTGCTCATCATCTCTGACATTCTTCACGATGCTTGGTGCA
Organism: Cynoglossus semilaevis; assembly: GCF_000523025.1. Lineage (NCBI taxonomy): Eukaryota > Metazoa > Chordata > Actinopteri > Pleuronectiformes > Cynoglossidae > Cynoglossus > Cynoglossus semilaevis. The sequence continues at coordinate 14,457,758 of NC_024320.1, forward strand.
CTGGAGGGTGGAATCTGCACTGGCACTTAAATCTGGTGAAAATACAAATGCCTGGATTAAGGCAATTTCCTATTAACATGACATTAACATTTCAACCTTTATACGTTCACAATTCCCCTGATCTGTCACCCGGAATCAGTGTGCGCTGCACTCCAGAGAAGTGTCGGCACACGCACCGCCTGCCGGTCATGTCTACTGTAGTGTGTGGAAGGAGCAGTGCTTTTGGCTGCTCGCCCATTTAATTCATTTAACGCGGGAAGAAAACGGAGCACCTCCAGCAACCAGGCAGTGGAAAATAGAGCAGTGAATCTTGATTGCGCTGGTAAAATGAACAGACAGGTCTGGAGGTGTGTCATCTGTCTTTGAGCAGTGATGCATCAGTGTTGATACACCCCAGCACTTCTGTGTCCCCAGTAACCCTACGGAGAAAACATCACTGCGCAAAATATATAAAAATAAACAGTGGAGTTTGGACCTGAAAGGACAGCATATTCCAACATAACTCCAGGCAAGCAATAACTGTCCAGATAATACAAGGCAGAGGTGTGTGCATGTATATATGCATCTCTGTTTAAATATTCATGGCAGCAGTGTCAGCGTGCAGCTGCGGCATGATTTACACCAACAATAGGTTTGTGTCAGCAATGAGGTCGACCAAACCCCAGAGCAAATTTCCAACCAGTGAAGAAATAATCTCCTCTCACTGACAGTGACCTCCAGTGACACCAGTCAACAGTGTTACCCAAGTCAAGATTATCAGTGGTCTCCTCAACAGCAAAAGGCAAAATAAATCAATACTCACTTTGTTACTTTTTGCAGGTCTGATTTTTTTCTCTTTTTTTCTTTGTCCGTATTTCTTTGGTGAATAGAAATAAGTACAATTGGCTATACAGGTTCATTAGGACGTGAAACGGGGAAATAGGCACATGGTTTAATTTAAATGTACACTGTAAGACTCTGGTAGAAAAAAAATTTAAAATAATGGCGCTAGCCTCACCACTTTGTCTTACATAAAATGAAGATTCAAGTGAATTATTAAACAATATACTTGATTTTTTTTGTCCATAGTGATGCAACAGAATTTGTGCATTCTTTTACATTACCTTACACAGTACTTCATGTATGAAGAGATACCAATAGAGGTATTACTTGTATAGTTGTATAGAGTTCCCTGATCCTTAGTCAGGCCTGGTTAGGCACATGAGTTTTTAAGCCACAAATGTGCATGATCAGTCGAGCAGAAAGGTATTCTTCAGAACCCAGTCCAGACTCTTAGGTGCAGTTTGGTCTTTATTTGTCACAACTGTTAATAAAGCAGCATGATAACCTTAGGTTGAGTGAATAACAGCAGTTCCCTTCTCTGTGCTGACAATTTCAATTGTAAGTCAGAGACCATCAAAGGGTCAAAGAAGCAATCTTCTCCTCGGAAATGCCCCAAGTCGTCTTGAGGTAAACACCATCTGACACTCCATCAGCCGTCACTGTTTTGGCTTTTCCTCTAGTCTTTAAATGTGGAGCGACAGGGTGTCACTGGGAAAATCCACAGAGCGCACTGTGGGGACGGTGGCTTAGTGCCCTTCTCCATCACACCTCTGCTCCCCTCTCCTCTCTAATCCACGACAAGGCAGGGGACGAGTTATCACCACCGTCAGCTTTATGAGTCCCCGTCTGCCTGTGCCGCAGTTAATAAAGTCGCTGTGCTGCTGCTTCGGAATTGGGTGAGTCAGAGCAAGTGGAGGGAAAATTGGTCAGTGGAGTGTCGTTGACGGCAGGATGGCACACTTTGTGCCAATGGTTTCTTCTGGATGCATTGTTGGTCTGATGAATAATATGGGGCGGATTATTTTATTCCTCCAGAGTGTTTTTCAACTGAATGCCTGCCCCTAAACATCCAAAATACCACAATCTTTCACAGCTCAAATGTGGATAAATGTTCCATTTTTAAGGTTTTTTTAAAATCTGAAGTGGGTACTTTAGCTTTCATTTATTTTTAATTATTTCATCCAATGTAATTATATTAAAATTAAATTATCTAAATCTAATGTAATAACGAAAATGAGATATTTTGATAAGACACAGAAGTTCACCAGTGGATTTAAGACCCAGTAGGGGGCAGTGATTTCATTCAAAGTATGCGTTGCTGCTTTTCCAGCGTGTGGTAAAATGTTCCAGAGAAGCTATTGTAAATAGAAGTAAATCTCCATGTCATTTTTTCATGGATGTTGTGAAATTGCCAATTTTCATGTTTTCTTATCATCTGAATACAATATTATGAATCCCAATTAATGAGAAGACTCTGGTGTTCTAACTCCAGAACCTTCTCTGTTATAGAAGGCGAGGGGGCGTCATGCTGATCAGTTATGAAGTAAGGGCCAGAATTATTGCATTTTTCCTCTTTGAATTGCTCATTTAAATCAAACACGATTTTGTAAAATTACAGACTCATTGTTTTCCCGTGCTCTGTCAAAAGCTGTAAATGCAGATAACTCTATAGATCTGCTCTCATTAGGTCACATGACCTTCAGTGGCAGCTGTTCAGTCACTGTCTGCAGTTTGTAAATTGTGACAAACATGAATATAGAATGATTAAGTCTCATGTTGAATATGTTTGTTGACAATGTTAATGAGACACTACTGTAAGCCTGCACAGTAGTAGAGCCCGCCCCCCTCTACACAGTATCCCTTGACCCAAGAAGGACGTCTGGCATAAACAATAGTGAATAAATGTGAAAAGTAAACAACAGAACCCACGGCTCCCCAGTCTGTTAATTCTCTCAAAGTTAAGAATTCCTAAAGAACATTGACTCTTTGTTGTAGGCATTTAAATTTATAAAATGTTCTTTTAAATACTGTGAAACAATAATTCATACTGTAATTGTATGTTTGTTGTTTGACTCTCAACATGAACATACTCAGAGACAGCTGATTGGTTCAGTTGGATGCAACTTGGAAGACATTTTTCTGAGTCGTTCCAAATTGTTGTTGAGGTTTCTCAGAAAGACCTGAGAGCATTTCGTAGAAGGTCATGGTGGAGAGAGGACCACAGATGATTATAATGTAGTGAGGTGGAAACAGACTGGTGGGTTAGTTTACTGAGAAAAGCAAGGTTCCCTGCGTTGTACAGGCTGTAGCAACATAAACATTGGCTTGTAATTCTTTTAACTATGTAGATGATTACCTGTTTTCTACTGATGGGTTTGCAGATATAGTGATTGTTCAAATGTTTATAAATATATATATATATATAAACATGTTTGTGTAGATAGATAGATAGATTGATAGTAAACTTGTTTTTTCTCTGTACTGGTTATAAGTCAAAGTCCCATTCCATTGATTCATTTGTTTTTTCAGCAGACGTTAATTGGATTATTTCAAATGAGGCTACGTTTAAAAACATAATATGTAATAATGTTCCAAAAATACCAGTTGATCACTGAAATCTTACAGTAATGTCAGGTGGACCTGTGTGTGTTTTCTTCTAAATTACCTCATCAAGGGGAGTGTAATCATTATTTCTCTTTCCTGTCCACTGCTGCATGAGGTGACAAAATGTCCAGTTCGACTACACAACAAACCCTGTGCTCAGTGGTAGCACCGATGACAGGACATCTGAAAATAGAACATATTTGTTTTTCCATGATTCAGTCAGTTTGGGGTTTTGTCAGATTCCATTTGTTGCTATTTTGGCTGACATTAACCATTAGGTAATGGCAATTAGGTTTTATTGTCTCGATGATGGCAAAAAACTTTACAGGAAATTAGAAATTTCTGAGTGAATTCACACATTGTGGGTTTAAAAATGTTCCCATTCAGAGAACGTCTACAGCAGCCAAACATTAGTCGGCCTGAAACCAGGACTTAATGATACTGAAGAGCTGAAGGGCCACAGTGGAAATTTTCTTTTGAAATACTTGGATGCTTGCTCTTAGCACTTACTGCAAAACATTCAGCTTCAACGGATTTTTCCTCCTATTCTTCTGGTGTTCTGTCCCAGAGCTGCAGTTATAATTGTGCCTCTTCTCATAGGGTTGTTTTCATTGTATTTGGCCTGATATACTGCCAGGTGTTGGAGGTCGTTAGTCACTGTCATATTAACGTATGCAATAATTACAATATGTCACATACACAATATACACCATACACATAAAACAACATGGCACAGATTTAATAATGAGGTCACATTACTTCTTGACCTTTGGTCTATTTTTGCCTCAGTGAATGACTTGAGCTGATCAACAGTCAGTTTTCACCACTGCCTGGTTATTATTACATAGGCTACTTATTCATTTGCTTAACTATCTGTTTTGACTGCAGACTGATCTGAACCACAGGCAGGTCAGTCAAGCACATGAACTACATAGACTACTGCATGTAGTGACTTAAACATGATTTTGCACAGTTTTATGCAATTTGATAATTAGTGTCTCATTATATGACTTCATCAGTGAGCTGACAACAAACATTTATGTTTTATAGGTCAATGTCCACGATATATAATTTGTGTAATTCACTCCCTGCAGTGTAGAGAGGTGAAAATGGTGAGAAAACAAGGTGATGGAAGATGGGAAACAGGGAGCTGGGAACAGCAGTAAATAATGAGAAATGTAGTAAAAGCCGATCTGTAATTCAGAGCAAGCAGCAGCTGTTTATAGAGACGAAACAGGTGTGCAGTGGCCTTCTTGATGTGCAGCAATACAAATACCTAGTGGGCAAAAATAGACCCAAAGAAGGTCAGTGTAACATTTAAGAGACTGCTGTTTTATGAGTCTGAGCCAAAGCAGCAACAGTTTATGCTTCAGATTTTAAAAAACAAAACAAGAATGGCAGAGGCTGAGCAGCAGGAGGCCTAATTCCTGCCGTCACCTCCAGAGAGGATGAGTAGTCCATCCATTCAAGTTTAAAGAGCACGTGGACAGCTGAAATGTAGCAGGGAGTGTGTAATTTTACTTTGCTGGGATAATTCAGTACGTTATAATAGAAGTATCAAACTTTGAAGATATCTTTGCAATTCCAGTGCCTTCAATTAATAGAACTCATCTCTAATGCCCATTCACGAGTTACCAACCCAATCACTGTCATTGTGGTGAAAGACCAAACCATGGTGTCATATCTCCACCTTGAATCACCCTGTCAGGTCAACACATTCAGCCTCCCAGGTGAGGTTGTAATAATAAACATCGTGGCACAGAGGTGAATCCATATTTATACAATTAATGTGCACCAACAGCTCAGCGTGTGCCGTCACAACAGGAGACCTGCGGCTTGATTGCTTCCATTTTGTTTAGACTTTTTTAAAATTATAGATAATGGTTATAGAATAATTGTTTGGCACTACAGTGCTGCAATTATTGACAGTCAACACTGCTATTGAAACGGAGGCTGTTATTGACATTAAATGTAGATGAAGTGTAATGTGTTTCCCTGAGGTGACAGAAGCCACATAAGCATTTGTGTTTTATTACATTTTTGGAATAGATGAGAGAGTGAGCCAGAGGCAGATATGTAATTAATTTTCTTAACTTTGATCAAGTCGTTGCCTCACAAGCAGATGTGACGCCTGTGATGTAGCATAAAGGAGGAAAGATATTCTGTCGTACAACACATTTTATCTTATTTCATTTTAACTAAATATGTGCAAAGAGTGTCATATTTGGTTTCTAAAATACAAGCAGTGACCAAACAAGACTCAGTGAATGAGCTACTGGTGCTGGTATGTCCCTGTATGAAATACGGAGAAGAGGAATTCACAGGTTTCTACCGGAACCAAATGATTAAAAAAATACAACTATAAACAAAATATCTCCTGGTTAACTGGTGCAGATGACACCAAATTGATTTGCAGACAATTCCGTTTTCATGGAAACTGCCAAATATTTTCATGGATGACACAGAGTATTGGCATGTTTGAGTTGCTGGAAAATAAAATACTTTTAGTTCAGTCATTGTAACACTGTAATGCTTTGGTGCTCAGGTTTTTATGATTGTGACATTACTTTTAAAGAAGTGACAACAGCAGGGGAACAGGTTAAAACTATTTAGTATAATGAAGAATTCCCCCGTATCATTTTATCGTTCATTAATGTCCCCTCTGAGTTTTGACAATAGATATAAATAAAATTGAAATTCACTTGGTTTCCATCCACGTACGGCTTCTAAGGCTGACACCAGCTGCTGGCACTGATTGGAAACCTGCTATTTAACAAGCACGAGGAGTAAATTATTGGTGAGGGGTACAGTTTGATGACTGCAGTCTGTCTGCATGTACCCCAAAATAACAGGAAGGGATGATGGGAGGTGTGGAGATCAAGATGGAGTTGTTATTATTATAATTTTGTGCATTGTGTTTTTGTTGATATAATGAGGATGGCTTCATCTGTCCCTTAACATCTTACCGTGTACCATGTGTAATGGGATCTTTGTTGCTCACAGTGGTACTGTATTACTGCAGTACTATTTGTAGTGCAGTAATTCCCACTACCAGTAATTCTGAGGCCTAATGGACCAAAGACCTGCTTCTCTTTTCAACTGTTTGCTATCATTTTGACCACACCCACAGTGTTTAAATCAATAAAATAAGAAGTTGTTCATGTTTATGACCTATGACTTCACACTCACATTTTCCCAGTTGGAGAATGTAGCAGTAATCAGTGTCTGGCAGGCCTGTACCTGGAACCTTTTCACTTTCCTCTAACATTTCCACCACATTGTGCAAAGGCAGTTAAGTACAAAATAATTAGCTGTGTGTGCAGCGGTGCAACCAGTTTATTCTCTGTTCTCCAGCTAAAGCTGCGCTGATACTTAAACCTGCATGAAGGTGATAAAGGGGGAAAAGACGAGAACCCTTAAAAACGATGTCAAATTGAAAAACAAAAACATTATATGTGGCAGTAAAAATTAATCTGTTCAATTCATCACGCCTGTCACTGCCCTGCTGAATGTTTAATGCTGTTTAAGACACCTGCAAGGAGCACGGGCCTGGCTCCAGAAATAAAACTGTAATACCCAGGAAGGAGGCAGGATTTAAGTTTTTCCCTATACCGTATTGAACCTTGTAAAAGCTCAGCCTCAGTTGACTTCTATGGGACAGTAATTGATAGCTCTTTTCACTGGGGGGATGTACAAATAAATGAGATTTAAAAAAAAATACCACTTCCATGGAAGCTGGCCTTCAAGTCAGCAGTGGATGGTAGGCTGGGCTAACTTGCATGTGACTCCTAGAGACTTACGTTGAACCCATCTGTCACTCTGACTGCAAACCTCACTGTTGACTTGTTTGTTTCTCATGGAGGACATGTCCTGCGTCCTTCTCATGTACTTCTGATCAATTCCTGATTCCCACACACTGTACCACTAGTCCAATGGCCTAGTTATATACTCTTGATATTCCTACTGTATAAGCTTGACTGGGAGGTGTCTTTAGGTTGTTTACTAACTGAGTCTCATGTTCAAGTCATTAAATGAATCCAATCTGAAGTAACTGTAATGTACTATGTAGAGACGTTTCTGTCTTTTTCTAGTCACACAAAAGTGTTGCTAAGAACAACTACATTCTTTGGACTCTAAAGATAGTAACTGAAGGAAAGTGATGCAGAGAGAGTCTGTAACCATCTGAGAGCTGCGGGCAGAAGCAGTTTTAAAATGCAGGCTCCAGGGTGGGCAGTTGCCATCTCACCTCTAGGCTCATCAATGCTGGCATCTGACAGTTGGCAGCAACTTTAGAATAGAAGCTCCCCCATCCATTGACAAGCTAGAGGAGAAAGTGGGTCAGACTTGGAACAATGCAGAGTACATGGTAAAGTGTTAAATTATATTAAAATACCACCTTTGTGTGTACTGTACTGTATATCAAGTCGTATAACGACAAATAACAGAAGTGAAGTATTACTCACATAGGTATTTGCTTACTCCCACCTCCCACTAACTTGGAAATGGAGAAAGGAAATATATAATATATTTGGATTGTGCTTTGATCAACCGTGTTCTTCAGTGAAGAAGAGATTTTTAGTACAGTTATTAGAAATCCTTGCTTCATAAACGTGGGCAGAAATGTTGTATCAAAGCTGCTCTATCAAAGGCAGTTTGTCTGTTTAGAGTCAAATAGACAGTGAGGAGGATTGGTAGAAGATGTCTGCAGGTGAAGTGCATGTTGATTCAGAGATTAGGAAACGTCTTCTCAAACCTTTTATTTCACAAAGATGTTATGTGCATGTTATACTGTCATACACAGTAGTCTGTTGATAGTTTAATTTATTTTTAAGAGTCTAACTATTAATTAGATTAGATTTCAATACTGGCATATGTAAACGTTTTATTCCAAATCTCTGTAAAACCACTTAATTATACTTTTTCAATTTTAGCTAAATCAAATAAGCTAATATTTATTTAAATGTAAAATGCTGAAGACATCGTTCACCTGAAGGCTTTCTTTTTATGCCCACCTCTCTCTTATCTCACATTAAAATGAAACCTTCCTTACTTGATGAGCAGTTGAACATTTCAGAAACTGATATTCTTTTTTTATCAGCTATTTTATCATGTTTTCCCCCACACATACTTTTAGAAAAAAATACGTACAGATATATGTACAGAATACAGCCAGTATTTGCAAAAAATCGAACCTGCAGAAACAGTACATATACATCTGTGCAGTATTCAATATCAATCACTACTGACACCAATATGTGTATAATTGAGTTTGAGTTTTTTTTACATTGCACTGAATTGAAATTTTGATTGGTTTGGTTTCTGTTGTTGTCTGCAACAGTCTGTTTTCAGTGTAAGGGAAACGATGCAGTCTGTTCATGTGAGCTCACAGCAGGTACTCTCCTGCCCGTATCATCTGACAAAGGTTTCCATGGAAGCTCCCATCATGTATCACAGAGGAAATCAGGTTTATTTTTATCATGAGAAAGCGTCTCAAGGTAGACCCTGCAAATTAACATGTAGATGTAGATTTCTGATCTGAAGAACATGGACCTTGATGTCACAGAGGTTCGTCTCTTCTGTCATGACCGTGAATCGTAAAAATACTGTTCAAAATTAATATTATCACATTAGGTTGTCGTTTAAATGATAACTAAACCAGCTCCTTTTCAGTGACAGACTCATCCAAATCACAGGCTGTTGTATTCCTGTGTCTGTACACATAAATGTGGAGTTTACACTGGATTGAACTAGAGAGTTTGATTAGCTCCAAACTAAATCTCCTGAAATGTTGGATTGATCAAACATGGTTATTATAAAAGCAGATGTGAATTTCCACACTGACAGTTGAGCTATTCTGACAGGTATATCAGGTCAGCCTTCAACATTCATTCACATCCACTCTATGAGATGCTGCTCAGACAGATGAACACCTTTAGAAAAGGACTTATTCCACCAGGGTGCACCCTTGGGTGCCACAGGAAGTCATTCCTGCCCAGACTCTTTAACTGCCCCCTTTGAGTGTTACCAATATGGCACTTTAGCCCAGTAGTCCTGGTAACTGCATATTTACACTTGCTGTAGGTACTTGTATATATCATCAGAAAATCATATTTTTTTAGAAGATCTTTCAGTCTTTTTTTTTTTACCTTCCATACTTATGTATTCTTTGAAGGCCTGTCTCAATTACCAGTCTGTGTTCACACTTCATGAATTTGTTCGGACTTTGTTGAAGATCAAAGATATTGCTGCTCCTTTAAAGATTTGAGTAAAACTAAAATAATATTACACCCCCGAGTTATACCCTTTACAGCTTGCGTTACATCTGACATTAATATTGCACTGTTGCGATTGATAAAGTTTTATTGATGTGAACCGCGAACATTTAATTGCGATCCTTTTAAAATGTTTTTTTTGGGGGGGAAATCTACTGGATCATCAGAGCGTAGAGTCCCTGTGAAGCACTGGAGCTGATATTGCTTTGTAAGGAGTCTTGGTTGTCCACAGACCTGCGGCCATATCTGTGTACCTGTGCTGAGCTGGGAATTGTGTCAGCAAAACGGCAATAAAAATAACAAAAGCTACAGAGAACCACTGAGAGCTGCTGAACGCAGGATTTCTGAGCAAAGCCCCCAGACTTGTAGTAAACCTCTGATCCTCCTGACAGGCGCAGCAGAAAAAATGATATGAAACACATTCATAATGGTTTCAATTGTTTTAAGATGTACTGCCTGCAGGGTCTCTAAAGAAATCAATTCACACCATTAGTTTTTTTCATTTTGCTTATTTTTGGCACATTGTTACACATTATAAAAATGGAGAGGTTTTAGTCAAAGAAACAGAAACAGACCCAAAGTTTACATTTGGGAAAACTTTCTTTACTTACTATAATTTAAAATAGTACATAACTAGTACAGCAATTTGGACAATTGTCATGGTTGAAAAGTTGGATTGGTGAGTTGTCCAGAGTATGATCCTTCCATATTTCTTTATTTTGAAACCTGGTCAGCTGTGGTCAGCATCCCCATCCAGGCTCATGATGTCAGATGTTGTCGTCACCAAGGAAACCGACAAAAGACAGGAGCAGATATAGCAAAGATTCTGAACATTTCCTGTGTGACCCGACAGTCAAACTGACATACTGTTTCTGTTGCCTGAATAGTTATAAGAACGCCTACACTTTGGTCAGAATATTGAGCTTTTCAACATTTGTCCTTAAGCCTTCAGATGATTATTTGAGAGAACAGGATGCATGTTGATTTTTGCAACTTCTATTTGTTTTCGTTCTTGTGTTGTTTGTATAATGGAACAGTGATGTAGACAGAACATTCCTTCAACATCATCATCATCATCTGAAATTCTGTGCTATTGGTTAATATTAATATTTAACAAATAACTCTGTGTTATTGCAGTGCTACCTCCATCCTGAGATCAGTCCAAAGATGTTTAGTTGACGCATTTCTCAGTTTTTTCACTAAGACAGTATTTTTCTATTAATCCCAAACACATCCAAACTGGGAACACTCTTTTTTTGCCAACCCACAGTGCACAGTTTGACAAAATATTTTTTTTATCTGTGGCTGAAGAAATGGTTTAATATTTGACTGTATTGTCCAGTGACTGGACCAGTGGCAGCTTTGGTGTCAAAAATAAACCACATCCTGATTCTATCCCAATTTAACCAACAATAACCTGTTTACATTGCATTTAATATTGATTTCATTTCAAATATTGATTAAAAAAACACTATATTTTCACATCCCATTGAACCAGGGTCTTGAGGCACTTGATTAAAGAGTCCCCAGGAAAAAAGGAAGTTGACTGCAGGAAAACATGGAGCTGCAATGATGTATCTTAGTGCCAAATGTTTAGAGGCAGACTGACACAGATAGAGGATGGAAAAGGCTGGGACCAGTCTCTCTCTCTCTCTCTCTCTCTCTCTTTCTCTTTCTCTTCTTTCTCTCTCTTGTCCTGTCTCTCTTTCTCTCCTTTCTCTCTTGGAGGATGGAGTGATAGGAAATCTAGGTCATCGCCACTGATGCATTGCAAAGTGAACTTCAAACAAACCCGGCCTTTCGTGTGACAGCTCTGTAAAGCTGTGCTACATACCATCAGACAGTGATTATCTTTTTTTCCCCAGCCTCAGCTTTACAGTTGTCTCTGATGGAGAAATTCTACAAAATTACGTGTATGAATGTTTTTTTTTTTTTATGTATACGAAACAAAAAATCTCACCGGCTGTGTAGCTAATTAGCTAGCTTTGTCTCAGACCACATGCTTGTCTTCTGTTCCTCACCTGCCCTTCCCTGAGTGGCTTCTGGGGTGTCTTATCTGTAATCATAGCCCCGGGATTTAGGTAAAATGCTTTGTTCTGCTCTTCAAGGTTCTGTCTGGTTTCAAAGGGCAGGTGATTTAAAACAAATATGTAAAGTTGGTGGACTGGATTACGTTTTATACTTTCAGGTTCATGTTTGTTTATTTAACCTTTATTTCACCAATGACGCAGCTTCCAAACGTCTTACAGTATACTGAAATTTCAGCATGTAACTTCTGGCAAACTACTGGAGGTCATATGTTCATAATGAAGTCATTCTAAACCTACCTGTTGTGTCAATGATGTATTAAATACTCTGATACAAGGAAGCCATCTTCCTTGTATAGCTCTGATCCAGGACTGGGCTTGTTTCCTAAACCAGTAGAAGTTTTCTTGAGTTTAATTTTTCTCCTGCTGTACTGAAACATATACCGCATATGAAAAGTCCCCTTGAAACTGATGCCTTTCCAGCCACTATTAATGAGTTTGCTTGTTTCATTTCGGGGTAAACATTTCAAACACACCCTGAGGTTTTGATACCATGTACGTTCAGACCACCTGCAACTCTTTCTGCTAATTAAGTGAAGCACAGAATCGATGTGACGGTGGGGGTCTTTTTGTTTCAGCTGCTGGATATGTTAGAGGTTCTTTCTTTCAAGCATCATTTATAAATCAAAGTCCAAGACATGGATGACAGAAGGCAAAGGCAGAAATAGAATGAGAATTCCTTAAAATTTACAAGTTAGTAAATAATCCAGCATAACCTGCAGGACAAAGTAGTCGGACACCTGCTGCATTATTACTGTAAGACAAGACTTTGAGGGAATGGAAGAATGCTAAATAATTATATATATATATATATACACACACACACACACACACACATATATAAATGTTTTTTTTATTGCTGCAACATTTGTTATGGTCACAAATTATGGAATTATTTATTTGAAAAGAATGTCACTAAATAAATCCAAAACTAAACACAAAACTTCTATTCATCTAACTGGTTGATTTTGTATTTTTGTAGTGTTTACTAGCACTAAGGCCCTAAAACATTGACTTATGTCTAAATGTTGAATGTTGTTGAAGCAGATTACTATCATTTTAGCTTGGATTATTATCAAGTATATCAAGCAACAATTCATTTTTTTTACTGTAATTAATACAATAATTTCTGCCATTGTAGTTCAGTGCCATTCTTTCTATTCATGTGACTGTCTAAAAGAGATTTAAAATGGAAGAGTTTTGGTGCAATTTGCTTTTTTCTGTTAATGTGAGCTCTGAACAGTACAGTCCCAGTACTGATCACCAGGCCACCTCTTCTCTGACCCATGGCTGTCTGTATATATTATTAAAAAGATTAAAAAAGCTGGCCTGGCCTGGCCTGGCCTGGCTCGCCTCTGTGAAGAAGTTTAGTATTCATCATGTCATTTGTTCATGGAGGTGTAACTGCTACTTGCACCTATAAATGAGATTCCTTCTTTTTTGGCTGGGACTCTGTCGCTGTTTAAAGACTTCAGGTGCTCACCTTGGTTAATTGGTGTTATTTGAGTCTCAGGCAGTTTTCACCCCACATTTACCTCAGCTAAGTGGTGGCACCTTGACAAGACTGAAGATAGGTGGTGTCAGATGTAGGCCAAGAAGGCTGTAAAAATATCTCAGAGCAAATTCACGTCTGCCTGAGCATGCAGCTGTTTATTTTAGGAAAGCAGGTTGGAAAGTCATTTCACCGATTTCTTTCTTCTTTTTTTCCTTGTAGAAGAAGATAAAACAGGAAGCAGGTGGGACTTTACTTTTTTTGTAAGTGCAGTGAAAAAGTATTTTTGTCAATTTTCTATGGTGCAGACTCAGATCAAATATATACCGTACATACCCCCCTGAATGACATCCTTCCAAGTTGGTTGCTTATCACTGAAGATAAAGTAAATGGACTCCTGCAGCTGACATGACTCGTGTCAGTGGAATCAAAGATGCTCCCACACATGCTGCGTGTAGAGTGTAACTGGATTTCCTGTGTTGTGTTGTTTGCTGAAGAATGGATGACAAGAACAGCAGATAACAGCTGTCACTCACTGCTATCAAACTCTATTTATTGATAAGAATCACTTCCTCAGTGGTTTTAGGATTTGATTAAAAACACATTAGATATACTGCGGCCTTGTGGTATTTCATTTAGAAAAGTAGAACTCATCTTCCATTGTAGTACATTGTTGTACAATCTAACGTATGGCGTTCAAACAGAGTATGTACAAAGCCATCTTCCTTGTATAGCGCTGCGTGATGACACAGCCATGTTGGCAATCTTTAACGCCGTACGTCGGAATGATGGAACAAGGCTTTCTTAATAAATTTATCGAAGGTGGTGATGTAAGAGCTTGTGCCCTAGGTTGAGTACATCGGAAACCGAGGAGGCCTTGCAGTGACATTTGTGTGTTTGTGTCTGTGTGGGGTTGATCTTAACTGCTGCTTAAATTGTGGCGTTGTTTGACATTTAACTCTTGTTTTCATTGTCCAACAAGGAGCTTTAATGGCTCCCTCCACTGACCCATGTACTGACCCATGTGCCACTGTTCAAGCTGAAGCTTCTTTTAGACCAGGGGTCAGGAACCTTTTTAGCAGAGAGCCCAAAAAAGTCACATATTTTGAAATGTATGTTCGTGAGAGCCATACTTTTTATTTGCTCTAAATACAAATAAATGTGTGAATATTTAAACAAGACCAATCATTGTGTATGATAAGTCTCTGAAGTATTAAAATGAAGTTATTAAAGTTATTTACGAATAATGTTGTTGTAGTGGCACTTTGGCCCAGAGGCAACGTGTCATTGGTATGGAAACACAGGGTTCACCTCCTGGGCAAGTTAGAATCCCAGTCAAGGTGGTTGGTACCCCCCGCAGGAAGGTGATATTACATATCATGTAAGACCAATCTTAATTTATCGTACGGTCATTAAATGCAACACCCCTGCAGACTAGAGTCATGAACCCCGTTTTCACCTTTCATGCCAGAAATAAAAGATGGCGTACCAAGCTGTTGATTTTACCGCAATTATTTAACACAATGCAAAGAGAGTACACTGCAAATACACGAAAACATTTTTAAAGATTATTTTATAGTAAGTAAGAAGTCACTATGATTTCTGTAATGCTTTTCTTGAATATCATCAGAAATTATTTATTATTTATTGTGTTAAAAAATGCCAGCTAGGATTTATCTGAGAGCCAGATGCAGTCATCAAAAGGGCCACATCTGGCTCACGAGCCATAGGTTCCCGACGTCCTGTTTTAGACAGACGAGAAAAAAGCAGTCAGGGCATATAGATCGAAACGTACATAATACAAATGATACTTTAGTTAACTTGTAATTTTCCTCATACACTTGTGTGAGGACTGTTCCCTCCTGGTGCAGGGCTTAGGGTAATTTATGTATAGTTTTTGATCATTGGGTTGAGCAGAGCGGCTGAGAAAACTGCTGAAACATCATCTCAGCCCAGGTGTTGGTCGTCCACAAACCAGTGAAACCCCAAAGGCCTTAAATAGAAACATCTATAAAGGTATTCCTCTCCCAGTACATGCATTTTTAGATGCTACATTTCAGAAGCCTCCTGCGTGGATTGTTTGCAATGGTTTTGTGCTTATGTAAAGAGAAAATCCATTCCAATCCCCATTAGTGGTTAAAATAAATCAGAGAAATGAACCCTGCCTGGAATTAGTTTATGAAGAAATACTTTCTATCATCAAAAATTCAGCTGCTATTACTGTAAGTAAATTAGATTAAAATATCCTCATTCTAATCTACAGAGTTGGAACTAACGATGCTAATTGTTGTCCTCATTCTAATCTACAGAGTTGGAACGATGCTAATTGTTTCCCCCTACCTTTAAGTCGGGCATTGGTGCTGTATGGGGGCAGTATTATATTTCAAAATAGTGTTATATCAAGAACAGTTGTGAGATTGTTTTTTATTCATGAATTATTTATTGTGGCTTTCGTTAAAAAAAACCCATTACTATATTAATCAGGACAGTGTGTCCTCGAGGAACGTTGGAGTTCTGTTCCTGCGGCGCGACATAACTCGATTTTCCTCGACTACCTGTTAGCATAGTCGAGTATCATAGGTACTTCGAGGAAAACTTATGACTTATGCTCAGGAGCCATAATGAAGGGCAGAAAATCTATGTCTTTTGAGTATTGTGCCTCATGACCACATATTCATCCACTCTGCTCGCAAACAAGTACCCGAGTGAAATTTGTTTTAATGCTGTACATTTCAATGATGGAGGAAGACTTTCCTAATAAATTAATGGGAAATAGTGATGTAAGCATGAAACACCGCAGGTCGAGGACATCATAAACCGAGGACTCCCAATGATCTTTTGTTGCAGATTGTATTTTACTAACCCGTCTGCCTTTCCTGTATCATATATATTTTAACCACAAACGGCTGTCAGAATGTGACAGAAGATCTATCATTTTTATATCTACAGTTGTAAAATTGCAGGTAGTAATGCCATCAGTCCTATTGGGAGAGGATCCAAAAGAAACCATTTAAAACCTTATAATCACACTGTTGGCTTTATTATTACACCACGCCACAAGCATGCTGTCCACCAGCCCTTGTTGGACAGTTGTCCTCCAAGCTGCACACTAACTGGTTGAATGAGTCGAGGCCATTTGCGGACAGCAACCTCAGAGGGAAGGGCTGGATGGCTGGGCATCAATGCGGTGTTTGTCCACTTCTCTGCTCACTGAGGAACCTCTATTCACATTAGGGTTGCTTTATGACAAAGAAAGCTCACAAGTGCACATTTTCAGTCTGAAGACGGAGATTTTTCCTCATCCCCTCATCCAAATGCGCCTCACAGAGACGCGGTGCCAGAGGCCAAAGTCTTGACAGGGTAGTCCAGTGAGGAGGAATTGAATAAGTCCCTCTTTGCTCTGGCCTTGTCCCTGTCCACATGCCTGAAATTCCCTTAATCAGTATCCAAACTCTTTGGAACTTCGGGCTTTTGTTTTACCATCATTATGGAATGTAACAATTCAGGGAGTTGTTACTGAAGTTGTTACAACTTTAAAAACTGTTAATTTGTACATACAGAGCCAGAGACAAATCGACACATTTTACAAAAAAAAAAAAAAAAAAAAAAAACGGCTCCACAGTTGTAGAACATATGACCAAACTGTTATTCTGTTAGCTAAAAAAGATGTATCATGAAGAGGAAAATCAGACAAGTACTATTGAACAGCAAAAAGACAATTGTTGTCCTATTTAATAATTAAAGGCTGAAGTGGACTATTGTACTACAAAATGTGGTATTGTTGTTTTTTTTTTAATACATAAATCTGTATCAACATTTGGTCCATTTTATGATAAAACAAACAAACAAAAAAAACAGCAACCTTTCTGGTTTCCGTCAGGACGCCACTGCATTTGACTGCACATGATAAACTGTCATTACTTTAAAATACCACGATACATAACACGTGCATAGTTAGACACACTGGGATCCTGCTAAGAATGAAAAGACTCCTGCGGGTCGCGGGTCTAACGCTGTTGCATCGTCGTGGTAATAAATATTAGAGGGTTACTCTTTCCGATGTTTTTTCAAAATAAAATCCCGAGCTATGCGTTTTATCACTTAGAGGTAATAAATAAAGTGACACATTTAGGGCAACACATCCTATAAAGTTTTATTTTATCTAATCATGTTGTGAAGTCTTTCAGTGAAGGCACGGCGTTTTTGGTTTGAGTTGACTTGTATGTGGGTGGGTAGATCGTGCATACTTGACGCATCTTGAGAGAGAAAGAGAGAGAGAGAAAGAGAGAGAGAGAGAGAGAGAGAGAGCGAGCGAGCATCAAACGGGATCCTCATCCTGCATCACTTTGGAATCTCGCTCTCTGCATCCAGCGCTGCTTCACCTGCTCCGCTGTTTCCTCTGGCTGATTCAGTGAGAACACCACCCTCCTGTCACATCTAACCAGACATTAATGTGTCTTATAATGCTCGTCACACATCATTGACTGCAGAGATTGTTATTTTTTTCTTTTTACATCTTGGTCTTGACTGCTGTGTAAAAGTGACCGGCTGTTTTCTCCCCCCACCCCCCCCCTGTGCCATGGTTCGTGCCATTTGAGGCTGGCAATATGTGAATTTTGTGGGAAGACGCTGCGTCTTCTGGGACTGGTGGACTATTTCACAACTGGGATTTTCTTGTGTTTTACCCGAGATTTTCACTCTGCACCCTGAAACATCTTGCAGTAGACCGTGATGTTGCTGTGCTGCGTGAACTGACAGCAGAGTGTGCGCTATCGTTGGCAAATTGCGTGTGGGTAAGTTAAATTATGATCCAGTCGCTACAAAGTTGCTGAATGGATGCTTGTGCTCAGTGTTTTCAGGTCATCTCACCCTTTCCCTGTCATTCTGTGCACAATGTGGTTGATGCGCTGATTTTTCACGTGCACACATTTGCATCATATGCTCTCTAGCGGGCGTTAATGAGCGCATCCCTGATCTCCTTATATGCGGCACATGAATGCGTATTTGGAGCGGGAGTAATTTTTGTTTTTCTTCGGTACGCGCCGAGTAGCGGCGGTGAAGGATAGTGAGTGCGGCTCGACAATGACTGCAAGTATTTGTTGAAGTGTAGTATTTTGAAGTAAAAGCCAGTTATTAACGCAGATCTAAAATGAAAACGCATGTCTTTTTTTTTAATATCTGATTTATTCGGCGACAATTGTTTAAGACTGCGCATTTTGCTTTTCCTCCCGGTGCGTCAGCAAGATTAGTGTGCGTGTACTTGCGTGTGAGGTAGGCGCGCGAGTGTGAGAAAGAGAGCCTGTAAAAGTGCGCGATTGCGTGTGTCAGTGAGTACAGTGTATAAGTTCCTCTACTGCTGTGTGTGTGTGTGAGAGAGAGTTTGTGTGTGTGTTTTTGCGTGCCTCAGGGTTTCTGTGTGCATGTTTGTTTGTGTGAGTTTTTGGGGATTAATGACAATTTACAGACCCGATTATTTAACAAGAATTGAGGGTCGGTCTAACTCCGTCTGTGTGTGTGTGTGTGTGTGTGTGTGTGAGAGAGAAACCCAGGCCCTGTAATTCCTCATTATTTCTGCGGAGTGATTGCTTGGCCACACACTGATGCCTGTGCCTCTCTCCTGAGTGTCAGTGCTTGTGTTCCCGCTCCTCTTCCCTGCCTTGGATGGATGATGGCTTATGATGGTCCAGATGGATGATGGAGCTCCATTTTGGATCTGTGACCAGACTGGGCTTTGCCAGTCGAACATATTTGGGAATCAGGAAGTGATACTGATGTAAAATTGGAGCAGATGCTTTCTGTTGGAGAAACAAAAACCTGACAACCCTTCTCTCTGTATCTGCTCACTCTAGTATGGCTGTTGCATCTTGTCAAGTGACTGCAGCAGAGATGTTTCTTTATCTGTAACGTGCTCTTGATATTCATCTTCTCCACATTAGTTCCATCTTATTTTTATTTGAGCCACTGCAGACGCTGCACTTAACCTTCCCAGCTCCCATTCCTTCCTGACACTCGCGCTTCGGGTGATTTCATCATGTTTAATGACGCTGCTGTTATAATCTTTATACATCTCCTACGTCGTAGGTTAAGCTTTGCCAAAGGACCACCTAGAAGCACATGAATTGATAGGCAACTGGCAACGGCCACTTAACGGAACCCTGCAGCTACGTATCGAGCTGAGTCGAGTGCTCTCTCACACAGAAATTGATTTAGACACAGATTATGTCATCCAGCCTTGCAATGTTTTATGCTGGTCAAGTTTATCCACCAGAAACCTCCTGCTCTTCCATGAATCAAATGGGATTTTAAACTGATAAATGGATAATGGCAGTCATTAGCATAGTTTTTGGTCAAATTAATCACTTAAATAATTTCATTCACAAACTAATGTAAATATCTGCTACAAATATCTATATCGGTGTGGACGAGATGGGACTCAGAAATTTAAAAGAATAACTGTAGTTTGAAAAAGCAATCAATTGCTGGACATTTCAGGCGACCCCATTTAAATTCCAGGCGATTCCACACCGGGTTGAAAAACACTGGTTTAGCGCTTTTACCTTTGGCAGAGAGAAAAATCTAAAGACATCAAGAACATTTCCTCTCCTTGGTCTTGATTGATACTTTCAATTTTCGAGGAGCTGTCAGTGAGGCCCATTGGCCTTGGCTTTGCAATCAAGGGAACGGACAGTCAAAGGCTTATCAAATGAAAGACTTCTTAATGTGGTGGAAATAAAGGGTTGTCTCCGGATGGAATATTGGCTTCCTGTAGTGTATGATTGGAGTCCATGATGAAAATGTGAGAGGAAGGATGGGGAAGAGCAATGGTCATATCTGTTAATTTAAACCCTGAGTTAAAACTCAAACTGAAGAGAGACAATAGTGATAGGTGATCCACCCGGCAACCTCATAAACCACCCCAGCCACTCAGATTTTTTACAGACTGTTGGGAAATCTGTGAAACAGAAGCTGTGGACAACAATAAATAACAGACGTGCTCCCAACTTAAATCCATTTTCCGCAGACATAAGAGTCCCCCTTTTCTTAGTTTTCATCACAATCACTCAGCAGAGGTCTGATGTAGTTTTGCTGCAGCCAAAATGTGTATTGACAGGGACAGGTAGAGTAGGGTAAGAAGTGTGGAATATAACACTTTCTCCAGCTGGTTAAGGTTTTTTTCTCCTCTGATTGGAGATCGGCTCGGTGTAGCAGGAAGGTGCTGTTACTTTTACCTAACATGGTTATTTCAATTATGTCAAAAGACGCCATTTCCACTGGGCAACTCAAATGTACTGCATGTTGAGAAACGGAAGACAATCCCATATTTTAGAATAGTTATCTGTTATTTGTAGATAAATACTGTATATATTTATATAGGTTGAAGAGACTAGTAGAGACTGGAGGAGCTAATGTTGATGCTACGTGGGCATCACTGCTGTAAGTCAAGATTCATGCGATTGTGTTTTCTTGTTATCCAATTGATGGAGCTCCTTTTTTTTCTTCTAAAAGGTAATAACATGTAAACTGCAGTTTGGTGAAGATATTGTAGCTTCAACAAAAAAGCAAGTATGTGATATAAAACAACTCCAGTAATGCTATGTCAGAAAGAAACACAGTTGTCTTGTTGTCAGCCCCTTTGAACTGATAATGGGCTAGATGATATTGTAATTCTTAGATGAGGTTTGCACTTACAAGGGACTCCCCAAAGTTTCACCCTACTGTTAAACACAGTATATCTGAATAGCGAGCTTGGAGTTTTCTTGGCTCACTGTACAGGACTACCAAGCTAACAACATTTTAGTTTAGACTTCCTCTCCTGTTCCACTTTCCCCAGTCCTCCAAAAACTGAAATTCTATTTTGATCAAACATTTTTTAATATTTGTACAATAATAGTTGTTTAAGTTGAGAACAGTTGGACACTAATCCCTGATTGTTCTCTTTATAAAGAGACAATATCTGGCAATGACATTGTCCTTCCATTAAAGGAAGGACAATAAAGTCAAAGTTGCTCCAGAGAAGAGACGTTTTCTTTTTTTTCTTAGATAAAGTCAAACTCTATGCTTTTTTTTGCACTAAGTAACATTTCTTTTATATTTATTTCCCTTTATTTAAAGACCAAGCCATTTTAGCAGCTCCTTTTACACCAAATTTCCCCAACTAAATCTTTTACCATTTAAGATGCTTATCAAGAGACCCACCTTCAGGTTTGATGCCATTTTCAGAAGATGAACCTACATTTGTGGAACTGCTGCTGATACAAAGAGAAGTAGACTTTGTTCTTGGATGTCCTTCCAATGGACAAGGAAGTTCAACCTGTTCTGTCCTTTCAGAAGACATTAAGTTTTAGAGGACCAGACTTTATGGAAGAATAAATGACTTTAAAGTTTGGGCCTCTCTTTATTGCCTGGCCCTTGAGCTCTGTCATTGTGCCTTTTAATGGTGTTTTCAGCAGAGAAACATAACACAACATGATTTGTCCAGAAAATGGTTGTCATGGCCCAGTTAGTTTATACCTTGGTCTGAAAGCCAATTCTTGGTTAATGTGAAAGTGAGGGACTGGGTTCTGCTGTTGTTGTTGCTGTAATGCAGGCTTTATTTACAGTATTACCGTCATGTACTGTAGGGGCCTTTACTCTAGTGTTGCAGCACACCAACATATAGTGTGAATGACAAGCGTGCAATTTTCCAGCTGTCTGTGTAGATTGTTTTCTGAAAGAGGGATGAAGCCACTATGGTATGACACACTGAATATATGAATGGTTTTGTAGAAGTCTGACACTAACTGAAATCAAATGCAAAGTAACTGTTTATTTTTGAATTTTTCCCAGGGGAAAATTAAGGCACTGTGTGTCAGCTGTGGTATGGCTCTGGCTGAAACCTAATGTGTTTATGTCTAGTCCATTATAACACAACAAAAAGGAATAAACGCTCAATGAATGACTTTTGTTGCACTTCCACTGATGAAATAGCCCCTCGAGTGGTGATAAATTACACTCGTGTAAGATATTTTCCTTTTCTATCGGTATGTAATGTTCAAAAGAACATTTTATTTCTTTTTGCTATTTTTTCCAATCCCTGGTACGGCAGCTCCCTCTGCAGTATTGGCCCAAAGATAGAATTACCATTTTCATTTAATTCTTTTTAGCAACACAGTCATCACACCATCTCTTAACATGATCCTGTGGGACCCATCTTGCCTGAGAAGATGAAGGTGATGTGTTTTACATTGCTCACAGAGAGATGTGGATAAAGGAAAGGAGATTGCATGTCAAGGGAAACAAAGTGAGCTATTTATTTCTTTTCCATTTTCAGTCCTGTAGTCATTGAATTTATGCTTACTTCTTCATGAAGGCTTTGTTGTGACATACTGCGCACACACAGTCCAAAGGTACAAAATTCCAGTGCGTAGGAGGCTTTAAAGGGCTGTTGGGAAGCACATATCCCAGAGATGCCCCTGAACACGAGTATTATCAATGCAGCCTTTGTTTGTATTTTCACATATACATAAAAAAAAGTAAGTATTTTAGCATTTTACAGCAATGCCTGATGGTGAAGAGTTTCTTCAAACACAGTATGAACGAATGTATTTGAAAAGATGTCCTTAAATGTATTTTCAATTCTTTTCTTTCTATAAGCAGCAGGGTATGGACAAAAAGCCCCATCAGTGGATGAAAGAAGAATCTGCTATTTAAAACACAAAGCAATAATGTAGCTAAGCTTTCACGCAGCAGAGGGCTTTCAGGGTAGCTCTCGAACCACCTCTGAGCATACTAACAATATTATTTCACATGCAATGCAACATTAGGACACTTGTATAGTCAGACACATCCCCTTCACTGTTGTTGGTAAGGGTCGGTACCAAAAACACCCTGCTGTCCTGGTTTGACCTCCATAGCATGAGTCCTCAGCTATAGTTTGTCCTGATGAATGCGGTGACATTAGAGCTTCACTAAGACACACCACCACCAGCACAGACCAGGGTTTATGACTTCCACAGTGGTGTTTCTGACGGATATGACTTGCAGTCCACAGCAACTATTAGGATAATTTGATTCAAGTGTCTGTACTGGCATTCAAGTCAAATGTTAAAACATGTTGTTTATCCACTAACATTACAGGGAGGTTCTGGTTCTCTAGGCAAAATACATAGAAATTCAGATTTTTTGATGTTTATAGGAAAATTCTTGCACTCACACCACTGCATGAAAAAAAAATTTTTTTGTATTTTTGTACACAGACTTTAATAAAAATATTCAGCACATCTACCTACACCTACAATATGAATTGTAAGTATTTTGATTTTTAATATTAAATGAACTCTGAGGAATGTTTATTTTATCACAAGCCTAAATTAATATAACCCAGTCACGCTTCACATCCATTTTCCCTGTATCTCTCTGGTCTCTTTATACTAGTGAGTAATACAACATGATTTAATTTGTTCATCAAACGCAGCTGAAAAACACACTATTCCATTTATTGAAAGTAGATTGAAATCATTATAAGAATAGGATTTTTTTAAATTCCCTGGAGTTAAAATGTGATCTTCGTGTGACCATATAAGAACCAAATCCAAGTCTGTTTGGCTCATTTATTGTTTTCTTCATCTGTGCTTTATATCCTTACGTAACAGTTGCAGTGATGGTACTGTTCCCCAGTTAGTCTGATGATGAAGATATTGATTTTACGTTGCGTAAACATCCCATACATCACAGCTGCCGAGTTACCTTTTGCATTTTACTCGCAGCTGCAGGAACACGGCTGCGTTTCCTCCCTGCTGGACTGCAGACCTGCAGAGACCCGGCTCTGGCTTCCTGATTTATAGGCCACTTTACCAGGAGGGCCTGGGGACATAACCAATCCTTGTCCTCTCCCATATTGAATCACGGCTGCCTTGCATGGAGATGTGGGTCGTGTGTTATTGTGAGAGAAGCTTATTTAAAATGTGCTGTCCAGCTCTCACTTGTAACTACAACATGTATGCTCACCTTTTTCCTGGCGTCCGGTGCTTAAACGTTTACGGAGGCGCAGAGACAGAGGAAACAGTTTTCACACTGAGAAATGAACACTGTTCTCACACTGTGTTCCAGGATTTTTATTTCCCAAATTTGCTAGCCCTGTTATTATTATTATTATTAACAACAACAACAACAACAATAATAATAATAATAATAGATTGACATTGACACACATCTATCAATCTATCAATCTATCTATCTATCTATCTATCTTAAATAATGCAAAAGCCAAAAAAAGCATGTCGATCATGATTATGGACATTTTTTGTCTCATTAATAACTTATATAATTAAAAAAAATTAAATAAACAATATAAAAAAACCAAAACATTTTCTGTCATAAAAATAGCATATTACAAAAATATGAGGAATCAGTACACTAACTTTTTGGGGCGGAGAAGAAAGATTCCTTTATACCCCACGTTTTTTGTTATACAAAAAGCCAAATTATATTCCTAATAGCCTATTAAAATGTCATTATTTTAAACTGAAAGGCCACAGGCAGAATACTCAATCCTCATCTGTACTGAGCTCTAATCATCTTTTATCAATAATCAAAAACTTCCAGGCAAATAAACACAACTAACATAAAATCATTCGTCGTATATTGCAAGGTAATATTTCAGGCAGAAAAACAAATCTGTGCTTTTTGAGGGGTTCTTATGTGTTCTGCATTTGTTTGGGAGTTAATTCTTGCATTGTTGATTAAAAAAAAAAAGAGAAGAAAATCAGGGAGATAAATGTGCTACGGCCCTAATGATTATAGCTGCTGTAGGGCAGACATTTATTTACTCGTGTTAATAATGTGTCACTCCCCTTCTATTCCTGCTTAAATCAAACCCCAGCTCCTGGGTTTGTACTAATAGTGGATGAATTACAGTGGGTTTTTTTTGTACTACATTACCCGTACAGATATCTTATTGGTCTATCAAAGAAAAAAAAGAGAAATCTAAAGCTGTATTCAATATATGGTCTTTCTACAAAGCAGAGATCTTTCAAAAAAAAAACTCTTACTTTTTGTTGCTCTTTCTTGAATAGCATCAGCAGAGTGTGGCGTTTGCTTCAGCAGCAGATCAGTCTCGGTGTCACAGATTTAAATTTAGGCGTGAAGTAGAGGTTGTGTTTGAGCGAGATAAAGAGGCCAGACGCTGCAGCCTGCTAATATCAGCTGCCGCTTCCACCACTCTCCACCACCTTGGCTTGATGAATTTTCACTTTAACTCCTTTGGCTGTGGGAATGTTTCTGTGAAGTGCTCCCAGGGAGAGATGTAGCTCACGTTAGAGGAGTTCCAGATAAAACCCTGAAGAACGGGGCTTACACGTGTCACTCAGCGGCTGCAGCAGCATGTCTCCTCCTCAGCGTGGATCTGCTGCAGACCTTGAACTCTGACCGTCTTTGATTGACATCAGCTCTGCTGATCAAGAAGGAGGGAGAGGAGACGAGAAATGATTTACCGTCTTCTGCTGCAGAAATGTAAAAAAAAAAAAGTGTCTTTGACAGTTTTAAATGTGTGCTGGAAGAACACACTGGATGTTTTCGGGATTTTTCGTGTCATAACCTTAAATTTGCTCCTTTCTCTGGGATGAAACTCAAACTATGATGCTAACGCTAAATTGAAATTGTTTGTTCACAGTCACCCGGTTGACTTAATTCTCAATAATTAATTTATTATTTATTGTCATTAATAAACAGCTGATTTCCTTTGACACTTCTAGAGTAGAGTAGAGTAGAGTAGGGCTTTATTCATCCCCCTTGGGGGAAACATACTAGTACAGTAGCCAGTGGCAGTGCAGAAAAAGAGAGAAGAGGAGTTAACACAATAAATAGAGTAAAAAGAACTAAGAAGCAAAAAGCACTCCAAAATTAAAGTAAAACCTTTAGAAAAAATATACATAATAAACAAGAAAATATACATATTGCACAATAAAGTGGCAGAGGAGGGTGCAGGTAATCAATGTAAGGAGTTAAACAGTCTTATGGCTGATGGGAGGAAGGACCTGCGGTAGCGCTCCTTCCTGCATTGTGGATGCCGGAGCCTGCCGCTGAAGGAGCTACGCAGGTCCTCCACAGTCTGGTGCAGCGGTTGGGTGGGATTGTTTGTGATGGAGGACAGTTTTGTAAGTGTCCTGCTCCTTGCGACCTCCTCCACCGAGTCCAACGGGCAGCCCAGGACAGAGCTAGCCCTCTTGACCAGCTTGTTTAGTTTTTTTCTGTCCCGGTCAGTGCTGCCTGTTCCCCAGCAGACGACGGCAAAGAGGATGGCAGAGGCCACCACAGAGTCATAAAAAGTCCGGAGGAGGGGTCTGGACACTCCGAAGGACCCCAGTCTCCTCAGGAGGCGGAGGCGACTTTGGCCCTTCCTGTAGAGGGCGTTGGTGTGTGTGGACCAGTCCAGTTTATTGTTGAGGTGCACACCCAGGTACTTAAAGCTGTCCACCAGCTCAATGTCCAAGCCCTGGATGCACACCGGTGACGGTTGGGGAGACTTTTTCCTGAAGTCGATCACCATTTCCCGCGTCTTACTGGGGTTTAGGCACAAGGAGTTGCCCTCACACCAGTCCACGAAGTCCCTGATGACCGACCTGTACTCCAGTTCATACCCGTCAGACACGCAGCCAACAATGACTGAGTCGTCGGAGAATTTCTGGAGGGGACAGCTGCTGGAGTTGTGTGTAAAGTCCGACATTCTGTATATCAACTTGTTTTTTTTTCCTGTCTCTATGGCAGCATCTGTCTCCATGACAACTTTTGAGTCCTAATATTCAGTAGTATGCAGTCTGTCTTTGTTTAAGGACAAGTTTGAAAATAAATAAAAAAAATCAGACAATTCACCCCAGGTAATCTAGTTAGTTTTAGTATTTTCCACAGAATTTAGATCAGGACTTTGTGCAAAGAGGCTGAAGTACATCACCACAGGAAAGATGTTCTCTGGGTTAAATATCTGTTCCTTTTTTTTCTTTCTAAATAACAGCAACATCTTTGTGGCAATGAGTTGTTGTTTGGTCTGATGGCCTGACATCATGTCCAGTTTGTTCTTTGCAGGTATTCAGTCTCTTGTCTAGGATGGGCGCTTCAGAAGATGTAATGTTATCTTCGTTTTTTTTTTTTTTCTTCTAGGTTGTTACAGGTTATTCTGGATTAACTGTGGTTATTCAGATCTGGCCTGTAAATAACTGGGCTCCAAATAACTGGTCTCACATTTAAATACGTGTAGTGTTGCTGTGTTAAAAAAATAATAATTTGCAGGCTGTTTCTTTGAACAGTTTCCAAATGACACACACTCATTTTCTCACCACACAGAGACAAGTGAGAAAAACACAGGATTACATAACATCCCCACACACACACACGCGCGCGCACACACTGTATGTGGTTGTTGTTATTCATGTGATGCTATGGTGTTGCGCCGAATGATTTATGCTGCTTTTGTTACCCACTAAGAGGAAATGGAAACCAACACGGGAGAAAGGAGGAAAAGATTGCTTTGCTGTGTGGAATTAGTTTGAAGATTATGCTGAAGAATTTGACATTTGGCACAGGAACAGGGAGGTTGGTTAGTACGCCGGGTATTGGATAACTTAAAATGGAATATTTCACTGTGTGTGTGTGTGTGTGTGTGTGTGCGTGTAGAGGCGGTGAATGAGTCATCTGAGTTTGTAAAGGCTTATGTGAATGTGTGATTCAGTGTATGATTCAGAGTTTGATTACATGTAAAATGTGATAAAGAAGGAACAAGAATTGATGAGCTGAGAATTCACTCTGTCCAACTTTCTGCTTTTAGAGGAGTCAATAAACCAGTTCAATTAGACTGTCTGTAAGGCCGATTTGCTCCAAGGTTTAATTAAAAAACAGTACAGTTGACCCCTAATGATCATCAGTGTAAGTACAATACAAAAGTTTGGCACTTCAGCATTAGCTTCATTTTCTACCCATCTAGTTATAAAACCAAGGTTATTTTATCGTCTGATTTTAATCCAAGCCAAAAGAATACTATTCAATCCAGAGATGCAACAAGTAAAAATGTTTTTTGTACATGTGATTTGCTAATACATATTTGTGTTGCTGATTCTGATTTCCCTCAATTGACAGCCTATACAAACAGAAGTATTCTCCTGCTAATTTTTATTAAGTAATTAAAAAAAAAACTTTCCTACAAACTGAACAAAATGTCACCAATCACATAAAATTTGAGCTTTAAAATGAATGAAAAAATGAATGTCAAAGTGAAAAATCTGTAGTTCTTTTTTTAATATCCATCAGTTCCTTGGTAAACATGTAAAACCTCGGTGGACTGTAGCTGAAATCGTGTGTGAGGAGGAGTTGCTCCTCTTTGGGGTTAACGCTCAGCTCCAAGGGTGTGAAGACAGTCTGCCCCATTTCTCTTGCTGAACCCTCCTTTAGATGTAATTGAATTTCGGATTAATCTGCAGAGAAGGAAATAGGGACGAGGAGGAAGCAGTGGCTTGAGAGGCGGGAAAAAAGAAAGAAAAAACAATCAAAGAACGAGAGGCAGATGAGGGCACCTTCACTGTAAAGAACGGGATCAGCTCTTTTGTGGGATTTTAGAAGAACTGTTTATTTCTCTCTGGATTTCACATAGTTTTCTGAATTCTCTTTTACTCTGTTGTACTTCCGATCATATCTTTGACAGACAGCTGGGCCGAATCCCTCACTTTTCACCGGCTAATAACCACTTGTCAA
>NC_024320.1:14486790-14519879 GCF_000523025.1 Cynoglossus semilaevis
ATAACCGGAGAGAAATTGAATGTGTAGCCTTGATAAACCACTCAGAATCTTGGTTCTTCAGCATCAGATCGAAAAAAAAAAAAGATAAATTAGAATGATTCCTGGGGAAAAAACACAGTCAGTATAGAAAAAAACACAGAGAGGGAGATGAGGAAAGAAAGTCAGATTCAAAAAGGGTGCGTTATAAAGCTGTAATGATTCCTCACACATCTGAAGGTTAATCATGTTTGAAGCTTTATTTAATTACTAACTTCTAAAGCAGTGAATTAAACAATGGCAGATTTGCCGCTCTGTTCTTCTTCCTTTCATTTAACTAATAGTTAACAGACTCCAGGAGCACACGGGCTCCGTCTCTGACCTTAGTGCAGCTCCTGACTTGTTGAATCGTTTTAAAATGTCATCAGTTGTACATGGTGACAGGTCTACACCTAATTCTATTTTGGAAGAACAGAAAGAACCAATTTGTGGCAGGATCTTCAGCTTAGTTTTGCTGTGGAAGAGCTGTTATGTATTGAGGGAATGCTGGGACAAACCAACATTTAACATTTACATAGACATGTAAAATATGTACAGACAAGCAAACATAGAGTGAGTCCTCGGTTTACGACGTCCTCGACCTACCGTGTTACGTGGTTACGTTGCCATCTCCTATAAGTTGATTAGAAAAGTCTAATTTCATCATTCTGACATACGCCATTAAAACTCATAACAAATGAACACGTCATGACGCAGCTATACACACAAAAAACGGTTGTACGCACAACATTAGATCCTGCAGTGTTCACTTGCTTTTTCACTTGTTTTGCCATTCATTATGGTTCCAAAGCCTAATTCAGACTCGTCTGATGTTTTCATGTCCTAGGTTATGATGTTACCACTGTGTTAGTGTAGGTGAGAGACATAAGTACTTATGTATCGTGCCGTAGGAATGGAACTCCCACGTTGGATGAGGATGTCTTGTATGTCATTGTGAAGGGCAGAATCCATTTTGTATATCTGAATGTGAAACGTGGCCTTGGTCCGTTGCTTTGTTTATGACATGAGAATGTCAATTGTTAATTGTAATTAAAAATTAATATATATATATAATATTCCCATTCATTTCCCCAGTGCGGCATCAATAGTGTTCAACCTACGACATCGCAGACTGCATCCTTGAAAAAGTCTTGAAAAATATCATGAATCCTATCAGACCCAGTTTGAACTGGGTGTCATGCTGAGGCTGTATCAATGCCATAATTAAATCTTTTTGTATGTGTGCGCAAAGCAGAGCTTCATATATTTCAGGCTGCCGAAGTCTTTAGTCTTCAGGAAAAACCCAGATATGACCATCAGCTTCAGGGAGGCTGAGCAGAAGTGGCGATTCAGTGGTTTCTCCCTCTGTGAGCTCACACCAAAGCAGCAACACTTCTTTGTGCTTATGTTGCAGACTTGTGCCCAACATGAAAAACTAATTAAAAAGATAAGATATTTTGTCACTGCGTGAATCTTTTCTGATGCTGCATCATTTTCAGAAAGCAAGTCCTTCATGACAATAGGCCTTTCATTGCAGTAAAACATGGCAGCATTTCCGTCTTTGGGTGAGGGCCAGATTTTCATGCCTCTGTTAATGTCTTAAGGCCTATTGTGGCTTTTCAGGGTTTCCCTTCAAGCCCTACTCTAATGCGGCATTGAGGAATCTATGTGAAGCATCTTTGTGCTGACTGACATGCCAGTGAAAGTGTCCTTGTGGCCCAACATTAGCTGTTTTTCAAAGCCAAAGCAAAAATGGCATGTTTGGGTCTCTTGACTCCCCCCGGGAGAAGAAATGGAAATCAAGCGTGTAAATAAAGGAGATAAATGGGCAAATGGATGAGGAATATTGCAAACTGCTGCTGACGTCTGAACAAACATTGTTATTTTTAATGAGGGAGTCAACAGACAGATTGTCAGTAATAGTCTGGAAGGTGCACATTCATGCAAATTGGCAGAGAAACAAATCCTGATTGTTGTTTTGTTGAGCAGGTTGTGTTATTTGCAGCAAGGTCTGATTTGCACAAATGCAAAAATACATTGACATTTGCATGATGTATTGCCTGATTATAATAAGTCACTCAAGAGACACCAGTGTGTGAAAGAAGAAAAGATGTTTTTTTCTCCCAGGGAAACATTTATGAACTATGATAAAATTGATTTTCTTTCATTTGTTTGTTTCTCTTTTAGGACTGGGGGAAAAATGAAAGCTCCCATTCCTCTCCTCGTCCTGCTCAATGCTGTCATGGTCCCTTGTCTGAAAGTGGTGTCCAAAAGAGGCTCAGGTGAGTGTTTTTAACCAAACCAAAATGTATTTGTTTATTTTTGCTTTCTGTGATATCGAATCGTTCAAAGTCAGCAGCTCAGAAATCGGATGACCTATTAGGGATGAAAAACAGAGCTGTCCTGCATCATAACAGCTTGATTTATGAGTCCGCAAACACTCAGAAATTCAATTTGAGGTCCAGTGAGTGATGATGGAACATGTCGTCGTTGATCTCTGCTGATCAATGACGCTGTACAATTTTGCTGACTTTGTTTAAAATGATAGCAACACTGACTGGCTTGTTCTTGGCTCCTGCTGCACAGCTACCGTATTTAACCTCTTCTCTAACCTGTTATCTTTGAAGTTGTCAAAGGTGATTGGGGAAGTGTTATGTACAGGGGTTTTGTATTTGCATCAATTAATTTGCATTCTGGGGAATTGAGCAGTGGCTCCCCTAGTATTTATCTATCTATCTATCTGTCCGTCCATCCAATCAATTATCCATCCATCCATTGGTTGTTTTTGCAGTACAACAGGTAAAATGCCCATGTTATTGTATGATTATTTGTCCAAAGTTCCCAGGAGTTGATATTTGCACGATGGAAAGTTGTGATGGTCCAAATCATAGGCAGCAGACCCCCATTGTGTTACATTTTAATTAGCGAACTTCAAATTTCCACATACTGTCCAGAGTCTGTCTACATATGTTTTTTTTAACCTATGCGTTAAACCAAGGACAAGCAACGACACGACACCCTTTAAAAGCTTTTTCTGCGTTTCAAGTACTCGTCCCTGCAGGCCTCGTTCTCCAATGCCTCACAGAGGGCCGTTGCCCGGAGCAAGGATTTTAAACATGCCCACTGATAAATGAACAGCGCGTTGGAGCCAGGCGCTCGTCCTTTGTTGCTTCTCTTTTAGATTCTACAGCTTTATTAGAAGCCATGCTGTTTGCGAGCTAGTGCTCTATTGTTTGGGGGGAGGGAAGAAGGAGAGCCTGGGGAACGAGAGGCTCTTTGAAATTGCCTGGCTTTCATTTTTTATAGAACAGAAGAAATGGGCAGGAGGTTGGAAGGTGAGTGTCTTGGTATGAAAGCAGGGCAGTGTTTTCTCAGAGACAAAGACGGTATTGACACGCCGTGTACAAAATGCTTCTGTCGCAATTTGTCTCCAGTGTAGTGGGTAAAATATGGAGATGTAATTAAAACAAATGACATTTTTGCTTCTCTATTTGGACAAACTGCAAGTCATTAAGTGTCAACACATTATAGGAAATTAAATGACTTGATTGACTCCCTCGGGGACAATGAATCAGTTACCCAACATGCCTCTCATTTCACTGACTGACACAAACACACAAATAAACACACACTCCAGCCCAGACGCACTGAGCAGCGTTTGACCTCCCATTATTAGCAGATGATTTCACTTAAAAACACCCCCCCGCTTTCCTTCAGTAATGCCTTGTATGCATTCATACCTGTGGTGGAACGTATGCTGCATAATCCTCAGCACGCACGTGTAGAGCATTTCCATTTTTTGTGGTTTCTCTTTGTTATAATGCTGATATGGACTGAATGCTTGGCTGAACAGAATAATTACACACGTTTCTGCCTAATGCAGCATATCAGGTTAGACGCTGAAGTCAAATTCTATATTTGGATGCTCTGAGGGACAGATGTGCATTATCATCAGTCAGTTGATTGCAGGAGTCGTTTCAACTTGATACCGATCGTAATAACTGCACTCTGCTTCGTCAAAGCAGTTTTATGTAGTATCAAATTAGCCTAAATGTTTATGGCATTTAATGATTTTAAATTAAAATGTTTCAATGTTGTGAACAAAGAGACTCTTGCTTTGTTTAATTGGACAAAACTGTCTCAAGTCTTCCATGGTCTCTGTCCCGACATTTCTGGAGTGGGATGCAGGCTTGATCTCCACCAAATCCATTAACAATTCTTCAGCTCTTATTTATTTAGTTTTTAAACCAGACACATTTTGGTGAATGGCCTCTGTGGGAAACAGTGCCGACTTTACAGTCTGCTCTTTGTCAAGAAAGAGACAAAGCGTCAACCTTTCCCAAACCAACAAATCAGTAAGAAAACTACTGCAAACTCCCTGTTTATTATCACATTTAATGAGCTGAAACCGGAGACAGCTTCATAGTAAAGCACTCACCAGTAGACTCTGCAGGAACAAATCTATTAGATGTATGTGTTTAGAACAGTAGCGACTGCTTTAGCTTCTCCTTTCTCAGCCTGTGGTCTCATTATTTGAAGCTTCAGCAGCTGCAATGCAGGAAACGTTCCATCCACTTTCACTGACAGTGGCCCCTTTAAAACAGCATTGTTAACATGTCTCCCCAGTAAACACACATGACAGCTGCAGATTTATGTTCTCATCTCTGACATTGATTAAGAAAGTTTAGCCTCTCTCCTCCTCTGTGCTGTTCACTCATTTGTCCCAATTCTTTGTCAGACACTGATGAAGTGACCGAGGCATATGATGCATACCTATAGAAAGACTGACAAACAGAACTTTAATAATCATTCGGGAGTTCCCTTTGGGAAATTAAGGCCACAGGCCATACCACAGGCTCCAGGTAACTTTGGCGAGATATTACCCATAACACTGTCACTGTGGGTGCTGCATTCTGTGAGTCAAGCAAATGCAGAAAAATTGGGCCTCTACGGCCTGCATTCCCATTTGGATTGCAAAATTTCCTTCTCTGCTTCTAGTTCCTATTAAGGAGTGTCTGCAGGCTCAGCGTGTCGCTCTGATGAAGAGTGGCTGTAAATAAAAGCCGACACCACAACACGACCTTGGTTCCCATTAGGGAGCAGCCGCTCATCATTCGTCTCTTCTCCGTGTATTTATCTGCCGTTGCTACAGTGGCACCTCAACATATTTTTTTAACCTCCCCACCCCCACCCCCTCAGGAACCAAGGACATCCAGGTAGAATTTATGCTTTTCACACTAGGTGCCTTGCACAACCCAGGGAAAAGGCTGAAGTCAGCCCTAATACATCAGTTTAAAAACAAAATCTCCCTCCCGACCATGGTAATAGAGCTAATCGCAGTTTGGACAATAATAACCAGGGCCCTGCTTAATAGCACCAGACAGTAGATCCTAACAGGGGACGTCAGTGCACAGCACAAATTAAATTACGGCAGCCACTTGACTTTGCTTGAATTGATATTAAAAAAGGTTTTAAAATATGGCAGGAAGCTGTCA
This sequence comes from Cynoglossus semilaevis, assembly GCF_000523025.1. Taxonomy (NCBI): domain Eukaryota; kingdom Metazoa; phylum Chordata; class Actinopteri; order Pleuronectiformes; family Cynoglossidae; genus Cynoglossus; species Cynoglossus semilaevis. The sequence continues at coordinate 14,492,301 of NC_024320.1, forward strand.
GCAAGAACCTAAAGCTGTAGTACCCAGGATACCTGTACGAAGAACAATTCAAAGTTAATCCCCTCAGTCGTGTTAAGAGGCTAAACAGAAACCAAGCATGTTTTCTACTCTAGCCTCATTGTTGACACTGATCAGGACGTCCTTCATATGAAATATTAACCAGCGTATCTACAGACTCAGGTGGGAACCCCTAAGAATCCGATCTGTTGCTAGCCCAAACGCGAAGTGAGGTCTAGGGTGTTAGAAGGCTTAGCTTGAAGACGACCTAAAAAAATCTAAAAAAAATTAACATGCTACATGCAAGTGCCCTGTGAACAAGCTGCTAATACACTGTAACAATACTGTGTTTCATTTGGCTCCAGTGATCAGTAACAGCCATAAGTATTTACCTTATTTCGTACGCATAAGCTTTTGAGAGAGTATTTACAGCATTAGAATAATAAAAGAAAATAAATCAATGGAGCTATTTGCTCAATACCTAAGAAACAATAGTATAATGAAATTTAAAAATACAGCAGAAGTTACCTTTGTGGCTTCTGCTGTAACATTTTTTTCTGTGTTTTAATGAGATAAAAAAGTAAAGAAAACAAAGTTGATACATTTCACAAAAGGGATAATAAGTATAATATATATATATATAAAGTATATATATATCTTAACTTATATGTGTATTTTATATATATATATATATATATATATATATTGTATATTTATATTAAGAGGAGATTACATCTTGGTTAAAAACAGAAGATCTTTCTGCTTCTGTAAAAAATCTCTATTTCACACACACACACACACACACACACACACACACACACACAGACAGAAAAACACACTCAAAAGGGCGAGGTTGCACGGTTGTGCATTCCCATACTCCATCTTCTCTCTGTCAATACCACATTCCCACCACAAATGTTGAATGATTGCCTCCACTGCGCTGGCTGCTCCATGCAGGAGGAGATTGATCACACACATGATATTTGAAATAAAATGGCTCCACACAGAGTTGTTTTCCCACCCGCTGCTCAGGGACGTAAGAGAGCGCGAGACTCAACAAGTGGGCCACATACAGACCTCCCGAAAACTAGGGTTTTTCTGGATATGTGTGCTCCTATAGGCTGGAGATACACGGTCCAGCTTCTGGCTGTGAGATGGATGACGATCAGTCACCTGATTTATGAGCTGGATGGTCTCGGTCTGGTCTGTGCCCTGACCTGTAATAATGTTTCAACACTACAGCAATTGAGAAAAATGTCAAGGAGGCGTCTAGAAGGAAGCACTGCTGTTTGTATGTGTGGGTGAAATTGTTGAAGTGTGCTGATTCCCTCCGCTGCTACTGAGGTGTATTAAAGTGGATGGCAGTATTGTTTTATCATTTATGGCGATGTGATGCTCTAGTAGAAACTGTAGATGATGTTCAGTTGATAGTTGCCAGAGAAAACAATAGTCCAGTAGTTTTTATACTTTTTTTTCAATATTGCATGAAGGTAAAGGCCTACATAAATTAAGGTGAAAAAGCATTTTGGTTTTCTATGTTCTTTGACTTTATTGGTTTAATCCAATTACCTACAGCCATCCTGTTGTCATTTTGTCATCACCTTTATAGGCTCTACTTATAAAACTTTTGATTCTTAATATATCTTGTCCTGCAGTGGGATTAGGCTGCAGTTAAAATGACACTGTATTATATAGACATTAGTCTAACCGGGGCTGTCAAATAATTATAATATTTCACAATGAATCACAAATTGATTGAGTGAATGGGAGTGGACAATTACGTCTCCTCTTTTGTCCATCATCAAACACAAATAGGGGCAGAATAAAAAACACTTTGGTCACACAGTAAACGGAGACAGAGACAGTGGATGTTACTTTAATTTCCTTTGACCGCTGCGTCCTTATGATGTGCAGCCGCACAGGGAAATGAAGCTGTAGTCTCCCTCTGTACAATGTAAATGAGCTAGCCATAGCCATGGGACTATAGCCAAAAATATCATGGATTATAACCTGGGGCTCCAATTAATGATTAATCCACATGCACTGATACTATTTTTCCTTTCCTTCGGTATCACCTTCTGCCTGCAAGTATCTGATCATGAAAAAATATATATTTAAAAAATATATATTTTTTGCCCTTTGATTTAACATGATGGTTATTTTTTCCAAAGACTGGCAGGAATGATAACTCGAGTTGCATAACGAGGCCAATACACTGAACTCTCATCCCATAATCATCATCATGAGCTTTTAAATCAAGGGGCAGTTAAACCAAATAACTGAGCTTCTCCTTCCTTTTCTCCTGCAGCAGTAGCGTCTGTGATTTTAGTTTCTGGATCTAATGTGTAAATTGCACCTATCCTACACCAGAGGGTAGGCATGCTGTGTTTCAGTACATAGTAAATTAGACACCAGTAGTCCCTGCAGGAGTGGAGTGAGAGTGAGAGGCTAAATGATAGCTCACATCGCTCTCTGATGAAACGTCTCGCTTGAAAAGCAATAAACAGACTTTACAGAAAAAAAAAGGCTGTTGAAAGTGTGTGTGTTATAAGATCGGAGGGAATCAGGAGCAAAGAAGAAATTCTACTTTAACTTTTCTCTTTCTTTCTGACATGTAAAGCCTTTCTGTAAAATTTGGTTAATCTAATTTTGAGTCAATGATTGGTTATTTGGAATTTTAAAGAGGTGAATCAATGACTTTTAATGTAATCACAACTTTCATAATAGCATTAGCATCCAAATTTGGCATCAGTCATACCATCCATTGAATGACGTTTAAAAATGGTGTATTTTTATTATTATTTTCTCTTTGTAGTGTTGTAGAAAACATGAATTATAAACCTCTTGAAGTAGCTCTTGCATCAAACAGCTCACATGTGAAGAGGTTTCTTGAATTCGTCTCAAGCTGTGTTCTCAAGTACAATAAACAGTCTCTTGGCAAATTAGTATTGTCCACCCACTACAGATGTTACCAGGTGTCTGTAAAAGAAATCTGATCAGGACCATAACAAACTGCACCAATAGCAGTTACTAATTTGTGGTTGTGTTGTGGTCATTGGAGAGGTAAAGGTCTGCGAATGCAGAAAGTCTCCCAACAGCCTATATATGTGATGAGGCTGTCAGGCTCTGTGTCAGCCAGACACGCAGCATGTGGCCTTTTCAATGTTCCTTTATTTCAAAGTTGAGACACAAGCTTCCTTGCAGGGTTTGAGTCCTATTCAGTCCCTCTTTGTTGCCCAATGACAGCTCAGAACCAAAACACTGCCCTTTTTTTCATTTTTGCTCATTTTTCCTTTCTTCCATAGTCAAAGTTGGTTTGGCCAAACCACGAGCTGGTGCTACAATATGCAGCAGTTTCACTGGGAGTCCTGGCAATTTTCTTTTTAAAAAAAAATTGAATTCAATGAGCAACGAAGAAAGGATGTAAGAACTTTTGGATAAAAAGCAGTTTATTGTCCTTGCATCTCTGTTTAATGCAAATCCAAACTCCTGTGAGTTCATATTTTAGGAAGAAAACCCTCTTCACAAACTGATGTAGGGGAATCAGAATTTTAAAACTTCTTCCACACCTGGTTCTACTTGGTTTGATTTACAGTAAAGCCATGTCACACACTTTTCCGTCATGTTTATTGCATGCGCTCGATGTGATTCATGGTGGAAAAATTTGAGACCAAGTATTTACAACTCTCCAGGGTTGGAGGAGAAATGGGGGAAGGTGGTGGTGGATTTCCCTGCAGTGTAGTGATCAATAAATTTTACATATTAATAAGTTCCACTGTCATCTCCAAGGCCTCTTCCTCAGATAAGCCTCCTCCTGGGCTCTTATTAGCCAATCAGGGAGCAGCATAGCACTGCACACTTACCTCCCCCTCACTGTTTCATGAAACAAACGTGTAAAAGGGCTACGCCAGGAGTGTGTGTGTGTGTCTGTGTGTGTGTGTGTGTGTTTTTCAGTGAACCGTAAGGGCAAAGACAGGGGCGTCACAGGGGGCATCGTCATCTATAATTTACCAGGGGTGTTTTTCATCCATTTTTATATGTCATACTGCTCATTGTCTGCTCTGTAAATGGGGGGAGTTTTTAACAACAGCCATATAATGCCTTTTCACAGCCCTCTTGGCCTTCAAAGTGATTACATCCCATTAGGTGACTGAAACGTACTTTAACAAAAAAAAATCAAAATCAAACCGGTGGGACATATCAGTCATTGTTATTTTATGATTTTTTCCACTCACTCTGCTGTAAATAGGATGGGTGTCATACAGAAATAGCAATGGTCTTCACTAAAGTTGCAGCAACATAGTTTGGGGTTCAAGAGCCGAGGTGATGGCAGAGCATCTGCAGCATGGAGCCAAAGAGCTTTCAGTCTCCAGTTTGGATCTTCTGCTAACAGAAAAAGCAAGTGGATGTAGGCGTTGCAGCTCAGAATCTGCCAGTAGCCAAGCAACATCACACTCTGCAATCTCACTCGGCTCTCAGCTCGTCTCCAACCTCTCCCAGTCCGCATTAAAAATTCAACCTTTGCCTGTGTTGTGCATGTGATCATGCCAGTGGGCAATTAAAATATTTCTGCACCCTCTGTATATCTGCCGACATCATACACACTTGTAGGAAAATGCTGTATAAAATGTCCAGGCAGCCAATTAAGTTTGGATTTTGAAGTCTTCCTCACAGAGCAGCAGTAATGAGACTCGCGGGTTAACACTACACGAGGACATACTAGACAGTCTGCTCATCACTTCACTGAAGGGCGGGCAACCCCTCCATGTTATCATACAACAGCTGCGGCAGTAGCGCTAATGCATTTTGGACTCTTAATAAAATCATCGCTCCTAGTTTGGTCTTGACAGACTCAGTACTAAAAGGAGAGACGCTGATGTTGTGCGGTGACAGTGAAAGAAAAGCGAGATTATAATGTTTACTGTGAAGACCACCCTGGCTGTTCTAGAGTAAAACAGCCCCTTCTTCGCTGTTTACACCCTCTCTAAGGATCTCCATCTCATTTCGTGGGCATTTTTTTCAGGCACCAAGTGCCAGGTCTGAAAAAAAAAACCCCACAAGGACAGCAAAGGATTATGGTTCCGTGCGCTCTTTTCTTTTCTTTAAATATGCAAATTGCAGATTAGTCTTGGACGGAAACAGTGAAGCAAGGCAGTTATTATTCTGTGGGGTGATTTATTTAGTTAGTTACTTCAGCAGGGTATGTAGGACATCTGAAGGTATAAATATATATCAGGCAATGCAGGGTTTCTTTAGTTTTTTAGCGTGCGAAAAACTAAAGTGTGCTGTGTCGAGCAATGTCAGTGTTTTTTCACGTGTATATGATCCAATAACATGAAGCTGTTAAAAGCACATGCACTGTCTACATCTATAATTGAATAATCTAATGACCTCATTTATTCTTCAGGTTAATCAGTGCAGTTCCATTAGAACATCTTCAAAACACGGCAGCTACACTGATGGAGTTCCCCAAAATCACATCACAGTATAAATCACTGCTGCTTTCATTAGTGGCTGCAAGCAAAGCTAACATTTTCAACAGTGTTCTCTAACTATTCTTATCACTAAGGTGAATTTGACTCCAAAGGTCACAGTGCTAATGAAATCAGTGTTTAGTCCACAAACACCCGTGGTGGTCCAAACTATTGATTATGCACATGCACACAAGCACACAGTCTTATGAGTGCAGTGTAGGGCAGATGAACAAATCAAAAAATGGTGGTTTCCTATTGATGAGAGTGAATCTGCTGGGGCTTCCATTTTTTTTTAACATGTGTAATGCATTTGGAAGTAGATTATATCACAAAGCACCTAAAATATCAACAGGGGGCATTAGGTCAGATGCCCGGCTAGTTTTAGACCAGCTTGACCAAGCACAGTGCAGTAAGGCTGAAAAGCTGACAGAGAAAAGAATGTAGGCAATACTGTATAAAAATAATACAATGTTGGTGCTAAACTGTACCTTTTATTAGAACGCCGTGACCGAGAGGTTCATTAGGAGTTTCTGGAGCCACTGGTCATTCAGGGCAGAGTCATTTGCCTCCCTTGTTCTAATGGTAGGGTCCACCTCGGTTGGAAAGCATGCATTATTAATATGCGCAGTGGTAACGTTGGCCAACCCTGATTGCTTGTTCTCTACTTCTCTAATTGCACAGTGTGTGGCCGTTTTCCCACAGTGACTTTTTTCTCTCCTTCTTTAACATCAAGGACGTCTTTGTCTTTCAGCTTGTCCCCAACTCTATCATTTAATCCCAGTGTGTCCACTCTGTTTGCTTGGAGTCCCAGAGAAATGGCCATTTGAAGCATTCCTTGACCTCTTTTTTGGCCCTCAGAATGGAGTCAGACTGTGCCAGAGCAGCCCCTAATTGGGTTGACAGCATAGTGTCTCGCCTCTTGACACCCAGCCCTCTGACAGAGTAGCTGGGGCCGCCTACGCAATGCTTTAGCTGTCAAAGGTAGTCCCACTTGTGCTGTTTGAACTTGGAGTCACAGAAGGTTTGACGCCGTCGACACCATCAAAAAGCTCTTCTTGAGTATTTGCGTTTGCATTGTCAAGTTGTAAACACTGGCAGACAAAAGCAACAGTGACTGTGGCGTTAATGAATAGATTTTAATGGACACTTCAAAGAATGTGTTTGTTAATTTTCCGTCACCGTTTGTGTGTGCATGGAGCTCTAATGAAGCTGAATTAATTGAGTGTGGGGTTGCCAACGCGTGCAACGTGATAATGTGGAATATGTTTTTCTCTGCTGTGTGGAGCCAACAGTTTAACTGGGATGCGTAGGCGAAAGAATGGTGAGAATGGGAAAGATGAGGCAAAAGGGAGAAAGGTCATGAGGCCGGTCATTATGAAATAATTCCTCCCCCTCTCTGCATCCGAGGGGCATGTCTGAACCCATTATGGTAGAAGCAGGAAGACAGCGAGCGGTGTAACTGCAGGTTCTGGCCCTTGGCGCCCTCTCACTGATTGTCTATGTTAATTAAGACAAGAAATGAAAGTGTGACGTATAGGAACACAGTTTGATCCAAAAAAATGTAAAAAGATGGGGTTACACTCTGTCTCTGGAACAAGTTTGCAGCCTTTAGGTGGAGCTAAGTAGACAGTGATTTATGCTGCGGCCATGTTTTTCTTTTTTTTTTGCAGGTGAAAGAGGTACACAAATCACACCACAGGCACAGGCATCGGCCTGCATGAATTATTGAGATCCTGGTTCGTCTGTCATGTTGAATATTTCAAAGTGAGAAAGGCTGCCGTCGCTTAAAACCTCAGTAGCTGGCACATCATTTGAAGACATGGTCACCATGGCATTTTTGTTAAAAGAAAAAGAGAAATCTCTCACTCCAGTGTGGGAAATAATAAAAAAAAAAAACAAACAAACCACATCATCACCTCCGAAGTTCATGTAGAACGTTTTTAGTGCAAAGTAAGTGGGCGATCAGGAGATGTCATCAGTTCCCGCGCATGCCAGTTGCCAGGGAAACAGAAAGTAGAGAGGCTTTTCTCAAGGATCCTGTTAAACATTTAGAGTCTGCACAGTGAAAAAGGCAGCAAGAGAGAATTAAACGTATGGAAGAAATGTCTTATGGACGTTTCTTTTTTCATCTTTATATTTTTTCCCACCTGCACTTTTGAATATAAATGGGTTGAAATTTGTGAAGGTTCTTATTTTATATGTCACAGTTAGAAGTGATGAAATTGAACAGCTCTCTGATCTCTAATTCACCTTTAGGCTTTTTTTTAATGATTCACTTAAAAATTGCGAGAGGAAATTTAAAAAGATTTCCAGGGCTTTTTACCTAAATGTAACCCTTGATGGTTGACTTGAACAGTGCTAAAAACCACATTTTGAAGTTCCCCACTTTAATGCATTAATCCCCATTTTGTTCCAATACAAAAAATAAAATATTTCCCCTGTCATGTGACTGTCATGCAGTAGCTCCATCGCTAACCCGCTGAACTTCCCTCAAACAGATAAAGTCTCTCTGCTTTAACAACATGGACTCAGCAGATAGCTCTGTGGAATCCCTGTTAATTACTGTCCAGAAGGTGATAAGACCTGGTCAGAAAAGCTAAGAGAAGAGATAAGAAGGATCAGGAATGTGCCTGAAGGTTTTCCAGCCTCTTGGGCCAAAACAGTCTGGTTTTTCAGAAAACCTGCTGCTCACAGTAGTGACCATTTTTCTCCATTATCTTGGAAATGTATGGTCAAGGCAGAACACTTTTTATTGACAGGCTAGATTTGTGGGTAGTTTTATGCTGTTCTTAGTAAAAATGTTGAGCTTTTCCATAACAGATTATCTAAAGTTTGTATGTTTTGAGCGCTTCAGGTCATTCCACCAATTTTGTTTTCAGGTATTAAGTCATTAAGTGAGGCTAGTCAAATGATATCAGATAGATTTGGATTGCCGTCATGTTGAGGACACAGTAACAGCAGCATGGAAACTCGGCTGATTGTCTTAAAGGATCTCTACAGCATTGTGGTCTCACCGCTAAAAGGTGGTGTTCTTTGGGTTACATTACATTTCCAAATGTAGCAACAACTCCTGTGTTGTTGTTCGTTCCAAATACAAATGATCCTCTTCTTGTCTGTGTGGTTCACTGCAGTCTTCAAGTACACTTCTCAATGTGAACCCCCAATCAATTCCTGTGCTCCAGTCTCCAGTCACTGTCTGTCAACACATTCTTCATGACAAGCTTTAAATCCTTAACCAAGATCTTGTATTTTACAGGCAGAAAAGTGGCCGTCAATCAAACCAGTTGTTGAAAATTGTCTGGTGAGAAAAATAAAATGCAGTTACCAAAATTTTAATGCGATATGATAAACATATCACTTAAATTTAGTCTCTAACTGTGGTCTAAGCATCTGTGTCCATTCTCATATTTCTCCCTTAAATCTTTAGCCAGAATTTCAAAAGCCCAGTGACAGGCCCACATTTGTATTATTGCCTAAATCTGTTGTGTCGTTCCTAGCAGATTGTAGGAGTGAAGCAGAGAAGAATGCGCTCAGCATCACCTCCTTGAGAGGAAAGTCGGCAGGAAAAACAACCCAAAATGATAATATCTGTGTATTTTTCTTGCTTTTCTTCTTCTACAAAACACTTTCTGTTTAGAATAGAACACAGTCAACTACAGCACAATGTGATGCAGAATAGAACACAGTCAACTACAGCACAGTCTGTCCAATTTGCATTTGCATCCTCATGAAAGGGGAAAAAAAAAACCCATAATCAAATTTCTGCCTCACTCTGCCAGAGTACATCCTCCCACTAACAGGAGAGTTTTAATGGAGCTGCATCCTCAGGTATCCTCCGTACATGTAAATGAGTGCAGCTTGTTTGTGTGGTGCAAATATGGGGCAATAAAATGGTGCAGAGAGAAGGGGGTCGGGGAGTGGGGAGAGAAAAGTCATGTAAAATCTACGGCTCTCCTGCCCCAGAGTGTTGTCTGAATTATTTATGAAAGTGCTGACAGAAGAGGAGCAAGTTCAACAAGGCAGGTTCCTCAGGGGGGCAACAGCAGCTGACAGTCAGGTGGGGCCAAGTTGTCTTTCGGCCTCTGTGTTTTAATGATGGTCGACCGGTCTCCTTATGTAAGTCTGCACTTTCTCCTGTGTCAGCTGAAAAAGGTTGCGTGTGGATTTGTAATCTCTTCCGTGGCTGTTTGACTGCTTCCATTTTTTTATGATTTGCTCTCGGCCCAAAGCTTCCTCTCCCTCTCCTCCACACTGTGTGTTTATTTCTCTTTAAAAAAAGTCTATCATCTGCCATGTTATTCAGGCAGGTTTAACCTGAAATATATACGGTATATTTACTGCATGCTTCCTGTAGAGCTCAGCTGTAGGTATAATAAATTGGCGCTTTTTGGTGGAGAAGATTAGCCAGTGCATTTTTTTCCAAAGCACAGCCTGTAGGAATTCAGCAGCAGGTAATGGATATGGCAGCAGCTGATAACGCATGAAAACACTTCAGTGAAACCTAAATCCTATTTGGAATAAGTTTCCCTTTGCTTTGACCAACATCTGCTTTCCAAAAACTCAGCAGCGGGAGTCTGGAAAAGGTGAAAAAGAGTATCGTTACTCCAGGTTACACCAGATAGCTGCTGTCATGAAGATGAGTTAAGTTGCCAGAAGGGGAGTTCATTTGCAATGAGTGAATGAAAATTAAAAAATATAAATTATAGTATCAATAAAAGCTGCTGCTGCTGAACAATTCTCCAGGAACTTTTTTTTTCACGTCTGATTCAATTATTTCTATCAACCGAGACTCTGTGTCTCTTTGTAGAAGTATCTACCTCATGGTTCACCTTCGTTCCATATTTTTCTTAATAATGTGGCTCTATTTGCCATTTCATTTACTTTTGTATGTTTCCAGTTAGCCATCATACTCCTCTATGTGATTTGTTGTAGAAATAGGTGCAGCTCATGTCAATGCTTTGGTGAAATCATTGTTAAACATGTGAAACTGCCCACTTCTCACCAACACAGACCATAATGCATTGCTACTCCAGGCTACTACATGAACTGATGACACCTGTAGGTCTCCCTTCTGTCAGACTCACCATATCAGAGGATGGACACATCATGAGTGTCAGCAACAGGAGTCCCTGCCGGCACGATGTCCCCAAGGGGGCTCACTTGTCAATGAGAGCAGCACCTTGAAATCGTATCTGACCACAAGGGAATAGAGTGAGGTAGGAAGATGCTGACAGATAACGCAGAGAGATGAATTGTAGCAGGGATAAAAAAAAAGCATTTTGTTTAACTAAACAGGCCCAGGTTTCATACTTTTAAGTCATATTTTACTGATTTAAATCAAACTAATTGTTATTACTAACGGAACCCCAGGGTTCACCTCCTGGGCAAGTTCGAATCCCGGTTAGGGCGGTTGGTACCTTCCAGTGGACTCACCCCCCACAGGAAGGTTTGGGGGGTTGGTACGGTGCAGTGTGATTTGGGTGGCGACTGCTACCCCCGCGACACGGTAACGGATAAGCGGATGAAAATGGATGGATGGATGGATGTTATTACTAACCATTACATAACCTTTTCTGTGACATGTTTTCTTTGGTGGTGCAACCTGGATTTTTTTCTATATTGCTTACTTAACTCTATACTAAAAATTAGTTATGGTCTGTGACTAGAGAATTTGTTGAAGAACATAAAATATTCTTATTCTCATGTTGGTGTCCATGTTGGTTCATCTGATCACTGCTCCAGACTAAGTTCGAACCCATATGATTGGTTGATAGTGCTCATCGGTTCTAAGTTCTTTGATGAGCCAGTGAGCAACAGACTTCCAAAATAATGAAAATATTAATAGTTTAGACCATGTGAAACAAAATGACATGTCAGTTTTAGTTTAGTAATGAGTTACAGCAAAAGCTCACTCTGTAATATAAAGGCATGTACTGTATACAAAGAAATACAAATTCACCATCACCGTACCAATTCCATATTAATAACTAGCTGTTTCTCTGGGCCACTAGGCCACATATAGCTTTAGCTCTGCACATTTCTGGTGCTATCAAAAGAGACACCTCACTCCCCCCTCCGTAAAAATCTCCCAACTTTACTCATGTGGGAAAGTGTGTGTGCATGCTGAACTATCTCAGCAGTTCCCAGCATCACTGAGCTGACAGAGTGTCTTCATAGCTTAGCTCAAGTCTCCTTGGTGCCCATAAAATCTGTGCTCCATCCAAAAGTTTGACAAGAGAGCCTGCAGTGGCCCACATATACACAAGAGCACTCTCTGGTGAGAAGCAGGGGGCCAATTATTAGAAACTGTGACAGAATGGGATAAGTCCCCCTCCCGGGGACAGTCTGGGAAGCAGGGCCACAGTGCACCTGACGCCCAGTGACAGTACTAAGAACCCTGTGATACTTCCCTATCAGAAACAAAGGTGTGATGGAATCCTTAAAACTGAGCTGAAGGATGTGATGGTTGTATTCTCCCAGCAGACACTATAACCGGCTCATTTTTTTTAACTGTGCTGCTGTCTGCTCCTACGCCCACCCCTTGTCTTTATTGAGATTTAAATAAGAACTTGTATCACAAGAGAATCTAATCTTCTTTGGAGTCGATAAATCTCAGACTTACGTGGACAGGAAAAACATAATCATAGTAGAGGAAAGGAAGTCCTTCTTCACTGGAGATGATGGTTTAAGAGCTGGGGATTTAGAGATTTTTCTTTTTTGTATTTTTTTTTTTCTTGTTGTTTTTGGCATCGCTATGAATTTTTTTTTGCTGAAATGGCTGCCAAAGTAATAATAATAATTATTGGGTGAAAATTAATATAGTTGATTTGGAGCAGCTGTGAGACATGGGCATGTGCTGTAATGATAATTTGAACATAATAATCAAACCTACACGCAGAGTACAGTATGTGATATAAACCAAAAAGTAACCCAAAAGTGCAGCCTTTTACAAAATTATGTGAAACTAGAGTTGGTAATGCACATCATTTATAACCTTTCAAACACATTATTATAGAAATTGTATAGAAATTTCTAAATTGCCTTTGTTATTGTAGACCCTGATGCCTATAACTTATTTACATTGAATCCTATTACCTCATCCCATTATTTGTCAACTTAATGAGAAGAACCTCACAGGTTGTTCTTCATATGACAGTGACCTCCATGCTAACCTTTAAAATACAGTTCCAATGATCCATTTCACAAAGTTAGACTCTAAATCATCTCTGTGGACTTAAAAATACAACAGGTTTAAACAGAGTTTGAAGAAGTGACGGAATCCACTAAAGGCAAACCTTTTTCAGAAAAATCTAAGATCCTCACTAAACTATGTAAATTAACAAAATGCCTTAAATTTGACTATTTGCACCGAAGTGTCTCCTCTGTGCTCAATAAAGAACCGGTTCACTGTAGTATATTCAAATGCAGACCAGTGATTTCTACAGAGAACAGACTGGGTTTATTCTGCAACTCGTTCCAATTTGACATCAACGTTCAGTGTTGAATATTAACCCAGGACTGCGACGCATGAATACCATTAAAATCCGTCTGCTGAACTATTTATACATTGGCCTGGACAGAAATATAAGCTTTAAACATTATTAGGTTTTGGATTATAAGTTGTGACATAATGAGTTGCTCTAAAAGCCTATTTGTTCACTAGAAATCTACACAGCTATCAAGACCAGAAATGTATTTGTAACTAAATAGCAACCTGTTTTGTAATACCAAATCCATGGTATTATCATATTTAAGGTATTTTCACTATAAACCTAGACACAGATAGTGTTAAATAGTAGCTGAATCTTTAAAAAAATCTTCTAAATTATGTAAGAAAACATAGTAGCTGAATCTTTAAAAAAATCTTATTACATCTATTATGTAAGAAAATCATCAGTGAATTGCAATACACAGAACTGAGACTAATCCCTACAGTCAGAAAGACAATATTTGACATTTTCCCAGGAAGATAAGCCAGTGAGTGTGGGAACAAAAAGGCCAATATCTCTTGGTAAATCTGACAGCTGCCAATAAAATAAACAGCACATAGAAAAAGACACTTTTCAAGACTGCAGCATTGTGCCATTTTCTAGAGCTGAACATTTAAAACCCAGACCTTCTGCACAGCCTTGTTTATCAGTGACAAGTAGGCCTTTGCCAGTAGCACAAAGGCGGCTGTATGTACGTAGCAGTGACTGGTCTCTGCTGTCACCCCTGGCATCAATGGCATTTGGGGTTTTTTGTAACCGAAGACACCCCAAACGCCCCTAGTGAGTGCACATGGATTTTCCAATCTGCAGCCAGGGTCCACCTACCGCCTCTTTTGCGCGTGTGTTATGAATGTACCATCATTTTTGCAACCATGTAATTCCCGCTGTGGTTCCTGTAGCTTTACCCCCATGAAGAACCTGCAGAGCAACGGTTGGTCAGGCTGCGAAACTGCAGCATAGCTTTGTTGATTCTTTTTGCCTAGCAATTCAACCCACATGAAGTGTGCTCCTGCTGCTCTCTTCAGCTAATGGAAATATTTTTTGAGTGGCCATCCAAGCCGGCAAATATAGATGCTCGAAATACCAGCAGTATATATTTGTTGACGGCATTTATTTCTTCGATGCTCTCGAAAACCTAAAAATGACAACAATCACTGTGAGAATTTGATAATTCTGAACAAAGCTCTATGAAAACACACGGTATTTATTAAAGGAGTCCTTTTAAAAGTCAGATTTATGTGTAGGTCAGAACGATAGTGATGGGAGTATGCACAAAGTATATTGATAAAAAACTCCAAAAATGAAAATGGTAAATCATACCAATGGTTGTTCCATAGGTTAGCACACATGCCTCGCTAGCTAAAAGCAGAGTGTGCTCTGTTCCCAGAGGAACCACGTATACCTAACGGTGCCTCCCATATGCCAGCCTGTGAGTTCTAACAATATACTTAATAGCGCCTCCGGTGGCAGCCTGTGTCAGCTGCTGACTCACACTGAATCTTCCCATTTTGGGATGAATAAGGGACTCAATTATTAATTATTATTGTATTATTATTAGTGATGCTCAACTACAGTATGTGTACAAGGCTACTTATTTTTTAATCCTACTCAGTATGTGACCTACTTATTTAAAATCACTTCCACCAAGTTCCACTGTAGAAAACCCTTTGAAAATGAAATTTTATTGTACTTTAAACTCAACACCACTCATGATGTGTTGAGGACAGAGTGGGTGTTAGGACTGGGACTTTTACCCATCTTTCATGCATTAACCTCTATTGGATTAGTCTGACAGATTCACTGATCCATTTGGCTGCCAGTGATTGCTACAAAAATGGCCCAGAGTCAGAAATTTTCATTTAACTTTGTCTTTTTTAAAGGTAATGTGGAGCTAAGGTGATGGAAGTCCATAAATGTCAGCTAAATGGGGAATGGGTAAAAAGTTCTTTTTTTTAATTATTTTTATCAAAGCCCAGTGGACGGTAAGGAAAACTACACCTGAACAGGCCTTTGAAGGTTTCTTCAGAGCTGTGTCCCCAAGAGCACAACATATTTTTTTCTATCTTTCATTATGTTTTTGTTTGGTTGTAACAGTGTTATCACTGCTCCTGAGACTTGGCAGTGGGCGACTGTGCAAACACCAGGAGGGTGGCAGGTGTCACATGTCAAAATGACAATCTCACGGTCCCAGTCGCTCACCTGATGATCACTTTTCTTCAGCACTTATCTCTCAATGGACGGCTTCACAGGCGGCCAGTATTTTAAAAATGGCCGACCTACGGTGCTCAGTGAAAGTAAACCTTTTTCTAAGCCCTTCTCTCACAAACAGACAGATTGTTAACTCTGTGAGCAGCATTGAACGGAGTCTAAACCCCTGAGAAGTCATTTATTACCACTGTGTACTTCCACAACCACTGGACCCTTGAAGAGAAAAAAAAGAATTCTGCCTATTTTGTGTTTATATTTATATTTATATTTTAACTGCAAATACAATATTAAACAGGCTGTTAGAATGTGCAAAAAGGACAGCTGTCATTAATGGTTTTTAGATTTTAGATTTTTCTCCTCTCTGTCAAAAATAAGAATAGAACATTGGTTGTGTAGTTCATAGTGAATTGTTTTTTAAATGTCGGCCGTCCAGTACTCATCACTATCAAATCCCTCTTAAAGTCAATACTTCTCAAAGTACTAAGGCATATTTAAGTCCTTGCAATTCTAGAGCATGTCAGCAGCTCTTGTACGTGTTTTCCACACACCCAGAAATAATATAACCCCAAGACTCTGTGGTTAATTACCCATCAACCATGTTTATACTGCGGAAAGGGCAGAAGTAGCAGAAGGTCAAGACAGTAGCTGGTCTGGTCTAAGATGTTACTGTGGGGACTTTACCCACTGTGTGAGAACAGGAAGAATATGGTGCACTGCACATGTGGAGAACATTCTTTCTTTAAAGAAAACATTGGAATTTTGTCTGTCACTGTCAGCTCTCATTCAGGAGTGTGTCAACCAGCATCGTCCTCCTGACAAATACTTCACTTTTTTATCTGTCTTTAAGAATAAAATGGACAATGGGAACTTTAGGCACAACAATGTCAAAACAACCCTTTTTTTCACGTTTGCTTTTGTAGCACTGACCTTTAAGACAAAGGGGCTTCTCACCCTGGCTTCAGGACACAACATTTACCTGCCATCTTGTTTTTGTAACCCAGCTCTTTCTACCTGAGGAAAGGCCTGAAACAAACTGGTTCTTTGTGATCAATTCTTTACTACTGCAGGAGGAAGAAGGGAGGTGAGAACCAGCCTTCTGGAAAGGCCTGCTGTCAATAGAACCTCACAGCTTCACAGTCGGACAGGTTATAACGAGCACAGATGTCAAGTAGCTTTTCTCCATCACAGTGTTAACCAGTGACCTGCAGCACAGACACTTCACTTTAACAAGGAATGTAAATAATGAAATGCTCTAGACTGTTATTTTATTCATACAATTTTATTCGAAGCACATAATAAGTTGTTATTTTAGTTGTTAAAAAAACTGCAAGAACCTTAGGGCATATTGGTATTTCCATTAATAACTCAACTGCTATCCTGATTTTCACGGTTAAATAAATTGATTCCTGAAACACAGTTTTTGTGAAGACTCGAAAATGAACAAATTTATTGGAGGGTCCTTCATTTTTTACAGTAAACAGTTTGTGTATTACTATGGGGTATAAAAGGAGCGTCCACCAGAAGCTTGGTCTGTGCGAGCAAGGACAGAACCAAAGACACTGTCCTATTCTATTTTATTCTCTACATTGCATTACATTTTGTTTATGTCACAAACATAAAAGATTGGAAACAGTTTCCTTCAGTGTTTCCACTGAGCAGTGCAGTTTGTCCATCTTATCAGGGTTCGCCTCATTGCTGTGGGTTCATGTCATTTCCCTGTGAAAGAAAAGAGCAAACACCCAAGGCTGCATATGCTCAAGAATCACGGGGAGAAGCAGAATGAAGAAATGAAGAAATCCACGATTATCATCATTTTACATACCATTATAGTTTGTCTGATGGGGCATTCGTGACCACCGGCTGCAATTAAACTCCAAATAAAATAATATTTTCTAGCTTCTCCCGGTGTGTGCAGTGGGAGGAATCCAAATTCTTTTAGTAATGCCTCATTTAGGATCCTCAATTTTCCCATTTGGGCACTTGGCCTCATTTAGGAGTGTGACACCCAGCTTGTAGCTGCAGTCTCCAGCACTAAAACCCAGTGTGTTGGTCTGCAGGCCTCATTTAGTTTTGGATAATGGTGCGTCTATGTGTGTGTGTGCGTGCATATGGGTGTAGGTGCTTACAGCATAACCAAACAGGCTATTACCTCAGTCTGCTGCTCTGTCTTTCATAAATACCAGAAATGTTGTGTTAGACAAATTGGTGTTTTGAACGGGGACACCAGCTTGATTAGAAGGATCCATAGAGGAGTGTGATCAATGCTCAGTTTAATGCTGCCTGACTTGAAGAGTTCATCACTCTGCCTGACCTTTCCTTCACTCCATAAGTCATTTCTTAGGGGGTTTCTCCCTCCTGTTAGAGCACTAATTATCTCCAAACATTTCTTCAGTAAACAACTGAATAATAAACATTAGCTCAGTAGATGGAGAAGCTGTCGTTACTCCTTCAGACTAAAGTCAGGGAGATTAGAATAGCTTTGGTGGCTAACAGTGTTTCCTGTTGCTAACTTCAACAGCACCGTTTGTATACACTTTGAGAATTTGTGGTCTCATCTCGACACTTTTCTACCACTAACTTTGTTCGGGGTTTGGCAGAAAAGTACCTGAGGGTGGTGTAGTACAAGCATAAGATCAGCATGACATTAGCGAAGTGTGCAGACAGAATGACATATAGGTTAAGGAAAGTGGTGGAATTAGATCAAGGACCAGCTTTGAGACAATAATTAACATGTACAATGGTGATGGACAGCTTGACTGATTAGGTCAGACAGGAAACTAAGTTGTGATTTTCACTGATGATAGAATGATCTGTGGTAAGAGTACAAACACAAAGTAGAAGAAGTGCAAAGGTATTTGACCTTAAGACAAGTCAAGAGAAAGTGTGCAGACTTGTGGCAGTAGACAGAGATGTCAGGGGTTACATGTGACAAAGGAATCACAGCAAGATTGACAAAGGAATAATGAGATCTGCTATGATATATGGTTTAGAGATAATAACACCGTCTGAAAGACCGGAGGCTACATAAATCAAAGAGAAAAAAAATCAATGACTATGTCAATGCTAAAAGGTTACAAATCACCTACACACCTGTTCAGGTAGCTGCATTCTTAAAATGCCACTAAATTGCACGGAGCAGTGGCGTACGGAAATGGAACCTTGGTGCAAAATCTACAGTATTCCATCTTCTAACATGTGTAGATCAAAAACCTATTCACACTAATTTGGGTCTGTGTGTGCCCCAGACTCAGGCTTTTCATCCCCCCTCTGCTCTTCCCTGTTCTGTGGCAGCACCTGGTTCAATCCTCTGCTGCCAGGAAATGGAATAAAAACAAAGGAGTCAGTGAGACATAACAAGGCTAATGGATTCACCACAGCCTCTATCCCACCTTTGCTTTTCATGTGCAAAAAGCATTCATCCAGTCTGGATGGTGGCAGCCAAGCATGACTCTGATTCATTTAAATGGTTTATATGAAAAAATGAGAATCTCGGCGCACCTGCAGCGTTGGCAGAAAACAATCCACATGACACACTGAATCAGCATTTCTATCTTAAGATGCTTTGGATGTCTGCGCGCATGTCTTGTAATAATTGGTTGTCGGTTATAATGATATTCAGCATCATGTTTTTAACTGGACCACACAGAGACTACGTTTTTCCCCAATATGAAGGCTTTAGGGGAGACTAATGAATAAACGAGAGCTGCCAGTCCTTGTTTGTTCAAAGCCTGCAGATGCTTTTCAATCATGCTCTGTTGTCAGGTCAGCACTAAAAGCTTACATTCTAAAGAATATAAAAGCTTTATTTATTCATAGTGAGATGCTGAGGGGATTCGAGTCAAGTTGTCTGACTAATTTTTATTTCTACCCAAAAAGTGCTCATTTATATGTAGACTTTTTTGTAAGAATGAATCTTAGGGGGTTTGATGATGTACTTTATTTAATCATTAATTAAATTATTAATATAATCAAATTTTCAATATACTTGATGGCAAAATAAATCGAATGTGCTCGGCTTCCTCAGCTCCAGATACAGTAAGGGTTGTACTTTCAATACTTTAAGGCTTTTATAACCTTAACATCTACACGTTAAAGTTGTTAAAGCCCTCTAAAGTGTCTCTGTGCAAAGACAGCTTCACTCCCTTTAACACAGTGGGGATACATTGATTTTTCTCCTTTGAGATGAATTCAAAAGACACATCATCCAATTTGTCCAGCAGTGTAATATTAACTTACTCTGAATACACCAAAGCTGCTAGGGTAATTTGATCATTTACCACCTGGATGAAAAAATAAAAAAAAGATTTTACTTGTTCTTGAGCAGCAAAAGGTGCTCTGCTGCTGGTTTCAGCTCAGGGAGCATTGTGGGTAAATTGGTTGGATCCAGACACTGTGTGGTCTCCTGGCTCCTTACTTTGCTTTGATGACACCCGAGATGAAATGGCTTAAAATCAAAAGTGTGCTGTTCGGTTCTACACAGTGTTCCTGCCTGCTGCTGAATGCAACACACTTTGCTGCCATTGGCGCGACTTATTTATTTTGTGCCTTGGTGCTTTGTGTTAGGATGTGTGGCCTTTGCACAACTAGATTAATTTGTATTTGTGTTTATTATTGATCATCTTTAATTTGCAGTCTTGTGTACCTACATTTGTAGTAAAGTTAGGGTAGTAAAGGTACATCAGAAAATAATATTCAGTTTGTCTCAGGTCTCTTTATCTGTATGTATCTGTATGTATTTGTACGTGTATTTGCATACAACAAAATCCTACTAAAACAATGTATAAATAAATACATATAAATACATATATGTATAAGAAACTAACAGCATAAATATATGTTTATACTACAAATATGTATAACTTTATGATAAACTAAACATTGAAAACTAACATATATAGGAAACACTACATAAAAGTATGAATTATGAAAACAAAATATATAAAAGAATATATACTTATATATATACATTTATGTTTGTGTGTTTGTATATACACTATGCAAAATTCTGTATCACACTTAAATGAAATGGTAAATTGTTATTACGGTCTCTGTAAGGCCGAGTTTGTTACTGTGTGGTGTTTTTTTGTTTTGTGGTGTGGGTTTTTATAGTCCAGTGACTTTGTTGCTGTGGGTACGTGGCCACCTTATTTTTCTCTTTGGTTTTGAGATCATTATGCTTCACTGGTTTTATTGCTGCAGGACTGAAAACCTAAACTAAAATAAAAAATCATCACATTTCTCTCCCTGATGAGAACCCTCCTCTAAATAGTAGTTGTCAACTTCAACCTCTTTAAAGGGTCATTTCCCAGATTTGTTTCCCTTGGAAATCATTGGTGATAAAAATCTAAATCAGCACAACTTATATATACTTGTCTATATGACCTATAATTACTTTTTGTATGATTTGACTGACTTGATCTTACTATCTTGTTGTTTACTGGCTTTACACTGGTTTAGAGGTCTTTGATGCGATTACATGCATGTCATGCCAGATCATATTCGCAGTACTGTTAAAGGATTCTCAAACACCACTGGGTGAAATGCCACCCTGGACACCACAGTGTGTATTAGCAAAGATTCAGACTGATTTTTGATGTATTTTTGTCCTGGCCGTCTCTGAACATAGTGACAGCAGTCTGCACAAAATGTAAACCTTACTCTTTGACCAATGATGTATAGTTCCTGTGCAGTTTGGTATATTAATCCAATTATCTATCTGTCATGTTTACTAAAAATCATTATTCATCCAATCCTAATTTAGTAAAACCTTTTTTCCCGATACTACTGTACTGAGCAGTTACATGATAAACTGTGGGTCCAGAAGCCTGACTCTACATTCTGTGCCGTGACCCTTTCTACAGTTGCTAAAGTTTTGCACGTTTGGATCCAGGAAGCTATGTTAAGACACATTTCTTTTACTTGTGATTACTCTCTCGGCCTGCTGCTTTATTTGTTAACCACACTTACTTATATGTCAAAATGCCTAATAAATAATGTTAACATCTACCCTCAACAGCCCAGGACCAGCGACCGAGCTAAATGCCAAAATGTCATTAGTTGAATAAACTTATCAAACTGGAGTAGCTCAGATTTTGGTGGGTTTGTTCTAAATTAAGCAACTGAAATTGTATTTTTGTTTTCAAATGTCTCATATGCTCAGCCAGTAAAACGTTAACCACAGTTTGCTCATACAATGTGTGCAATAAAGTTTCAATAAACTTTATTGCACACATTACATTGCTTGCAAATAAACCAAAAATAATACCTAAAAAATGACTTGAAAAAAAATCTTGCATAAGTGAAATTAAGGAATCAAATATAAGGTTTAGAAACCAACACCTAAAATACTTACATTTTATATTGTACATAATTATGTCCAATAAATCGGATCTATTCTACACTCAGCATACTTGGATATGTTGTTGCGGGGAGGTTGTTGTCAGTCATGTTCTTGTTTCCCTACTGTATTAACAACAAGCACAGTTTTCGCCCTGATTCAAAATTAATGATCTTCTCCAGTAAGAAAATGCACATTTCTAAATTTTGCATTCCTTCCCAAAATAGGAAAGAATGCGGGAGGAAAAAGTACATTTCTTTCAGACATTTTAGGAAAACATAGTTGGTGCTGGTATTCCCCCAGTCTCACGAGAAAGCTCTCTTTTCATAATGCAAGCTTTATTGGCTTTGTGCTGTTACTGCAGCTGGGTTGGTACAGTTCAGGCTCCAGTGGTGTCGTACAGTAGTGGAATGACACTGCTTCCTGTTTGTTGCACTTTAATTTCCCTCCAAACAGTTGCGACACAGAGGGTGTCTCAAAAATCATGGCTCAGTCAATCAAAAGTTCATTTTAAAGAATAAAGTCATTCACTGCAAGTTTTGTCTGTTGCAGTTTTCCAATCAGACAGACTGGAATTACTGAAATGGTGCTACTTGATTGGATTATGGTGGACACTGCAGTGTCAGAGAGAGAGAGAAAGAGAGAGAGAGAAAGAGAGAGAGATGACTGTTGTGTGATCAGAGCTACAACTGTTGTCAACTCCTTGTCAGTCCTCCAGATCTCTATGGGACTTGGCCATGGGCCCCAGAGATGCATGATGTTTGAGACAGAGAAGTTTAATGTAAACTGTCACACGGCTCCACTGGTGCCTACCACCAGTTGTGTAGAAACGAGCATAGACCTGATTACAAACCAGATCCACATTTATTACTGTTCCCAGTTTGACCTTGAGCTGCCGTTCGTTGCCTCAACGCAGTGGGTTTCTGTGGCTTTAAATAATGATGAACCCACTCCAGAAGCAAAGCCCCTGATGTGATGCTCAGCATGTATATGTGTAGTTAAAAAAAATACACACACGGCCCAACAAGGTTGTCGGTTTAACTGTGGGAACTGTGACTTATTGTAGGTCAATAACCACTAATGCCAGACAACGGAAAACACAACACAGCAAATCTGGACTGGGTTTTGATTCCAACAGTCAACAAATCTTCACAGTAGTAGTCCGAATACTTGGTTTCTGGTCCTTTGTGTGTGGTTTTGAATTTGTCCCCTTCAGCAGCTATTGTCGTTTATGTATAGACTAGGCACGAGGTGGCCAATAAGTGGGTCAGGGTCCAACAGTAGATCACAAAGGGAGTGCTGGTAGATTATGAGCGATGAAAATATAATAAATAAATATAAATTCAAATTATATATTTTTAATTATATAGTGTGTAGGAGTGACAATATACTGTATGAATTAAAATATATTGTAGTATATTGAGCTATATGCATTTAATCAGTACCCTAAAATATAATGCATGTATAAAGTATATTCAGTTATTGAGTAAATATATAATATATATATATAATTTTTTCAATGTAGGCAGATTACTTTAGTCTGGTTATATATGTATATATACACACACACACAAAAGTTATCCACTGAACCATAACAGACCACATAAGCAGCAACACCAAGGGTTAATTCTATTCAACAGATTGAAAAAAAAAAAAGCCCACATGAATGAGTAATTAATGCCTCTACATGACACTATGCAACTGTGTTTTATACAGCAACGAGAGAAACACTGTGGTTGAATTAATAATTCATGTTCTGCAGATGATGCATGAATCGGCTGTCGTACACGTGCCTTTATGACTTTTAAATCAGCGGTAAAACAGACCAGCCACATGTAGAGACTGACCAGGAAGACTATATCAAGCTCTTGTTAAAGGGTGAGGAAAGGAGTCGTTGTTTTTTTTTCTTTGCAACATTTTCTTTTAGAAAAAACAAGCAAAATGTTTGTTGGTTTGGTTTTTTTTTCATATTCTTATATAAGAAGACCTGAGACCCCCAGAGACCAGTGTCCTGGTTCTGGTGTTTTCAAAATAATCACTCAATAGGAAGAAAGCAGAAAAGAGACGGAAGTAAGATAACAAGTGGATAATGTGTTTGTTTGTTTTTCTGAGGATGGGGGGTTAGGATTGAACACTGCAATAAGGCAGAGGCAACAATGGTTAGGAGAGAAAAATTATGAAGGGAAGAGAAGAGCAAAAGAAAGGAGAGAAGATGATGTAAATACAGAGTTTATTACCACATCCTCTAACAGTGGACATTACCACCTGTAATGATGACCTGTTCGTGCCCCCCCCCCCATCTTGTGGTGACCTATTGACCCTGAAAACAAACTATATTTTTATTTTTGATATTATTAATATTATTATTATTATTGTTAAAAAGTATCAAAGTCTGTCAGGTAACAATATGTCACAGGTCACATCCCTTGTTATTTCCCTATTTTCACTATACTTCATATCTATCTGGATTTAATTGGTCAGTTGTTTCATTAGTACAAACATTTGAAATTGATGACCAAACATGACAAGGTTAATAAAAGGCTAGAAAGTGCAAATGCAAAAATATTGAAACACAGATGCTGCTTTGTGGGAAAGCATGTTTGTCTGGAGCAGTTTGGAGTTTGTAATTAAACCTCTGAACAACTGTATTTTCCAGGTTTAATGTCCCAAAAACGTCCCTTCAATCTTGGCTTCACCTGAGTCTTCAGAGGGCTCTTTACACTCAATCTGTTTCCTGACCAAACCTTTGATTATTCACCTTTTCACTGTTGCCAAAAAAGGCAAGTCTAATTTGCATTCTGAGACTTTATAATTGCCTTCTACCGACAAAAGACAAATCCCTTTGCCAATTTCCAAAAAGTTGTTTACCTGAATATGTCAATACTTATACGAATATGTCATACTATCTAAAATTGAATCCAGCATATGGGCACAAAAAATATAAACCTGGAACATTATGTTTTCCTTAATCATTTTTTAAATGTTTAAATTTTGAACGTAGTCAGATGTGAAATTATGCTGTTATTTGATGTCTTAAGGGTTTCTGTTTTGCGGCGAGCATATGCGAGAAAATGAATGCAAACATTTTCAAGAGATTATGAAATGCAAGGCAGAAAAGAAAACACACATTTTCTATCAAATAAATGTTTCAAGCCCCCACTGCCTTTAGTTCTCTCGGCTACATTTATTCACTTAGTAAATGTCAGATCCTTTTCAGATTCTCTGGGCATAAATGCTGACAAATGGGGGGAAAAAACAAAACTTTGCAGCTACCGCATGACTGCTAGGCTACTCTGTATGTTGGAGGGTGAGAAGTCAATTACATTTTCTCTATGATGGTGATTCTTATAGGGATGTAGAAAATTCATTTCACGTTACTGTATCAATATTCCACGCTGCACTGTAGCAAATTAACAATTCACATGCAAATATTCATGCCATCAGTTCCTTTTATTTTGCTTTTATTTCATCTGTTGCGATCACAAATGTAGATCCTTCTGTTCCTCTGTTTTAGTAACCTGATGTTACTGCTTTGTGTTTTTACTGTGTTGAAAAGGAAAAAAACTCAATATATCATCATGCCTATAGTATTACAGTATATTTCAACATATCATATCATTACTCCCTGCATCATGATACATATGGTATCACCACATTCCTGTCAATACACCCCCCACTCCCTTACAATGATTAAAATAGACTTTTTCTTCGACTTTACAGCGGCTCTAACAGTAACGTGGTGAATCACACGATAGCCACTGAAGAGCTTTTTTTTTTTTTATGACCAGTTCTTATCAAAGTGTAAGGGAAAACAGGAGAGATGTAATCCATGATCATGTCCTGATAGCTTTGCCTCGGGGGAACTGTTTATTTTACCTGCTGACATTATCAGGGATATTATGCCCGTGCATGAATCTTACATGATTGGTCTACTGCAGCTAATGAATCTGGCTGTGTGGGCCTTAATACCTGTCACCCTGCCAAAGCCTGGCCAAGCTTGATTGCCTCCAGTCTAAGTAATTTATTTGTTAAGTTTCATTAACAGAAACATTGAGGTTCTTTTCTCAGCGATACAGCAAATCTGTTAATGAACGTGTCAGTTAAGATGAAGACAAAAGCACCAGTTAATTATCTCCTCCAACCTTCTGGGTTGTGGAAATGAAAAAAAGTATAAAGAAATAAGTGTTGTTTACAAAAAATACAGAACAAAAAAAAAAACAAATGGAAATGGTATTGTAGCTAAAGTCAATTAGCTTACTTTCTCTATTTAGTAGTCTTTCCTCTGTTCTGTTTTTCCATTGGTCATATGTACTACTAAATATAGGGGCAAATTATGAGACAATATTTTTATTTATAAAAATAACAAAGCTTATATCTCTTAAGTCTAACACTTCTCCAAACAGCATTCCCATCAGGGAATTCCTTCTCCATAGAATTCTGGCTCATGACTTTATCTCTTTATTTCTTTACCTCGTCTCAGTTCAGTAACAAATCAGTTAAAGATCTCTCACTAAATCCCCTCAGAGCTGTGGTAGACTGTGGGTCTTTTTCATGTACTAAATGCTTACATTTATATGATCAACTGTTAATTACAAAATAATAATAAAAAGAAACACTATTAACCCTGTCACTGTTGCTGCTGATCTTTGTAGATGTGTTGATTGGATTCATTAAACGTTTCCTCAGGTCTTTCACCTTCAAATAAGCTCTGGTCTTCATTTCTCAATTTGTAACAAATCTTTGTTATCTTGTAAATGTGCAAATGTGATTCTGATCAAAAAGCAACAGTGTCTTTGTTATCAGCTGCAGTTTCACCGTCTTTCCTTTGTTATCTTTGCTGTTGCTTTATGTTATTAACAGAAATGAAACACTTTTGCTGTAATTACTTTATGGTTTCAAATGAAATCGGCTGATTGTGTTTTTTAAACAGAACATTGTGTATGTGACCGGTGTATGACATCAGAGTCAAATAGAAGGTTGGAATTGGCTGAAAGCTTGTCTGCAGTTGGAAGTTGTATAAATTAGCCTCACATCACAAATCGTCCGTCTCTACTAATGTCCTTTTTTCTTCTGTGCTGGATAGAGAGACATGAGAGGGAGAGGGAGAGGTGATGGCAGCAAGAGAGGCAAGAAACTTTGCCACGTTACATCATCACCACCTCTTGTTTTGTCATATACAACTTCATCTTAATTCATGTATTCAGCCCACATCACATTCTCACACACCTCTGAGAGAAGAGAACGACTTGTTGGTTCGTTGGTGAGGAGCTGTTGGATTTGGACGTGGTTTGAGGAGCTGATAGAAGGGAGGGACGTACTGTAGGCTGATTTAAAAAAGAGGCCATGGCGCCCTCTGTAATAGTCGGTCAGCCTGTTTAGTCATGGTCCTGGTAAATCTCTCCTGACCTTGGCTGACGCCTGTCTGATTTTACTGCAGTGCTGAAAGAAAAGAGCAGGCAGATGTTGAGCACACTGTCAGGAGGTGAACCTACACACAGATTTACCTCCGCCCGCTCTGTTCTCCCTGTTTGTTCCTACGTAAAACACACACAGAGCGACACACTTGTATTCATCCATGGATACTCACTCACTTTCAAGGGAATCACAGACAGAAGAAAATGAATATGGCTTTCTCCATTGTGGTCTATTTTCTGAATTTGTTCAATGGGCTCAGCTGTGTGTTGAAGTGACATGGTCTTCATATCTATGTACCTCTCTTTAGTCCACTGGTAATTGATTGATATGAGATGAGATCTTTTTAGCATTTTTTTTTTCTGGAACAGTGTTAAACTAGTTTGGCAGCCTGTGGATTAAAGCCAGTGTCAGAGGTGGAGAGTGAGTCATCAGTGATTCATTCGGGGTGGTGGAGGGGGCACATTTAACGGTCTGTGGGTAAAAGCTTTTACTGAGCGACCTGTGGAGTCTTTTAGAGAGGAAAGGAAGAAAGGGCAGTGGTCTGGGTGAGAGTGGTCATTGGACATTGTTGTGTGAGTCCGCCAAATGTGTGAGTCCGCGTAAATGTCCCAGTGGGGGAGGGGGGGGGGGGGGTGCGGCCCCCCGCCCCCCTTCCCCC